>NC_080785.1:136003088-136697255 GCF_028018385.1 Neofelis nebulosa | reverse complement strand
CAAGGCTTCTCCTCAAAACACCCAGGCCTGTGAGAAAGTCGGTAGTCATGTTGATTTCCACAAACGATTCTGGACAGCAGACTAGGACAAATTTCTAGCATCGGAGATGTTTAAGAGTTGACATATGACGGCAATGCCAGAAAACCCCAAGGTGATTCCCGTGCACTGAGGTCAGCCAGAACTCCAGACAGCAAGAGGACCCGGAATTGGCAACGCCTATGTCAAGGAAAGTATTTTAACAAGATATAAAAAAAAAAAAAAAATAGAGTGTTCTTTCTTCTGCAAGACTGACCTTCAACAGCTCAAGGTCACACCAAAGGGATAAAAGGCTGGGTGCTGACACCTGTTTCCCAGAGTTCCGATGAAGGTTTTCTGCCAACCACAGAAATCTCTACCACCTGACACAACCCTGGAATTTCTCTGTCTTGTGGTTAAAAGAGAAAGGGCAAGGCAGGAGGTTATGACCACCGAGCTAGGAGAGACCTGTGATGAAGTCCCACTGTTGGCACACACGTGGCCTCAGTTTACTCTTCAGCAAATGGGGATAATCTGCTTAGGTTGTTTTGAGTATTAAATGAGGCAATATACATCAACTGGCACATACCAGACACACAGTTGCTTCTCCCTAAAATCCATGCAATCTGTTACTTTTAAAAGGATTTTTAAAGATCCGTGACATTGAAACGGATTTGGCACTTTATGGCAGGTACTAAGGGCTTAATATGCTGTAGCCTCTGTCCTAAATGCTGTACATGTACGGATTCAATTAATCTCAACAAAACTTCGTGAACTCAGCCCTACTATATTATTTCCATCTCATGGTGGAGTACACTGAGGCACAGAGAGGTTTAGTAGCTTGCCCAAGGTCTGTCTCAGGGTTAGTAAAAAGCAAGGCCAGGATTGCAACCCAAGCAGTCGGCCCTGTAGCTCCCACTCCTAAAAAAGCCATTCTGCGATGACTCTCAAGTACTAGAAAGGAATCACTAAAAGAGCCCCAAATGATGAAGAGAGGGGCAGCTACACAAGAAATCAAGTAGAGTAAAATGTTTATGGCAGAACCTATCAGCGGGCATACGGGTGTTCACGGTAAAATTCTTTCAACTGTGCTGTGGGTTTAAGATTATTATAAAGTGTTGGGAAGACAGAGCAAGGAAGGGCCCAGAAGATCATTTCCTGCTCAAAAATAGAAGAGCACGAGACAGGGTTTGCCAGCAATGTCATGGCGAAAGCTTTTTGTTTAAGCATCCCAGTTAAACTCCACAGAACACTGAATCAAGTTACAGGTTACCCCAATCGGGGTCAAAGGCTGGGAAAGTTACAGGAGCACATGGGATGGAAACCTGGGTCCCCTGCCAGTTTAGCTAGAGAAACCATCTCCCGATTGAAAGCGTTAATGGAAATGCCAGACTGAAGCAGTCATCTGGAAACCATCACTTGACATGCAAACAGATACCACTTCTTCTGAAATGGCAAGAATGCAGGGGTCCAACCTTGCCTATCTTTAAGCGCTGGCAAGCACCCAAGACAAGTGAACAGATATTGAGGACCAGCTCTTAAAAGCCTCCCAGGGAATGAAGGGAGGAAAAAGGATGAGGAAGGGGAATTCACAAGGATGAGGCTGGGCCACCACCTAAAGGGGGACCAAACCCATACCCGGGAGGAAATTCTCAGTGCTCACACAGGGGAAAGGTTTGTGTCTTTCAAGAATGCTACCACAATATGTATTCTACATACTTCCCTCAATGTAAACCCTTCATCTGAAGGGGTCCCAACTGCTAGTCTGGGTCTGGGGGCAGGAAGGGAAGTTGGAGAGAGAACTGGGAAGGAAATAAAGGGATGAAATTTTAGGGACGTCCATACGCAGCTGGTCAAAGTAGAAAATGGCACATCTTTTCAGAAGGGCAATTTGGCAATATAGAACAAAAACGTAAAAGGTGTCTACCTTCTGAACCAGAAAACTATCGGGATTTTATTTTATAAATACAATTATAGGCACATAAAGATCAAGGTACAAGGATATCTGACTCACTGCAGCATGATTTGTAAAAACAAAAGGCTGGAAAAAACCTTAATGTTCATCAGCAGGGGACCAGTTAAATAAATTATGTATGGAACACTGACAAGAAGGCAAGCTCCAAGTCGCTGAGAATCATGAAGCCAATCTCAGCACTAATATAAAAAGAACTCCAAAATAGGGTTGCAGCTATTAGTTGTAAATCATAAGGAGCAGAAACTGACACACACATATCATCAAAAAATACATGCAGTAAGTGTGTATATGTACATAAATATACAATATACAAATATACAATATAACACATGTACACATTCTGTTCTGTGTATTTTCTTGTACATATTTTTTTTAAAGGAGGGAGGACAATGGAAGAGAAAAGGAATATGCTTATAGACTATAAACAATTTCTAGAATAAGAAGCCATGCAACCATGGTTGCAGCTGGGAGAACGGGAGAAGTCACGGCATCAGAGGCTTTTCACTCTATCCCCTTTCTACTGTTTGATTTTTTTTTTTACTCATCTCTATTCCTTTTTCACTTCAAATAAAAATAAATAAATATGGATATCCTTGTTTGAAGAAAAACGTTTTCTTTCTTTTTTTTATGAGATGTCTAGAAAGAATTTCAAGAGCTTTCTTCTTTTTTTTTAATGTTTATTTAGTTTTGAGAGAGAGAGAATCCCATGTAATTCATACAGTTTCCAACTGATTAAAATTCACTCTTCTTTAAGAGTGACAGCACATAAATTTAGGGCTATCTGCCCATACCGGTGATGTAGTACAGAGAGCCCTCACATGCTGCCTCTGCATGCTGTGGTAAGATTTTGAAAAGGCATTTTACTGAAGCCCTTTGGTTTCCACTAAAACCACGTAGGACTAAGATCATCACCAGCCAAGAGGCCACCAGTAAAATATGATGAGGCCCCAATGCTCGTGTGTTTGATTCACAGGGAATGTAACGGTTTATTTGGATTTCAGTCCTAACATCTCAGTGAGCTTGCTGCCAGGACATGACTCACATGTGTCAGACATGTCATAGGACTGCCTTGAATGTAATACCCACTTGACACAGCACATAACTAAAAGAAGGAATTGCTAAATACCTTGTTGTACTAGGAATATTTAGCAAAAGGCTAATCCCAATTCAAAATATTTCAAGCGAAAGAGTAAAGTTTTCCAATACTGAAGTCCTTCTTAAAACCCACGGGAAGCAAAGAGGCAGGTCTCCGGGACAAGGGAACTGGAGACTGGAAGCCCACCAGGAATCTCTCCATCTCTGTACCTTATTTTCTCTCACTGTCCACTGGCTTCTTCTGAATACTGGAGGCCACAGCTCTCCATTCCCAGCCCTTATCAGGAGCAGGAAGAATCTCAAGCTTCAAATAATTAGCATTTGGGACCATACGGGTCTTTATTTGGGGTCAGAAGGACGATGCTGTGCAATGCAGAGTGTTTAGTAGCACACGTGGCCTCTACCCAGTCGACGAGATGCCAGTAACACCTCCCTGCAAGCTGTGACAATCAGAACTACCTCCAGGCACTGCCAAATGCCTCCTGGAGGGTCAAATTGTCAATGACCTAGAAAAACTCAGTCACTTGTTCGATTTACCCTCCCTAGGTGTTGAGAAATAGCTCTCATTGGCTGGCTTGTTCAAACCTGGTCAAATTAACTATGGCAAGCTTGCACTCGCAAGGTGACCCCTTCATAGTCTTGCGGTTTAAGAGGATTTTCCAGAAAGGGTTTTCACTGAATCACGGCTACATGGCTTTCCCTATACTAAGTCAGCACTAATACAATAGCCACCAGCCACACGTCACTATTCATCACCTGAAATACAGCCACTGCAATTGAGGAACTGCATTTTTAATTTTTATTTCACTTTAATTAAGTTCTGTTTCAATAGCCACATGTAACCATTGGCTACAAATAGGACAGCACAATTCTAAGTACTGAGTGACTTCAGGGTCCTTTACAACAGCTGCTGGCACACAGTAGCTGCTTAACAAGTATTTGTTAAATTAATGAATAAATAAATGGACAAGGTTAGACCCAGGAGCAGGGATGGAAAAGATTATTCAACAAAGTCAGATTGTCCCAGCCAAGAGGGAAGGTGAAAATTCAGCAATGAACAATCAGGACATAGAAATAACCCAAGTATCCATCAATGGATGAACAGATAAATGAAATGTAGTATATACATATAACGGAATATATATATAAACCTTAAAATGAAAGCAATTGACCCATGCTACAACAAGGATGAATCCTGAAGACATGCTAAGTGAAATTAGCCAGTTACAAGAGGATATAACTATTGTACAATTCTACTCAAAGAGGTACCTAGGATAGTCAAGTTCATAGACACACAGATTACAATGGCAGTTACGGGGGGGGGGGGGGGGGGCTCGGGGAGGGGGAAGAGGGAGTTAGTGTTTAGTGAGTACAGAGTTTCAGTTTAGAAAGCTGAAAAAGTTCTGGGGATGGACAATGGTGATGGTTGCACCACCATGAGCATGTAGTTAGTGCCAAAGAAGGAGCTGTACATCTAGAAATGGTAGAAATGGCATTTTTTACATTATGTAGATGGATGGGATGGGATGGGATGGGATGGGATGAGGAGGGATGGGAAGGGGAGGGATGGGAAGGGGAGGGATGGGAAGGGAAGGGATGGGAAGGGGAGGGGAGGGATGGGAAGGGGAGGGGAGGGATGAGGAGGGATGGGAAGGGGAGGGATGGGAAGGGGAGGGGAGGGATGGGAAGGGGAGGGATGGGAAGGGAAGGGAAGACAAGGAGAGAGAAGAGAGAAGAGAAGGAAAGAAAACAGAGGGAGGAAGGAAGAGGGAAGGAAGGGAAGAACCAGGAAACCTTCATACAGTATGGTAGACCAAACCATTGCTCCTGATCCATGTTGTCTCTGTTTTAAAATTATATGCCCATGCTCTTTGTCATGGAACTCTGCAGTTTTTTCCAATATAGACAGAGTACACTTGCCTGCACCATTAATGTCAGTTTCTGCCATGCAATCTGCTTTGGCCAATAGAATGTTACCAGGCATAACACGACACAAGCAGAGACTTCTGCAGTGTGGCTTGGCCTCTTACGCTCTGGTGATTCACCATGAGAAGAGTATGTCAGAGGAGCCGCTACTCAGAGAAGAAAGAGGAAATAGAACAAACTCAACCTCAACCCCACTCTAACCTCATACTCTGGAGTCAAGACCAAACAACCCACAGCTGACATAAAGCCACCCAATAAACTTGTGACTGAGGGAAGGACATCCTTGCAGGCCGTGAGTTTTTGGGGGCAATTTGTTACACAGCATATTGATAACAAGAGCTACCAGACACAATGAGTTCCAATGGCCATGGCTTTGCCACCAAGAGAATCATCAAAATATAATGAATACCTGCCACAAAAGTGCTTCAAGATCAGTTGCATTCTAGAATTACAGATATCAGTTCTGTTAAATATAACACCCTCAACTATGAACTGTTATGAATCATTATTTAGAAGGCCCACTAGGCCTCAGAGCCTTGAAGAAGGTGGAGTCCAATGTAGAATTGTGCTTCATTCCTTAAAGGCCTGTCTATGGCTTATGTTTTTAAATGATGTAGAACCTGAGGAATACAGATCTTAGCACTTCTCCTAACTCATCATCATTTCAGGAGACCATCTCATTTCAAAAGGATCCAACTTGAAATGTTCCCTGAAGCACGTGGGGCCTCAGTCGGCATTCTCCTTCTAAAATTTCTTTCGGTAGTCCCGGGCAGTCATTCTGAGCTAGCAGCCAACAAAGTCACTATCTGACACCCTTTTTACCCAGGGAGAAAATAAAACGTGTATCCAAGTTAAGCACATGTTTTTATGCAATTCAAAGAAACCAAACCATGAACAATCAGACCACTCGCCGAAGCCCTGTCATCATCCACAAAGATTCATGAACGACAGTCTCAGGCATACAGTCTCTTCCATAAGACACAAATGCCTTCGTGCATCCTCCTGGAAGGAAACCATCCCAGCTTCTTGCCGGATATGTTTCCTTGGGCTTTGAGCAGCTGTATGCCCTACTCTAGCTTCCTTTCATCCCTATACCAAATGACCAAATGACCAAATGACCAAGGACAAGGAATGGTTTCTTAGCCAGCTATGCTCCCAGCTCAATCAAGTTTTCTCTAGGCACATTCAATTATCGTGCTACACCCAGCAAGAAGGAGAAGGAAATCCAAGGGCAAATGGGAAAAGACTCTACCCAGGAGATGAGCGGGATAAGAGCCAGGAAAAGGCTGATTCTAGAGGAAGAAAGGGAAGGTATTTGAGACTTTCTAAGGCTCATGTGCTCTACCCATGCAGTTAAATCACTCCCTAATTCTGCCACATCACACGGCAAAGCAGTTCCTGTCCCTCATTTGGGAAACTGACAGGGACATAAGGTAGCAGATACAAAGAGCATACACACCAGCAGCAGAGAAAGAAGTATTAAGAGCGATCAGTAAAAGATTTATGACACAATGCCATTGGTTTAAATTCAAATTGTTAACTACTGCAAGAAGAAGCAGGGAATATAAATACCTTAGAAAGATAGTCACCAAAAGCTGAAATCTTGCTGGCAATTTTAAACATTTTCTGACGCACTAACATTCCACTAGCCTATGTATAGGTCACATGCACTTGATATACACATTTGTTGCTTCTTCTATTTCACTTGTAAATGAATTAGTAAAGTAGGTATTCCTTTTAACTCAGTTTCTATTATGTAACTTCCCGGGCAGTCAGCACCATGTGACCTTCACTTGGCTAGAACCATTTTGTTCCCTAAATTTTATTTGAAGTTTCTGTTCAGCCTGAAATCTCTTGTTGTCCTGTTAAAATCATTATGACCTCCTCTGAAAGGTTAGGATTGGTTGAGACAGGCTGCAGCTGATGACAGTGATAATGAAGAGGAAGGAAAAACAAAAGGAAGAAAAGTGACCCTACACTCAACTACTGACAATCAGCATTTATTAAGTATGTGAATACAGCTTCCTGAAGAAAGAAGGTAAGAGGGCTTTTCCTCTACCTGGAGAAACCTTAGCCCACTCCTCTCTGCTCCTCCTCCTAAGAGTGATGGCAATTTAATGAGATAAAGTCAACCCAGTATTTCAGCACCTTTATACAGGCAGTGCCAGAAAGTTCTTTTGGGTTGCGCAGGATGTGATAAGATACCCCATTTAAAGTTCTGGCTCAAAGTAAATAAGAAAGCACATAAATATAGATGGATACACAGACAGTTCTGACTGTTGCAGTCCCCATATTTTGATGCAAATTTGGCCAATGACACAGAGCAAACATTACAACTGGGTGTATCCTGGAAAAACTATCAACTCCTGAAACATGTAGCAAGGTATTTTCTATCAGCACACAAACATAGATATATTTATGTATGGCAGAGAAGGATCTTAAGATAAGGCTTTGAAACTCACCTGCAACTCTTATTGACTTTTGGATTTTGTGCTAATTAACTGTTCTAAACCTTAGTTTCATCACCAATAAAGTAGGGATAATAATTATAATTCCTTGTGAAGATTAACAGAAGAAATACATAAATTGCTTATTACAGAAGCTGCATAGAGAAGGTACTCTATCAATATTAATATTTACTATTATGTATTGATTTGGCTCAAATCAGTTTTTCTTTCTCAGATTGCTTAGAGACAAAAAATACATCTTGCATTAAGCTCACCTAAAAATCCATTTTCATAGTGTATACCACATGTGATTTCAATTATTATGCATTGTTCTCTGCTCTGAATTAGCCATAAAGAACACTAAAAAAGGAGAGATACAGAAAAATAAAAACTTTATATGTTTATTTACTTTTAAAATTCAAATTTAATCCTAGGAAAGTGGCAAGGCAGCATTCAACTACAGTTTTGCTAGAGAAAAGTAGGTATTTTGCTCCTTGAAAACATGGATTAAAGGGGTGCCTGGCTGGCTCGGTTGGTTAAGCATCCCACTTCAGGTCAGGCCATGATCTCACGGTTTGTGAGTTCAAGCCTCGAGTGGGGCTCTGTGCTGACAGCTCAGAGCCTGGAGCCTGCTTCGGATTCTGTGTCTCTCTCCCTCTCTCTCTCTCTCTCTCTCTCTCTCTCTCTCTCTGTCCCTCCCCCACTCACACTCTGTCTCTCTCACCTTCAAAAATAAAAACATGGCATTTACTTTAGCATCCTCATAACCAGCACAGTGCTTAGGACAGAGTAGGTCCTCAAACATTTGTTGAAAGCATTTAGAGTAAGATGGATGGATGGATGGATGGATGGATGGATGGATGGATGGATGGAGTGGGTAGATAGGCCCTTGGGTGGGTGGACACATGGATGGATGGATGAATGGTACATAAGCTACCCAATTTAATGTTATCAATTTGTATTAGTTACCTACTATTATATAACTAATTGCCCCAAACTTGTTGACTTCAAACAACACTTATTATCTCACGGTTAGTGACCCACTAACTGTGGGTTAGTTAGCTAGATGACTGCAGTCAAGCGCAGCATGACTAGGTCTGTGGGATATTCTTCCAAGCCCACACACATGGCTACTGGTAGGAGACTTCAGTTTCTTACCACATGGGCCTCTCCATAGGTCTACTCACAAGTGGATTTCCCCAGAATGAGGGATCCACGAGAGAGGGAAAGATAAAGAATGCCCAGGATAGAAGGCAAACTTTTATAACATCATCTTGGAAGTGACATACCATCACCTCTACTATGCTATTGGCCACAAAGATGAACCCTGACAGTGTGGAAGAAGACAACTGTATAGATGCCGGGAATCACTGGGAATCATTCATTCATGGAGACTGTAAACTTTGAAATCACCAAATCTTCCCAGGCCTAAAGCCATGCTCAGACAGTGACAAATTAACACAGCATCATAGGCAGTGATTTTTGCATAGTTGCAAAACCTTCTACAAATCATTTGTGTTATGTTGCTAAGGTAAAAATGGATGTATCTATAAACAAGAAAAGGTAACTATGAGAAATGTCAAAGTTGATTTTCTTCTTGATCCAAAAATGATTGAAATGCTCCTGCTGCCTAACTTTCAACTCACGGCACTCATGATTTTCATTCTAAAAATTCAGTACTTGACTCAGCAAACACATCAGTGCCCAAAAGGCAAATTTCCAAAATCACATCTCCGTCTGTAGCAGAGGCTGGTGGTAAACGAAAAAGGAGTGCAGACCACAAAATGGCTTTTTGTCTCCAGCCCTCGTATAAACACGTTACATTTCACACACAGCATCAAATAGAATCAAACACTTCCCTAGCATGCCTTGTTACCCAAGTCTGAATTGGAAGATGGTTTTTTACATCACCAAAAGCTTTGCATTGATTTCTCTGTGTTTCTGCATCTGTCATCAAATGTCACTCAGACCTGAATTAAAACTAAGTCATAACTGACAGATGTTGACGCTCCTTAGTCTGAGCATTTCCGTGACTCAATCTAGCCCCTGGATACCCTTAGTTGGTACCCTTGTTTTAAATGTTTCCGGTGGATAGTGGCAGTGGCCAGCATATACTAATACAAAGAACTTCAAATCATATTTTTTTTTTTAATTTTTTTTTTCAACGTTTTTTATTTATTTTTGGGACAGAGAGAGACAGAGCATGAACGGGGAAGGGGCAGAGAGAGAGGGAGACACAGAATCGGAAACAGGCTCCAGGCTCCGAGCCATCAACCCAGAGCCTGACGCGGGGCTCGAACTCACGGACCGCGAGATCGTGACCTGGCTGAAGTCGGACGCTCAACCGACTGCGCCACCCAGGCGCCCCCAAATCATATTTTTAAGCTGGAACTAAGGAGAAACAAATGCCAGTGATGGAGAGGGTCTCTATCCTGAGGAGCAGTCTGTATTGATGGCTGCTTCCGATCCTGGTGCCTCCAACATTGCCCTTGGCAAGCACTTTATCATAGCTCTACTCCCATTGCTATGAAGCCAGAAGCATCTGGTAAACTCAACAGTGTCTCTCTGTGTGGGCTGTCACCCCTAGCTGCCCCTCCCTGGCCAGCCCATATGGGACACTAGGTGATATTCTAAGAGCTGTCCAGTCATAAGATACTCACAATTAAATCATCGCCAACACCTTCAAATGATGCAATTTATTGTACAAGACTTTTTAAAGAGTCGGGGCGGGGAGGAGGGGTGTTAAAATGCAGGTCGTGCAAAATTTATATAGAAGACCTTTCTCATCAGTGAGTTTATTGCTGGTAAAAAAAAAAAAAAACTTTTTTTTGATCGCATTCTAGAGTTAATTATTCTTGCATTTGACTTTGCTACTTTTTTGAACCGAACTCAATTACATACAAAAATGGATCAAAACATACTTAGCTTAGAGGATACGTAAACCATGAAGATGCATTACAAGTTGTGCAGCGAGATCCTAAATTAGTAGAAGCTTTATTCCCTGCCCTAATTCAAATCACGCACTTTGCACTTGCTTTGTTCGAAAGAAACCAAGGCAGGAGGCATCCTCAAACACCACCTTCATTCTCAGTGGTATCTCTCACAGGTATTTTGAAACAGAAATCCTTTGACTATTTCAAGGTAACAAGAAAGGAAAACCACTCCAGGAGGCAACCTTTCAAATTCTCTAATTCCAGGAAACCAATATGTCAATTAAAGCACTTAAACATGGGCCTCATAGTGATGTTCAATCCCTATTTATCAGTGATGGTGGCATTATAGGGTTTCCTTCCATTTAATTTGTGCATCTCAGCTGGGGAAGAGATAGACCAGAGGTTCTTCACAGAGTCTAACCCTGTGGCCCCCCAAATGCCACCCCCACAAATGGCATACTTAGAAGGCTGTCAATATTAGTTCTAGGGTCACAGTCACCCTCAATGTGCGGGCACTCCACGTGACTTCATCCTGAGGGCACACTCAGGTAGAGGGGTTCCAGAGTAGCTTTTTCAAAAACCAGACCATGTCACTGTTCAGTTGAAGTCCCACTATCCTTACTATAAAATCCAAGTTCACCTCCAAGGTCTACAAAACCCTACTCAATCTGGCTGCTGCCTTGTGTTCAAGCCATTGGCCCTGAGTGTGCCACTGGAGCCACCATGGTCTCCTAGCTCTTCCTCAAACTCACTAGAGGTCTTTTCCCCTCAGGGGCTTTGTTGGCTCCCTCTGCCCCCAGAGATCATCATGAGGTAGACTCCTAGGAATCCAGGTCCCATCTCAAAGATCACATTCCCCAGGAGGCCTTCCTGACCAGCCTATCTGATATTGCATCCCATTATCCCCTGTTGCACATCTGGTTATTTTTGTCTGCATTCATTAACATGCCTATCACCAGACATACGGGTGCACATAAGAGTATAAGGTCTACAGTAATAGTTCACAAAAGCTAGGGTTTATAGTGTATATTAGACTTACTAGGGGCCAAGTATACATCTAAGTATCTTGCTTCTCACAATAACCCAACTTGACAGGTAACAGTTATCCTCAGCGTGCAAATGAATGAAGCACAAAGAGGTTCAGTTATCCACCCAAGACACAGAACTACTCAATGGTAAAACTAGGATTCAAACATCTAAGTGTGTGGCTCAAGAATCCATGCTCTTAATCATCACATCCTGCTGCCTTCCCATCAGATCAGGGACCCTCTGTGTTCCAGCCAGTGTTCAATCTCCCAGAGCCTAGAATGCTTAAAAGAGAGGGCTGCAACAGGAGGGAAGCTCACTCATCCACAACCCCAGGTCGCCTGCCTTCTCTACTCACCCCCAAATCCTTCCAACTTAGGGATCCCACCCTCCACCCCACCAGTGTACTCAACTTCTTCAAGTGTAATGTGAAATCCAACACCACAGGTGACTCACTCTACATTCCTTCATTCACACGGCAATGGTTTTAAGGATCCAGAAAACATCTCCTTCTTCATTCACAGAACCCAAATATCCACTTGACTCACTCAATCCCCACCCCACCCCCACCTTTTTTAATTCCAGAAAAAGAACTCAAGTTAGAGAGAACATCCAGTTTTTTGCCACAGCAACACCCAGAGATCTCAAGATCTGTGGAACAGTAAAAATTGAACAGTAAGCCTAATCCAATTTTCTAAACTAATCTTTCCAACAAGGCAAACCTCAGCCTACAAGCCCTTCCTGCTACTCCAGCTTCTATTCAGGCCACAGTATTTCTATCTCTAAGAGATCACATTCCTAGGTCTGGGAAGTATGTTGCTTAATCAAAACACCATCCAACAAAAACCTTTCCAGCGGTCAGATTCACTTTCCTTCAGGAGCAATTGGCTGAAAGCTCCCTGGGACATGTGGTTTCAGCTATTTTTACTCTTCAGGGTAGCGCTATTTTTCCTCAAAGCAAAGTAGCCCAGCAACCCAAAGGAAACCTGATTAACTTCTGTGAGGATGTGCTGGTACAAGTCATGGCTTTCTTCACCTCAGGGAACTGTAATGGCACACCTCTGTTTCACTACAGCCTTAAAACACTCAAGTGAGGGCTCTTCTGGAATATTCTTTCTCTTTCCCTATTCCTCGTTTTGTTGTGTTTTCAGAGAGCAAGTCAACATTAGGAATTGGGAACCATAACCTCACCTGTCTAAATAGCTACATTGATAAATTTGATATTGGGTCCAAAGGAGTTCTTAATAAGTGAATACCTTACGTGTTACTAGTACACTTACTCCACAGCCTGGAGCTGCATAGCTCAGACGGTTCTAGCACCAGGCCATAAGACCAAGGATGCACAATTAGTCTCCTTACAGACTGTGAGCTCAGCAATATTCCAGCATTCAGCTGCACCCTTGGCCCCAGAGAGTCATTCTGAAAGTATGTGTTGGTGACTCAAGAGGAACCGGTCAGCACAAACTGATGGCCGTTCCTGAAAAAGCCACCAAGCCCGTGGCCCTGGGTGACCTGAGTGACAGCCAGGACTAGGAACAGCGTGATAGGACTGAACTGGGGCCGTATACATGCGGGGTTGGCTCCTGAGCTGATGAAAAAGTGGGTATTTTGAAAAAATATTGAGGTCATTGGTGCCCCTTAAATTTTGCACCCAAGGCAAGTGTCTAGTCCCTGCCCTGAAATCCCTTCTCTGGGGAATAATTGCTTACATCTTAAGCTTCCTGTGCCAATTGACTTACTCATCTCTGCTGTGTCATTCAATTTAATCCTCATAACAACCTTATGAGAGAAGTAGTGCTCTGGTCTCCATTTTACTCAGGATACTAAAGCACAAGACACCTTGCCAAACTTGCCCAAGGTGCACACCAGTAAGAGCAGACAGACCAAGGACTTCACCCCCCAAAGCGGATAAAATTAGCATAGATTGTAAATGTACTTATAGAACCTATTTCTTCAGTTGAGCCTAAGGATCTCTGTAAGTATTAACTCTTCCACTAAGATAACACAATCACTTGTTTTTAAATTTTAGGTAGCCACGGTGGAATCTGTAGCTGTACTGGTACTCCTTGACAGGTCAGCTTAAAAGCCCTTCCTGGGTGGCACCGCCTACCTTCACGTAAAAGAAAGGGCAGCCAACGAATACAACATAATTCTCCAAGCACCCACCCAAAAACAGCTTAAAAGAAGAAATAGCTTTTTGGACTCTCATAGTTAAACATAAGTAACGTAACGCTTATCCTTAAAAGCGTATTTTAACAAGCTTCTAAGGTTCCAAATGAAGTTTCAAATGTGATTAATGAGCCCCAGGAGAAAACAATCTCAGTTCCCCAATCTGAGCCAGAACCAAACTTGTTGCAATCCCGGTAAAGCACACATACAGCCTAGAAAAAGAAATCAAGTGCAGTAAAGGTGAAAGGACCAGGGATGTGTGCACTTGCACCTGGGGAACATCAAAGCAAGTGCCAATTTTAGGAATGGCTGGCCTGTTCCAATCCTTTTACCTTAATTACATACTTCTGCTAAGTATGGCCCTGATTCAGATGCAAGTGACAACTTCAGGTGCACGCCCCCCAACTCATCTATGGATAAAAATAGTGTAAGTTGTAAATGTATTTATAGAATCTATTTCTTCAGCTGAACCTAAGGATCTCTGCAAATATTAACTCTTCTAGTAAGATAAGGCAATCATTTGTTTTTAAGTTAATTAAATATGAGTAGAATCTGGAACACATCAATAGAAAAAAAAAAACAATGTCCTGTAAGATGAATAGTATACAGGTTTCATTTCATGTGCTAATTCCAATACATTAAGAATAACTTTGGGGTGCCTGGGTGGCTCAGTTGGTTAAGCATCCGACTTCGGCTCAGGTCATAATTTCGCAGTTCGTGGGTTTGAGCCCTGCATCAGGTTCTGTGCTGACAGCTCAGAGCCTGGAGCCTGCTTTGGATTCCGTGTCTCCCTCTCTTCTGCTCTTCTCCCTCTTATGTTCTCTCTCTTTCTCTCTCTCTCTCTCTCTCTCTCTCTCAGAAATAAATAAAAATAATTTTAAAAATTTTTTTAAAAAAGAGTAACTTTGCAAATAGGGGCGCCTGGGTGGCTCAGTCAGTTAAGCATCTGACTATTGATTTTGGCTCAGGTCATCATCTCACAGTTCATGGGATCAAGCCCCACAGTGGGCTCCATGCTAGGCATGGAACCTACTTGGGATTCATATTCTCTCTCTCTCTCTCTCTCTCTCTCTCTCTCCCTGTCAAAATAAATAAATAAACTTTTTAAAAAGGCATTCAACGGGGTGCCTGTGTGGGTTAGTCAGTTAAGCATCTGACTTCAGCTCAGGTTATGATCTCACAGTTTGGGGGTTAGAGCACCACATCGAGCTCTGTGCTGAAAGCTCAAAGCCTGTAGCCTGCTTCCGATTCTGTGTCTCCCTCTTTCTGACCCTCCCCGACTCATGCTGTCTCTCAAAAATAAATATACATTAAAAAAAAATTTTAAGGCATTCAATGAGTATTTGATAAATAAAAGGATGATAACATTAATAAGAAAACAATAATGACAATGTATGGAGCACACCCTGGGTGCCAGGTGCTACTCAAAGCACTTTTATGTATTATCTTATTTAACCTTCCCACCAACTTACAAATGGTACCTATGGCACTTACCTTCTGGGGCTAGAGAACCATCACGACTCCCCTTTTACCAACCCAGAAAACCAAGACAGATAGAGGTTACATGATCTGGCAAAGTTACCTATGTAGGAAATGCTCCCAACTAAGGTTTCATCCACTCTAGGAGTGGGAGCGAGGATATGCGTACAGGCATAAGTGAAGAAGAAGATAGTCCAGGGGAAGAGAAGAAGGAGGGACAGAGAAAGGATTCATTTAAAACACTGGTCGCCAAACGCTTCAATTTGATTTAACACACATTTAATCTAAAAAGAAAAGATATTTACAGAAAAACATTCAAATCTGGAATCACGCTGTCTCAATCTTGTGGTCCGTTCAAATTCTTTTAATCCCAATGATGTGAGCCGATTTTAAAAGACAGAAAATTCAGAACAGCAACGCTCACCAGTGGTTTTGAAGGCATTTCACAGAGACCTCAGAGAGCCGCACTTGCCCTCAACATTATTTGGAGACCAGGACTCTGTGTAATTTTCACAACTTCAAAGGGGAGTACAAGTAAACATCATTCATAAATCAGTAACTACTGAAGCAGAAAGCAAGATGGGGGAAATAAGTCCACATAATAAAGAAAAGAGGAGCAAATATTTATGCCAGAAAGCAAATGAGGTTTTCTTTAGGATTTAACCCGGATTTATTTGCTTTTTCTAAGAGACATGCATGAAAATAATAACCAAGTTCCTTGCTGTTAAAATTTTTTTTTAGTTCTTCTGAGATCAAACTTGAATTCTCTCAGGCCTATCATGAGGACTTCTGAGAGCTTTCAGTCCTGGGGCCTCTGAGGCACAGAGGACTGCAGATGAAGATTTCCAACATTGGCTCTTACTGAGCTTGGATATACAGTAACTATGATCTAATGATTGGATTGAAATTACTGTGCAATCATTACAACTTTACACATGAGCCCCATTACCAGACCACACATCCTCCAGGACACTGATAATATTTTTTTGGAAACCATAATTATATAACAATGGTGGTCACTCTATACAGCATATTACATACACATTAAAGGCACTAATTGATTAGGCATAAATATTTAAAATATATACCATCATTTTTATAGCCATGTTTTGGCATTTCTTCCCTTTATGAATGGACCATGGGAGCTGCCCAAGTGTCTCTTAGCTTCTGCGCGGGACTAGGCATGGAGCATCTCATTGGTGGGAAGCAGAAAGGTTAACGCAACAGGGAAGTTCTCTTTGAAGACCCACTATGCGTATAAAGAGCTAGTAAAAGACAAGGAGCCAGAAGCTCACCCACGCTTAGCCCTCGACAAAAGTAGATGGTGAGAATTTGACCCCAGGCCTATCCAAAGCTGAAGTGGTCATGGAAACCCTCTCCCTAAGTCAAGGCCTTTGCCCAAATCCTCTAGAGAAAGGGCCAAATGTCCAGGGGACGGGGCCAAGAGATGCAGGCACTTGTCTTCAGATTAAATCCACCTCAAGCCAAAACTGTATTACAGGAAAAATATCCTTGTATTGGCATATTTTAATTTCATAATTAAGGTCGCCACTCATCCAAGGACAGGCAGGGCCACACTGCAGTGGTGTTTGAAGACCTGGGGCTCTGAAGACAGACAGCGGCCCCCACTTATGGGTCCAGGGGCAAGGGTTAAGTTATTTGTAAAACACATATAGACCCTCTTTGGAGTAACATACTACATACCATACCTCATGTAATATTTGCAAGTATGTAAAGAGGCTTTCATGATACCGATTTGACAGAGGATCAAAACAAAGCTCAAAGAGGCTAAGTAGTTTGTCAAAGGTCAGTCAGAAAATTAGAGACGCCAGTATTAGAAGAGGAAGTTAGAGTAAGTCTAAGATCATCCTCTGAATGGCCCTAATTTTACCAACCCCCAAAAGGTAAACTGTGGGCTTTAAGGTTCACCCACCTGCTGGAGCAACGATGTCCACTAACACTCTCAGGGATGACGGAAATGTTCCATGGCCAAGCTATCCAATATGGTAGCCAGCAGCCACACGTGGCTACTGAGCTCTTTTTCTTTTTTTAACATTTTTTTATTACTGAGCCACAGAGAAAGAGAAAGAGCATGAGCATGGGAGGAGCAGAGAGAGGGGGAGACAGAGAACCAGAAGCAGGCTCCAGGCTCTGAGCAAGCTGTCAGCACAGAGCCCGAAGCAGGGCTCAAACTCACAAACCGCGAGATCATAACCTGAGCCAAAGTCGCATGCTTAACTGACTGAGCCACCCAGGTGCCCCCTGAGCTCTTCAAATGTGGCTACTGTGACTATGGAAGTTAATTTGCATTTTTATTTTATTCTAATTCATTTCATTGTAATTAGTTACATTTAAATAGCATAAGCACGGGGCAGGGTAAGCTCTAGAGACCATGGATGGTCCATAGCAGGTCTGGCACTAATAAATGAGCACTCAGTGGCACCTAGGTCAGAGCTTTTTCCACATGATCAAACATGAGGAGTCCTGTGGACTAACTAGTTTTCTGACCCACAACCCATCATTAAACCAGTCTGAACCTCAGCTACAAATTAGCAACTCTGTGCTAATTCACAAAGTTTTCCACATGTTACCCTACTAATCTTCATTTACCCATGTCTTCCATTATTATAATCCAGGAAAATGTGGCTCAGAGAGGCTAAGTCATTTCCCCATGTGACACAGCTAATAAGTGGAGCCAGGATTCTCAACCCTCACCTTCTGACTCCGTTCTTTAAAGCTGGACCTTCACTTGCCAGCACCATTTACTTGTGTCAAAGAAAGAAAATTCCTTTCCCATTTACCTCACAGTGTTAGAAGGATAAAATGAGATCATGGATCTGAAAAATGCACTGAAGATATAAGACAGGTGTAACTTATTATCTGCATTGTTTCATGGTTGAAAACCAAAAACCTCTCAACTTTTCAGCTTATTAGTGGGGACTTAGGACATTCCGGTCAAACAAGAAACCTAAGTCAGTAATGGAAACATTCAGGAAACTCTCCAAATCACTCAAATCTACACTTGTCCTCAAATTCAAGGTATTTACTTACATCTAGGAGATCCCTTTTTTCAGCCCAGAGTTCCCAGAAGCCAGAATGGCCAGCTATTTTTGAGTTGAAGTTTCTATCAGGCCTAATTGTGTTCTTGCCAATGTAGCTGATGACTGCAGTAACAGAGAAATCCAGAGAGCACCCCTAAATCCAGTGGGAGATGGGGAGGGTGGAAGTCTCTCTTCAGCCACCTAACTCCATCTGAACCACCATCTACCACAAAGCAAGATTTCTACCAATAATGTGGAAATGTACAACTTCCAAGGACTCCACCCATAAATGGGGGCAAATCCAGAGCAAACCCACTCTGGACAAAACAAAACAAACACACTGAGACACAGCGAAAAGGAGTCTAACCTCTAGACACAATAATCGAACCAGCTTGTGTTTTGTGATTTAGCTTTAATTAGCAACAATTGTTCAGTTCAAGCATTAAGATGAGCCCAGCTGTCCCATTCTGAGAATTATGAGCAGTCCAAGACTGAAAATATGGAATAGATTCTATAATTGTAATTACCAAGAAGTCATTTTTTAATCGCCTCCAGTAATGTGAAAATACATTTTCCTCAAATTCTTCCTACCCTACTATTCATCTCCCCCTACAACTTACTAATTGATAATAGTTATATGAATGCTACTCTTAAGAAAGTTGATAGGGGATTTGAAAAACACATTTTCTAGTGGGATTCTCACATAACTCTGGGATATATGCATGGCAGGGATTAGTCTCTCCACTTGACAGCTGACTTAACTGAGTCTCAGAAAAACGTCATCAATTGCTTACAATCTCCAACTGAACAGGCAACAGAATAGAACCTAGAACCTGAACTCACCTTCATTCCAAAGCTGTATCACAAAACCATAAATTTAGAGTGTTCGTTATGCTGGGACCTGGCTGGCTCAGCCGGTTGTGTCCGACTTCGGCTCAGGTCATGATCTCACAGTTCACAAGATCGAGGCTCATGTCAGGCTCTAGGCTGACAGCATGGAGCCTGCTTGGGATTCTCTCTCCCCATCTCTCTCTCTCTCTGCCCCTCCTCCACTCGCCTGCTCTCTTTCTCTCAAAATAAATAAACAAACATTTAAAAATAAATAAAATGTTCCTTACGCTGACACTATTCAGAGCATCGTAATTATTTCTGTATAACCGATAAGTCCCAAAAATGGCATTTTTAAGAGGATTAATGCAGAAATAATGTAAAGCATTGGTTAAAACAAGCAGAAACTAAAGATAGCAAAATTTTTTTACTATATTCTAGGCTCCGTGTTTTCCAGTTTGGACTACACATTAGACACACCTGAAAAACTTTTCAGAAAAACTCTCTGTACCTGTACTTCCATCCCTAAACATTTTGGCTTAATTGGTGAATCTTGGAACACTGCTTTTTTAAAATGATCTTCCTACATGAATCTAATGTAATGCTTCAGCTAAGAACCACTACTATAGGTCAAAGGTATTAATAATACACAGGCAAGGAATGGTATGTGAAATGACACTATGATGACATGCACAATGTTTTTAAGTTAACAGTTGTATGTTCATTTTTAAAAATTTATTTAATGTTTATTTTTGAGGGGATAGGAGGGGCAGAGAAAGAGGGAGACACAGAATCTGAAGCAGGTTCCAGGCTCCGAGCTGTCTGCACACAGCCCGACACGGGGCTTGAACCCATGCACCATGAGATCATGACCTGAGCCAAAGTCAGATGCTCAACCAACAAAGCCACCCAGGCACCCCCCAGTTGCATGTTGATTTAAATGAGTATTTGGAAAAACTTAGCCGTCATATAAACTTGATGGTTTTACATATTTTTATTAAAGCATTTGATTGAAAAAAAGCATATAAATAAAACACAGTACAGGTGGTAGACATATAGGAAGATATTATAAAGGTAGTTCTAGAATGACCAAAGTCTAAGTGTCTGATGATGAAAGCTGCGGGGGGGGGGGGGGGGTGGTTCTTGACAGGGGAGTGGGGGAGGAAGGGGTAGACACAGGAGGAAGAACTGGCAGGTGATCTGAGGCAGGAAGAAGACAAGCGTTAACAGGAGTCAACCATGACAAAGTTTAAGAGAATCAAGTCAAGTTCTCTATCTTGCTCCAAGCACCATAAACACCTGACAGGTGTTGAGTAAACATTCCACCATGGTCAGAAACGGAAAAAGGTCAAGACAAGGAAGTTATGAATGGAAGACTAACATTTAAATCAAGAGCTCCAACTTCTTCCCTTAGAAAGTTCTACAAGTTCCTCAAGGAGGGTAGCACTTACCATGGCTGCCTGCCAAGCAATAGCCCCGCGGTAAGGGAAACGATCCTTAAGCCAGGGCTTCGAAAACCATAGGAACGTAGCTGTCAGGCCATTCTCCAGCACAAGCTTCAAATTTTATTCTTCAAATTCAGTTCCTGCTATGGCCAGTCTGCTTCCTAACCAATTAACATGAACTCAGTATAAACCTGAAGCCCAAGTGTGGTAAACTGCACTACTTGCTCTAAAAAGAGAATTCCAACCATGAAAACCTATTTATCTTGGGGCGCCTGGGTGGCTCAGTCGGTTGAGCGCCCAACTTCGGCTCAGGTCATGATCTCACTGGCTGTGAGTTCGAGCCCCACTTCAGGCTCTGTGTTGATGGCTCGGTGCCTGGAGCCTGCTTCAGATTCCGTGTCTCCCTCTCTCTATGCCCCTTCCCCACTCATGCTCTGTCTCTGTCTCTCAAAAGTGAATAAACGTTGGGGCACCTGGGTGGCTCAGTCAGTTAAGCATCCGACTTCAGCTCTGGACACGATCTCACGGTCCGTGAGTTTGAGCCCCGCGTCGGGCTCTGGGCTGATGGCTCGGAGCCTGGATCCTGCTTCCCATTCTGTGTCTCCCTCTCTGTCTGCCCCTCCCCCGTTCATGCTCTGTCTCTCTCTGTCTCAAAAATAAATAAACACTAAAAAAAAATGAATAAACGTTAAAAAAAACCATATTTATCTTCAGTCATATTTGCCAAGGTGAGAAAGAAGAATTTAGATGGTATAAAGAAACAGAAATAAATAATAGTGAGTCACATTTTGAGAAAATCATTTCCTTTCTTATTCTCTTTCAACCCTTCAGATTCTGGATCTCAGTACCGAACTATTGGGGGGGTTTTTCCCTAACAGCAGTTCATTGCACTGTTAATGAAGAGACAACAGAACTCAGGTTCAGAAGCTTATATTTACTATTGATGGCAAACAGTTCAGGTTTCCATTTATTGTGATATGAAGTTTGCTCTTAAAATACACTTAATTTTCTAAAAATGAAATCATTACTGGAGGATAGGTCAGTAGTACAGTAATAACACATGTGTATGGCAAAAAGCATGAAGACAGTTTTCAAGTGACGCATGTCTGAGGCCCTTCTGCCTTAGATGCTGTGTGTCAGGGTTCTTCTTCAATGGTACTATAAGAAGTGTTTATAGCGTCCATGTATTTACCAAATGTAGGTGTCAGAAATACAGAACTAGACAGCACTTTTTCTTGTCCCCAGGAAAATAAAGAGGTAACTTGGATGAGCTAATCCTAGCCGATGGCCTCCTGGCCTGCTTGTGATGCAGTGAAATTCAAAAGTTTACCAACCATGACTGCATTTAAGACCTCGTCCTGAGGGACCCAACATGAGTCTTGGAGTAGACTCTTTCTTGCTCAGATTCTTCCCTAAATGGTAGTTTGGTATCAGTTTGAAAAACAGATCCCAATGCCACGAGAAAGCACAGTGCAGGATGAAGGCATTACAAGGCTTTAGATGCCAGAGAATGTGGAGTTTGATCATGGGCAAGTTAATTAACCTCACAAAACCTCCGATGCCTCAAAAAGTTCTAAGAGGAGTAAATGGAGTAATGTGCAGAAGGCGCCTTGTATTCTAACTGATGGTAAATAGGCACTTCATAATGTCAGCTCTCATTCCCTCTCTTGAAGAGCACAGCCAGTGACACAGATAAGGACACAGTACCTCACCAATATCGTGACAAAGACATTCATTCCATTAATAACTTAGGACAAGCATTTGCTCTCCTTCCCTGGGTCCTGAGTACTATCCTTCATCCTCTGTAATCAAGTAACATGGGCTGAGTCCAGTTTGTACTGAAGAAAACCTGAGCAGAAACAGTGAACACCTTTGTGAGTGATCCAAGTTCATCGTACAACAGTTGTGTCTTCCTGTCCAAAAAAGGTCCTTTCCCTAACAGGCTCCTGGCTTTGCCTTCCCTTTAAGACCGGGACCATCTAACCAAAACTTTCCAATTACCCCCCCAAATACAGGATTAATGAGCCCAGACACCACCTGGGGATCCTGTTAAAAATGCAGATTCTCATCTAATAGGTCTGGGAAAGGAACTGAGACTCTGTACTTAATAAGCTCTCAGGAGATGCCGAAGCTGCTGTTTGGTCCATGGACCAAATTTCAAGTGGCAAAACCCTAAACAACTCCAACACCTTCCAGACCCAGCGAGGAGAACGAGGGAAGGAAGGGCATAGACTGTATCCGGGTTTCACAAATTCCATTCTCTCTCCAAGAGTCTGGCCATCATTTCAGCTTTAGTTCCCGATGTTCTAGGCAGGGAATGAAATGTCTAACAGAACGCCTCATTTAAGAGGGAACCACGGCGGCAGGCCTTACAGATTTGGTTATAATGACACATGACTAATTCGCTTACTTCGCCTGATTTTACCGGCAACTCCTCTGATGTCAGTTTCCCCACTGACACTTCAAACTGTCAGTTCTGCCATTAACCTGCAAGGTGCGGCCCTTCCTGGGCAGAACAAGAACCCACGTAGCTGGAGGCTAGTGACTAGCTGTAGGAATCTACAGGCAGTGAGGGGAACGTGCAAGCCCTTACTGAACACCTAAAGACCAAGAGTACCTTACATCCAAATAGACTTCACACTTCATCATTCAACAAATGTTTGCGAGGCAGTATCTGCCAAGCACTGTTCTAGATTCCATGGACTGAACCCAAAAACTTGTGCACCAAGGCAGCCTTTACACTCTTGAGAGACATCATTTCTTTTTCATCGAATGGAATGAAATTTGATGGCAACAAGACTGTGACTTAAGCAGTTGAAATATTATCTCATCAGATCCTGTGCGACATCATCTTAGATAATTGTCACACTCCATGAGGTAAACATATGTAGTTAAGAGATCTCTCTCTCTCTCTCTCTCTCTCTCACACACACACACACACACACACACACACACACACACACACCTCCTCTGGTAGTTAAGTAAACTTCTCCTAAGTAACACAACTAGTAAATGCCAATACTTTGGAAAATCCTACCTGATTGCAAGATCCACGCTCTTTTTAAATTTTATTTACTTATTTATTTTTGAGAGACAGAGCACAGGTTGGGAGGGGCTGAGAGAAAGGGGACACAGAATCCGAAGCAGGCTCCAGGCTCTGAGCTGTCAGCACAGAGCCTGACACAGGGCTCAAATCCATCAACAGTGAAATCATGACTGTTAGCTGAAGTCAGACACTCAACCGACCGAGCCACCCAGGCACTCCACAAAATCCACGCTCTTAATCTTTAGCCTGTGTTCCTTCCTCATAAGAGAAAAGCAACTCCCTGCCTGCCCTCAAGTTTATCATTTCTTAAAAAAGAGAAAACAACCCAGAGCTGGGAGGCAGTTAAACAAACATAAAAGGGTCAATGGTAAGCGTAAGTAAACGCTCCCAACACAAAACGCTCTACAACTCAGCATGCAGTGAAGCTCACTGCCCATTCCAAATTTTTCACTTGGAAAAATGTACGAAGTGTCTTTCTTCCAACCCATAGACTAAGCTCCTTGACACTGACCATCCCAGTGATGGACTCACAGTTGGCGCTAAGTATCTCCCGAATGCATTTGTTTCAATTACCTCTTTCATTCCAAGCTTCCCAAAGCTTAGTGGCTTAGGAGAAACAAAAGGGGCACCTGGGTGGCTCAGTGGGCTAAGCATCCAACTTCAGCTCAGGCCATGATCTCAGGGTTCCCAAGTTCAAGCTCCGCACTGGGGTCTGCGCTATCAGCTTAGGATCCTCTGTCTCCCTCTCTCTGCCTTTCTCTCCCTCTCTTTCTC
This sequence comes from Neofelis nebulosa, assembly GCF_028018385.1. NCBI lineage: Eukaryota > Metazoa > Chordata > Mammalia > Carnivora > Felidae > Neofelis > Neofelis nebulosa. The sequence continues at coordinate 136,673,056 of NC_080785.1, read as the reverse complement.
TCTCAAAAATAAACATTAAAATGTTTAAAAAAGAAACAACAACCGTTTCATTACTTCTCACCAGTCTGTCAACTCAGAATTGAGACAGCAAACAGCAGGATCACGGTTCCCTGTGTTATTTGCTGAGGCTGCAGTAACCAAAATGCCTCCTACGCTCACCTGTCTGGGGTCCCAGCTTACATGGCGGAAACCCCTGAGGCTGGGTCGACATGCTTACAAAGGGTTAAGTACTCCGGTGGTAAATGTGAGGGCCCAAGAGTCCCTAGACGAGAAGCTCCTTCACCAACGTATAAGCGTCTTGGGGGCAAGAAGATCATCTCGTTCCTCAGTAACTCCCCCACCCCCACCCAAGCTCACACACTGCAGTCCCCAGACAAACACGGAAGGAACCGTGACCCTCTGATGAGTCACTTAGCTTGGATGTCTCTCTGGTGCAGACAGACAACAAGAAACACATTTCCATAAAGGCAATGAGATAAGCAGCGACATAAATAACAAATGCAATACCGTCTCGGGATGGATTTGCTACCGGACAGGCGGTGCCTGTCCAGAGGGGTTCAGCCACAGCCAATAATTACGCCAAGTCGTTAGGAAGTAAGTGGCTCGTGTTGTCCCAACACAGGGGAGCCCAGAAATAATAAAAGACAGATTTGGCCCCGCTGCAAGCTCAAGTTAATTAGAAATTGAAAATGTTTTTTAAACAGTCCCGCCAATAGAAGCAAGAGGACACATGCTTTCTTTGCACCCGTTTTCCCTGTAGAGATTCACAGCTCCCTTAAAGGTTTATTCCAGGTAGGGGTCAGATCCAAAACGAGTCACTGGGCTCCAAACAATGAATTCAAATCCTACTCCAGCTATAGTCAGGGGAGGAAGGGAAATGAAGGAACCAGCAAGCACATTCCTAAAACGGCCAATTTAACAACCTCCCATAATCTCTTCCAGCTGAGAGCGCACGGCTCTGCTGACCTTTATTCCCACTTGTAATTATTCAGGTGCGGTTGTTTCCATAGTACTCAATGTCTATCTAAATGCACGCTCTCAGAATCCTGGGAAGAGGTTCTTTCCGACAAAAGTTTGTGCATTGGTTCCAAAGGCTCTCTTTCCGCTTTCTTAAAAAATAAAAAACAAAAATAAAACAGCCCAAATAAAGAATCTGGGTCCCAGAGCATGCAAGTATGGATGGGAATCTAGGACCCACCACTCATCAGCTAGGTAATTTGGGAAACTATTGCACTCTCTGAGCCTCAGTTTCTTCACCTATAATATAGGAACAATAATACCAGCCATCTGGCGTTTTTGTATTTTTTAAGAATTAAAAAGAAAAATGATATCATGTCAGCCAAGCACTTTGCCCTGGACGTCACACCTCATCAGCTCTCAATAATTGATGGCTACTATTATAGCTTGTCTTTTTATACCGTACCTAACCCTAAATTAACAGTGAGACACTTGATTTTTTTTAAGTCCCATAATTCCACCCCATTCAAGTCTAACTGAATTTAAAATATACACCAAAAACTAAAAAAGAGATACAGACACAGCTGCCAAATGGCAAGTAAAAAGCCGTAATTTTCCATCATTGGAATATATTTAGTGATAACTATAAATGAAAAACTAAGAAAAAAAAAATCCCAAATTCACATCACCCTCCCAGTCTGACAGTCTGAAAACCAAAAACGAAGTTCAACTTCCTGTAGCTTTGCTCCTTCCCACTCCCGCCTGTCATCAGAGTTGGGTGGAAAGTCCAACATTTCCTGTTCTGAGCCGGGAACTCTCTGCCAGGTAAAGAGACACTCCGGCTCATGCTGGACAGCTGGGACAGTCATAGCGCTGGGAACTCAGACAGCTTCCTACCATTCCTTCTCCGTTTTTCCGATGATATCAGCGCCCTGAACTGGGAGAGGGCCCCAGCCAGACAGGGTAAGAGGTTCAACCACCAAATGATCAGCACGCGTGCGTCTCAGGCAACTCCTGTTTTGCTACGCATAGGATCAAATGACATCTTCTCCAAAACACACCTTGTTTAGGTGTTCTGCTCCCAATTTCTCGCACCTGAAAAGGAACTACCCCGCTGAGTCCATTTGGTTAGTGGAAGCGGAAATTTAATTGCGATAGATACGGTCCTTTAGATTTTCTTCTGCAGGTTATATTGCCACCAGCACTTTCCACTCCTTAGAATAGTTTCTGATCTAAGGAGTACTTAGAAGCGTGTATTTGTAAGCACCTCTGCGTTGATGGACACGGTCTGCCAGCAGACTTCCTCACTTACACTCGCCAGCATATGTGAAACTTCATTCAAGATCCAAACCACTAAAACCTCCACCAAGTTATCCACAGACCAAAGTTCAGATGTGCCAAGATTTGCAAAACTATAGCAATGTCATACTAGCAAGAAAAGAGTATCAGCCCTAAAGAACTCAGTAAAAATGACCAAATATAATACATATGCCACATTTCAAAGAGTCATGTTCTACCACATCACCCTGCCCCCTATCTGAAATTAGCGTATCCAGCTCTCTGTGTTTACAATCTTTCCCTCTACCGCACTCCCAAAACAAGAATGTAAGACCCATGAGAGCCAGGGCTTCATCAATCTTGTTCACTATAGTAAACTCTAGTCTCACAAGGCATAGCAAAGAGTAGTGTGGTGGATTCGATTATTTTTTGGCAAATATTATCTCCCTTCTTCTCCTTCAACCTACGTGGGAGGAAGGTGCATCATTAACGTGCTTTGGGTATGTGCTGAAATGAGAGCGTCGCGTCAGTTCCAAAACCAGGCTCGTCTATGCCTGTTCCTGCTTGCCCCCCTAGGAACTTTGATTTTTGCCATAAAGGAACCTGCCCCCAGATCACCACTGCCCCTTTCAGCCTGGGCCCCAGCATGAGACATATAGAACAGAGCTCCCCCGCCAATCTACAGACCTGAGAGTGTGAGAATAAATACTTCACGTTGAAAGCCGAAGTCTTAGGTGATTTGTTATGCAGCATTCTTGGGCAAAGAGATGACTGATACAGCAAGGCTATCGATATATTTTTGTTAAATCATCAAATGAAAAAGTTTCACTATACTTGGTGCTTCCAAAAATCCATGAATTGTGACAATTCTGCAAGACATCAGGTTTGAAGCCTGGTTTTTCCTTCGAACTATACTCCTTTATGGAATAAAAGAGTACATTTTCAGATACTGGGGCTTAAGAGACCAGGACTGATGTGTTAGGCCATCCTTATTTAAGTAGAGTCAAAAGATAATGAAGTTTCCATTTGTAGATTGTACTCTGAAACCACCGATGGGGTTTTTTTTACCCTCTCCTGTCCAGAGATGGTGGTGAGAGCTTCAAGCTCATAAGACACCAATTTTTATAGGGCAGTATTCCTTTCATCTAGCGCAAAAAGCCTTGAAGCTCATAAAATCGAGACTATGCACTTTTAAGGCATATAGCTTCATCGGATTACTACTGATGTATTTCCACTACTTTCAACGTTTAATGTAAGTAGTTTTACAATTCACTTAAATATTGTATTTACAATTACTTCATTTCTTAACAGAGAAAAGAATCACATCTAGATGAGGGTAAAACCATGTTACATTTTGTAAGTACCTTTTCATTCTGACCCTTTACCACTCAAGGCAATGGCTATAAAAAATCCCTTTTTAATGAAATTACAATTTTAAAGGGGTAGAGAATAGAAAGACAAGAGATAGGACCAATAAAATCTGAAACCAATATGTTTCCCATCTATGGTATTGATATGCTTAATCTGTATGTGCCAAGCATATGAAATGACAAAATTTCATATGTGCAGATGGTTATAATCTATCAATGCCTTCCCCCCCCTCCAAGTGAGAAAAAAATATGGGCGAAGTACCTAACAGAGTATCCAGGCCTTATGGTGAATATATGGTGAAATATTCAGTGAAAAAAACAAGTCTATTTTTAACATATTTTAATGACCTAAAATTCAGATAAATTCAAAGCACATCCCAAGCCCCTTTGGGAAGTCCACCATTGTTTCTAGGTCAGAAAGCTCAAATCACTTTTTGATACATGGTAGTTAATAGTTGGTTTACTCCCTTCTGTATGATCAACTTTCTAATTTGCTTATTTAAGCGATGATAGGATATACCAGTGGTCCACAATCCTTTTGCTGTCAAAACCTACATGCATCATGTTTCACAAATACAGCCCAATTATAAGAAGTCTTTGCTCCCCTACTGCACATATGAACTAATGAGTAACTTATCTGCCCCCAAAATAGCCAGTATAACCAACAGAGTTGAGATAATTCCATCTAAAAGCAAAGAAACTTTGACATTTTAGTTACCCTGGGTAACCATATCTTTAGAAAATGTACTCTTGTCCAGTAGGTTTTGTTCTCTTATAATAATCAAAAAAACTTGAGATTCTCTCCTCAAAGGTCTTTTAAGGACTTCAAAGGGACTTAAGATACCAGGTTGGGATCCAATGTTGAGTTTTAATCCTTATTTCCCCTTCTCTTTCTTCCAATCCCAATGAAATTTCCTTATTGAAGCAAAAGTAGGTTTAGAGAAAAAACAGTAAGACTGAGGCAAAAATACTCCCAGTACACATATTGTGATGCTTCTAACCTAGTTATTCACCAAGAGTCAATAATGGCACAGGATGGGCCTTGTGGGGATGTAACCTAAGACCATCTAAAAGCACGAGACAAGGGGCATCGAGGCGGGGGTGGGGGTGGGATGGGAGGGGGTGCTCAGTCACCTGAGCATCAGACTTCGACTCAGGTTATGATCTCATGCCTCATGGGTTTGAGCCCCGTGTTGGGCTCTGCACGGAGAGCTAGGAGCCTGCTTCGGATTCTCTGTCTCCCTCTCTCTCTGCCCTTCCCTGGCTTGTGCTCCCTCTCAAAAAAAAATAAATAAACATAAAAAGAAAACTGTTTTAAAGCACCAGACAAGATGAAAGGTGTTCCAAACTAGAGTATTTCAATAATGATGCAGGTGGGCTGAGAACATGTCTTAACCCTCATGCCTCCTCTGGAGAAGCAGGACTTCACCAAGGAACTGAGCCCAAAGCAGGCCCTTAATGAAGGTTTACTCCCTGTCAGCAGCAGGGCAATGTCCTGCATCATAGGCTACATCTTCTACAGCAGGTTTTTATAAAAAGACAGCAACTATTGGGGCGCCTGGGTGGCTCAGTCAGTTAAGCAGCTGACTCTTGATTTCAGCTCAGGTCATGATCTCACGGTTGATGAGTTCGAGCCCTGCGTTGGGCTCTGTGCTGATAGCATGAAGCCTGCTTGCAGTTCTCTCTCTCCTTCTATCTCTCTGCCCTCTTCTCCTCTCTCTCAAAATAAATAAATAAACTAATTAAAAAACATTTTTAAGACAGCAACTATTTATCCTCTCAGCTTACCAACCTTAAGAAGAATCCAATGTACGCTAAGCCCTATCTAAAATACTTCACACCCATTATTTAATTCAACCATCCCAAAGATCCAGTGAGCAAGAAAGAAATTGAGTGCCCAAGAGTTGCAGTCAGCACATAGTGAAACATTATAAAGATGCCTTGTCCTGACGCCACAGATGGTAGAAGGAAGAAGACAGGATCATTTTCTTCAAGGTCCTATCATACAGAGGACACAGAAAAGTTTTGAGACAATAAATGAATGTTGTAAGGCCTGAAAATCAAGTCCAGCACGTCCAGAGGAGGTCCCTAGGCTGGCATTGGAGGTAGAGGTTCCCAAGGCTCAGTATTTGAGCTCAGTCTTGAAGGACAATTAAGGGGTTGGTTTGATTGGGATGTGGGGCAAGGGTGGATAAAGACCTTCCAGGAAGAAAGAAATCACCTCAATGGGGCTTTCAAAAAGCAAATTTTGAAATAAACTTTGAATATTCAAAAAAGATACATAACATCTAAATATTGTTGTGATTGTTACATGCCAGACATTGTCGTAAGTGCTTGACAGGTACAATCTGTTTTAATCCCCACAATGGAAGGACATAGGTCCTCTAATTTTTCTTACTTTACAGAGGGGGAAATGGAGTCTCAGAATAACATGGCAAGTCAGCAATTAGACCTCATTTTTTATAGAATATAGAAACTTACATAATCAGGACTCTTAAAGATTGCTCCTACCTGCCCCTCAGAATTTACTTCCCATCCAGTTCATAAAAATGCATCTGCCTAATCAAAAACAGTCTGGAGAAAAATGGAAAATTCTGGACATCTGTACCAATTTTAATAAAATAATTGCTTGCCCACAGGCCAAACTGTGGAAGCCCTTAGAGAAAGCTGGACATTGAAAGCTTTCATGTACAAAAGGCTGCCTGTCTGATGACTGTCAAGGTCTGAATCCTCCCCTGGCCTCTGAACTCATTCCCAAAAGAAAGCTCAGGTTTGATCAACCGTCTCCTGCCTCAAGTCTTACAGGCCCCACTGTGTCAGAGCCTCCGAAGCCACTGCTGCTCTGCTTTGTAGAGCGTGTCTCCTAAACAAAAACAAATGGCTGGCACAGAAGTCTCTTGCCAGGGAAGGGACTCACATTAGTTCTCCTCAGACAAACCATGAACTTCAATACGTAGCTGAGAAATAAAGCATTCTTAATTAGCATTTTTGGAGACGGGCAAATCTGCAGAAGAGAACAAATATGTCTGGATGAGGAAGTAAGAACTCACGAAGTTCTATGTCTCTAATAAAGAATTCCCTAAGCTACCCATTTTCAACACTTGACATTTTGTTTCCTCTTAATGTGAGCTTACAGGAGACAACACTATATCTCCAATTTTTTTTTTTTTTTTGTAAGGACACAGGTTGTAGGCAAGAATAAGAGCCTGTGCTGAAGACATTCTGGAGGAAGGAAGATGTGTGTCTTCTCCTAAGTAGGTCAGTGCTACTGACAACTCACCTGTCCCATGTGGACTACTTTTCAAAAGTAGTGTTTCTCATTCACCACACTTCAAAGTCAGCCTCTCATATTTTCAGGTACAGCAGGCATGGGAAGGCACACTTGCCAAGGAAGGTAAATTACATCTAATGACTGACACTAACAGGAGAATTAGTACAGGGCTGGAATTAACAGGAAACACACACAGACGGTACTTACTGGATCTATATTCGTGTATCAGGCAAAACGTCCCCTTGAGCTCCTTTGAGCTCTCCACCATAAACACATGGCAGAAGACTGGGTAACTCTGACATGTGCAAAACCGTAAAGACGAACAAGACAGTCGGTGGCAAACTGTAAAGCCCTTTTCCCCTTGAACAGCAGCATCACACAAGGGCCAGAAGGACTAATCTGAACTCTTCCCGTCCTCCCTTTCTCTCTTTTCTCACTAGCCATTCACACTGTGCATAAAGACAAGGACAGAAGCGGCAAGGGCAATCAGCCCCAGTGTAATGGAAAGTGTAGACTTGCCTGTCCATTCCTAAGGATGAAAGGGGAGAGACAGGAAAGAAAACTACTACATTAGAAAAGGGGGGAAATCAACAGTCATATTTGTTACTCTTGCTTACAGACAGACACAATTTTCTATACGTGTTTATTCATTCAGGTACTAGGAAAGGAAGGTATTCATTTCCATACATCTCCTGTGAATGTAAAGAGGCTTCATTGGCCCAAAGCCCAGCTAAGGCCACTCCCACCTGAAAGAGAATCTTAGCTCTAAGGCATCTTAGCTATGCGACCTCCGGTAAGTCACTTATCTGGATGCATGGGTTTCCTTCTGTCACAGAAAAGTAACAGATGAGGTGAGCACTTAGGTCCCTCGTAGCCCCAAGACTATTTACCAGAAAATGGTCTTCTACCAAATATTTGTCAAATCTGAGTTAGAAAAATTGTTTTCATTGGCACCTGGTGGGCTCAGTCAGTTGAGCATCTGACTCTTGGTTTCAGCTCAGGTCATGATCTCACGGTTTTGTGAGTTCGAGCCCCACATCGGGCTCTGTGCTGACAGTACAGAGCCTGCTTGGGATTCTCTAGCTCCCTCTCTCTCTGCTCCTTCCCCACTTGCACTGTCTCTCTCTCTCTCTCTTTCTCTCAAAAATAAAAAAAAAAAATTTTTTTAAAGAAAGAAAACCTGTTTTCATAGGAAGATACAAAGGAAGATAGTAACTCAAATCCAGGAACACAACACGTCCTATGGGATGTCAGGAAACCAAATGCTTTCAAGTTACAAGTTAGGGAGAAGACACGACTGTTTTTAAGGCTAACCTGGCAACTGCCTGGAGCAAATTCTCACTTTTTTGTTTGTTTCTAATAATAGAACCGTATCAAGAGAAGGTGAGTGCATCACATTCCTCTACCTCAACCTTCTGTGAAATCTGACCGGGCTTTTTAATTGGGAGGCAAGCTAAAACAATTTATAAGGCAATGCTTTATGCTCCCAAAAAAATAAATGTAGGGGAGGAAAAAAATCCCGCCCACAGACCATTTGAAGGGAATGCCTTTTTCCAGGCTCCTCTCTCTGGTTACTAATGCTCCTGAACTTTGAAGTATAAAACAACCATTTTATTATGCCCACAGATTCTGAGGTGCAGGAATTCGGATGTGACACAGTAGGACTGGCTGGGCTCTGCAATGTCTGGGGCCTCAGCTGGAGGTGACCGGCTGGCTGGGGCTGGATATCTGGAGGCATCTTCACTCACACGTCTGGAGGCTGGCCCTGGCTTTTAGCAGGAACACCTACACAAGGCCTCTCCTGTAGTCTCTCTGCATAGGCTAGTTTGGGGTTCCTCACAGTATGCTGGCTGGGTTCCAAGAGCAAGCATCCCAAGAGAGCAAGGCAGAGGCACATTTTTATGGTTTTGCCTCAAAAGTCACACAGTGTGGCTTCTGGCATGCTCTGTTGGTTGAGAGAGTCACAAGGGTCTACCCAGGTTCAAGAGGAGGGGATACAGACACATCTTCCCCACCCTGTGGAGAAGACAGTCAGGGTCATATAAAATGAGTATATGGGGTGGGAGAGAGATTTGCAGCCATCTGTGGACAGTACAATCTGCCAGGCTGACAGAAAAAATCCCACAAACAAGGTAAGTGCAAAAAGCTGGGCCTCAGGCATCTTTGACCATTTGCAGCTTTACTTTTTTTTTTTAATGTTTATTTATTTATTTATTTTGAGAGACAGAGAGAGAGAGAGAGAGAGAGAGAGCAAGCAGGGGAGGGGCAGAAAGAGACAGAATCCCAAGCAGGCTCCACGCTGTTAGCACAGAACCCCACGCAGGGCTCAAACCTACGAACCGTGAGCTCATGACCTGAGCTGAAATCAAGAGTCAGACGCTCAACCAACTGAGCCACCCAAGCACCCCGACCATTGGAGATTTTAAAGCAAACACTTTGATAGTCAAAGGAGCACAGCCAAGAGCTAGAGGAATGGGATTTTAGCCACAGAAGCCCCCCAAGCTGCCTTTAAAGCCAGGGCTACAAACACTTGTCCGGATAACAATTAGAAGGTTCCTCAAAGCATATTATATACCTTTGCTGTCTCATTACAGCTTGGTCCCTTCTGTACCCCATTGGCATTTGATTTAAATGTTCAAAAGTATTTAAACATCTGCTGAATCATAATTCCAAAGTTCAGATGACATTGAGATGAAATCCATGAAACTATGAATTCACCATGTTAAACAGGTTTTTTTTATTTTTAATGGAATGCAAAGAGCAGCTGTTTATAAAGCAGCCACATATGCAAAGCCGTGGGATGGGTTTAATTCAGAGCCGATGTGACCTATGGATCTTTGGACATGTTGCAAGGGAGACCTCAGCCTTCCCTAATGAAGCATCTCAGAGCAGTCCTGTTCCCTGGGACAGCACGGGAGGGGGGCAGAGGAGATGACTGGCAGTGAATATCACATACCTTCACTTTCAGTATCTTTTACTTCCCATTCTTAAATCTGCAAACCATACTCCCGCCTCTTCTTCTGTTTTCAGGACGTAAGAGGCCCACCTTCTGGGTTTTTAGTTCTATCACTCGCTGGGACCGCCGCTGCTATCAGGTATTAAGCTAATAACATTCTTATTCTGTAACAGTCCGGCCTCAGCTGTTCAGTAATCACTACTCACAGCCTCTCTTCTCTCCTCACCTGCTAAGGAAATCTTTGGCATTTCTCCACTCAATGCTAAGCCCATTGTGCTAACCCCTCAAGTGCTAAGCCCATCCCTAAATCTTCTACCCCATCCCCTTGTGTCTTACTAGGCATAGTGAGACAACCTGTGTCCATGAGCGGAAGGAAGGACAGCAGAGGAGACAAGAAAATATTAACTAAAAGATAAACAAGAGGGCAAGAGGAAGGTTAGTGTGATGTCAGGAAGAGATCTGGTAAAGAACAAGAAACATGCGATGACGACATCTTCGAGGCGTCTCCCAGGTACCTAGAACTAGATTCCAGATAAAAAAAAGGCAAGAATGTAAGTGTGGCAGAAGAGAATCCCCTGACTTCCTCTAAATGTTCCTCAAGAGACAAAAGATGGGAATCAATTCTACTGTTGGCTCCTGGACTCCTTTTCCTCGAATGAGCTCCAAGACTCCATCACTTAGGATACCTGGATTTCCTTGGGTTCCATGCAGCTGAGAAAAATGAGGCTCAGAGAGGTCAGTAACTGGTAAAGCAACAAGTCAATTCTGCCTGTCACTAAAGCTTGTGACTGACCACTACATCACGCTGCCAGGTACACAGAAATCTGTAGATGCATTTAGTCCCTTATCATCAATTGCTCGTGAGGACTGACCAGTGCCTGAGAAATCACAAGGTGACAGAGCACGTCACCAACACAGTCCAACTCTGAGGGGGAGGAGGAAAGCAGGAGCAATTCAAGTGTAGAAATGTGTAGGGGTAAGAACAACAGTGCAAATCCTGAGGAGAAATTCTGGGTTTTTTTTAAAGTTTAGTTATTAATTTTGACAGAGAGAGAGAGAGAGAGAGGGAATCCCCGTGCGCACAGGGGAGGAGGAGAGAGAGAATCCCAAGCAGGTTCCACGCTGTCAGTCCAGAACCCTGAGATCATGACCTGAGTTGAAATGAAGAGTAGGACACTTAACTGAGTCACCAGGCACGCCCTGAGGAGAAATTCGTAACTGCACCCAAAGAAGCTGCTGTCAGGAAGGTCTGCTGGTGCTGTGTTTCAAAGAGACCATTTCGGGACCATTTAGCAAGGGTGCTGGGATGCTGATATGGATGAGCTCCATACAAAAGAGAAAGTAAACTGCAGAAGGAAAGACTGGAAGGAAAAGAGTGAAGGACCAAATGGGACAAGCCACGGTGTGGCGGGAAGTGCTGTGTCTGCTGCCCTTTCCTCAAGAGCAGAGAATAAAAGATACAAAATGGCGGTGGGAGGCCGGTCAAGGCAGCCATACTTGTTCTCTGGCCCCTGAGACCTGAGACTCTGACTATTCAGAGTGCGATCCCAGCATCAGCACCATCCAGGAGCTTGTTCAGGACGCCCGGCCAGGCCTTCCCAAAGCAGAATCTGCATCCCCAGCCAGCTCACGGGTCCCTTCAAGCCATGGATTGGATTTGTGTGCTGGTCTTTTCACTGCCTGGTGAACCCAGACGACTCTGCCTCGTCTTCGTCTCTTCCTTCAGTTTGTCTCCAAAATGTGAGCACCCACTATGTGCAGGCACCGTCCCAGCAAGCACTAGGGATACAGGGGGGAACAGCGATCCTGCTGGCCCTCATGGGGCTTACACTTGAGCACTGAGGGGACAGACAAGATCCATATCAGCACAAATACACATGAAAGTATCACCATGTGATGACTGAGGCAAAAGGGAAACTTCTGGTCTTAAGAGAGCATAAAACAAGGGAGTCAGACAAAGTGATGACAGAATTGAGTCTGCAGGATGAGGAGACATCCTATTAGCAGACAAGGTATGAAGGGAAAGGAATAGTATCCAGGCAGAGAGGAAAGGTATATACAAAGGCCCTGTGGCAACAAAGAGCCTCACACATTCAAGGACATAGGGAATGGCATGTGCAAAACGGGACTGGCAAGGGAGGCAGTGGTCAGGCTATGCAGGCTCTTGCAGTCCCATGAAGGATTTGATTCTAAGAACAGAGGGAAGCCCCTTGACAGGTTTTAAGCCAGTCATATAAGGTTAGGGGAAAAAATGGGGAGAGGGGATGGGAAGAGAAGTGGATAGATCCAGGGATTTTACTAAGGAAGCAAGAATCAGACCCCAGACAACCATGTTTATACAATGCAACTTCCCTCACTTGTGACCCTAGACTACATCTTGCCTCTCACCAAACCACAAGACAAACTGAGCCCCTCTTTTACCAAAGAAATAGGCAATAAGTACCACAAAAATAAAGCAAAAGAACATAGGCACACAGCTAGAGAATAAGCATGGATGACTACCCAAGGATATTGACAGCGTTGAGCCATACTTAAGAGTCTTAGAAGTTGTGGGGGGAGGGTGCCTAAGTAGCTCAGTTGGTTGAGCATCCAACTTCGGCTCAGGTCGTGATCTCACAGTTCATGAATTCAAGCCCCACATCGGGCTCACTGCTGGAAGCAAGGAGTCTGCTTCAGGTCCTCCCTCCGTCCCTTCCCTGCTTATACGCTATCTCTCAAAAATAAATAAAATATTTTTTTACAAAAGACTGTTAGGGGCGCCTGGGTGGCTCAGTTGATCAAGCGTCTGACTTCAGCTCAGGTCACGATCTCACAGTTTGTGGGTTCAAGCCCCGCGTCGGGGTCTGTGCTGACAGCTTGGAGCTCGGAGCCTCCTTTGGATTCTGTGTCTCCTTCTCTCTCTGGCCCTCCCCCTCTCACGCTCTCCCTCTGCCTCTCAAAAAGTAAACAAACGTTTAAAACATTTTATTAACATTGAGGAGGGCACCTGTTGGGATGAGCACTGGGTGTCGTATGGAAACCAATGTGACAATAAATTTCATATTAAAAAAAAAATGTTCTTTAAAAAAAAAAAAAGGCTGTTAGAAGTTAGGAATATCTGAATTCAGACCTGGTTCTACCAGTACCTAGACAAGGTAACCCCTCTGAGTCTTCTACTCAAAGAGCATAATGATGCCTACATCACAAGGATACTGATTAGATTAAACAAAGCAAAGTCTGCAAAGCCCCAAGTGTAGCACTGAATGCATAGGTGTTCAATGAAAGATATATTCTTTGTATACACCACTGTGGTTCTCCACCTGCCCTTATGTGCACATTAACTCTTAAAGCTAAAGGAAGGGTTTCTTTGATTTAAAAAAATAATAGTAATAATAATAATAATCATTGACATGTAGCAATTGCTTAAGATACAATACTAAGTCCTCATTTCACATTTAGTATTTCTTTAGGTCATCACAATAACTCCATGGAGTGGGTGCTGCTACCAACCCCATTTTACAATGAAGTGCAGAGAGGATACACAGCTTATCAGGCATTAAGGGTGAGTCCAGGTTCGAGGCAGGCCTCACAACTCCTCAGGGCTCCCAACTGGGAATAACCCCACGTGCAATTCGCAAAGGGCTCTGCCACTCACTGTGAAGCTGCTTTGAAGCATGGGTCTCCTAGCATGGTACTTACGGATGCTCAGCAAAGCCCGTAGCACTCACATTCTTGCCAAGTAAAAGTGTGCGTGAAGGAAGCCGTCCCCTAAAAGAATCTGGCCCTCGGAGTCAGGTGAATGGTAAGAAAGGCTGAAACAGGTGTACTTCCTAGGAGTTACACCTTTCTGGTAAAGAGAGGCTTCCATCGGGCTTGGCTGGACTCCAATGTCCTTAGTAGAACAACTACCTGAAAATCCCTAAGGACCAAACTTTGCCATAAAATGTAACTTCCTCTTCGGAATTTCCTGTTTGGGATATTTGGAGGAAATGCATAATCCCTGCTTTATTTCAACCGTGAAGTGAGCTGCCTTTATTTTCCAATTTTTGCACACCACAGTCACTACCAGCTTGGTATTTACAAAGCACCTTTGCCCTCAGGATTTCCAGGCAGTGATAAAAGCACAGAGGAAATATTTTATGGCTGGTCCTATTCTAGTGCTGCAGGGGGTGTGCAGAATGCCAGCCAGCTGTAAGCAAAGGTCCAGGGCTTGAAAGCTTTCTCAGGGGAAGCCAAGTGTTACCTGTGGTATTTAAATGGTAAGGGGCCTGTTGAGTCAAATGCTTCCCTGGGGAATTGGAGAGACACCAATTTGCTCAAATTCACCCCTGACTGGGAACATAATAGAGGGCTAGAGTTCAGGCTTCTGTTCTGGCTGATGATTCATTTAGGACAAATGATTCTACCTTTCCTTTCAACCCCCTGTGACAAAAGGTATGCTGGAGAAAGCCAATTCAGCAGACTTCAAGGGTGTCCCCACATTGCAGCCGACGTAAAGCCACATGGAAAATGAAAGGGACTGCCAAAGGTATTCTTCTCTGTGGCAACTAACACTAACTGTCATATAGGTTTGGGAACTCGTCAAACCTGAGTTCAAATCCAAACACATCCACTTTCCAGATGTGTGCCGTTGGTCCCAACTGAGACATCATGACCCGAGCCGAAGTTGAAGGCTCAATGACTGAGCCACCCAGGCACCCCTCTCCCCTGCAGTTCTTGTCTTGACTACAGAGAGCCACCTTCCCCAAAGTCACATCCCCTTTCCAGAAGAGCTGCTCCCAAAGGCTACTTGACATGGGGATGGTAGGTAGAGAGAAGAGCCTAAACCTCTTCCTCTGATTCAGGACAATGCTATGGATTGTCTCCACCAAGAGTTTCCTGTGGGTCAGCTGGGGTGTTCAATGAGAACGACTCACAACCTAACTTCTCTTCCGGCCCATCCCGACAGAGAGGTGGACCCCAAGGCCATTCCCTAACACAAGTCCTATGTGGTAATTTCCATCCAACTAGAAGGACAGACAGCGAGCTATGACCAGTTCACAATACTATGCTATTTGATTTGTCATCTTGACAAGGTTAAGTGAAATGCGTATCTGAAAAAAGACTTTTCTAAAGGTAACGTTTCGAAAAGGCTGATATGATAACCAACAGGCAAGCAACGTTTCCTTTTGCCTTCATCCTAACTCCTCCTGTATCACACGAACTGGTCTACATCAGATTTGGTTCCCCATCAGGATGCTTGAGTGGCTCAGTCGGTTGAGTGTCCAACTTTGGCTCCGGTCATGATCTCGCCGTCTGTGAGTTTGAGCCCCCGCGTCAGGCTCTGTGACGACAGCTCAGAGCCTGGAGCCTGTTTCAGATTCTGTGTCTCCCTCTCTCTCTGCCCCTTCCCCATTAATGCTCTGTCTCTCTCTGTCAAAAATAAATAAACATTAAAAAAATTTTTTTGGAAAAAAAAAAAAAGTTCCCCATGGCCAGCCTTGCCTGGAAACACAAAGCAGAGATCCTGAGGTCCAGCGATAGGCAGATAATTACAAAAAGCAGAGGTGTAAATGGATAAGAGATAACAGTCATGGTGGGACCTTGTTAACTCACTTTAAGGGGATTTCCCAAGAAATCCATTAACCCCATTAACTGGCTGAGCAATGGACTTGTACAGTCTTTAAGGAGAAATGCATGGCATAAAAGCCAAATGTCCCCGAATAATTTCACGGAACGCTCTAAGTAGCATTTTGTAAAAACCTCTTACTCTAACTCGGAATGGAGTCATACAGAATCCGTGAATAAGCACCTTCATGGTCTGAGGACATCCCCGATTGAGAGGCAAAGAGGAACAGAGGATGCATGAGAGTAATAAACTAAGAAAGGTCTTCTAGTTCAACATTTTCCAAGTTTTCACCATTTTGACTAGAGGTATTGTTAACTAGTATGATTTTCTACTACTTCTTCCCGGTTCCCCAAGTAATAAACAAAAATGGCAGGCAAAGAAAGTGTCACCTGGAAGGGTATACAATCTGCCACAGGTAAGAACCTCTACCTTTGCTTGCTACTTCTTAACTTTTGATCGGTTGGGAATCTATCGATGTTCTTCAACTCGGGTGTAGTGCACTCATTCTCAACCTGGATCTATTCTGCCCCCAAGGGATTTTAGCAATGTCTAAAAGACATTCTTTGGTTATTACAATAGGGGGTCGGGGGCTTACTATCATGTAATGAGGAGAGAGGCCAAGGACGAGGCTAAACATCTTAACAACGCCCACCACAGCACCCAATGGCAAAGAATTATCCAGCGCAAGATGTCAACAGTGCCAGGGTTAAGAATCTCCCATGGAGGGGCGCCTGGGTGGCGCAGTCGGTTAAGCGTCCGACTTCAGCCAGGTCACGATCTCGCGGTCCGTGAGTTCGAGCCCCGCGTCGGGCTCTGGGCTGATGGCTCGGAGCCTGGAGCCTGTTTCCGATTCTGTGTCTCCCTCTCTCTCTGTCCCTCCCCCGTTCATGCTCTGTCTCTCTCTGTCCCAAAAATAAATAAATAAACGTTGAAAAAAAAAATTTAAAAAAAAAAAAAAAAAAAAAGAATCTCCCATGGAGCGGCGTGTGCAGGAACATTGCAAAACAAAGGTTGGAATCCCACTTTGAATCCCGAGTACCTTGGTCAGGTACGTAACTTACTACCTTTTCTCAGCGTTGGTTTCCAGCTGTCTAAAATGGGCTGATAATAAATATTCTTTAAGAGC
The DNA here is from genome assembly GCF_028018385.1 of Neofelis nebulosa. NCBI lineage: Eukaryota > Metazoa > Chordata > Mammalia > Carnivora > Felidae > Neofelis > Neofelis nebulosa. The sequence continues at coordinate 136,656,511 of NC_080785.1, read as the reverse complement.
TTAGGTAATGAGTAAATGAGATGACAGTTTTGAAATGACCTAGCACAGTGCCTGGCACATCAAAGGTAACTGTGATGTCTGGTAAATGTGAATCATGGCTATTTTTCAACTGTAGTTATTTCCCACCCACCCCCATTTCCTTTAGGATTTTACTGGGAAGGAAAGAAAAGAGGAGTCCGGCCAACTCGAAAGCCCACCCTAGGTCAATAGTTTACATGTAGTTCCTTTAATAATTGTGACTTCTATTGTGTCTAAATTTATGTTTGAGGAACCTGGGGGTGGGGAAGGCCACACTTTTTACATTTTTTTTTAAAGGTGTGTTGTTTTTCCAAAGGAGAATTTCAATTCATGGCCTAGGAGCCAAATGAAAGAAGGAAACGCGAAAATCCCCCCTAGGTCTTTGAAACACTTGGTAGTGGCATATGGTAAAAAGCACTGTTCTCAGACAATGAATATCTTCACTGAGTTAACTGAAGACCTATGTAAGTAAACCAAAGCAAATGCTCAGGTATCTGACAAAAAGAAAAACAGATAACGTCTTCCTTAGTTAAGGACCACGTTTGGTGGCTCAGCTGTAAACCACCAGCTAATGTATTAGGGCCATAATCCTGCATTTACCTTGTAAAAATAATACCAGCCTGCTGTAAACTATGCCAAGTCACCTGTGTAACAGCCGGCTTCTCATTGCTCTTCCAAATCCTCAGAGGAAGGGTAGGGTAACCCTATAATTCATGGCGCACGCCAGGATACTGAAGATTGAAAGGCGGCACCACTGAATAATTACACAAGGACAACAGGTGCAAACCAGGTATTTGTCAAGCACGCTGGGACGTATGACCACCACTCAGGTACCTAGCCAGGGGCAACAGTTCCATGTTGTGCCAGACATTTTTTTTTATTTATTTATTTATTTATTTATTTATTTATTTATTTTAACATTTATTTATTTTTGAGACAGAGAGAGAGCATGAACAGGGGAGGGTCAGAGAAAGAGGAAGACACAGAATCTGAAACAGGCTACAGGCTCTGAGCTGTCAGCACGGAGCCCGATGCGGGGCTCGAACCCAGGAACCGCGAGATCATGACCTGAGCCGAAGTCAGACGCTTAACCGACTGAGCCACCCAGGTGCCCATAGACATTTTTATTTTTAAGGCTCACACCAACACACCCACCTAGGTGGGCTGTAAACAAGTTATACAAATGGGGTGACCCTACAGATGTTGTCCTATCTCTTGCATTTTTTATTTAATAGATTATGATATGTTTACATGTCAAGGCACAGACAGCCACTTCATTTTTTTCTTTTCTTTTTTTTTTTAAGTTTATTCATTTAAGCAATCTCTACACCAAGCGTGGGGTTCAAACTCCCGACCCGGAGATCAAAAGCCACATGCTCTACTGACTGAGCCAGATGGGCGCCCCCATTTTTTCCAGTCAACTACAGAATACACCACTTTAGGGTGGTGCCATAATTTCTCAATCACCCACAACACTTAAAAGTGAATGTCAGATTTTTGTCATTATGAGCAGCGTCAAAGAAGGCATATAACTTCTATGGGTTTGAGTATTTCCAGAGAATGGGCTTCTAGTGGTGGGAATGCTAGGTCAAATGTTGCCTTTTTTTTTTTTTTTTAATTTATTTATTTACTTTTGAGAGAGAGAGAGAGAAAGAGAGAGAGAGAGAACTCGAGCATGAGTGGGAGAGGGGCAGTCAGAGAGGGAGATAGAGAGAATACCAGCAAGCTCTGCATTATCAGGCACTGTCAGGACGGAGCCCGATGTGGGGATCGAACTCAAGAACCGTGAGATCATGACCTGAGCCAGAATCAAGAGTCGGACACTTCACTGACTGAGCCACCCACGCGCCCCCAAATGTTGCCATATTTGATGGGTTTTTCCCAAACACTCTCCGCAAAGGCTTAATCGAGTCACATCAAGACCAACAGTTAATGAGCACTTTTGAATTCCTGCCAAGTCTGATAAAGGGAGGATGCTAGCTCATTCCATTCCTGCCTTCCATGTTCTCCTAACTCCAGACAGTCTGGGCCGTGGGCGTACTTGGAATTTTCCTGCTTTAGGCCTTTGCTCCTGCTGTTCCCTCCACTTACAATAACATTCCACGCCATCGCTATAAATATCCTACTAATGACAAATACAACCTCCTCCACAGGCCTGTCCCAAGCCTGACTGTCTACAAACTGTCTTCACATCATCTCTTTCTCCTGGGGATGCCCACAACACTGTTTATTCCCCTTGCTGCACACCCACCCCGTAATCTGAATCAGAGTCCACAGTCACCCCTAAATCATAAGGACAAATCATGAGGACTCAGACACAAGTGGTTACAGGCATGCACAGACACAAAGTCACACAGAAAAAACTGCCCCAATTTCCAGGCCTCAGTTTCCTTAACTGTAAAACAGAGATTTAAAAATAGTACCTACCCCAGGGGGGCCTGAGGGGGCTCAGTCAGTTAAGCGACTGACTTCAGCTGAGGTCATGACCTTGCAATTGGTGAACTCAAGCCCCACATCAGGCAGTCTGCTATCAGCATAGAGCCCACTTTGGATCCTCTGTTCCCCCCCACCCCGCATCTTTCTGCTCCTCCCCTCTCTGAAAAACAAATATACATTAAAAACATAGAAATAAAATAGTACCTCCCCCACGTACCTCCATTTTTATAATATTTTTTATAATATTAGGCCAGAGGGGATAGGAGATTCAGACCAACAGCCCTTAACCCGCTCCAGAATCTGTGCCCTTTGGCTGTACCCCACACTGATCAAATATCATGTTAACTAGAGAAGTAGTTACAGACTCCCAAGATCTCCCAGTCTCATGTACAAATTCTTTCATAGAATATAAATGCCTTGATAGCTGTGGGCCTGGATTTTCAAAGGGGAAAAACTGCCACTTAGTACAATCACTACCAGGGTATCCCTATCCTTGACTCATCCAGCCCCGCCCCCCCAGACATCTCCTCCAATAAAATTAAACCTTTACTTTAAAAATTAAAAGCGCACTGAGGCACCTGTGTGATTCAGTCAGTTAAGCATCTGACTCTTGATTTCAGCTCAGGTCATGATCTCATGGTTCGTGAGCTAAAACCCCACGTCGGTCTCTGTGCTGACAGTGTGGAGCCTGCTTGGGATTCTCTCTGTCCCTCTCTCTGCCCCTCCTCCTTTTTCTCTCTCTCTCTCAAAATAAAAAAAAAAAAAAAAATTAAAAAAAATAATAAAATGCGTAGAGAGGGCAGAAACAGATAAAAGAGTCTAACTGAGGAGGAATGCCACGTCTCCAAGGCAAGGCCCAGTGAAGGCTTCTTCTAGTCCCGTGGATCCTGGACCTGACCCACACGGAAACCTTCAGATCCAAGGACATATTCATACAGTCCTACTGCAGTGTGCTGCCCCAAATAGGAAACATGACCAGGCAACGTGGCAGTTTGGGAAATAATTCACAAGTGGGCCTTGTACCCAAGCACCGGGTCAGGAACTGCGTACCTCACAGGGGATTACCGCGAGTCCCCGGCCCGCAGGGCCACTGCTGGTACCCAAGGAGCAGAAAGACCACGTCTTTGCGACAGCCTGCGTGGGCTTGGTGGACAGACAACTACTAAATGTTCACTGAATTCTAGGAGTTTGCCTTCATGTGTATAAATACAGCACACTACTCTTTCTACTCAGATGAAGATAGTGAGGCACAAGCATTATAAAGTAGCAGAGTCCTGGATCGCCTGAAAGAAGAAATAAAGTGAGACAGCCAGGAAGTACCAGGTTTTCCCGCAGAGCCACACTGATTTGTTGCATCATTCGCTGGGGTTCCCCTCACTGGCCCGGTCAGGCGACCACAGTCTTTCTTGATTTGGAAAAATGTAAATGGAAAGACATTAATGTATGTGTACTAACTGATAAATGGGGAGAGCTGTGCTCAATCAAAATCAGCTCAGGATGGAGCATCAAAGACCTAGACGTAAAGCACTGGCTCAGGGGCGCCTGGGTGGCTCAGTTGGTTGAGCGTCCGCTTCGGCTCAGGTCATGATCTCACGGTTCGTGAGTTCGAGCCCTGCATCCGGCCGGCTCTGTGCTGACAGCACAGAGCCTAGAACCCATTTCGAATTCTGTGTCTCCCTCTCTCTCTCTACCCCTTCCCTGCTAATGCTCTTTCTCTCTCTCTCTCTCAAACAAATAAACATTAAAAAAAAATTTTTTTATAAAGCACTGACTCAGCTGACCTTAAACCCTGCAAAGCTTCCCTCTCCTCATTAATAAATGCACCTCCCAGAGTTGATAAGAGCATCCATCATTCCTGGCACTGCCACTAACAGCAGTGGCAGAGAACATCTCAACTTCTCTGAACCTCAGTTTCTTCTTCTGTAAAATGGGAATGATTATAATTCCCTACCTACGTTTCCTAGAGTTGGTTGAGGAGTAAATGACTTAACATACAGCACTTACAGCAAAGCACACAATAAGGGCTTTTATGGACTGAGATAAAAGTATACCAAAAAAATTTTTTTTAAGTTTTATTTTATTTATTATGAGAGAGTGTGTGTGTGCGCGAGTGGGTGAGGGCAGAGAGGGGGAGAGAGGGTGAGGGCAGAGAGAGAGGGGGAAGGGGAGGGGGAGAGGGAGAGGGAGAGAGAGAGAGAATGAGAAAATGAATGAATGAATGAATGAATGAATGAATGAATCCCAGGCAGGCTCTGTGCTGTTAAGCACATACCCCAACACAGGGCTCGACCCCACAAACCACAAGATCATGACCTGAGCCAAAAACAAGAGTCCTACACTTAACCGACGGGGCCACCCAGCTGCCCCCACCAAAATTTCTATAAGCAATTAAGTGTCTAGGGGCTCTACTTTGATACCATTCACAGCTGGAATAATCAACAGAAAAGAAAACTTAACCAAACGAGACAGTTACCCCGGCATGAAGTTTATTGGAAAATGCCCATATGCATTTGCTCTCCTTCTATCTTTATACCAATCATTCCACAATTCTAAAGATCCAGGAATCATTTCATTGCTCGGTAATAGTTTGTAGCTTCCTACAGGGTGGTGACTAACTTCTACTTCCAGCAAGAAATTTAAGGGAAATGACATGAAGACATAAAGATAGTATAGAATGTGTTTCCATCAAAGCTGCTCTACATAATTTGGTCCAACAAATTCAGCTCCATAACATCTAACAGGAGGTGGCAGTGCCAAGAAAGAAGATTAAAACCCAGAGTGTTAAACAGAAGTGTTTTGAGTCAATTACGCAGTCAATTCGGCGCCTCCACGAACCTAAAATCAAAAGTTATCAGATTCAAAAGAGGAAAACTGACAAACTTAATGTAATAATAACTACCGTTTATTCAACGCTGCCTTTGCTCCATGCTTATGCTGGGAGCTTCACCGCGACGTTGCCCACGATCTTTGCAACAACCACACGAGATGTGTGTGCTTACAATCACTAAGTCACAGAGGTGAAATCGTGTACCCAAGGTCACCTGGCAAGTAAGCAGAGAGACTGGATTTGAACCGGCCCTTCTGAAACACAAAGCCTGTGAGCCTGTAGCGTATGGCCTCCAACCCAGAAAGGCGGAAGGCTGGCCAGAGCAGAGCTTGATGGGGGGATTGAAGCCCTCAAGACCAGATGACCAACACGCATACCCTTTGCAAACTGCTCTAAGTGCCACAGAGGTGAGGAGGAGACACTATGGCAACGATCCCCCTGGGCAATCTAGTCCCCATCTTCAGAGCTGGAGGAGACACTGGGCAGGTGGCAGTCTTGAAAGCCCTGGGAAGTGTCAAGCTAAGCTATGAGAAAAAAAGAATGCAGAGGGAGGAGGGCAAAGACACCAAGAAAACCTCACTGCACCTGCTTCTGAGGGCAGTAGGAAGACAAAAGCCCAATAGAAAAGGGTGGAAACCACCTCGAAGCGTTCGCGGACAGAAGAAAGGATCAACGTGGCCTAGCCACACAGTGGGATATTACACAGCTTTTAAGAGGAAGGAGGTTCTGGCACACACACTACAACATGGACGAAGCTTGAGGGCTCAGTGTTGAGCGAACTAAGCCTGCCACAAAAGGACAAATACTAAATGGTTCCACCCACACGGGGCCGGATTTATCAAGACAGAAAGCAGAATGGCGGCTGCCAGGGGCTGGGAGAGAGTGGCGTGGGCAGGTACTATTCAATGGGAACAAAGCTCCAGTTGGAGAGGGCGAAGAAGTTCTGGACACGAATGGTGACTGCGCAACATGGTGAGTATCTGACGCCACTGAACACACACTTAAAGGCTAAAATGTTAACTTTTATGTTATGTATTTTACCGCAATTCTTCAAAAGGTGACTAGAACCTTGCCAGGTCCCCGGTGCGAGTCGTATCACCCCGAACCATGTGTGAGGAGCACGTTGTGTTCGTCAGTGCTGGAAGGTACAGACGCTTAGGTCTGGAGGACACAGAAGGGCAAACAGAGGAACTCTGAGCTGCAATAGGCCAGGCCTGCCGCAAGCCCCCTCCCCCAGGGCACAAAGACTGGGGCCTGCCAGAGTGCCAGGAAGAGCACCCAGCTTCCAGCCTTCCCCAGACCATGCTCCAGAAGGTTCCATACTGCAAATTCACACAATGGTGCATGCAGTCTGAAGGGGATCCCATCACAAGCTACAAGACACAACCCCAGCACCCTAGTGAAGGTCTGGAACATTTCCAAGCTGGAGGAAGCCCATCGCTGTCGCTTCATCAGCCGGGTGACCCGGCACCAGCAACAGCTTCTCAAGCATCGGTGTCCTCACCCAAAAAATGGTTAGATGGTACACACACTTCAGAGCTCTGGCTGAGGATTAAAGATCAGGCACAGGTGGCCTTCAGAGCAAAGAGTGGCAAGCACTATTCTGCTGTTGTTGGCATCGTGGGTTTTAGTCTTCTTTCCCTGGTTTCCACTCCCATACTCGAAGCCCCACAGGCAGAGCACATGAACAGGTGAGGAGGTGAGGGCTCAAGCATCAGTGATGGGCTTAGGGATCGCAGACCTCAGCCACTCAGCACACAGCATGAGGCATTCCTCTGGGCCTCTCTGTGCTCCGCTATAAATAAGCAGGCACGCCACCCCCTTTTGCCACAGTCACCCCTCTGCGAACGACACAAGTCGTCCTGAGGTCAGAGCCAGCACAACAAAGAGAGCAGCCCTGAAGGGATCAAGGCTGTCCCCTAACAGCTCTCCAGGCCTTGCTGGGATGGTGTTTCCCCAGGAGAGACACATTTTCTAATTTGAACAGAGTCACCAGACGGGGTAGGGGCAACTCTGAAGCAAATGAGGGAAACATGACCCACGTGCCCTGGGAAAAGGGTCTGATGCTGATCAAACCCTTCCTGAAGCACCTTCCTTCCTCTGCAACTGTTAGTTACACGCATCGGCTAATCCCCTTTGTTGTTAAAGCCCCTTGAGTTACTTTTTATTACTTGTACCCAAATGCAATAAGGTGATAAAACGGTTTCTGTCACCCCAAGGTAACCCAAAGTCTCCCTCTCTGGATAAAATACTCAGCCTGAAATGATTGATTCCACCATCTAACACGTAAGGTGCTGGAGACAGAGCAGTCCACGGAAAAAGCATCATCCCAGCTCAAGGAACATAGCTGTTCCACATAAAGTACTTTGGGAGAATCAGCACGTCTCCATACACTGAGGTTCTTTAAGAGAAATGTGATCAGTAAACACATGGACAAAAATGGTCAAAAAGCACTTAAAAAACTACTTATCCCAAACTTCCACATTTAACAACCATCCACCCAAAGTGACACTCCAGCCTCTTCCTCTAGGAGCAGCTGGTTGTGACACCAAAGAACAATGAGTGTCCTCAGCATTTGTAATGGCACTGTCTCCCGTGCTGTTCAGTCTGGTAGACACTAGCCACATGAGGCTGCTGAGAGGTAGATTTAAATTAATTATAGCATGCGTAGGGGCGCCTGGCTGGCTCAGTCGGTTAAGCGTCCGACTTCGGTTCCGGCCATGATCTCACGGTTCATGGGTTCGAGCCCTGCCTCAGGCTCAGGCTCTGGGGTGACAGCTTGGAGCCTAGAGCCTGCTTTGGACTTTGTGTCTCCCTTTCTCTCTGCTCCTCCCCTACTCATTCTCTCATTCTCTCTCTCTCTCCCCCCCCCAAAAAAATAAACATTAAAAAACTTTTTTAATAAAATTTAAAAATGAAACAGCAAGTACAGTGCTGCGGAAGAGGTCTCTCTAAATTATCAGGCTAATGCGGGATTCCCAAAGCAAGAAAACGACCTTTCCCCAATACATACACACACACCCAGGGTTTGCCCCTAGAAGAACTTTGAGCTCAAATAACTCCATTAGGCCTTGTATTCTTGACTCCCTTCCCCAACCAAAGCGCATTCGAATGCAGAATGGGGTCTGTGACCGTCATTTATTAGGTAACTGGAATTGAAAAGCCTGGCGTTTTATAAAGAGCCAGGAGCCTCAGACTTTGGACTTCCCACAACCAGCCAGAACTTTCTTAAACACTGTGGACTCACAGGGCCCACCCCCCAGAACTCTGACTGCATAGGTCTGGACTGAGGCCTAGTAATCCCCACATTGAATAAGCACCCTGGGTGATTCAAAATCAGTTGGCAGTTCTGTGGACCATTCTTCAGAGTTGGGGCATCCAAACTCCACTAGGCAGGAAGACATGACTCCGAACCACTCAGGAAGTCAACCCCAGATGCTCAAAGCCTGAAAACTCTCCCAGGTAATTCTGATGCATCTTCTATTCACCCAAACCCAATTTGTGGGCCGCTGTTTCCAAAGCTGATCATTTTCTCCAAGCAGCTCTGCCCGCAAGCTGTTAGCAGCCATGAGGTGAATATAAGTGCCTGGTAACAGGTGCACAGGGCTATAAACTCCACCCCCACCCCCCACAGGCTTTTCTGGATCCCTCTGTTCCTCAGGAATTCAGGCAACAGGGTGACTCACCAGATTTTATTAAACCCCCACGATAGTCTCCTTCCACCAAAAAAGACTCCAATAGTAAAAAACAACTATCATTCCCATTAATGCCTTCTTCCCACAATCATCTTCCTTAGAGATAATTATTTCACAAAGAATAGCTTGAGCTTATGTTATTTTTTTTTAAGTAACCTCTACCCGCAACGTGGGGCTCGAACTCAACGACCCAAGACAGAGTTGCATGCTCTACTGAATGAGCCGGCCAGGCGCCCCTTGAGCTTACATTTTTTGGTAAAATGTATCAGAAACTCATTCACATTGCTTAAGAAAGCTAGGCTTTTCTTCCTTAGGGCAGTATTCTCCCACACTTCAGAGAGACAGAAATAGGCAACACCTGTATGAATATTTCCTTTGCTGGGCATCCGATCTCTCTGACTATTCTCTTATAAATAACGATATAAACATAGATAACACATCGATGTTGAGATAACACTCTGTACTTTTCATATACACTGTGGAGGTGCCTAACTATGTCTGTGCACTATGGTCTCATTTAGCATGGCTAGAGACTCTTCTTCCCTTTATCAAAGACCAAAGCTCAGGAATTGTATCAAGGATCACCTGGCCTAAAACACCATGGAATATAAGCTTTTCCAGCTACATCTTAATCTTGAGCTTTTAAAAAAATTTTTTTAATGTTTATTTATTATTTTGAAAGAGAGAGAGAGAAAGAGCACAAGCAGGGGAGAGGCACACAGAGAGGGAGACACAGAATCCGAAGCAGGCTCCAGGCTCAGAGCTGTCAGCACAGAGGCCGACACAGGGCTCGAACTCACGAGCTGTGAGATCATGACCTGAGCTGAAGCACACACTTAACCAGCTGAGCGACCCAGGCGGCCCTAATTTGAGCATTTTAAAGTAGAAAGGAATCCAAATTTCATGCCAACTTGGGGGAATTCTGGGTGCCCCAAAAGCTGTTATCATAACCAAGGAATTGGATCAGGGCATATAGCAGCCTCAAGACGAAAACTCTCTTTACTTCTTTTTTTTTTTTTTTAAGTTTATTTATTTAGTTTGGAGGCGGGGAGGGGCAGAGAGAGGGAGAGAGAGAATCCCAAGCAGGCTCTGTTCTATCAGCACAGCCCAACTCAAGACTTGAGCCATGCAATCATGACCTGAGCCAAAATCAAGAGTCATACAGACACGTGGGGGGCCTGGTTGGCTCGGTCGGTTAAGTGTCTGCCTTCAGCTCAGGTCGTGATCCCATGGTTCATGGGTTTCAGCCCGGAAATGGGCTGTGTGCTGACAGCTCAGAGCCTGGAGCCTGCTTCCGATTCTGTGTCTCCCTCTCTCTGCCCTCCCCCACTCAACTCTGTCTCAAAAATAAACATTTTTTAAAAATTAAAAAAAAAAAAAAAAAAAAAGAGACACTCAACTGGCTAAGCCACCCAGCCCTTCTCCTTAGTTCTGTCTCACCTCTCAAGCCCTGGATTACACAGACAATCTCCTACCTAAGATTTGAATTCCTACACAGTCTATTAGAATGTTCTTATTCTGAATCGGGTATGAAGAGAGGGAAGGGGATGAGGGAAGGAGAGAAAAGAAACAATACTCCAAGTCGAAACCTAGCAAAATGTGAATTCCATGTTGGGCTTTTGCTGCCCACTTCAGTTTTCGTTTCATAGAGGTCTTTTCTTCCTTGGCTCCTTGACAGAAAAACCGCATTGACTAAACTTGCAATCTGAATTACCTAAGTCCCTTTCCCCATCCTCACACAGCAAGCCTGATGTGACACGAATTATGCAATGCAGGACAATCCACTGCGCCGGCAGAAAAGCAACTGAAAGGCTGCCTTCATTTTCAAAACCCAAAATTCTACCATATAGCCCTGGCCCTGCAGAACAGATGCCCGCTGGTCTTAGAGCCTAATCATGTTCTGAAAGCATCTACCCTTGGGGTAAAGGTCAGGCTCCTGATTTCTCTGCAGAATGTCCAAGAGAGGTGTGTCATTGGGGACGATCCTGCTATCTTTAAAACCTATGCGGTACACATAAAATTCATTTATTTCTTTTAATTTGTAAGGCCACACATATCACAGTAAAATCCCCTCAGAGCAGAGAGCGTATCCCATTCCCAGTATACATCCATATAAATGTCATCGTCAAGATGCCATTTTGCACCCCGTTAAAGGCGTGGTAGACCAGGACTCTAAGACAAAATATGCCACCAATTATGATCAGCTGTCAAAATATACTCTCTCCCCAGCTCGTCACAACTAAAATGGGGGAGCTGTCCCCAGCTGGGCCTCCAATAAACATAAGCAGACTAGAGTGACAAACTGGACCACTTCTGGAACTTAGTACTCACTTCAACACACATTTATTGACCCTCACTGTGATTTGGTCACTATCTGGGGCCCTGAAAATACAGACAGGAACAAGAAATGAAATGATGGCTCTTCAAGTGAAAGAGACACAAATACATAACCAAGGGGCTGCAAACTTGTCACCGGGACCAAATATGGCTCCCAGATGTGTTTTGTTTGCTTCATCCATGCTTTTGGACCAACGTTTTTAAATTGTCAAAGTTCTTTTTTTAACAATTCAAGCTTTTAGATTCTCTTGAAAATGAAAAATCTGGCAACGCTGGGCCAACAATGCCACATTGTCAGCAACAGGCTGAAGCTAAGTAGTAACTGCTCCCTCGGAACCAAGCGTGTCCTTCCAGTTTACCCCAGGTCCCCACCAGTCCCTAATGCCCTTTGAAATACCTACTCAGCATTTGCATCTGTGATGACTAGTATTAAACAGAAAAAAAATCTAGAACTAGGCAGTATGTGTCATAACTGAGGTAAGTGAGGAAATACAGGACTCTCACATACAGGCACCAAGGATAGAAGTTGATATGCTGTCTGAAGAGCAACAATGGTGGGTATTAAGTCATAAGAAGATAGGGGCACCAGGTGGGTGCAGTAAGTGTACCACTTCCACTCAGGTCAAGATCTCACAGTCTGTGGGTTCAAGCCCCACGTCGGGCTCCGTGCTGACAGCCCAGAGCCTGGAATCTGCATTGGATTCCTGTGTCTCCCTCTGTCTCTGCCCCTCCCCTGTGTATGCTCGCTCTCTCTCTCTCTCTCTCTCTCTCTCAAAAATAAACATTTAAAAAAGAGTTTAAAAGTAATAAGATAAAATTCATGTGAGCCAAGAGTTCTAAACATCTGTACCAAGAAAAAATCTGAAGTCCACATTTTTTACATTTTTTTAATGTAAATATAACGATATTCACCAATGTGCTGTGTAAAATACAAAGAGAAAACTACCTAAATTTCAATGTTCATCCTCCAAGCATGGTTTAATATAGCACAGCCTGAAATGGTTCTACAGCCACTGAAATGACAAAATACATATACGTGTAGTATATAGAAAAAACATCTATGATATTTAGGCACCAAAAAAAAAATTCATAAAACAGCATGTGTTGTATTATCCAATTTTCATAAGAAAAAGAACCTCTCAAAAAAATACCAGAAAAAAGTGTGTGTGTGTGTGTGTGTGTGTGTAAAAATAGAGTATTAACACATATTTCTGAGTGTAATTACAGACAATGTAGATATATTTTCCTTTCATATTCACATCTTTCTGTATTGTACACACTGTTTAAGTGAGGAAAAAAATAAATTTCACAGAGAAAAGAAACATAAGCTGTGGAAGCACACACCAACTATGAACAGTGATTGACAGTCATACTAGGTCACAAAAATATTTGAGTATTTATAAGATCAGAAACCAAAACTTGGATGCCTATGCTTGGGTTGAGAAAAAATCCACACGCTCTAACACCAAGGAAAGTTCTTTTTTAACAACCTGATCCGGAGTTTTGAATTCTTAACCAAGCCACACAGACTTAAACAGGCTGATAGTTGGAGGAGGAAAGGAGCCTGCGCTCCCTATCAGATGTAAATTCTAACGCTCAGCCAAGAATCCAGGTGGTAAAATCCTGACTCTATTTAAATCAAGCCAAAGAGATGCCTTCCGTGGCCACATTACATAAGCCACAGGCTCCATCACTGCACACATCTGGTCAGAATCAAGGCCCTCTAAGACCTTCAACACAATTAATTCAATATTTTCTCTACAGTTCAAAATGCTACAACAACTGGCAGGGAACCATCTTAAATCATCATGGAAAAGTCAGACATATGGCTAAGTATATTTAATATGCCTTAAAAATAAGCCACGGATTTTCTAGCCAACAAGATCTCAGGCAAGAATCTTTATTTATTTAAAAGTTATGCCCACTCGTTACCCTCAAAAGAATGCAACTGAACAGATATTTCACCCACCTACAGAGGGCAGAGATTACAAACAGACAGAAAACAGGGATGCTGCCTTCAGGAATTCAAGAAACACACAATCCAGCATGGCAGACCGACAGGCAAATCTGCAATTACAAGACACTATGGTCTTGAAATCAACATGTATGTGGAGGGAGAAAAAGAGAGCTCAGAGGAGGAAGGAATCAGCAGTGTTGGTGAGGGAGAACAGGCAGGCAAGTAAGTAGAAGAACTTGACCATATGGAGCGGCACACTCGGTGTCCCGGCCCACAAACACTTTGGGAATCCATTTTCATTTCTGGGACTATCCTCGGTGGGGTCAACGGACGCGCTGTAACGCCCTCAGGTGGTAAGGGCACAACCCGAAAGAGGTGCATCCACAATGACCCCCACAGTAGAAGGACACAGGGGCTCCTGGCTACAAAGTCAACACATTCCTAGTGTGTAAACCCAGGATGAGAATTTTGGAAACGGGTAGATCTGAGCTTGAATCTTATCTGTGTCAGGGGCTGCGGGGGGGGGGGGGGGGGGGGGGCGCGGCGAGGATAAGTTACTTGACCTCTCCAGCTCATTTCCTCGAGGCTAAAATGAGAATGGCAATGGCATCATCCCCCTCAGCAAAACCCTGACCTGGGTCTCAGCAACCTATCAGAAGGTCAATAAATTAATAGTTATGATTAGTTTACTGCTCACAATTCAGATTCCCAGTCTCAACCCTGAAGTCATACATTAGAGCAGCGTTTCTCAACTTCAGCCTTATGGCCATTTGGGGCTGGGTAATTCTCTCTTGGGGAGAGTGGGAGGAGGGCTGAATTGCACACTGTGGGATGTTCAGCAGGCTCCCTGGCCTCTCCTCCCTAACTGCCAGCAGCAATCCCACATCTCGAGTTATAACAACCAAGTATGTTTCCAGGCATTGCCAAATGTCCCCTGAGAAGCAAAACCACCCCCAGTTTTAAACCACTGCTTTAGAGGAACTCACTGAAGGGTGTCCATTTCTCAACTGAAAAGCATCATGGTTGCTATTTTGTAGATAATTCTGGTAAACACTGCCTGTATGCCAAGCAGAGGACTAAGTGTTCTGCGTACGTCTACCCATTTAATCCTCAAAAACAGCCGATAAGGCAGCTATTATTCTCATTTTCGACTGGGAGTACTGAGGTTCTGGGAGGTTAACATGCCCATGGTTGCTCAGCTGGGAAGTGGCAGAAGCTGGATTTGAACCCAACCAGTCTGACTCTAAACCCTTATAACCCCAAGTCCCACTGCTGCCCTCACATTCCTGATTTGAGAACCCAGATACAGTGCCAGGAAGATCAGAGGACCTCAGTGTCAAGTTCTCAAAGACCATTCTCCCTGGGACCCCCAGGAAATAGAGAAAGGACTTCTTCCTCTATACCTATACACAACCAGGGACCTAATGACAGTAATTAAATCAGCTTGTCACTGGCGAGGTCCAGGGTTTCCTTCTTACTTGTCTGAACTAATCCAACCACAGCCCTTTCCAAAAAGTGGCATCTGAATCATGCAGAAAAAATAAGGGTTTTTTTTTCTAGACTTTAAAAAGCTCTCCAGGAAACTATACCACAACTATCTCTCAAGAGATTCTTTCTTCTCTCTGGACTGTTTTCAAAGGAGGAATATTCAAACAGTAACAGAAGCCAACATTTACAGAGCACACACTATGTGCCAGGGCCTATGCCATGTGGATTCCTTAAACCTCCTCATTTTATTCTTCCATCAACTCTAGGAAGTAGGTATCATTATGGTCCCCATTTTCAGATGGGAAAATCCTGGCGCAAAGAGATGAAACACCTTGCCCTGATTCACCTAGCTAGTAAATTTAATAATCTGGCTTCTAATCCAGGCCAGCTTAAATCCAAAATCTGCACAGCTACAATACGTCAATAAATTGATATGCCTGGGTTTTATTACAAGCAGCATTGGTGTCCTGTTACCACTGTATCTAGCAATAATTCTGAAATGTGGCTTATAACCAGGGCATAATCGCCTTTTAGTTGTACCCTCATGCCACCGTCCATAAAGAGGGCTTCAAGTCTTGTCTCATGATAGGCTGAAAGATTGGCCTTATTGTGGAAAACATAACTGTGCCCCATTAAAGAGCACACAAAGGCCTCCGATGGCAATAATGGTAGGGCTGACAACTTAGCATAGAGAAAATAATTCTCCCATGTACTTCTTTCTCTTGACAATGGAGGTGGTAACACATAGCTAACCGTGCCGGGAAGAACCTCTCACAGTCCATTGGAGAATGAGAGAGTTTGCAAAGTTCCCAGACATACTCAATATGGTGCTGCCAGAAACCCTTGACATGAAGACCAACTGAAAATGGTCATCAATGCCATCTTCAAGAATGTTCCTGGTGGCACCTGGGTGGCTTAGTTAAGTATCCAACTCTTGATTTCAACCCAGGTCATGATCTCACAGCTCAGGAGATAGAGCCTCTCATTGGGCACTGTGCTGACAGCATGGAGCCTGCTTGGGATTCTCTCTCTGCCTCTCTCTCTGCCCGTCCCCTGCTTGTGCACATGTACTCTCTCTCTCAAAAAATAAGTAGATAGATGATAGATAGGTAGATACATAGATAGACAGATAGATAAAAATTTTTAAAAAAGAATCCTGGATCAATCATCTAAGCTCTACTTGGCCACATCCGCAGCCTGCAAATACCTTGATCAAGGTTGATGTGACCCATCACGAATTACCCACATGGTCAGAGACTATCAAATATGGGAATTTTCAGAGGCAACCGAGCTCAGGAGAGATTGATTCTAGTTCTCAATTTGCCAGTGGATGCTCAACAAATACTTGAGCACCTACTATGTACCAGGCACTATTTTCGGTACTAGGAATATAGCAGTGAACAAATCGAGAACATCCCTGCCCTCTGAGAACTTCTATTCTAGGAGAGACAAAATCAAGATTTTACTTATCTTGAAATGATCTATGTAAAATGGAGTAGAATAAAGCAGAAAAAGGTTATGGGGAGTGACAAGTAGGTGGAGTTAAGGCTTTCAATAATGTGGGCAAAGGAGGTGTCACTGAGAAGGTGATATGTGGTAAAAACTTGAAATTCATGAGGGAGCAAGCCTTCTAGATGTCGAGGTGGGGACTAGGAGGCCATGGATGGGGAGAGACAAGAAATGTCATAGGCCAGATCACGGGGGACCTTGTGAGTCACTGTGAGGACGTCGGTTTTCACTCTGAGATAAGGATGACAGAAATGATTATAAGTAATGGATTACTCCGTTCTTCAATTACTTAGCCATAAAAAGAGAAGATGATTATTTAATCATAAAATGTTCAAATTCCATCTCCTAATGTTGCTACATGCCTTCAGAAAGGTTAGCATCCAGAACACGATGGACTCAACACAGGACACTTGATGATAAAGCAGACATCAATATGATAGGTGTGTCCTTGATATCACGGGGGTTTGTTTGTGGAAACACCAAAACAAATTCACAAGAAATACGATATCAATGCAGACATCCATAGGGGTGCAGTATAGCAAAGCTCCAGTGTTTACGAGGGATTTTTCAAGGTTATTGATCTCACACAGAAGCTGCATAAAGATAGGCGAAAATGCCATAACCCACTTTTTTAGGATGTGAATGTCAGCCCTTAACCAATTTGACAGCCTTTATTCTCAGTGTATACAAAAATCAGTATATCCTGTTACACATATATACAAACTCAAGGAAGGGACCACTAACATCAGAGACCGGTGTTTTGCATTAAATAACCATCGTTTATAAAGCAACATCCTTCATGTAAACCCTTGTGGTAAGGAGATGTCAGAATGTTTTCTCTTATAAACCACTTAATTCCCCTTGGTGGATATCATCAATTCTGCCATCTGAAACCAGCTGGGTAATGAATGCCAACAAATGCAGTGAGCCAACTGTATGCCATTGCCTCATAAGGTCAAGTTAATCTATTTTTAAATAAAATAGCCATTGGCAAAGGATGGCCACTGGAAACAATGGACAAGTTGGGTCGCCTGTCCTTGCATTATTTTTTCATAAAAGCTGTGGAATGTTCCACAGTGTAACCTAAAAATATCCTTCAGAGAGTGGTCTTTTAGCAGGGAGAATAAAAAGATTGATTTTGAAAGTTTAAGTTAAAAAAAAAAAGACATATAAACACAAAGCACAATTTAAGAGCAAGAGAGGACAAAAATCAGACTGTTTTCTGCAGCAATGATCTGATTTGCTGTTGGCTGGAAAAATTGTACACAGGGACAATGCAACAGGAAAACAGAGGTAAGGTGTCATTCTTATGGATGCTGACACACAGCAGATCCCACATCAACAGAAAACTGAAAAGCCCCCCATCATCCTGTCTGCTCAGTATCTGAAATTTCACTTCTGAAACTCCAGTGAAAGTCAATAGGCAGGAACACTTCAAGGTAATTCATTAAACTTGTGGGTCAATACAAATTATGAGACACAGGGAATCAGCTGATTGGAAGATCTGGTAATGGGGGAAAAAAAACGTATCAGGGTCTTAAATCAGAAGAAATAAAAGATGAATAGAGAATAAAAGGGGAAAGATGTAGACGGCCTAGTCTACATACAACACCACCTAGTCTTGCCATACAAATAACAAGCAACAAAGGAAAATCCATTCATGCGTCCAACAAATTTTAGTGAGCACCTAGGATTTGCCCAGGTACTATCTTAGGCCCTGAGAAACAGCAGGGTGAACAAGTGAGGCAACCGTGTTTTACATTCTAGGGGGAGGCGAGGCAGACAATCAAGAAGACACAAGGGGAGCCTGGCTGGCTCAGCTGGTAATATCTGTGACTCTTGATCTCGGGATCAGGAGCTCAACCAACCGCCTGCTGGGCACAGAGATCACTTTAACATAAATAAAAATGTTAACAAAAGAAGAAACAGAAGATAATGCGAACCTGTGACAAGGCCATGAAGTCACAAAACAGGATGAGGGGATGGCATGAGACTCCAGAGCCATCTTATACAGGGTCAGTGATGTGCTAGGACCAGCTCACACCGGCCCTGGAGAACCAATTACATGCATCTCTTCCGAACTCAGGCCACAGATCTGGGGCTTGTCTCCACGGCAGCCGGTTATTAAACATTTAGCAGCACACGACCTGACACAAAGGAAAAGAATCAATCTTGTGACCATCTGGGGGGAAGAGAAAGCACACCCAGGGACCCTGGAGCAGAATTCACGGGACACCAAGACAGGCGGGCCACTGTCTCAAAATGAGAATCATTTCGTTACAGAGCTGTTGTAGTATATCCCAATTGGTCAAAATAAACACACAACATCAAAACAAAACACAAAAAGGCACAAAGAACTATTTTCAATCGCATGTGGTCATAATTCCCTCATGACAGTGAGGGAAAGGGGCCGGTGGCGGTGGTGTGGTTTTTAAGTTGTGTCTTATTTATTGTCTCCATTCTGTCTAAATTGTGGACAGTTTCGGCTTCTGGGTAATTTGCAAAGCCACAAACTTCACCTACGAAAATATGTAAGCATGACCTATAACGTGACCAGTTTGGGAAACTACAATCACACCATTTTCAACTTTTGGAGTCTGGGTTATTCATGGGATTGCAGCATTTTATGAGTGCAAAGGACATCCATGGCGCACCCGTTTATTTTGGGCACAAAAGAAATGAAGAGGGGCACCTGGGTGGCTCCGTCCGTTAAGCATCTGACTCTTGGTTTCAGCCCAGGTCATGATCTCATGGTTTGTGAGTTCGAGCCCCACATCGGGCTCTGCACTCACAGGGCTCCACAATGACAGTGCAGAGCCTGCTTGGGATTCTTTCTCTCTCCCTCTCTTTCTCCTCTCTCTCTCTCTCTCTCTCTCTCTCTCTCTCTCTCAAAATAGACTTACAAAAAAAAAAAAAAAAAAAAAGGAAAAGAAAAAATGAAGACACTTACACCCAAAGAGGGTGATTTGCCAGAGAGGGTAACACAAGCTGGCAGAGCCTGTTCTGGGAGCCCAGGACACCTGTGTCCTGCACCATATGCTCAGGGTTAGTGTACCTTAGGGCAGTGAGTCTCAAAAGTGAGCTTCAGAATCACCTGAGGGCTTGTTAACAACTGCCCCATTGGCCCCGCCTCCTGAGGTTCAGAATCAGTAGGAAATTAGCACATCTAACCAGTTCCCAGGTGATGCCACGGCCACTGGTCTGGAGGCCCTACTGGCCCACCGATGGAGCAGTTAGAAGCATAGGCTTTTGGAATCCAACACGGTTGAGTTCCAGCTCTACTTCGGCTACTTGTATGACCCTCGGAAAGGCTACCCAAACTCTGGACCTCAGTTTCTGACATCTGATTCCAGTTGTGAGGAATAAAAGACAAAATGTCCACAGAGTACTAGCTTAGCCAAGGACCGGGCACATTCTAAAGCAAGCGCTTAGCTTGTATCCGATGGCAAAGTATCCTTAATTACCTTATTTTCTTTTTCCACATACACTAGAATTCAAAAGACAGGGACGATTAAAGACTGGCAAAAATGTGGAGCGACTGGAATATTTCTGGCATCTCAATTCATAATAGCCAAAAGGGATCAATAGCCCAAATGTTTACTGACAAGCAAAAATATTTTAAAAACTGGTATGTATAGGAACTCCTGGGTGGCTCAGTGAGTTAAGTGTCCGACTCTTCATTTCAGCTCAGGTCATGATTTCACACTTTGTGGGTTCAAGCCCCGTGTCAGGCTCCCACACTGAAAGTGCAGAGCCTGCTTGAGATTATATATATATATATATATACACACACACACATACACACACATATATATGTATATGTATATATATACATATGTGTGTGTATGTGTGTATATATATGTGTATATACATATATATATGTATGAAAAAAAACCTGGTATATACACATACCTACAATGGAATACTACTCAACAATAAAAAAGAACAATGAGGGGCACTGGACTGGCTCAGTCAGTAGAACATTTAACTCTTGATCTAGGGTTGTGAGTTCGAGCCCCACATTAGGTGGAGAGATTACTTAAAATCTTTAAAAAGAGGAAGGAGGAGGAGGAGGAGGAGGAGGAAAAGAAGAATGATACACACAATATGAAATCTCCAAAATATTTTGTTCAGCAAAAAAAAAAAAAAGCCCAACACCAAAGAGTGTGTAGAGCTTTATTTCATTGATAGGAACTTCAATAATAATAAAAAAAAAACTTATCCATGGTAAAAGAAATAGGACAGCCTTTGCTTCTGGAGGAAGTGTGGAGGAAGCGTGGAGGAAGTGTGGACGAAGTGTGGGGAATGGACTGGAAAGGGGCAGGAGGGAAATTTGTGAGGTAATGGGAATATTCTAGATCTTGATTTGAGTGAACATAAAATAAACATATACATTTGTCAAAACTCACCAAACTACATAGTGAAGATCTGTGCATTTCACCACAAATGAACATAATATATACTTATAAAGCATAACAAGTATATACATGCTATATTATAGATACAAAATAACACATTGTATATAACATAGACAGGTATCCATACATTTTTTTAAGCACCTTGTAACAAAAGACTGTCTCCTCCATCTAAAATGAACCAAGTCCAAACTGGTAGACCCATGGAGCTTGGTTCCTTCACAATTCAGTCCTGCTTCATATAATACCATTTGCTACAGACTATTTTAGTCTGTGCATCTTTCCAGGGAGCTGCCATGAAATAGAAACAGAATTTTCTCCCACAGGAAGACCGTGACATTTCCATACAGATGGCACCCAAAGTGCCCTGTGTCCCTGGGAGTGGCTAGCTCAGGGTGCGGAAAAAAGTAACATTTTCCTTTACCACGTACCAAGGATGAGCCTACCTAATATGATTCAAACACAGTAATGAAGACATAGTAAGAGCAATTCTGTCGCAGAATTTAAATCATATTCTCGCCATGAAGGGGAACAGAAGATTAGTGAAATGCTCTCCAGTGCCATGTTTCTGTAATGAAGATGTTGAAAGAACCGTACCCATGTAATTATTACATAAAATAGCTTTCACACTGCAATGGATTCCATCCACATCTTAATGCTATCTTGAGTAGAACAAGTAGATTTACACACACACACACACACACACACACACACACACACACATACACACACACACACACACACACACACCTGCTATGAACAGTACTGTGCAGCACATAGAATGGTTCTAGATGAAGGCAAATAACATTTGGTGACAGTACAGTTTCCTTTCAATCCAGAGGTGTCTGATTTCAAACACACTTGATTATCTGACCAATCCTTCCTTAGTTCCATGGTGAGACAGCCTGGCATTATGTCTCTTGATCTTTGATGACTGGTGGACAGAGGGTCAGCCACATGCATTATCTTGCACATTAAACACAAGCCCCCACATAGGACCCACTAGGCAGAAAATAGATGGGTAGGTACCCCTGCCTTTCCTCCAACCCTTTCTCCAAAATGCTGACACCTGTAGCTGCTCCCACCAACTGCTTTGACACAGTGTTTTCTCTATAGTTCTATGAAGTCCTAACAATCCAGGTACAGGCGTTAAGTTCATAATCCAGGTTCCTAGCGCTAAAAGCTAGACTGAGAAATAACTGGTCAAAGTGAATTCAACATAATATATCTTCTTTATTGGGCACTTACTATGTGCCAGGCACTGCTCTGCACACTTTCCACTTATCATCTTATGTAATACCCAAACAAATGCCAGTTTACAGATGAGGACACACTCTCAGGGGAAGGAGGTGTTAGACCTCAAGCAAAGCCTGGGGAGATGCACAATGAATAAGGCACAGTCTCTCTCCAGTAAGCTTGCCACCTCGTATGGAAATGAGGAGGGGCCTAACTCATAGATCAGAGTAAGTAAAAAACTACAAGGTACACATTTAGGGGAGTCCAAAGGAAGAAGGGTTTGTTCAGCTTGGCAGGATGCTGGAGGGCTTCTTGGAGGAGGTGTCCAAGTGGAAGATGAGGACATAAATGGAGGGAGCTTTCTATAAATGTCAGTCCATCGCTCCCCAAACTACCAAAAGGCCTGACAATTCCTTCTGTCCCCCTCCTCTGTTTCATCTGGAACGGGCCTGCTTCCAAGGATCTGCTCAGCTCAGCCCATCCCAGCCTTCCTTTCCTTTAACACATTCCTCCAGCTGCCACGTGCCCTTCCAGGCCCGCAGCACATATGGGAACTTTTCACCACGCTCAACTTTGCCACCTCCTCTGGTGCTTTCATGCGGGAGAACCTATGTCATGGCACTCGGTGGTGCAAGGGATGCTTTAAGGGAATCAAGTCCTTCTCTGTTGGACTGATGCAAGGATAACCCCTTGCCAGCACTAAACTCAGGCAGGAGGGATTCCCCACCACCAGCAACCATCAAAAAAGCTGGCTTCTGAGAGAGGCATCTGCCTTCATTCCCTCCCCAGAAAACAAGCCCCCCAGTCCAGGAGGGTCATATCCACCCCCCCCCCCCGCCCCGGCCCACCTCTTTCTCCTAGAGCTTAAGGCTTGCATTGACTGAAACCCTCACTTCTGGTATCTGTGTGACCTTGGGCAAATAACTTATGCAATATCAGTCCCAGTTTCCTTATCTGTAACATGGGGTTTATAAAAACAACTCGATCACAGAATTGTCAGTCAGAGCAAAATAGCCCAAGGAAAGCATTCAACACAGAGCCTGGCACCTAGTAAGCTAACAGTGAATAGTAGCCACCATTATCATCATCAACAATGATGATGGTGGTGGCGGAGAAGGCAGCATAAACTTGGGCTAGATTCGCGCAGACAGAAATACTCCTTCTTTCCCTCCCCCCCACCCCCACCCCCCACGCCTGGGGCTGGGCCACACGGTGGAGACACATGCGTCATCCAGCTCTGGGGTGAATGCAGGATCTTCAGGAGGCGGGCATAGGAACCGCAGGGCGGTCACGCCCCAGCCCACCTGGAGGGATGCCCTGGGGAAGATTTCCCGACGGAGGAGGTCAGTAACCACAGACCCCTCTTCTCGTTCATACCCATTCTCCGGGTCTGGCAACAGATAAGTAGCAAAAGAACGCAGCGGCAGCGCCTGCTGCATCACTCCTCCGAGAAGCCTGGAGACCGTCCACTTTGCCCCTGACTCGGTTTCCCAAGCCTCCTCGCGCAGACAAGCCGCGCTGTACTCGGTGGCTGAGATAACAGGTTGGCAAGCCGGGCCTGGGAAAAGTCCCTCCGCTGCCCGGAGGAAACCCAGCCCCCTCTTTCCAACGCAGGTGGGCAAACAATCCACAACCTCTCAACAACTTTGCTCATTTCACCACGACAGGGCGCACGACCCCAACTTCCCCTCTAAGCTGCGCTCGGAGGAGGAACGCGGGAAATCGAGATGCGGCGGGGGGCTCTCCGCAGGCCGCTCCCGGTTTTGCGGGCGCCTCCGGGAGGCGCGTCCCGTCTTACCTTGTCTGACGGCTTTGAAGGTGACGGCCTCCTTGCAGCTGTCGATGACTCCCAGCACGTCATAGCGGGGCAAGCCGGACACCCGGATCCCCTGCACCTCCAGAAGCAGCTCCCCCTCGCCCAGCCAAGGGCCCTCGCCGCCGCCGGGAAGCCCCGCCGCCTCGGCCGCGGCCACCGCTCCGACATACGGAAACTCCCCGTTCTCCGCGCCCCCCAGCACCGTCACCCCCAGCTCGCCCTGGGGTCCCCGTCTCACGGTGCATTCGTGAACCTTGCTAGTCCAGTGGTTCTTCTTCTGGATCACTCTCGACATGATGGGCTGTTACACCCCTCCTCCCCCCACAAAAAAATAATAAATGAGAGACAGGTGCCCCCCACAGCACAAGCCCCCAGGCCCCCCCGCTGGTTCATGGGAGGGACATCTCCCCCCAAATAACGCAACGGGAGGGAGAAACTTGGCAGCCTCGCTCCCCTGCACACACTCGCTCACTCAAGCCATCATAAAACAAACTTTCTGGTCTTCCCCGCGAGCCCTGCACAGGCGCCCGCGAGCTTTGTTTGCATTCCGGTGCTTCTCGGTCCACGTTCCGGCGCCCGACCG
Organism: Neofelis nebulosa; assembly: GCF_028018385.1. Lineage (NCBI taxonomy): Eukaryota > Metazoa > Chordata > Mammalia > Carnivora > Felidae > Neofelis > Neofelis nebulosa. Next base: position 136,632,194 of record NC_080785.1, on the reverse strand, counting down.
TTCTCTCCGGGACCAGAGTCCACTCTGCGCCGCTCGGGTTATTTTTTTTCCTTCCCTCCTTCCTTTCTTGCCTCTTAGAAACGCGGTGTCTTCTCTTTTCCTCCCGCCTGGCTCGCCTTCCCTCGCTGGCGGGCTGTTCCTGAGGGTGAGGAAAGCCCTTCCAGACAGTTGCTGGGAGCCCTGGAGACGCGGTAGCCGAGCGGGGGTTGGGGGGGACAGGAGGGAAGTGCCTGCGGCCCCTTTAAGCAGATACAAAGGCTCGGCTTGTTTTGTTACAGTTCATTCTATTCCGCGCCGCCGAGCGCAGCGGCCGGCGAGAGGAGACGCGCGCGCATGCGCCCCGCGGCCGCCTGCCGGCCGGCCCGCCCCACCTCTCCTTCCCGAAGGGAGAGATTCCAGTGTGCTTCCCGTTGGGTCCTAAAACCGATCTTGCAGACGGCAACCCACCGCCCTCCACGCACCCTTCTTAATTCTCCTTTCCTTGCCTTGCCCTAGAGTCAGCCAATCACTTGGGGCTAGGGGGACGCGCACGTGTTTTACTCCGACTGTTTGCAACTTTTCAAGTACGGGCAACCTGGCTTTGGCATTTTAAACCCATTTCAAACAGGTGGGGGTTGGGGAGGCTCACACACTCACCCTCGCGCTCACACTCACGCACACACGCACGCACTCACGCCTGCCTAAGCCTCCTCGCCGCTCTCGGCCAGTGGCTGGCCACGCTGTCGGTCACCCCGCCGAGCTCGTCCACCCCCGCCCCTACCCCCCCCCACACACACACACACCGCCCCGAGGCAGTTCAGTACCCCAGAGCCCGACGAGACCCGGAGTCGCGCGTCTGCTCCCTGCCTGCCTGCGCCCGCCGGTTCGGGTCCAGGAGCTGGGATTGACAGTGTCTCTGCGGCCCTGGGTCCCCTGGCCGCCCACCTGGGATCCCTGTGAACTTTAGGATCCCCTTAAACTTTGGAGCCAACTTTTTAAGCCACGGGGAAAACTATAGGCAAGGGAATGGAGCCAACTGGCTGGAGGGGCTTCAGGTCTTCAACCTAAAAGGGGTCTAGCTTTTTAACTGCCTATTCAGCAAAGACTTCTGGAGCCAGTCATCTGTTCCAGGCTCAGGTTCCTGGCTGAGCCGAGAATCCTTCGGACCCGCCCTGGGGCCAGGAGATTAGGATCACCCCCGGATCTGCGATCTGCACCCGCGCCCAGACGCCTGCGGGGGCGGGGGCTGCACAGCAGTCTCTCGGAATTCACAACCCGGGGATCGGTGCCGCCCTGGGGTGGGGACAGAGCGAGTGCCTTGCCTCCGCTAGGTTTCGGAATGATCTCGGAGGCTGCAGACAGAATACCCTGCACCGGGAACGCTGCCCTCCCCAAATACCACCCACCCCCCACGGAGAGTCTCCCAAGCCATCTCTTTTCCTCGCTGATTTATGACATACATGTTCGTCTTTGGTCACAGAAGAGATACCAAGTGTTAAACAAGGGAGAGGAATAGATGGGACTCAGAAAGGCTGGGATGCCGCAGTGGTTGGGGTTGAGAACCAGCCTATGGTCTTTAGATTCCCACCCATCCAATCTCTGTGTGACTTTGAGCAAGCTCCCTGACCCCTCAGAGCCTTCCTTGCTCCCCTGTCACGTAAGTATAACAATAACTTACAAGGTTCTTGGGAGTATTCCATGAGAGAACACTTGTTAAGTGCCTAGCTTGTAAACTGAATACTTGTAAAGAGGCTTATAATAAAAACTTATATTAGTAGTAGTTGTATTTGGAAAAACAATTAGGAAATCATTTGGGGTCTCCAGTTAGATGTTGATGATAATTCCTTCTCTTTCCTCTAAAGCTTAAGATATATGGGCACACATTTAAATATTTTTGAAGTAGTTTGTAGGGTGCTATTCTAAGCTAATAAAAATAAGAGAAGAATGTTGATGCTTCTTTCCTGAGACATCCAGAACTGAAAATCCCATTGCCTAGCATTTGTGAAAGAGGGAAGCAGCCAATTTTTCTTGGCTCTTCTTGGTGAGGGAAACTTCATCTCCAGCCCCTTTTCAAAGAAGCAATCCGTTTGTCTTAAACTTAACGGGATCAAAATGAGTGGAAGCTTCAAAACTTTATTCCCAAGCCCAAACACAGATCCATCCAATCAGAATCTCAGAGGATGAGCTGTGTCCTCTGAACTTGTAAGGTTAAGTGGTGTTGGTATACAACACTGAGGGCCACAGGTCCAGCACCTTGATTTCCTGAGCATTTTTTATAGCACAGAACCTTTTGGAGAACAAACCTAAGGTCCACATCTTCCTCTAGAGTGTAAGCTCCAGGAGGACAGGGAACTTCAGCAGTTTGGTTTACTGATCTGTCCCAGAACAATGCCTTGTAGTTCCCACTGCCTTCAGTTCCCAGAACAATGCCCTGTACCTAATTAATGCTCAAGTATTTGTTGAATGAATCTCCCCACAAAAATGCACATTTTTGCATACCACCAGAAAGTGGAGTCACAGATGCCCCTACAAATCACTAGTAAGCCAGACCTTGTGTGTTTCCCCGGTTCCCCTCTCCATCTTCTAGTAGTCTGCTTGCTTGCCAAGAATTTCCCCACCTGCCTAGTTCCCTGCCACCCCATGCAACTCTCACTGGCATCTGGAGCAGTCTATAGGAAGGGTGAGACCAAGTGTCCTCCTGCAGGTCCTGTCCCTGCAGTGGTACCATCTTCCCTCTCCAGGATTCCAGGTGTCCCTGCAGTTGAGAAGGAAAAGGACTGGAAATTTGGCATAATTCAGATTTCAGATGTGGAATACCCCCAGGAAAAGAAGGGATACCTGAGGCTACAGAGGGCAGAATGGAGAGAGGTAAGAGAGAGACACATTATAAATCCAGCAGCATAAAAGAAATAATTGGAACCTCCAAAGCAGCTAAAACCACCAGTTTCCAGGTACTAAGTTTCTGATGTTCCCAAGCTTTATGTGCCTCCTCTGACCCTATCTACTCTGTTACAACCAGTCCAGTTCCTGTGTCCCTGTGCGGAAGTAAATTCGGGGCAGAAATCATATCTATCCTATCCAAACTTTTGAGTCCTTGGCACCTAAATCCATGCCTTGCTTGGATTGTGTACCATACCTACTTGCTGAATGAGTACATGAATGCATGGATAAAGTGTGACATTAAACTGGGGTACCTGCCTGGCTCAGTCAGTAGAGCATGTGACTCTTGATCTCAGGGTTGTGAGGTCAAGCCCCACACTGGTGTAGAGATTACTAAAAAAAAAAAAAAAAAAAAAAAAATTGAGACATTAAACTGTATGTGATTTCTAAAACAAAACCCATTTAGATTTGGTGACTAGAATTAAGGTACTTATAGATCATTTTCTTGAAAGAACTCAAAGTTATCTCATCTTGAGGTAGATTTTTTTTGGATAGATGTAAAGTGAAAGCCTAGTGTTTTGGCTTCTTTCGTTTATGCTATGGACTTTGACTTTGGCAATACATTCCAATGGACAAAATAAGACCACAAAATATCTAACTTTGAGACTTACTAAATGTGCCAGGATCATTATGTGCATTACTTTATTTAATCATCATAACAATGGTGTGAGGCAGGTATGACTTCGATTTTAGGAGAGTGAGCTCGATTTCACAATTGAGGAACATGACCTTGATTTTACATGAATGACCTTGATTTTCAAGTGAGGAACGTGAAGCAAGTAAAGAAACTTGCTCCCAAGCATGGCAGTGACAAAGCTGGGGTATGAACCCAGAGGCGTGACCCAAAGCCCATGCTCAGAACCACGGCGCTGTGAGAATGTAGGATGTGGTCATCTGCCATTTAGCCTATTCGGATAATAGCATTTTGGGGGTTCCTCAATCTGTCACAAAGTGTGTGCATGCTACTAATTAAGTCACCCTGCTCTCTCTTCCCTTTAATCTGATGGAATATGGTGTTCCACTTTGGAATCCAATCTCCTGTCCCCCCCATCCATTGACTCAATGTGAATACCGTACTGGAATGTACAGAGGAGTAATTTGCAAGCATTTCTAAGTTGTTTGGAGATCTGTGGGCTGTGGTACAGGTGATGTGCCAAACACACTTTTACTGTTATTGCATAAGCGTTTCAACAATGAACTGTGAATAAACACGATAGATTCGGATGAGAAGTAAACTGTAACACAATAAACTCTACCCAAATTAAGGTCTTATTGTCATATAACCAATTCCACTACAGGGAAGAGAACAAAAAAATCCCACAAATATAAAATGTGCATTTCTTTTCTCTCTCCCAAATACATTTCTTCCCAAAGTTTCCTGGTTGTGATTACAGAAATGTATCACTGCAGTCTAAAGTGGCATTTCACTTCATTTTTCTGAAAACGTGAGGAGAGAAAATGAGTTGGTCAGCTGTGCGGCAGAGGAAGACATATAAATTGATTGTCTTTTAATTCCTGGAGAATGCCTTCAAAGCGCATAAATTATAGGTATCAGGATAAATACTCTGTATTTAATAAGGTAACTGACTCCATACAGGTGATTTGGAGCAGAAGACCAGCAGAGGAGATTGAAGCCTTTAGTTGAGAAAGAAGGAAAATGTCCATGAGGCCCATTCTTCTAGTCATCCGTGGGAGGCACTTTTATGATTTACTTGATAACTTGTTCTTTCTTAAACAGGGAGGCAGATGGGTGGTTTTCTCTAACCACAGTATCCCTCCCTTCAGTACTTCTAGATAGGCAAGTATAAATAAAAAGTTAATTCTTAGGGTGTCTTTCAAAACATCACAAGTGAGCTATTCTTTTAATACCCAGAAGAGTAACTCCAGGAAAAGGGTTTAATCCTGGATAATGTTGTGGTTCACTTCCATGTGAAAAATAAATACTGATAACTGCAGGATTTGAAACTTGATTTTGGGTTTGAGGAACCAAGAGAAACCCAAGAATTTATCATGGGAATCTCTCCTAACATTTGGCGAATGGTTCAGCTATATAAAACACTAAATATCATCCTGGATAATTCCACTGGAAATACACCTGATGATATTGTTAATTTCCTTGAGAACAGGATATTTGCATTCTTTGATAACATTTTATCTCTTTTCCATTTCCCATCAACTCTGAAAATACATTCATTTGAATATGGTAGATGCTTAAACAATACAGGATTTTATTATTGAAGTTGTTCATGCTCTGTATTACTTCTTTGTTTTATTTTTTTAATGTTTATTTATTTATTTTAATTTTTTTTTTTTAACGTTTATTTATTTTTGAGACAGAGAGAGACAGAGCATGAACGGGGGAGGGTCAGAGAGAGGGAGACACAGAATCTGAAACAGGCTCCAGGCTCTGAGCTGTCAGCACAGAGCCCGACGCGGGGCTTGAACTCACGGACTGCGAGATCATGACCTGAGCCGAAGTCGGCCGCGTAACCGACTGAGCCCCCCAGGCGCCCCAATGTTTATTTATTTTTGAGAGAGAGAGAGAGAGAGAGAGAGAGACAGAGCGTGCAGAGAGAGAAGGAGACACAGAATCTAAAGCAGGCTCCAGGCTCTGAGCTGTCAGCACAGAGACCGTCTCAGGACTCAAACTCACAAACCAAAAGATCATGACCTGAGCAGAAGCTGGACGCTTAACCGACTGAGCCACCCAGGTGCCCCCCCTTCTTTCTTTTAGATCATTAACAATTTACTGCACTGAAACAGAACTGAATGAGAGAAGAGGAAAATACACTTTGAAGCCAAGGGTGGGATGCCCAAATTTTTAAAAATACCCTAGTAATACTCATTTTGGCAGAATAATTTTAAAAAATAGATAATAAAAAGGCAGCATTAAAATATTTAAAATTCTATTACCAAGAGATAACTTTTTACATTTGAGTGTATGTTCTCCTGGACTTTGGCCAATACAAACACACACACGAACACACACATACAGAGTCTACCCTCTTAAGTTCTTTCTGTGTCCATTTGGGAGTTATAGTTAATTTATGGAAGAAAATAATACTTTTAGTGCTTTTTCACTTGTTAACATTCTATCAATTTCCTATTTGTAAACATAAACCTATATTTATTTATTACTTTCAGTAGCTCAACAATATTTTATTTCTTTTAAAAAAAAATTTTTTTTAAGTGTTTATTTATTTTTGAGACAGAGAGAGACACAGCATGAGCAGGAGAGGGGCAGAGAGAGAGGCAGACACAGAATCGGAAGCAGGCTCCAGGCTCCGAGCCATCAGCCCAGAGCCTGATGAGGGGCTCGAACTCCCGGACCGCGAGATCATGACCTGAGCCGAAGTCGGACGCCTAACCGACTGAGCCACCCAGGCGCCCCAACAATATTTTATTTCTTCAACAATGTTGAATCTTTCAATGTTCCAAGAGGTATCTAACCAATGCCCTGTTAATGATCCTTCAAGATTCTGAATGGGGCTAAACTAATCATTTGTATTAGGATGTTTTGGTTGCCAGTGACAGAAACCCAGCTGAACTAGCTTAAGCAAAACAGTAAATGGGGGCACCTGGGTCCCTCAGTTGGTTGAGTGTCTGACTCTTGATTTCACCTCAGGTCCTGACCTTGGGTTTTGTGAGATCAAGCCCTGCATCGGGCTCTGTGCTGACAGCAAGGAGTCTGCTTGGGATTCTCTCTCTCTCTCACTCTCTCTCTCTCTCTCTCTCTCTCTCTCTCTCTCTCACTCTCTCTCTCTCTCTCTCTCCTCCTCCTCCCCTGTTCATGTTCTCTCTCTCTCTCAAAATAAATTTTAAAACTTAAAAAAAAAAGGAAATGGATTAGCCCATATAACTGGAAAGGCAGAGGTGAAGAGAATTTTCAGCACAGCTAGATGAAGAGGCTCAAAGCAAGGCTCTTGGATTTCTCCTTCTCTGTCTCTTGGCTTTGCTTCCCCCTGTTGCCCTCGTCCTCTCCTACGACACACAGATTGGCCTTCTCCAGACAGCCAGGAAGCAGCTTACACCATCCAGGCTTAGCAATCCCAGAAGAAAGGAGATTTTTACTAACACATGGAAAAAGCAACCCAAGAAATTTCAGTCTTTATGAAAGCTTTCAGTTTCAATTGTTCAGAGTAGAGGTAGAGTCTGCCTACCTTTCAGCGGCTTTGACAATAAACACAAGTGAGTCACAAACACCATTAGCTACCTGATGAAGACTGACAAAGTGCGTGTGAACTTGGGACTAAAGAAACCTCATGAAGGTGGATTCCTCTGCAGGCTCTTATCACGATCCCCTTTTCTACGGTGACCTCAGAGTTCCAAGAATTCAAATAGTTGTAGGAATTTGATTCCAACCAAAGCTGCAATGGTTGGCACACATTTGGGTAGTTTGAAGATATCCTGAAGCTGGCAACAGTGCAGGGTTGAACCCTTTACAAAGGAAGTCAGTCAGATGTTAGACTTGTTTAATACAGATGGGTTGTTAAACTACCTAACATCAATTTCAAATGTTCTGAAATGAGTTTTTCTGGGGCAAAGCTGAAAAAGAGAATTAAATACTCCAAGATGGCCATGACAGTCGGTAGATTGTTTCCATTCGTTCATTCATTCAACAAATGTTGATTAAATCCTTATTTCATCAATCCTTCTAGGCACTGATGGTACAGAACTAAGTGACACACTGTTGTTGTTGTTGTTTTTCCTGGATGAACCTTGCCACCTAACTGGATAGTGGAACAAGAAAACAGACCAGAGGCACCCTCTGGCTCAGTAGGTAGATCGCGTACCTCTTGACCTCAGGGGTTGTGAGTTTAAGCCCCATGTCGGGCATAGATTTTACTTAAAAAAAAAAGAAAAAAGGAAGGAAGGAAGGAAGGAAGGAAGGAAGGAAGGAAGGAAGGAAGGAAGGAAGGAAGGAAAAAATTAAAAAAAAAAAAAAAACCACACAGACCAGTTCAATAGTGTTTGGTAAATTGAGTGACAGGGAGTCCAGGGTGGTCCCGAAGGACATGTTAGAAGAGGGGATTGTAATTTGTAAACCTGGCTTCAGAAATTAAAGGTGCCGTTGTTAGGAGAACTTGCCTCCTCCCCTTTAATTTATTTTAATGGTATTTTAAGAACTGAGAGACAAAGTCCAGTTTTATGATCACATTATTGTACTTGAAGACGTGTTTTATGGAGCCATTCATAGAGTTCTCAGATGGTTTCAGTTGCCCACAATGCGAATATATAGTTCCATAAAGCACAACTCTGTCTTGCCACAAAGCTGATCCAGCAAATGCTAGGTGGGGTTTTAGAAGATGACTCAGGATAATGAAGCAATCTGGAATCTGAACAACCTTGCTCCTTGAACTGTGCCATCTTTGGAAAATTGTTCCCCAGAAAATCTTGTAGCCAGATGAATGAGGACCCAAAAAATGTATTATTCGCTTTCCAAATTTAGCACATTCCTAGAATTTTAAACTCATTTTTATGGACTGTTGCCCAGGTGAGGGGAGCCTTAGCCAAACCCAGAGTGGTTATAAGCAACACTCCCCCCCCCGCCCCCTCCAAAGGGAGTCAGTGCCCAAATTTGGAGTCTGTGTATCCAGAACATTCTTGGCTCTAACTGGCTGAGAAATTCAGCATGCCTGAGTTTGGTACCCCAAGGATTTTACATGCAGCAGGGAACTGCTGAATTAAGCTAAGTGTTGGAAGACACTGCAGTTTTAATTATTAAGTTAGCCCTCTGCTTTAGTGAATGCACAAGCTGGCATATGCTTGGGAATGTTTCTCCTTCCAAACTCACAGCATCTGCATTTTTCAGATGTTTGACCTTGATCTTGTGACCTTTCCTCCAGAATCCTGAGAGTTCTGGGAACACTCACAGCTGAGTGATGGGAGCAGAAACTAGACAGATAGAAATTCTTTTTTTTTTCCTTTTTTTTTCTTTTCACTTACATCCTCCATTATCCTGTTCCACAGTAGACCCAACTTCCCCTTCCGTTATTAATTTTATTTTAACACATCATCTTGATCTGACTTTATTTTTTAATTGACACCACTGAAGCCCAAAACTATTAAAGCTATATGATCCACTTGCTAAGGCAAGTTGGCATTTATTTCCTAAAGCTGCTTTCCAGATAGCTGAGAACTTTCTCTAGGCTAGTGTTTCCAAACTTTTTTCAATGCTGTTCAGAATAATAAATGCATTTTGTTTCACTACCCAACACATGTACACATATATATGAGACAAAGTCTCATGAAAACATATTTATCCTTTCTGCATAGAATGCACTATGTCAGGGAATATGGCCCACAGCCAAATCTACTCCTTAACCTTTGCCTGTGTAACCAATGAGCTAAAAAAGGTTTTATATTTTTAAATGATTGAGGGGCGCCCGGGTGGTTCAGTTGGTTAAGCGTCTGACTCTTGGTTTCAGCTCAGGTCACGATCTCACATTTCATGGGATCAAGCCCCATGTTGGGCTCGTCAGCCCAGAGCCTGGTTTGGGATTCTTTCTCTCTCCCTCTCTCTGTCCCTCCCCCCACTGGCACTGTCTCTCTCAAAATAAATAAACATTTAAAATAATGATTGAAAAACACATCAAAAGGAGAGTAACATTTATATTGAGACATATTTACAAAACGTTGTGTATGCCTCTAAATGTTTGCATTTATTATCTCATTAAATCTTTACACTATTTGTCTTTCTCTTAATCAAATTCATGACCATAACAGAAGTGGTTAACATAATAGAAATTGGGTAACCATTCTTGAGTGTGCTGGGCATTTTGGTAAATACTTTAGATGATGCATTTATTTAATCCTCTCTACTCGATGAGGCAGGAAGCATTAGTATTCCCACTTTACAGATGAAAAGACAGAGGCTTAACAAGGTTAGGTAACTTGCACAGGAACACACACCTAGGAAGTGTCGGTTGGGATTTGATCTTAGGCTTCTCTGCTTCCAGATCTGTGATTTTTACTGCCATTGGTGTTTGCAGCTTCTTGACCACAACTGGACACATAGCATGGGCCAGTGCATATTTGCAAAATGAATGAATACATGCATGAATGAAGGAAGGATACAGAGTACAATGATGGTCTCTTATGATTTTGACCAACTATGGGAACACAGACAAATTAGGTGATTGCTCTGTGCTTTCAAAAGCAAGCAAAGTAAATGTCTCATTTATTGAGTGCCCAAAACTGCATGTAAGTGCCTTCACTACTTTTTCTCATTTGACCCTCATAAGGACACAATGAGGCAGATGCTTTCCTTATTTTACAGAAGAAGAGACTGAGGTTCAGAGAGGTTAAGTACCTTGCCTAGGATGACACAACTGATATACATACCTGGTGTGAATAACATCATATATTTTTAAGTGTATTTATTTACTCAGAGAGAGAGAGGACACGAACACAGTAGGGGCAGAGAGAGAAGGAGAGGGAGAATCCCAATCACGCTCCACACTGTCAGCCCAGAGCCTATCGCAGGGCTCCATCTCACGAGCCGTGAGATCATGACCGAAGCCAAAATCGAGAGTCAGATGCTTAACCAAGTGAGTCACCCAGGCACCCCACTAACATCATATATTTAATCACTATGCCATGTACCTCCATTTATTAACTTCTTTTTTTTTAAAAAATCTATTTATTGGAGTACCTGGGTCACTCAGTCAGTTAAACCTCCAACTCTTGATTTTAGCTCAGGTCATGATGTCCAGTTATAAGATCGAGCTCCACTTCAAGCTGTACCCTGGGCATGAAGCCTGCTTGGGATTCTCTCTCTCCCTCTCTGCCCCTGCTTTGCTCCTGCACATACACTCTCTCTCTCTTTCAAAATAAATAAACAAACATTTTTAAAAAACCCATATTTCTCTATGAAGAAGTTTGAAACCTAAGGTAGAAGACGTAGATGAAGTCTAGAAGTGTCTTGCAGTATATTTGGTATGAAGACTATTATTAACATGTTGTTGTCTAACCTTTGCCAATTTTCCGCAAATCTAAAACTATTCTAAATATTTTAATGTTTATTTATTTTTGAGAGAGACAGAGCATGAGCAGGGGAGGTGCCGAAAGAGAGGGAGACACAGAATCTGAAGCAGGCTCCAAGCTGTCAGCACAGAGCCCAACGCAGGGCTTGAACTCATGAACCGTGAGATCATGACCTGAGCTGATGTCAGATGCTCAGCCTACTGAGCCACCCAAGCACCCCTAAAACTAGTCTAAACTTAACAGTTTATTTAAAAAGACACCGGGGCGCCTGGGTGGCGCAGTCGGTTAAGCGTCCGACTTCAGCCAGGTCACGATCTCGCGGTCTGTGAGTTCGAGCCCCGCGTCAGGCTCTGGGCTGATGGCTCGGAGCCTGGAGCCTGTTTCCGATTCTGTGTCTCCCTCTCTCTCTGCCCCTCCCCCGTTCATGCTCTGTCTCTCTCTGTCCCAAAAATAAATTAAAAACGTTGAAAAAAAAAAATTTAAAAAGACACTGAAGCACATGAGCAATGTTTAATTGGCCACTAGGCAAATGCAAACCAAAACCACAATAAGGAGCTACTCTACACCCACTAGGATGGGTATGATTTTTTTTGTAACGGAAAATAACAAAAGGTGAAGATGCGCAGAAATTGAAGTACTTACGCGTTGCTGGTCGGACTATAAATGGTGTAGACACTGTGCAAAACAGGTTAACGGTCCCTCCATAAGTTAAACACAGAATGATATATGACCCAACAATCCCACTCCTGGGTTTGTGTACATAACCCAAAAGAACTGAAAATGAGTATAAACAAAAACTTGTACGTGAATATTCATAGCAACACGCACAATAGCCAAAGGTCAAAACAACCCAAATGTCCATCTACTGAGGGATGCAGAACATAATATGGATATCCATACAATGGAATATTATTCAGCTATAAAAAGAAACAAACTACTGGTCCATGCCACGCCATGGAAGAAACTTGAAAACATGGTGTCAGATGAGAGAAGCCGAAGACAAAAGACCACATATTGTATGATTCCGTGTACATGAAGTGTCCAGAAGAGGCAAACCCATAGACAGAGGATATGAATTAGTGGTTATCAGGAGGCGAGGAGGTGAGGGGAGCGGGAGGAGAAGGGCTGTGTAGTGGTTATGGGATTTCCTTTGGGGGTGCTGAAAATGGTCTAGAGCTAAATAGTGGGGATAGTTGTACAACACTGTGAATGTACTAAATGCCACTGAATTATATACTTTAGAAATATTAAAATGGTGGGGGCGCCTGGGTGGCTCAGTTGGTTGAACACCCAACTTCAGCTTGGGTCGTGGTGTCACAGTTCCTGGGTTCAAGCTTCATGTTCGGCTCTGTGCTGACGGCTTAGGGCCCGCTTCAGATTCTGTGTCTCCCTCTCTCTCGGCCCCTCCCCCACTCACTGTTACTTATGGTGAAATGATTTTTATAGGAGTTGTCATTTAGCCTTAAATTGATGTTGATGATTAACATATACTTCCTTCACTTTTTCCTTTGTATTGGAACTGAGGGTTGCCAAAGTACCTAGTGATCATTATATTAAACGCAAAATGATTTGGTGTGGGGAGATAACAATCATATTTTTATATCCATATGCGGCTTTCTACATTCTAGGATAAATGTCCTGTGAACAGGTCTTTAAAGTAGTTTCCAAAGGAGAATTAGCAATCCTCTATAACTATTATGTGGGATTATGTTGAAATTAGGCTAAATTGCTATTACTAAAATTTCTAGGATGGTCCCAACCTATTATTAAGTAAGAATAACCATGTAATCTCGGAGTTGATAGAAAAGACTTTATTAAGAAAAAAGATGTCTGCTTCTCCTTTCCTTCCCTTTTAAGGATAACTAAGCTGTCACTATGAATATCAAGACTGCTATTTCTTCTTATATTTGCATATGGTGTCCTCCCAGGTAATTTATGGAGCAAATCCTGACAAAGCTCCTGAAGTAAGCATATAACTCCTCTACTGTCATTAGTAACAGAAAGGCCAAAACATTTAACGAGGCAGAGGGAATTCATCTCTCAGACGGTTCAAACACAAGACTCTCTGCCTTTATACCATACCTAATTCTTCCACCCACACAACTCAGCCTTCCTAAGTAAGACAGTGACACTTCCAGGGGTGCCTGGGTGGCTCAGTCGGTTAAAGCGTCCGACTTTGGCTCAGGTCATGATCTTGCGGTTCGTGAGTTCAAGCCCCGCGTCGGGCTCTGTGCTGACAGCTCAGAGCCTGGAGCCTGTTTCAGATTCTGTGTCTCCCTCTCTCTCTGACCCTCCCCCGTTCATGTTCTGTCTCTCTCTGTCTCAAAAATAAATAAACGTTAAAAAAAAAAAATTTAAGAAAAAAAAAAGACAGTGACACTTCCAGAGCCCTGCCCTCTAGCCTCTGCTCCTTTTCCTCTCTGGCTCTCCAGGGAGTTGAGGAATGCTGGGAAATAGCCGCGGGGCTTGGCTTTCGGTTGGTCAACCCTGGTGTTCATCTCTCTACGGGACATTTTCGATTTCCATTCTTGGCGCGAAACTACAGCACAACAAAACTTGCCAGCTGACTCAACACTGGTCCAAGGTTGGTAGAGGAGGAGGGAGTCAGATGGATATCTGAGGAGGGAAGGATTGAACAAATTTCCCAGCCCCGTTCATACACTCTAGTCTTATCAACAACAGCAAGCAAGTTTGACTGCCCTATTGGATTAAAACAATCAAAATGGCTGAAAACCCCTTATTATTTGACTCCTCCAGCTAGGTTAAATGCCCTGTATTTGTTTTAGTGGCGCGTATACTTCTTCATTCAGGCATTAACTCATTCCAAAATATTTACAGAGTGCCTACTAGGTACCAACAGCTTGCTAATCACTGGGTACTGATTCAGCCTTACATTTCAATAAATATATTTAATGAGCACTTAATACATGTCAGGGATTTGTGCTACTGAGGAAAAAGTAGGCAAGGAAGTAGACAAAGGCTCCATTCTTATGGAGCTTACATTTTAGCGGGGCGATACAAAAATGAGAATATAGAGTCTTTGAATAGCCTAGGTGCTAGGTACTGGGGGCAAAGGCAGTCGTCAGGCTCAGATCTGGGATGGCTGTTAGGTACAATGAGGTCAGGGAGACCTCTTGGCTAAGTTCATATTTGAGCAGAAACCTGACGGAAGTGAGAGAGCAGACTAAGTGGCTGTCCTGGAGACAGCGTTCCAGGCAGAGGGGACAGCAGGGAAAAAGGCCACAAGGTGGGAGTGTGCTTGGTGTGACTGGGAAATACAAAGGCAAAAACAGTACAGAGTGTTTTTACCCTCATGGAATATAGCGTTCCATGGTTATGGAGACAGCAATCAACTACCTCCCAGATGGATGTCTAAATCCGAAGGGCCTATATGCCAAGAGGGAAACACAGATGGGGCTGGAAGATCCTATAAAGACACCTGATCAAATCTGAGGGAAGGATTCTTGTGGGGACTGTCCTTTAAACTGAAATCCACATGGGGCGCCTGGGTGGCTCAGTTGGTTGAGCCTCCAACTTCGGCTCAGGTCACGATCTCGCGGTCCGTGAGTTCCAGCCCTGCGTCAGGCTCTGTGTTGACAGCTCGGAGCCTGGAGCCTGCTTTGGATTCTGTGTCTCCCTCTCTCTCTGCTTCTCCCTTATTCGCGCTCTGTCTCTGTCTCTCTCAAAAATGAAAAAACATTAAAAAAATTAAAAAAAAAAACTGAAATCCACACAAGAAGGAGAGGGTAGCTTGGTGAAGAGGAATAAGACTATGGGGCATTAGGGGGATATTTCCCGTACAGGGAGCAGAGTGTGTTCAAAGGGGTGGAAGGGAACAGGGCTTATTCTGAGAAACAAAAAAAAAATCCAGGCATCTGCCTTGCAGAGAATGAAGAGGAAAGAATCCCTGATAAGCTGGAAGATCTGAGCAGGGGACAAATCAACCAGGGTCTCTACAGTCTGTAATCACTCAACTGTTGAAGTAAATACACTTACTGTCTGCCTTCTCTGTGGAGCAAGTTCCAGGGGGCTAGGACCCTGTCTTGTTCACTCTCGCGTCCCCAGCTCCCCTGGGGCCCTAGGTTGCGGCCGCAGCAGGGGCACAGTTTGTCCTTACCGACTGGCTGGCCGGCTGCCCGGCTGGCCGACATCTCCAGCCATCTAACAACCATCTGAAAGCCTCAATAGTGAAACTGCTGCTTATGTTTTGTGCACAGTTGGCTCAGCCAGATTCGGGGTTTAGAAAAAAACCAAACAGACTCGGCAGCATTCAAAGCTGTGATTTCTGTTTCAAAATCATGGATAAAAGCTGACCAGGACAGTGGAGAACTCCTCCCCCTGAGAAGTGGAATCCAAGTGCCGCTTTTCTGCCTTAGCCAAACTGAGATGGGCAGGGCTCTCAGCTCGACCTGGCCATCCTGCCCTTCTGGGGACGTATGCTTACTTGCACAGCATTACAGAGTAGAGCCGTCAGATATGAAGACAGTCTTATTTTTTTATTTCGGGAAGGCGCGTGGTATTACTTAAGACCCCCGGAGCCCACCCAGCAGACTGACTGCCAGGGCGTCTTCACTGGGGGGGTGGGGGGTGGGGGTGGGAGGGGGAGGGAGGCGGGGAGAATAAAAACTCTGGGACAAAGTGCAGAGATTTAGCCAGTCTTCATGGTGTAAGCCTGCAGATTAACCTTTCGGAGACCCTTCCTCATACTTGCGTCCTCAGCCTCCACTTCCCTTTCTCCCCCTTCCCAGCAGCCCTCATGTTCCATATGGGGAGAGCTGTGGTTCAGGGGAAGTGAACGCCACCCTCCCCAGTGCGGGGGGATAGCCCCACTCGGTTCACCTGGCCGCAGTCGCAGGTGGAGGGCTGCGCACGTGACCGCAGGCCTTGCACATGGAATGCTGGGAAAGACGCTCCCTTCCTTCTAGGCTGTGCGCTGGTGTTGCAGATACAGAGGCCGGAACAGCGATGGCCATTTTGGCCACCAAAAGGTCACAGCACCCTGGGGCCAGCGCCAATGCAGAGGAGGCCGGAGTTGAGGAAAGAGCAGTGGAGCCCCCCCCAAACACTGTGGCTCTCAGAATCAAATCTTACCTGAATGCTACCCTGTTTCTGGACTCTTCCATTAAGTAAGTCCGTACGTGCCATTTCTTGTTTCAACTGAGACTTCTATAACCGGTGGCGGCACCGCCGTAGATAATAAGGGTGATGAAAATCCAGAAACAATTTTCTGTCCTCTAAATGTACAGCTGCATGTCGCAAATCAGAAGGTGGTGGAACTTCTACAAGACCCATATTCTCTTAATTTTTTTAAGTGAAATCTTCCAAAAGTTAATGCCTTAAATATGTGTAATTCTGAATAAGTAAAAATGCACGTGTCTTCTTAAAAATGCCAACAGTATGAAGGGTATACAGGAAAGGGTCTCCATCCCCTCTTCTCAGCTCCCCTCCCCAAAGGCAACATTTTATTTTATTTTATTTTATTTTATTTTATTTTATTAACTGTATTTTGAGACAGAGAGAGCATGGGGGGGGGGGGGGGGGTCGGTGCGGGAAGCCGGAGGTTGGGGGGAAATCCCAAGCAAGCTCCACATTGTGTTAGCAGAGAGCCCAAGGCAGAATTCGATCCCTTGCACCTTGGGATCGGGACCTGAGCCGAAATCAAGAGTCTGACCCTCGGCGGTGTGTCTGACTTCGGCTCAAGTCATGATCTTGCAGTTTGCGAGTTTCAGCCCTGCGTGGGGCTCTCTACTGTCAGCACAGAACTCGCTATGAGTCCTCTGTCCTCCTCTCTCTCTGCCCCTCCCCACCAAATAAATAAACATTAAAAAAAAAAAAAAAAAGTCCGACCCCCATTGACTGAACCACCCAGGCGCCCCAAGGCAGCATTTTAACTACACACTTTAACTTATTGTGTATACTTCCTTAGATATTCTGTACATAGACCTCCCTTTTTGTGTACAAAATGCTGTTGCGTGCTGTCAGCCTCTTGCTCAGAAATATATCTCAGAGTTTGTTCCATATCAGGAAAATATTTCAGCTGCTTCTTAAATATGGCAACATGGCTAGGATTTTTTTTTTTTTTTTCATTTCATTGCTACCTGCAAACAGGGGGAGTAATTAGGTTTGTTTAGTCAGTGTCCTAAAGCGACAGCAACAAACCTTCACAGTCTTCTGAGGAAAACCATTTACAATTATTAAACAGCTCCCAACTATTCCATTTTTTTTGGTTCTCTAATTTATTTAACCAAGCTCCTACAGAGCGTTATTTAGGCTGTGACCTTTAGCTGTCTTACACAAAGCTGCAACAAATTTTGCTATGTATGCTCCTTTGTTTGAAAGCTGTGTAAAATGTTCTCAACGACAGGCTATATAAATCTAGGCTGTTGAACCAAAAGTTTTAAATTTGGGACCCTGAGCAAAAGAATTCAAAATCTGGTTGTTGTGGGCTTTTTTCCCCTCTTTCTTTCTTTTATTTTTGGCATTTAACCCTTCTCACCCCCCCCCCCCCCCCCCCCATAGATGAGCTCCTCTTTCTCATTCATTGGCTCATCCGTTCGTTTATTCAACAAATACTTATTAAGCACTCGCTATTTGCCCGGGAATATTTTGGGTCCTCACCTCAAAGCCCTAACATAACATGTTCATTTGAGAAGAAGGTGGAAGGAGCAATGAATATACAATCCTCTGTGGTTATTGAGACATAATAATATCTAAGGGATTTGGGTCGTTAACAGCTTCACACTTACTTCAGTACAAACCAACTCATTCTTGGACCTGCATCAGAAGGCGTCATTTCTGTGCTAGATTATTCAGTATTTCTAAGAAAAAAGGCAAGGAAGCAGCAGTGCCTTTCTAAACAGAGCCTTCCACGTGATCCCTCCCTGCAAAAAAACAGCTCCAGGCCATTCATTAAGCTTGAATGCCCTTGAGGCTTCTCTGTAGCTCTAGCTCTCAGGCCAAGGCTGATTGGATCAGGGGAAAGCACAGGACCTAAGGGCAGCCACTTTATAGGTTGGCTGGTGGCCCTTGAGTCGGCCCGGCTCTAGAGCTTTGTCCAATAGGAATGGTGGTAACAACATTGCACCAATCAGATTCTCTCTTTGAGTTGAGCTATGGAGAAAACAGAATAAATGTTTAGCTAAGGAAGCAAAACCCCGAAGAGTAGTGGCCGATCAGGTAACTGTTGAGGTCCGGTAGTCAAGGTTTTTAAACCCAAACTAACCAGAGCGGGTGTCTGCCTTAATTCTAGGGCAGTAGTTCTCACACTTGAGCAGGTGAGCCTTGAGTCCGGACTATTCCATTAAGTAAGCCCGTGTGTTCTGTTTATAGTTTCAATGGAAACTTGTGGCTGGTAGCCAAATCATCCAGTGTGGTAAGGTTGATGGAAATCCAGAAACAATTTTCTGTCCTCACCTGGAGGGCCTGTTAAAACACAGATGATAGTTCCACCGCCGAAATTTCTCATTCAGTGGATCTAGGGGTTGATGCCGAGAATTTACATTTCCACCAAATTCCTGATTGGTGCTATGCTGGTGATCCAAGGACCACACTCTGAGAACCACTGCTCCATAGAAAAACTTGCATCCGTTTAAGTCTCTGTAAAGTATATGGGTCCTGTTCTTACCGCTAGGCCAGAGCATTCCATGGTCTGGATTTCTGTTATATCATTGTCCCACAGAGCTGAAATTCCTGATTGCCTTATTTTTTTGGCAGGTCCTTAAAACATCTCCACATTATCTGAGCTAATATGAGTGAATCCTTACCACGATATGAGCCGAACACCTAGAATATAGTAACAGTTATCATTTATTGAGTCCTAACTCTGTACACATAGAAATCATTCCATACATGATAACTAAATGTTCTCTCAGGAATCGCAATGAGTCCTATGAATATTTTGTCTCCAAATTCATTATTGTACTGTTATTTATTTTGTACTTTTCTTTTTAAAAATGTTTAATTTCCTCTTGATTCTTACCATCAAGTACATAAGAAGCAATTTTGTCTCACCATTTGCAATTTTCTCTACACGTGCAATGTTCCATTCTATCATATCCTCAGAAAATATTAAAACTCGGAGAAAATAAGAAGCAATGATAACAAAATGACACTGAATTCTTCAAAATGAATTCAAAATGAGACCTAGATACACTGTTTCTGACAATAAGTACGTTATTAAAATGTCTTACCTATGAAGAAATCTGAGATCACATTTATTACAAACAGTAGGAGGAAGATTTATCAGAAGTTAGTTGATATCAGGCCTCATCCTTATGATCCCAGGTATAATCATTTACTTTCTGTGTATGTTTTTTGTCAAACTTGAAAGGGGAATATTTAGGGGCACTGGGATGGCTCAGTTGGTTAGGCATCTGACTCTTGGTTTTGGCTCAGGTCATGATCTCACAGCTTTGTGGGTTCGAGCCCCACATTGGGCTCTGTGCTGAGAGTATGGAGCCTGCTGGGGATTCTCTCTCTCCCTCTCTCTCTGCCCCTCCTCCACTTATGCTGTCTCTGTCTCTCTCAAATAAATGAAGTCAAAAAAATTTTTTTAAATGAAAGGAAATACTTATTTTATGATTATTTCTTGTATTTTTCCCTCCCCTGGACTTGGAACTTCATGAGATCAGCAAGAAGGTCCATTTGTCTGTCAGGTTTTTTTCTCAGTGCCTCAAACACATGACAGGTATACAATAAATATTGGTAGATGTTATGGACTCAGTGTTTGTGTTCTCTCAAAATCCTAACTCCCAATGTCATGGAATTCAGAGGTGAAAACTTTGGGAGGTAATTAGGTCATGGGGTAGAGCCCCCATTAGTGGAATCAGTGTCCTTATAAGAGGCCAGATTTCTCCCATGCCTACTTTTTATCATGTGAAGATACCGTGAGAAGAGAGCAGTCTACAACCTAGAAGGGGGCACTCACCAGAACCCAACCATGCTGGCACTCTGATCTTGGACGCCCAGCTTCCAAGACTCTGAGAAATAAATTTCTGTTGTTTATAAGCCACCCGGTTATGGTACTTTGTTTCAGCAGCCCAAGCAAGACTAAGACTGGAATTGAATTCATCCAGCCATATATCTATTATGAAAATGTACTAAGGCAGGAATAGCAAAGTAGTAAAATAATGACATGAAAATAATTAAACTAAATTAATAAATTGAAAATTAGAGGCTCCTGGGTGGCTCAGCCGGTTAAGCGTCCAACTTTAGCTCAGGTCATGATCTCACAGTTTGTGAGTTCAAGCTCTGTGTCAGGCTCTGTGCTGACAGCTCAGAGCCTGGAGCCTGCTTTGGATTCTGTGTCCCCCTGTCTGCCCCCTCCCCCACCCCCACCCCTCAAAATAAATATTAAAAAAATTTTTTTAAGAAAATTAAAAAGATCATTTAGTAATGATTGGATTTAGTAATCCAATGAAAACGAAGGAGAAGCAACATGGCGAGAAATTTCTTTATTCATTCTGTTGATAGGAATACTACCTGTGGTCAAGGGCAAATTATTTGGTTTAATCAGTTGAAGTAAGGCAGCCACCTTCACAGACTTCTGGGGAAACAATACATTTAAAATGATTGTGTTCTACATCCTATAAAAGAAATCTAAGAGAGCCCATAATAAAAATGACAGTCTGATACACCAAAATGGCTCCTTTCATCTAAAGACCTTGAGATATTTTGCAAATGATAATTATCTCTTACATCATCCCCTCTGAGGTAAGAATTATTTTCTCCATTTATAACTGAGCCTACATAAAATTATTTCTCCCAGACGCCCAAGTCATGACGGCTCTTTGAATCCTTTACCTCCTGAGATATGTGTAAGTTAGCCCATAAATCACATTGTTAAAGAAAACTTTAAATCAGGGCAAAGCTAATGTTTGCACTATCAAGAGACTAAGCTCATTAGGGATTTTAGATTTCAAGTAAAAATTCCCAGTGCTGAGTGGAAATGGGAATGGACTGGCAGAATTTCAAGGCAAAAATCGTTTTAGTTCTTCATATTTTAATGACATTTTCAATATTTGGATGGCCTAAGAGATGAATGGACTTCAAAACACATTCTGAAATTGTGGGTGACCTGGAGCCAACATAAAGAATATCTGACCAAGTATACATTCTCAAAGGAATGATAATAAAATCCTAGACTGGGAGAATGTGCCATTTTCTTGCCCAAGTCCAGAGAAATTCACCATGGCGGATCAAACTTTTAATATCTGGTCACAACAGGACATCATTCTTAATGATACCCAGCTGCCGAGAGTATGTGCTTGGAATTTTCATCCTTACCTTTGTGCTGTGACAGACACTACGATTTAGATTTGTAAAATTTTAAATTTTATTTGCAAAGAAATACAACTGTCAAGAAGTCTTAAGGATATACAAAAAAACTTCACACATCCCTTCCCTAGATTCACCAATTGTTCATGTTTTGACCATTTATTTGGTCATTTTCATTTCTATAATTTTCTCCCTCACCATTTGCAAGTAAGTTGCATTCATCATGTTCTCTTACCCTTAAATTCTTCAGTATGTGTTTTCTAAGAACAAGGACATTCTCTTACATAACCCACTACAGCTATGTACTTCATGTAATTAAATATTGATCAATACTTTTATTTAATCCACTGTCTATATTCCAATTTTTGTTGACTGGTCCAATATACGAATCTTTATTGCATTTTTTTTTTCCTCCAGTGCAGTATTCAGACCAGAACTGCATATTACATTTTGTTATTATGTCTCGTTTAATTTTGATCAGTTCTTTGGCCTTTCTTATCTTTCGTGACAATGACATTTTTGAAGAACACAGGTCCATTTTTTATTAATGTTTATTTATCTTTCAGAAATAGAGTGTGAACTGGGGAGGGGCAGAGAGAGAGGGAGACACAGAATCTGAAGCAGGCTCCACGCTCTGAGCTGTCAGCACAGAGCCAGATTCAGGGCTCGAACCCAGAAACAGCGAGATCATGACCTGAGCCGAAGTCGGATGCTTAACCGACTGAGCCACCAAGGTGCCCCAACACAGGTCCATTTTAAAATATATTACATAGAAAAAAAATTTTGAGCAATGTAGCTTTTGCAGTTCTTACTACTATTTTCTTTGTTCATTCTTTGTTCATTTCTTTGTTCATATAAGATACTGAAAACTCATTAACTTAAATTCTGCTAAATTGAAATTTGTGACGTTTTTGAAATGTTCTCTGTCATCTCAATGCACTAAGCAAATTTTTAAAAACTAGATAGTTGTAAGGGTGCCCATTTACCTTACTTAAGGAAATCAATAGTACCTTGCTTAGGCACTATTTATATACAAGGGATGGGTTCATTGCAAATAGCTGCATACTATTTATTTAGTTATTTAGTTAAATGTAGGGGATTGTGTTTCTGTTTACTTGTTGTTATCCCCGCACAACCACGTTTCAGCTGCAGACAAGATGAGTGATGCTCATGGAGAAGGAATTAGCCCCCAGTCACACAGCTATTAAGTGGCACAGCAGGGATTTGAATCTGTCTCTAAGTTTCACCTTGACTAGGCTACCGTGTGCCAGACCGGTTTGCATGGTATGTGTCCTTACAGTGCTGAATTTCTGGTAGGCAAAATAAACGTAGTCAGACCCAAGCAAATCAACTTCTCTAAAAAAAATCTTTAAGGATTAAAAAAATGCTATTTCAAGGAAATCAGCAATGCAGTATTTGTGGGGAAAGTAGAACTTTGGACTTCTTTTCACTTGCCTTTTAAGGTTGTTTTTATTTTGAAATACTAGATGGGGTGTGGGATGGAGCCTTCATAATCTTTCCTATCCTCGAAGCCTCTTAAAATTCTAAATCCAGCCCTGAGTCCTTTAAAGGTAAGAAAACATCATTTCATTTAAGAGTATTCTTTTTATTATTTTAAACTTTTTAAAAGTTTGTTTATTTATTTTGAGAGAGAAAGCACAATTGGGGAAGGGCAGAAAGAGAGTGAGCGAGAGAGAATCCCCAGCAGGATCTGTACTGTCAGGGCAGAGCCAGATGTGGGGCTCAAACCCACGAACAGTGAGATCCTGACCTGTGCCGAAGTCAGACACTCAACTGACTAATTAACCTAGGCACCCCACTTTTTATTGTTTTAGAGAAAACTTCCCTCACGCTGAGTTAATGAACTTTTCCTGCAAAATACAGTTGTGAGAGAATTTGCTTTAGAATCACCCAACTCAGAGCACATACTGAATGTATGTACATTCCTAAGATAAAAGGAATTGCCTAATAGAAAATACACACGTTTCTGTTATGAGAAAGTTACAATGGCGATTGTAGGGTAGCATCCCTTTCTGATGTCATTGTTTTTCTTTCGTCAGCTAAGGATTAAATTCTTTCTTCATATCCTGATAAAGTGCCCATCTGAACACTTAATAGCCCACTCTACTTACAGTTGATTTTCATTAAATACTTTTTTTTGTATTTATTTATTTATTTTTTGTTGTTTTGTTTATTTATTTTTGACACAGAGAGAGACAGAGCATGAACAGGGGAGGGGCAGAGAGAGAGGGAAACACAGAATCTGAAACAGGCTCCAGGCTCTGAGCTGTCAGCACAGAGCCCGACACGGGGCTCGAACTCACGGGCCGTGAGATCATGACCTGAACCGAAGTCGGATGCTTAACCGACCAAGCCACCCAGGCACCCCTCATTAAATACTTTTTATGTTTTGTTTTATATTGGGGTCCATAGAGGGATGATAATTTTGGGAAGGGTCTGTTAAGAGTATGAAAGGAATTGTATTAACTTGCTTAAAGGAAGAATCATGAAATTGTCCAGCCACTCATGTTTTATTTATTTTTTTAATCTTTAAAAAATGATTATTTATTTTTGAGAGAGAGAGAGAAACAGAGCATGAGTGGGGGAGTGTCAGAAAGAGAGGGAGACACAGAATCCGAAGCAAGCTCCAGGCTCTGGGCTGTCACCACAGAGCCCCATGCGGGGCTTGAACTCACGGCCTGGAATATCATGACCTGAGCTGAAGTCGGACGCTTAAGTGACTGAGCCACCCAGGCACCAAGCCACTCGTATTTTAAATATTCCTTTCACATGTGTGATTTAAGTGTTCATAAGTACAATTGGTTTCATTTAAGTTACATGCATTTTCACCCAATTGTCCTGGACTCAAAACTTATGGGAAAGGAAAGAAAAGAAGACGTCAAACTCCTTTTGCGCTTTATATAAACGGTTGAGTGTGGTGTAACAAACGTGCGTGTTTGCAATAACTGGCATGAAGTTGTGCTAAGTGGCTGCCTGGTGGATGGGGCAAGTGGTATGAGTAAGTACAGCTAATAAGTACTTCACTGTTGCTATTTGTGGGCACAGAGGGAAGCAATTCACTTTCACTTAATCCTCACCTGAAACCTCCCAGGCAGTGACTATTATCAGGTTTTTAAAAAAATATTTTATTTACTCTTTTTGAGTAAAGTCTTTGCCCAGTACGGGGCGTAAATGTACGACCCTGAGATCAGGAGTCACATGCTCTACTGAGCGAGCCAGCCAGGCATCCCTACTACGATCGGTTTTATAGATGAAGACAGTGAGCCTCAGAAAGGCTGAGAATGATTGAAAGCTCCACAGCTAATGATCCCCTTCAATGTGACTCTAGAGGCCGCACTTGGCTGTGGACAGATCTCACTGGCAGTTGTCAGCAGGGGGAAGTGGAAGGGCATAGAATGGATTCAGCAAACTAGAGAAGGAATGGTCCAGGTAAGAGGTAATGGTAGTTGCTGCTAGACTTTTTTTTTTTAGTGTTTTGGAATGTTTATTTATTTTTGAGAGAGATTGAGAGCATGAGTGGGGAAGGGGCAGAGAGAGGGGGGATACAGAACATCTGAAGCGGGCTCCGTGCTGGCAACAGGGAGTCCGATGCAGGACTCAAACTCACGAACTATGAGATCATGACCTGAGCTGAAGTCGGATGCTTAATGGAACTAGAATTTTTAAGTTTCTTTTTTCTTTTTCTTAATCCATTTTTCCCACCCTCCACCCCTTCCCTCTCACAACCACCATTTTGTTCTTTGTATTTATGAGCCTGGTGTGTGTGTGTGTGTGTGTGTGTGTGTGTGTGTGTGTGTGTGTGTGTGTTTTAGACTCCATATATAAAAGAGATAATATGGTATTTGTCTTTCTCTGCCAGACTTATTTCACTTCCCATAATGCCCTCGAGGTCCATGCATGTCATTGCAAATGTCAAGGCTTCATTCTTCTTTATGGATGCATAATATTCCATTATATAAATATACCATGTCTTCTCCATTCATCCTACAATGGACACTTAGGATGTTTCTATATCTTGGCACTGCAACAAGATAGGAATGTTTTATATCGTAATTCTGCAATGAGCAGGGGGATGCATATTTTTTTTAGTGTTTTTGATTTCTTCAGATTAATACCCAGAAGTGAAATTGCTGGATCATATGGTATTTCTATTTTTAATTTTGAGGGGACCCTCCATACTGGTTTCCAGAGTGGCTGCAAAAGTTTTTTGCATTCCCACCAAGAGTGAGCAGGGGTTGCCTTTTCTCCACATCCTCACCAACACTTGTTATTTCTTGCCTCTTTGATACTAGCCATTATTTTTAATTTTTTTAATGTTTATTTATTTTTGAGAGAGACACAGAGTGTGAGCAGCGGAGGGCCAGAGAGAGAGAGGGCGACACAGAATCCGAAACAGGCTCCAGGTTACCAGCTGTCAGCATAGAGCCTGATGCAGGGCTCGAACTCAAGGATCACAAGACCATGTTTTGTTCTTTTTTCAAGATTGCTTCGGCTATTTGGGGTCTGTGGTGGCTCCATAGGAATTTTAGGATTATTTGTTCTATTTCTTTGACAAATGCCATTGGATTTTTGATAGGGATTACAATGAATCTGGAGATTGCTTTGGGCAGTACGGAGATTTTAGCAATATTCTTTCAACCTATGAGCACAGAATATATTTTTATTAATTTGTGTCTTCTTAAATTTCTTTCATGAATGTCTTATAGTTTTCAATATATAGATTTTTACCTCCTTTGTTAAATGTATTCCTATTCCTATTCATGATGCAATTTTAAATGGGATTGTTTTCTTAACTTCTCTTTCTGATAGTTCATTATTAGGGTATAGAAACACAACTGATTTTGCATATTGGTTTTGTATCCTGCAACTTTACTGAATTCATTTATTAGTTCTAACAGGTTTTTTTTTTTTTAATGGAATCTTTACAGTTTTCTATACATAGTGATGTCATCTGCAAATAGTGATGGTTTTACTTTTTTCTTTCCAATTTGGATGCTTTTTGTTTCTTTTTCTTGCCCAATTGCTCTGGCTAAGACTCCCAACACTAAATTGAATAAAAGTGAGAGTAGGCATTGTTGTCTTTTTCTGGACCTTAGAGGAAAAGCTTTCATTTTGTTCACCATTGAGTTTGATGTTAGATGTGGGTTTGTCATTCATATGAGGCCTTTATTATGTTGAATTATGTTCCTTCTGTATGCACTTTGTGGAAGGTTTTTATCATAAGTGGATGTTAGGGACTAGAATTTTGAGGGTGAAAATAGAAGAAAGTGGATGGAGATGGTCAGGTCTTAGTGGATTTGTTAGGTACATGCAGGAGAGGGTAGTATTGAAAATAAACCCTGAATTTTTCCCTGGCATGGTGTGAACTATATATTTGGCCTTTTCCCCTGTTTCTGGCTCAGAGCTTCTAAAACTTTCAGTATTTCCTAAGTGATGAGAACAAACAAAGGTGTCTTGTTATATTTAAGAGATGATTTTTGGACCCACCTAAGGATGAGGTCTAGTTGCTAGGGGAGCCAACCATGTGACT
The DNA here is from genome assembly GCF_028018385.1 of Neofelis nebulosa. Lineage (NCBI taxonomy): Eukaryota > Metazoa > Chordata > Mammalia > Carnivora > Felidae > Neofelis > Neofelis nebulosa. The sequence continues at coordinate 136,605,463 of NC_080785.1, read as the reverse complement.
AGAGAGTTGGAACTTTCAGTCCCATCCCCTGACCTCTAGGGATGCAAGAGGCTGAATCCATTGCCAATGGCCAGTGATTTTAGTCGATCATGACTATCATGACACCCCAAAAGGATGGTGTTCAGAAAGCTTCTGGATTAGTGAACACATGGGAGGTGCTGAGAAAGTGGTGTGCCTAGAGAAGGCCTGGAAACTCCCCATGCTTTCCCCAGGCCTTGCCCTGTGCATATCTTCCATCTGGCTGTTCCTGAGTTATATCCTGTTAAAATAAGCCTGTATTCTCGTAAGTAAAATGTTTCTCTGGGTTCTGTGGCCATCTCTAGCAAATTAATCTAATTCAAGGAAGAGATCATGGGAATCTCTGACTTAGGCCAGTTGGTCCATAGTACAGGTAACAACCTGGACTTTGGCATCCTGAACTGGTGGGCATCATTAGAACCTCCATTCTGGCCAGTAAGAAGCACAGGTTTGTGGCTGGCATCTGAAGTGGAGGAGAGGTGGGCAGTCCTGGGGGACTGAACCCTTAACTTGTAGAACCGATGCTATCTCCTGATAGATACTGTCAGAATTGAGTTGCAGTTTTTAAAAAAATTTGTTTAATGTTTATTTTTGGAGAGAGAGAGACAGAGCATGAGCAGGGAAGGGGAGAGAGAGGCGGAGACACAGAATCTGAAGCAGGCTCCAGGCTCTGAGCTGTCCGCACGGAGCCTGACACAGGGCTCAAACCCACGAAAGGCAAGATCATGAGCTGAGTGGAAGCCGGAAGCTCAACTGACTGGGCCACCCAGGTGCCCCAGAATTGGATTGAATTTTAAGGCACCCAGCTGGTGTCCAGGAAATGCTTGGTAGTATGGGGGACCCTCCTCTCTAAACACACACCCATACACTGGAATTGGTCCAGGAACTCAAAAATACATGGCGATTATAGGTGGTCTAGGAGCAACTCTGGAGGAAAAGATCCATCAAACCCTAGTCATCTGACTCCTTGTCAGAGGAAAGCCAGTCAGAATTAGTGGAAGGTCAGAATGATGAAATATTTTAAAGGAAACAGATTCAGTGTTTTCAGGAAGTAGAACCAGGCTTTAGAATTTTTCCCTTGTCCACCGCCAGCACTTGTTTAATAAATAAATAGAAATAGTTTGTGATTCACAAATTGGTTGGGCTGCAAATGGTGCTGCTCAAGTGTTTGAAGGTGATTAAAAGCAGTTTGTTTTTCTAAGTAGTTTAAATATTCCCTCTGGAAATCTTGTTAAACTCTTCATTTGCTTTCCAAACTCTTTCTGTTTAAAAAGAGGAAAACACAAACTTCTGTTGAGCCTCTGTCCCAATTAATGATGCTTTACTCAATTAGGAAATATTGACCTGCTGCATTAGCCTGTGTCTTCCTCTGTGGTCAATAGAGGCACTTTACGCCAAGCGCTTAAGCCTTAGCTGGCTGGTGTTAGAGATTACTTTAATGACTGCTTCAGTTAGTATTTTGCATTCTGCCAAACTGACCGATAAGGGCTGGGGTGGGGATAAGGTGCAGGGTCTCCTAGCATGCCTTGCCTGGGAACCAAATGCCAGATCATGGAACTAGGTAGTGGTGGAACGCTTTTTCTCTATTCTCTGTTCAATACCTACCCATGCCAGGCTTCCACGTACACCGTCTTCTTTAGTCCTCACAACTACCAGACATGGAATATTTTATTCTGTCCATTTCACAAATGACAGAACCAAAACTTTACATCCAACAGCCTGCGGCCATATATCCATATATCCATATCCTGGGATATCCATATGTCCCAGGAGTATCTACCCAAACAACTCATTCTTTTCCCCACCTGCTCCTTTTATTGGTATCGATAGGGGGCACCTGGGTGGCTCAGTCGGTTGAGCAACCGACTTCCGCTCAGGTCAGGATCTCAGGGCCAGGGCTTTGGAGCCCTGCCTGGGGTGCTGTGCTGACAGCTCACAGCTGGAGCCTGCTTCAGATTCCTGTCTACCTCTTTCTCTGCCCCTCCCTGACTCATGCTGTCTCTCTCCCTCTCAAAAATAAATAAACATTAAAAAAAATTGTAATTGGTATCAATGCTATCCATCTATGATTAGAAATCTAGACTCATCTTGGGGTGCCTGGGTGGCTCAGTCGGTTAAGCATCCAACTTCAGCTCAAGGTCATGATCTCATGGTTTCTGGGCTTGAGCCCCGTGTTGGGTTCTGTGCTGATGGCTCAGAGCCTGGAACCTGCTTGGGATTCTGTATCTCCCTCTCTCTCTGCCCGTCCCCTGCTCATGCTCTGTCTCTGTCTCTCAAAAATAAATAAACTTAAAACAATTTTTTTTTGCTATTTTTATTTATTTATTTATTTATTTATTTATTTATTGTTAACATTTATTTTTGAGAGAGAGAGACAGACAGACAGAGAATACAAAGCAGGCTCCTGGCTGAGTTGTCAACACAGAGCCAGATGCAGGGCTCAAACTCATGAACTGTGAGATCATGACCTGAGCCAAAGTTGGAGCACTTAACCAACTAGCCACCCAGGCGCCCCTAAAAAAAATTTTTTTAAAAGAAATTTGGACTCATCTTGATTACTCCTTCTCTCTCCCTTTTTTAAAATTTTACCTTGTATATCCTGTCACTTACCAAATCCTAATGGTTTCACATCTACATATTTCTGTATTCGTTTTTTTAATAAGATTTTTTAATTATTTTTAAGTAGTCTCTATACCCCAAGAGGGGCTCAGACTTACAACCCCTCAATCAAGAGTCACGTGCTCTACTGGCTGAGCCAGCCAGGCACCTCTGTATTGGTTTCTTACCTGCTGTAGCAGATAACAACAAATAAAAAAATTAGTGGCTTAAAACAACACAAAAGTATTCTCTTATAATTCTGGAGATCAGAAATCTGAAATGAGGCGTCTAGGTCTGAAATCAAGGTGCCAGGGTGCTGGCTCATTTGGTGGAGCATGTGACTCTTGATCTCGGGGTTGAGTTCAAGTTTCACGTTGAGTGTAGAGATTACTTAAAAATAAAATCTTTTAAACAAAATTAAAAAAAAAAAAATCAAGTTGCCAGTGGTTGCTTCGGGAGGTTCTAGGATGGAATCCATTCCCTGTCTTGTCTAGTTTCAGGAAGACCCTGCATTACTTGGCTTATGGCTGCTTCCTCCAAGGCCATTACCTTTTCTCCTCCTACATCCATAGTCATGTTGTCTTCCTCCCTGTTCTGAAGTTAAATCTCCTTCCCCTTCCCTAGTGAAGGTATACTGTGATTACATTCAGGACACACCAAGATAAACCAAGTTCATCTCCCACCCCCCCCACCCCCCCTCCCACCCCGTCAACATCCTTAATCACACCTGCAGAGTCCTTTCGACCACCTTGGGTAACACTCAAAGGTTCAGGGATTAGAGCATGCAAATTTTAGGAGGCTTTCAGTCCATCACACCCTCCTACCTCATCTGTGTCCTCATCTCTTACCACCGAGCTGATCTTTTCACCTTTAGTTTAACCCATCCCCCTTCCCTGCCACCCAGGACTTAGTGCACTGGTTCTCAAAAGCGGGTAATCTGAGTCTCAGGAAAGTTGTTAAACATAGAGATGCCTGGGCTTTGTCCTTGGAGATTCTGATTCAGATAGATTCAGGACAACTAGTGGATCTGTATTTTATAAATGCACTACTGTAGTGACTTAAATAAGTCAATGAGCAAAGATGGATATTTTGATGACAGCTCCAAATTTTCTAAGCTGGGGGAACTCAGGGTAGGAGTTGGTTTGGGGCAGTGAGGCCCTGAGGCAATTCCCTGAGCATGTGTTTGCACAATAAACTGGTGCTTTTCATTGACTCCCAATCACAACATCAATGAAAATAGCAAAATTCCTGACTGTCCAGGATCTGGCCCACGTCACTGGGCAAGATACTAGAGAGATGAAAGAATAGGCCCTGAATTCATGTTCTAGTTGGTTAGAAAAGGCACAGGCAACCTCTTGAGACTGTGACAAAGAATTCAATACAAATTCACTTGTCCCCTGAAGTCTTAAGAACTTAAGGAGAGCAAGTGACTTGTTTAAGGTCATGCTAATAAATGGCAGTTCATACTGGAATCTATGTGTGTCTGAGACTAAATCCAAGTAGTTGGAATTGTGATGAGGCTTTCTAAAGTAAATGTCAAGACAAGGTATCGCAAGGACATTTTATTAAATCTCAGGCTGAGAAAAGCCTGCTATTATTATTTTTTATTATAAAATTTAATAATTTTTATTAAATTTACTAAGTTGTATAATTAGCACCAAAATGCAATCTAGAACATTCTCGTCACCCCACTAAGATCTCCCATTCCCATTTACCGTTAATTTCCATTTCTGCCCTCAGCCATGGACAACCACTAGTCTAACTTCTGTCTTTATAGGTTTGCTTTTTTCTGGAAATTTCACATCAATGGAATCACACAATATATGATCTTTTGTGTTGGCTTTTTTTTAGCATAATGTTTCTTTAGCTTTATCCACGGTGCAGCATTCATCAGTACTTCTTGCCTTTTTACAGCTGAATAATATTCCACTATAGGTCTATACTACATTGCGTTTATCCACTTACCAGTTGATAAATCTTTGGCTGTTTTCTGCTTTTTTGCTCTTATGAATAACGTTGGTATGAACATTCATGTACAAGGTTTTGTGTAGACATATGTTTTCATTTGCCTTGGTCACATGCCTGGAAATGTAATTGCTCCGTTGTATGGTAAGTTTATTTAATTTTGCTTATGCTTAATTTTCAAGAAACTATGGCCTGACGTTTAAGCTAAGATCAGATGGCTAAAAAAAGAAAGAGCCAACGGAGAGGGAAGGGACAGTGTTATAGGCAGTGGGAAAAGCACTAATTTCTTTGTTCCATGTGTGGTACTTATAAGGTAGCAATTATTGTTTTTTGTATCTTAAACCCAAGGGGGAAACTGTCAGTTTCTTGAAGGTAATAAATGTGCCTGCATAATAGCAAAGTTGCCTTTCCTCAGTTTGTTTTTTTTTTTTAAGATTTTAGACATTTATTTTAAGTACAATCTGGTACAGTCTGCCCGCCCCCCGCACCGATGTGGGGCTCGAACTCGCAACCCCAAGATCAAGAGTCACATGCTCTATCAACCAAGACAGCCAGGAGCCCTAATCCTTTCTTAGTTTGAATTGAACTATAAGAAAACTCTCTCCCTCCCTCTCTCCCTCCCTCTCTCCCTCCCTCTCTCTCTTTCTCTCTCACTTTCTCCCTCTGTCTCTGTCTCTGTCTCTGTCTCTCTCTCTCTGTCTCTCTCTCTTACACACACATGCACCAAACAAAGAAAACACCCTAACTAAAAACAAAACAAAGCAAGCAAAAACGCAAAGAGCCAAACTCTGGCTCTGATAATCTGGTAATATGAGAAGGGCATATGCCAAAACAATGTATTTTTGCTATTCCTTACATTCTGTCCTTTTCGATGTTTCAGCTAGTTAATCTCTTCACATGCACAGCACTAATATTTGCAAAGCCTGAAAGTCACGGCTCTGTTTGCACTGCTTCCCAGAAGACAAATGGTGTTCAGCAAAATGCGGGAAAATAATCATACCCGAGCCATATTTCTCCAATATTCTTTCTTCCTTTTTTGTCAGATTTAGTCAAAGTTGTTTTTGAGTGAGTGTGTGTTTTCCCGGGCTGTGTGCTTTTCGGTGCAAGACAGAGCCAGTATTCATGACTCCAGCAGTTCGGCCAGTCAGAACACAGGACACATCGGTTAATCCAAGGTGACCTGCTGGTTTCAACTTTGTTTGCAAAGGCAGCTGCAGTAGAACCAGGGAGGCAATTATGACATTACAAAAAAGTTGGAGAGATGATTTCTAAAAGGCCCAAAGAGAGTTTTTACTTCTTAGGCTTATGACCAGAAGTTCATGGCACATTAAGTTTTCCACTTGAAAGCTAAGAAAATCCCTTGCCACAGCTTCTAACTTCTAAAAGCGATCAGAGGGAGAAAATGTCAGGATTTCTCCTGATGAAAGTATTCTCCAAGTGTGATAGAACACCAGCTTTCTCTCTGTACCTTAAGTCTGAGTAGGAGGTGGGGCACCTGGATGGCTCAGTCGGTTGAACTTCAGCTCAGGTCATGATCTCACATTTCGTGAGTTCAAGCCCCACGTCAGGCTCTGTGCTAACAGCTCGGAGCCTGGAGCCTGCAGCCTGCTTTGGGTTCTGTGTCTCCCTCTCTCTCTGACCCTCTCCTGCTCTTGCTCTGTCTCATTCTCTTTCTCAAAAATAAACATTAAAAAAAAATTTTTTTAAAGAGAGATTGAATAGGAAATAGGGATTGGTGGTATATCTGGACAGAGGTCATAAGTGGCCATTTTTCCCCTTGTCTACTCAACATTCTTGCCCCTAACTTTTGGAAATGACCCCTATATTTTCCTTTGTGAAATAATGTCATTCTCAGGTTCATGTAGTTTGGTTGATCTGACACCATCTATCTCTCTTTTCCAGGGGGGTAGGCACATGATCCAAACTTGCCCAGTGGAGCAGTGCTTACCCCTGGTCACAGTGATTGGCTCAGGAATGGGCATGTGACCCAAGCAGGGATAATGAGAAGCCTGGTACTTTTGCTGAAACGATCAGGAAAGAGGTGCCCTCTTTCCTCTGGGTTGTTAGGCTAGGAGAATTTGGGTCTACAGGTGCTGCTGAAATAATCTCTTCTCTGGCTGCAAAGAGGGTTCCTGTCTATAACAGAAGAGAATGAAGTCCAACAGAGAGGAAAGTTGAACCCAGAAATGGAGGAAGACAAGTTATCATAGCATTGTCTCAGCACCCAGAGCTGGCTACCCTGAAACCTATATGGACCTCAGCTGAATCCACTCACTTGAACCATTAGTTTCTTTTGTGTGTCTCTGGGTGGAAGGAGGATTTTGCTGCATGTGATCAAAAGAATTGTTCTGATTGATTTAGGGGCCACCCAAGGCTGTGTTTTTAGTACTGGAGGAAAACGGATTTTTCTCCCTTTAACCCAACTCTGAATCAACATAGAAATTTGAAAATTGTCTCAGCACATGAAGATGGTTTGGGCATATATTGCTTTATCCTTATACAAGGTGCCATCCATGAAAATCTCAGCAAGTTAAGACTGGAAGAAACCTGGCATGTTTGTGACCTAAAGGAGGTGAAGTGACCATCCCAGGGCCATATGTTGTAGTACAGTTGGAGTGCCATGGTGTCTGAGTCTTCCAGTCTCTTTTGTTACCTTTTAGTGAAATGAATTTCAAAATATAAGATTTTACACATAAGTGGATGTAATAATATCAGTTTACTGGGTAAGGGTCAGCTATTTAAAAAAAATTTTTTTTAATGTTTATTCAGTTTTGAGAGAGAGAGAGAGAGAGCACTAGAAGGAGAGGGGCAGGGAGAGAGGGAGACACAGAATCTGAAGCAGGCTCCAGGCTCTGAGCTGTCAGCGCAGAGCCCGACGTGGGACTCGAACTCACGAACAGTGAGATCATGACCTGAGCTGAAGTCGTCGCCTGACTGAGCCACCCAGGCTCCCCCTTAGATTTCTTTTATGAGCCCATTTACATGTCAAAGTGTGTGTGTGTGTGTGTGTGTGTGTGTGTGTGTGTGTGTATTTTTTCATAACGGGAGAGGGTCACCTGGCATCCCTTCTGGATGGCATAGATTCTAATGACGGTTCTGAGCCTGAGTTACAAATACATTTTCCCTGTTTGTCTTCCACATCACTGAGCTACCAGTAACAAGAGCATGCTTTCGGAATTCTTTGGGGGATGAAAGTGCTGCATAAAATCAAGTCTGGTCTGTTTATGGATGTAATTCCCTGTGCCCAGAGATCAGGACGAGCACTGCAGTCGGAATTACACTGCATCTGATTCTCATTAACTGCCCGTGATTTCCCCCCTGAATCTGGCCGCCCTGCCCTCTCTGAATGACTGCGCACATGGCTGGCTTCTGCAGATTGCTCGGCCCCGGTCATCTGCAATCGAGTCTGCTGCTCTGTTACAACCCACACTGCAATTTGAGTGGACCCATATCAGGAGTCTCATAGACATAAAAATTCAGTCTAATGATTAAAGAAACTCCCTGAGCTGAATGCTGCTGACTTTACAGAATTTATGACCAAAGACTGTGGAGAAGGGGTAGATTTGATTCCTTAGGCTTAAAGAAAGAAAACTGGGCAATAAATGTTTATTACCAAAACTTGGCCAGCAAGTGAAGCCCATGTCAATCCCTTTTTAGCACTAGAAGAGTGCAGTGCCCATCTCCTTCACCTAATAAATACTGATGTAGTGCCTCCTGTGTGCCAGGCATGTATGTCCTGTACGCTTAACAGTTGTTAACTCATGAAACTTTGTTACAACTGTGGATCAGGGCAAGCTAAGTTATGCTGCAGTAATAAACAGCTCTCAGATCTCAGCATTTACAACTGCATCTGTTTATTTCTCCCTCACACTTAGGTCTTCCTTGGGTGGGTGTGTGTCTGTCCGGAGGGCTCTGCTCCCCGTAGTCCACTCTCAGGAGCCGTGACCACACCTCGAAAATAGCAGGCCACTGCGGCAGGGGAACAGAGGTCAGCAAACTAGGCACAACTCATCCGTTTTTGTTTTGTAATTTGTAAAATGTCCCCAGTCATCTCAATTTTATTATTAGGCACCAGTTCTTAAAGACTTCTACTTGGAAGCAGTACATTCCTTCTCACTTTGCAGTGGCTACATCAAGGGTAGGCCTCACCTAGCTTGAGGACAAAAAAGTGTTATCATGTTATCCTTTGACGTTTCTGGAAGGAAGAGAAGCAGACTTAGTTCTTGAACAACAACAACAAAATGGTTACTGCAGGCCACCGGGCTGGCTCAGTCGGTGAGGCATGCGATTCTTGATCTCAGGACTGTGAGTTCAAGCCCCATGTTGGTCATAGAGCCTACTTAAAAAGTAAATAAATAGGGGCACCGGGGTGGCTCAGTCACTTAAGCATTCAACTCTTGACTTCAGTTCAACTCATGATCTCACAGTTCATGAGTTCAAGTCCCACATCGGGCTCTCTGCTGTCAGCGTGGAGTCAGCCTTGGATCTTCTGTCTCCCTGTCTTTCTGCCCCACCCCTGCTCGCTCGCTCTCTCTCTCTCTCTCTCTCTCTCTCTCCCCCCCCACCCCTGCCTCTCAAAAATAAATAAGCATTTAAAAAAAGTCAATAAGTAAAAATTGAAAAATAAATAAATACTTGTTTAAAATGACAGTTGCAACTGTCCTCTGAAGAATGTGCATTTACAATTCCTATTTTATGGGTGAGAAAACCAAAACACAGAGAGGTTACATAAATTGCCCTATGTCACAAAACTAGTCAATGGAGTAGGGATGCCATGTTTAGCAAAGAACAATACAGGATGCTCAGTTAAATTTGAATTTCAGACATACACATAGTTTTTAGAATAAATATATCAGATATGCAGATTTGGAACATATTTTTGCTCAAAATGTATTTGTGATACATCTGAAATTTAAATGTAACTAGGTGTCCTGTGTTTTATCTGGCCACCCTAAAATGGAGCAGTCAGGATTTGAACCCAACTCCTCTGGCTCCAGAGAGGAGTATTCTATTCATGCCAATCTCCTGCTTCTGTGACTTTCTGCTGTTACTCTGCCAGTGTTCATTTTTTTCCCCTTAGCCATATGAATAAGGCTGACAATAAATTCGAAGACTTCTCTAACAAAGAAATAACAGCATTCTAGAAATGTTATTTCTCTTGTAGTTTTGTCTAGAGTCCTAGGAACGGAGGGGGTGGGGGTGGTGAATAAAGGTGGGCAGAGACAGAAGAGGGAGGTGCAGGAGAATAAGAGGGAATGAGAATCTGCTGCAAAAATGAATCTGAGGCACCTGGCTGGGTCAGTCACTTAAACATCTGGCTTCAGCTCAGGTCATGATCTTGCAGTTCATGGGTTCGAGCCCCACATCGGGCTCTGAGTGGACAGCTCAGAGCCTGGAGCCCCCTTTGGATTCTGTCTCCCTCTCTGTCTCTCCCCCATTTGCTCTCTCTCTTTCTCTCTCTCTCTCTAAAAAGAAATAAAGATCAAGAAAAGAAAAATCTGTCCACTTTCAGACATATCTAGTGATCTGCCCCCTGATGTTCTTAGCTAATGGAAGGGGAAATGTGGGCAGATAATCAAAATAACGGCCAATCCCCAAAAGTTTCCTGGGTGACTTTGAAATGTGGCATATTGCCTTTTTAATTATGAAGCACTTAGGCTGATAATGAAATTAGTTTGCATTTTCCAACCACAGTAATTAAGGATACAGGCTTGAGGAGTTGGATTCCCACCAGTGGTAGCGGGCTTATGGTGGTGCGTGTGGGTGGGTGTGGATTTGAGAAGGGAGTATAAGCCAGCCTAAAACTCCAAACTTTTCAGACACTTCCCACAAGATGGATAGTTGGTATGCAAATCATTAAGCGTGGATTATAGCAATAGCCAACACGTGATTGGCTTTTAATAAATGCTTACTAATTGCCTGGCATATAATTAAAATTATATGTCTGTTGAATCAGTAAACGATTGAGTCCCTATAAAATAAACGCCTTTGCTTGCCTTATTTTATTTTTTTTAAATTTTTTTTTCAACGTTTTTTATTTATTTTTGGGACAGAGAGAGACAGAGCATGAACAGGGGAGGTGCAGAGAGAGGGAGACACAGAATCGGAAACAGGCTCCAGGCTCCGAGCCATCAGCCCAGAGCCTGACGCGGGGCTCGAACTCATGGACCGCGAGATCGTGACCTGGCTGAAGTCGGACGCTTAACCGACTGCGCCACCCAGGCGCCCCTGCTTGCCTTATTTTAGAAATGAGGAACTGAAAGTTTAGAGGAGCTCAATGACCATCGATTAAAGTCAGGCCACTTTGTGAAGAGCTTTTGGGCTAGGCGAGAGCTTTGACTTTACAGATAGTTTTGCAAAGCTCCACATTACTACTCCCTTTGATATCATCTGGTCTTCTAAGGCCTTGTGGCAAGCAGCTGAACTTGGTGACTCATCACTCCTATTAGGAGTAATGACAAACAAACAATTAGGAAGTGTTGATGAGTTTGCCTTAGCCCTTGGATTTAAAAAAAAAAAAAAAAAAAAAAAAAAAAAAGCCAAGTGCAGAAGATTAGCATTTCCTGGCTGGTAAATGGTCTGAGTTTCCCTCTCTTAATCCCCTGCAAAAGGAAACAAAATCTTTCCCTAGGCAAGGTTTTAAACCAAGGATTTCTTGTGGTTTGATGATCTCACCAACTGAACTACCTTTCTTTAAATCTTGTCTCGGGAAGACACAACCTGAGTGTTCCTTGTTCTAAGAAAAGCTGCTGGTATGCAAGAACATCATAGTGCTTTGTTTAAATCTTGCTACCTTGCTTGCTGCTCAAAGAAGCTACCTGCTCAGGGAGGCCTATCCCGCTAATCTCAGTTCTGAGCAATGGACAGACCCCTCCGTATCCTCTGATTCTGTGCCTTGGTGTAGGAGCCAGAGAAAAGGAAAGTAAAATTCAAGTCTGAGGAATTGGTTCTTGATCGGGAAACTACTCGATATCGATGTGTATCCTGGGCTATTTACCACAATTGGGCTGGGCAATAGGGGAATATCAATAAACTGGAACACATGTACCTTAAAGACTTCACTAGAGGGAGCGTCTGGGTGACTCGGTTGGGCATCCAGCTTCGGCTCAGGTCATGACCTTGCGATCATGGCTTTACGCCCCGCATCAGGCTCTGTGCTAACAACTTAGAGCCTGGAGCCTGCTTCAGATTCTGTGTCTGCCTCTCTCTCTCTGCCCTTCTCCTGCTTGCACTCTCTGTCTCAAAAATAAATAAAAACATTAAAAATTAAAAAAAAAACCACTTCACTAGTGTAAACAGGAAATAACACTCAACATTAATTTCTATGGAGAATACTGACTTGAATTTTATCATTACTGTGTTCCAGGCCCTGTCCTATGTTCTTTATCATGACTGTATTTTAGCCTCAAAACAGTCTGATGGAATATTCTAACGCTGCTGGTGGGTATTCAGCTTGGTAAAGCCACTTTGGAAAGCTCTCTGGCAGTATCTCCCAAGCTGCACACGTGTAAACCCTATGACCCAACGATTGTGCTTCTCAGTGTGTACCCAACACAAGTGTGTACGTGTGCTTCCCTAGAATGTTCACAGTGGCCCTGTTAATAATAGTCCCGAGGTAGGAACTGCCCAAATGCCCATCAACTTCTCAATGAGTAAATTAATTGTGCTGTATTCACACCTGACACCGTGCAAACGAACCATCTGCAACTACATGCAGAAGAAGGAGTGTATTTTACAAACAAAGTTGAGCCAAAGAAGGCAGACACAAGAGACATACTGTGTGATTCTATTTTTATAAAGTTCAAAATTAGGGAAAACTCCTCTGATGGACGTCAGACAGTGGTTTCCTGCAGAGGAGGGTATGGTGGGCAGAATCCTAAGGTAGCCACATCATTTCTGCCAGTGGTGTCTCTCCCTCGTATGATTGCTGCCCCCTGAATGCAAGTGGAGCCTGTGACTGGATGGAATATTACTCCTGTAATTAGGAGCTCTGATCACTTAGATTGTGCTGGATGTGCCTGACCTAATCAGATGAGCTCTTGAAAGAGCATTTAGAGGTCAAGAGACAGAAGTGAGAGAGCCCAAGCTATGGCTGGGCTAGAAGGACGCAGTAGTGTGAACTGCCCATGGAGGCCATGTGGCCAGAACTATGGGGAGCCTATAGGAGCTGAGAGTGGGGTCTGGCCGACAAGTAGCAAAAACTGGGGACCTCAGTTACACGGCCATAAGGAACTGAATGAGCTTAAGCCTCGGATGAGACCTGAGTCTTAGCTGACACCTTGATGGCCACCTTGTGAGATCTGAGCAGAGAATCTAGCCGAGCTATGCTCAGACTCCTGACCTATGGAAGCCGAGACAATAAATCTGTATTGTTTTAATCCACTAAGTTTGTTTGAGGCATACAGATGGTAGGTGATGAGGGAAACAAAGGCAAGAGAAATGTAATGTAAATTAAATATCCTTACAGCTTGCAGCCCACTGCTAGACGCCTGAAACATACAGAGCGTGACCTTGTTCAAGGAACTCATGGCTGCCTTACTTCCTTCATTTTTTATTTTATTAAAGACTTAAAGTAACTTTACCTTAACAGCAGCTAGCCCCTCAAGGTCCTGCAAGCCTTGCTTTCAAATTCCTTAGAGACTATGCTATCCCTAACCCCCCACTAACTTACAAGTATGTAATCAGTCACTCCTTACGACCCCAGTGCATCTCTCTCTGCCCACAGGTCCTGTCCCTGTGCTTTAATAAAATCACCCTTTGCACCAAAGATGTCTCAAGAATTCTTTCTTAGCCTTTTGCTCAAGAACCCCATCAGTAGGGACTACAAGGAAACTACTGAGACACCTGATCTAGGTGATGCTATATTTATGTCTTTATATCTATATCTATATATTATCTATCTATCTATCTATCTATCTATCTATCTATCTATCTATAGAGAGAGAGGAAGCAGGAGGGGAGGACAGAGAGGGACACAGAGAATCCCAAGCAGGCACCATGCTGTCAGCGCAGAGCCTGATGCAAGGCTCAATCCCATGAACCATGAGATCATGACCAGAGCCCAAGAGTCAGACACCTAACCAACTGAGCCACCCAAACATCCTGGCGATGCTATATTTTTAATTTGTAAAGATTCACTGTCCTTTACACTTAGGATATATGCACTTTTTCTCTTTTAAAAAAAAAATTTTTTTTAATGTTTATTTATTTTTGAGAAGAGAGAGACAGAGCATTAGTGGGGGAAGAGAGAGAAAGAGGGAGACACAGAATCTGAAACAGGCTCCAGGCTCTGAGCTGTCAGCACAGAGCCCGACGCAGGGCTCAAACTCACAGACCATGAGATCGTGACCTGAGCTGAAGTCGGATGCTTAACCGACTGAGCAACCCAGGTGCCCCTGCGCTTTTTCTCTTGTATAGGATGCTTGATACAAAATTATCAACTCAGTATTATGAAGTATTCACAAGATTATAATACAGTCTTATGAAGTAAGTTGTATATTATGATTTCTACTTTACAGGTGAGGAAATGGAAGCCCAGAGACACACATATCCAGGCCCACCTGATTACTCTGTGCTACGATGTCTACACTGCAGCCTGTCCTTCTCGTTGACGAGCAGGCAATGAAAATATCCCCTTGCTGGCACTGCCACAAAAGGGGGGTGGGGAGAGGAGAAGTAATTCTTTAGAATCAGTCACACCTTTGAGATGTGTCATGTTGATTATTCAGAGAAGCTTGATGATAATTCCAGTCACTGATCTCTGACAAGTGTGTGCTTTTAAGGCCATCTCACTGCCAGTCCTTCTTCCAGGGATGAGCAAAAGTCGGAACTATTGGAGATTCTGACTCTTGACCTCTTCTGTCAACGGTGGAGAATGAAAGACATAAGGACGAGAGATAAGGGTTCGTTCAAGGTGTGCTTGTTCAGAAAAAGGCATCTTTTTTTAATAGTATTTTATTTGATATTTTATTTTATTTTCTAAGTAGGCTCCATGCCCAATGTGGGGCTTGAACTCATGACCCTGAGATCAAGAATCATATGCTCTATTGACTTAGCTAACCAGGCACCCCAAAAAGGCATCCCTTAGAGCAGTGGTTTCTTGAAACAAAACCCCCAACAACAACAGTCTTTTAAAGATTACCGATAGAATACACAATCATTGTAAGAGAATGAAACAACTTTCGAAATTAAAAACCTGTAAATTAAACACTCTCTTCCTAAAAATAACCACTGTTAACTTTCGGCCATGTCTTTCCTTTGCTTTTTGTTTTTTGTTGCTGCTGTTAAATGATTTAAGGATCTGTCTGAACTAAAAAAGTAAGTGGAAAGTTACCCCAAAACAGAATTGGCTACCCTATTATTATGCAGAAAGATGGCACACGGGTATCTGAAACCACGCTGTCCAATACAGTTAGTCACAAGCCATATTGAAATGTGCTATGTAAAATATACAGAGGATTTCAAAGAGGAAAAAAAGAGAATGTAAATATCACAGCGGTATTATATTGATTATATGTTTGTTTTTTTGTTGTTTTTTTTTTTCAACTTTTTTTTAAATTTATTTTTGGGACAGAGAGAGACAGAGCATGAACGGGGGAGGGGCAGAGAGAGAGAGGGAGACACAGAATCGGAAACAGGCTCCAGGCTCCGAGCCATCAGCCCAGAGCCCGACGCGGGGCTTGAACTCACGGACCGCGAGATCGTGACCTGGCTGAAGTCGGACGCTTAACCGACTGCGCCACCCAGGCGCCCCTATATTGATTATATGTTAAAATTAGAATCTTTTGGATATATTGGGTTAAGTAAAATGTATTTTTACTAGAATAATTTTTCCCTTATTTTGTTTGAGTACAGTAAAGCTCTAGAATAAAATTTTATCTTTGGTTCATATTCTATTCCTTTGGATAGGCTAATCTAGCACATTATAGCTTCTCACAAATTTACCTATAAAGGAAAAGACTGCAGATTTAATCTCATGGCATCATTATTTGTTTCTTTTTATTTTTTTTAAGTTTATTTATTTGTAAGTAATCTCTATACCCAACTTGGAGCCCAAACTCATGACCCCGAGATCAAGAGTCACATGCCAGCCAAGGTGCCCCCATTTGTTTCCTAATAATCTTTTTTTTTCTGATTATAAAGGCACCATAATACAGTTTTTAAGAGAATCAGATATACAGAATATGCATATATACAGAATAATATAGTTTTTAAGAGAGATATACAGAAAAGAATTAGTCTGAATCATCATTTTTGTTAACATTGTATCTTATACCCTTACAAACCATATTTAGTCTGTTCTGTAAACATTTTTTCACTTACTCTATGATGGACTTCTTTACATAATAATATATAGGTAGATATTTCGCTCTATGAATGTACCACAAGATTAATGTTCAATACAATACATTTTTCATGGGGAAAAATTTAGCATCATCTACTAGAAGTCTAATAGTACTTTTATTATTAATTCATAGCAGTTTTAGGGTGTTAACTATTTTTATTTAAATTTTTTAAAAGTTTATTATTTTGACAGAGAGAGAGAAAGAATAAGTGAGCAGGGGAGGGGCAGAGAGAGAGAGAGAGAAAGAGTCCCAAGCAGGCTCCGCACAGTCAGTGTAGAGCCCAATACAGGGCTCAGTTTCACAAACCACAAGATCATGACCTGAGCTGAGATCAAGAGTCAGACATTTAGCCCACTGAGCCACCCAGGTGTCCCTGTTTGAATCTCTTTAAAGGATCCCATTCTGAAGAAGAGTGTGGGCGAGTGGCAGTATGGGCTGTACCACCATTAACAGGTCGTGGGGTGTGTGTGGGGGGAGGGGGGAATCACATAAGCTGTGGGTGGACCAAGGAAATAGGACACTGTCACAAGTCCCTAGTTTTGGGGCAGGAAAGGAGGAAGGGAGTCTCTTTTCTTTTAAAATTTTTTTTTCAACATTTTTTATTTATTTTTGGGACAGAGAGAGACAGAGCATGAACGGGGGAGGGGCAGAGAGAGAGGGAGACACAGAATCGGAAACAGGCTCCAGGCTCCGAGCCATCAGCCCAGAGCCTGACGCGGGGCTCGAACTCATGGACCGCGAGATCGTGACCTGGCTGAAGTCGGACGCTTAACCGACTGCGCCACCCAGGCGCCCCGAGGAAGGGAGTCTCTAAAGAACATGAAACAGCCCCATAAGAGAAGGAGCCAGTGTTTGGGATTTTATGTCACCAGTTCTATAAGACCATATTGTTCCCTTCCCTAAGTTCTTCTCTCTGTCCCTGACCCAGCCCTATGGGGTTCAGAAGTAGCCCAAAGGAGTGACAATTGGAGGCAGCACAGAGAAACAAGAAATCATCCTGCTGTCCCACCTGGAGTGAGGTCTGAGCTGCTGGTGAGAAAAGTTTGAACTGGATGAGAAACTGAAGTTTTGATATTAAAACTACATTGGACATTTAATACCTAAAAATGAGATTGTTCATACCTGAAGATTCCTAAACAAGCCATGGAATGTGCCCTAGGTAATGCCTTGAAGTAGGGGAGAAAGAAAAAAAAAGATGGAGAAAACGGGAAGATAGCAGTGGGAGAAATGGATTTGCTTCCTTCTGTATCTTACCAAATCCAATTTATTTCCTTAGATGGTTTTCCCCCTAAATCTTCACTCCTGTATGAACTGTGTCTCAGTTTTTAACAACCCGAGATAACCTGATTGACACAAGGGTCATATGTGACTTGTTAGTAGGGGCTCCGGTGAAGATTCTCCACCGGAACCAGATGGTTCTCTTTTGACTCAACAGAGGACTGATCCACGGATCAGCAGCATTAATGCCACCTGGGAGCAGTTAGAAATGCAGAAGTGCAGGCTCCATCTCAGACACAGGTAATAGGAATCTGTCTGTAACAAGATCCCCAGGTGATTCATATGCACATTTACAGTTTGAGAAGCATTGATTAGAGAGCTCAGTATGTTTTGGATTATCTGCTAGACAGGGAATTGCTCATTTTGATCTCGGGGTTGTGGGATAATGAGTTAGAAGGAGCTTAGAATTATGAGACCGGACCACAGCTCCTTTACCCTGGGCAAATCATTTCTAGCACTCTCCTTCTGCTTTCTCATAGTTGTTTGATCAGATGTATTGTAAGGTCCCATCTGGCTCTAACAGTCTGTAATTCCGAGAATTTTCAGTTGAAGCCAAAGAAAAAAAATAAAACCCCGTTGAAATGTAATAAACGTTGTAATACGTTGATTAAAGAGCCACTGCTGCCTTTCCATGTTGTTGTGTGACAGTGATGGAGGGTATCGTCCATGCATCTGAGCTTGTCACACAGTCCTTTGTGCTAGCCCACACGAAAAGTAATCTCCTGTTTAATAACAATTATCCCTTCTTCACTGAAGAGGAAGCATATTTGATGGGAAAAGAAGATTCTTGCTAAAACAAAATGATATTTAGAGTGGCAGGCTGCCAAGAGCTTCTGAATCATTTGTATTGGAATGATTAGTAAATTCTTGATTTGAAAAAAACAGCTAATTAGGATCATTTTGGTGTGTACGGGTTTCTTTTGAAGAAAAGAAGAACGACTCTGGTGAGAAACAGAACAGAACCACATATGCACACACACACACACACAAAACAAGCTCGTACTTGACTTTCTGAGTGCAAGTCACGTGGGTGTAGATAGAGGTCAGTCCTGGGGTTCAGGACTTAGGAATGTGTTTGAGGTCCATAGTCCCTTCACTGTGGGACCACGGCAATCTCCTTCCCCTTCTGTGATTCAGTCCTGTTATCTGAAAAGTGACTGGATGGAACTATTCTATCCCACACGTTCATTGCTGCTCCTTAATAGAAGTTGCCTAGAACTTTGGGCTGAAAAGTACAGCAAGACCTCAAGCAAGCTCAGTGGGAAAGAGTTGGTCAATTGGTAATGTCTGCTATGGGTGAGGGATCAGGCAGAGGCCGAGTAAGTTCCCTTTGTCTGCAAATTCCTTAGCTAGTGGCTCTCTGAGGATATTGACAATTTTAAATATTTCCTCCTGAAAACATTTCTAAAAAGATCTTATTATAAGAAAACCAAAGAGAAATCGAATGATTACTAGGTTTGCCATTGCTGTTTTGGAGTCTTTTAAGAGCTCGAAGTGTATGTGTGTGTTTTTGGTCTTGACAACAACATGCGGGTCAACCTCTGAGGAAAAGAAAAGTAGGGCTGGATTTAAAAGACATTCAGTGTGAGATATGTGATAGGTTGGAAGTGATTTATGAAATGAGTCCTCTGTTTTGTTAGAATATGGATTGTTGTTTCATACAGGGTCCTTTATATGAAACAGATGCCCAATCTATAAATCAGGCACCCTGGAGTAGGGAGATGGCATTTTTGTATAAATTATTGTGGATCCAGGAAGTAAAAAGTGTGGATGAACAAATTTTTATTGGTTTCTTGGCATACAAGTCATTTTATCAGTCATCTGTCTGGGGTGATCAACCCCCACCCCCATTCTGCCTAGGGAGTTGGTGAAGGAAAGGGTTCAAAGTTCTGGGGAGAAACGTGTTCTTTGACCTAACAGGTTTGACATGTTGGGGTAGCTAACTGCCTCTTTCCCAGCCTGTTGAGCGAAATTTGGTGTTGTATTTGGCTTTCAGTTTCAAATGTAAATCCCCCAAAGGAAGCTGGATCAAAGTATTCCATGGAGTTCAGAGAAGAAATACATTTATAGTTCTCTTCCCCGCCTCCCCCCCCCCTTTTTTAGGTCACTGAGCTCTTATTTCAGTGGTCTTTCTGTTTCCTATTCTTACAATGAAAATTTCATTGTTTTCCTGTCATCCCTTGGTTCTTGGATAGTTTTTGGTAGAGTCAGCTAATGATCATTCTTTCCATACTTGAAAGCAACAAGCTCATTCATTTATTGATGGGCTCAGTTAAAAATCATGCATTTAACTCCCTGTCTGAGGTATGATACACAGCCACGTAGGTTACAGTGCTGCCTAAGACGTGTCCTGTCCTCAAGGTTCACAACCCAGCATGGGGCCATAAATATATTCAAGATGACAGAGAATCCAAGTATGGGTTCTAACCGATTTTGGAAGTGCTTATTCGTTTTAAAAGATGTTAATTATTTTCTTTATTCTGAGTGTATTATTTGAATTGGTCATTGGTTCACATGGCTCAAAAATGAAAATAAAATTTAAAAAAGTCTTGTTCTAATTCCTAACCCCACCTACCCACTCTCACACCTTAACCCTTCTATGTGTAATTTATTGTTAATTTCTTATATCACCCACTGCTGTTTACTTTCAGGCAAATATAAGCAACAATGAATATAATCTTATTTCCCCCGTTCTTACAGAGAAATTGGGATACTATACAGATGATTTTGCATTCTACCTTTTTCACTTAAGAGATTCCCTGAGGTTTTTCCACAGCGCATGGAGAACGCCATTCTCTTTTGCACAGCTGTGTAATATTGTGTGGAAGTGCCATGGTTTATTTATCCGTTCCTCTCAAGACGGACACTTGGGTATTTCCAGCCTCTTGCTCATGCATGCGCACAGCGCTGCAATCAATAATGGAGTTTATCTGTCACTTTACTTCACGCTGGCTTACGTGTAGCTGTAAAAATAATTCTCAGGAGTGAAATTGCTGAGTAAAAAAGTAAATGCATTTATAATTTTGATAGGGATTGCCAACGAGCTCCCCAAAGGGTTGTACCATTTTGTGCTCTTGCCAGCAACGTAGGAGAGTGCCCAATTCCACTATTTATTACAGAGCATGTTGTAAAATTTTTGAATTGGACCTTTGCCAACTTGATAGGTGAAAAATGATATCCTTGTGCAGTTTTGACTTGCATTTTTCTTACTACAAGTGAGGTCAAACTTCTTTTCATATGGGTAAGAGCCATTTATCTTTATTTTTCTGTGACCTATCTGTTAATGTTTCTTGTTCACATTTCTATTGCACTGTTGATATTTTTCCCCACAATTTCTGGGTGGAAACTTTATTTCTCTTCATGAACATATATTCTAACGATCTGAGCTAAGTCTTCGTTATAAACACACTTATCTAATCCTTACAGCAAGCCTGGGAGTTGGGTGTTGCCACCTCATTTTCAAAATGAGGAAACTGAGGTTCAGAATTGCTAAGTAACTGACTGCAGGCCATACAGCCAGTAAGAAGCAAAATGATGTTGAGATCCAAGTTTGTCTTACTGCTCAAGTCTTTCCTCTTCATTACACAGTATTACTATTTTTCTTAGGCAGAGACCAGTCAGTCAATTTAAACGGACTTTCATTTCCCAGGAACACAACATGACAGAGGAGGGTTTTGCTGAGATCATCCTGGGTGGGATGTGAAAGCCCAGCTGGGATTAGATACATGCCCTGTATCAATCCCCCCCAGTGAATAATCCGCAGGGAGATTGATTGTACGCCACCCTCCCCGCCTTCCCACAAAGCCTTGCCATGATGCGTCTGAAGCCAAGAGGAACCAGGAAAAAGTGGCTGAAATTACCCAGGAAAAGGATTGCACTGAGTTAGACATCAAAGAGTATGTGTGGCCACTGTGACCCACGAACGCAAAACAAACCTTACCAGGAATGGCTTTCCGTTAGGAATCCAGAAAAAAAAAAAAATTTAATGTTTATTTATTTATTTTTGAGAGAGAGAGGGAGAGAAAGTGAGCACGAGTGGTAGAGGGCCAGAGAGAGAGAGGCTTCAGGGAATCTTGGGTTATAGGCTGTGTCTGAAGCCCCTTGCCTAGTTCTTTCTCAAACAGCTGGGCCAGCGCCGGGAGCTCAGGACTTCTCGAGGACAATTTCCCTTCCCACCTGCCCCCTCTGTTTAAAGTTGCTGGGACTGTGGACGAACAATAGAGCTGGCCCCAAGAGAAAAAAAAAAAAAAAAAAGATAAAACTGTGGTTCATTTATGGCGTTTGACAAATCTGCAAGTTCACGGAAAGCGCATTACCAAATGATTAAAACCCTGGGCTCTCCCCTCGGAGAATATGTGTGTGAGGACATCACGTTACTCGTTGAATAATGTAATCACTGCAGTTTCCTGCCAGTTCAAGAATATAGCCAAGATGCTCTTTTTCACTCTATTTACCAATTGCATTCTAAAAACCATCTTCCTCACGGCAAGTTTCCCCATTTTCGTTCACTTTATTTTATTGTGACTTGATAGAACATGAATCCAGTGAATTTAAACTTAATTAAAGCTACAGTCATGTTTTTAAGCCAAGTAGCAGGCACGCACGAGGGGAGGGCGGGCACTAACATGGCTCAGGAGGTGCCTCCTGGTACCAAGACTGCTCATTCGTGCACAGCAGGGGGTCCAAGTGGCTTTGTTTGTGCTAAGCATTTTTTTTTTTTCTTCTGTTTTAAATTTGAGTATACTTGGCACACAATGTTATGTTCGTTTCAGGTGTAAAACGTAGCGATTCAACAAGTTTGTACATTATGTGGTTTTGCTGAGTATTTGATTCAAGTTTTCATTAGGATACACAGGTCTAGCATTTCCCTTGAATGTGTATGGTCACAAGTAGAAAAAAAATCCTGGAAATGGATTTTTTGTGTGTTCTTACTGATGTTTTCAAGCCAGGTAATCACTGGCTTTACTGTCATAGGAGAGCTGGTACCATGTAACTAGGAGATCTGTGAGTGGTAGCTACACCATAGAGCAGAGTTTGGCCAACTTTTCCATAGAGAACCAGATAGTAAATACTTAAGGCATTTTTTTTAAGGTTTTAGAATTTTATTTTATTTAAAAACATTTTGTTTTTAGCATTTATTTATTGTTGAGAGACAGAGCGCAAGTGGGGGAGGGGCAGAGAGGGAAGGAGACACAGAATCCGAAGCAGGCTCCAGGCTCTGAGCTGTCAGCACAGAGCCCAACCTGGTGCCCGAACCCATGAACCGTGAGATCATGACCTGAGCCGAAGTCGGACACTTAACCGACTGAGCCACCCAGGTGCCCCTAGGATTTTATTTTAGAGAGAGAGACAGCATGAGGAGGTGAGAGGGGCAGACGGAGAAAGAGGGAATCTCAAGCAGGCTCTGTGCTCAGGGTGGACACCTATGCAGGGCTTGATCCCACAACCCTAGGATCATGACCTGAACTGAAATCAAGAGTCAAACGCTCAAGTGACTAAGCCACCCAAGGTGCCCAAATACTTAAGGCTACTCACCTTTGCCATTGAAGTGCAGAAGCAGCCATAGTAACACATAAATGAAAGGAGTGGCTGTGTGCCAATAAAACTCTATTAAAAAAGAAAAGCAGACAGTGGGCAGGACTTGGCCCTAGAGCCATACCTAAGTTTGCCATAGAGCAAAGCATTAGTGCTTTCTTCCCTAACTAGGGGATCCCACTCTGGGCAGTGCTTTCAGGTTATAAAAATGTGTACATATGATTGCCTCCAGCCCCCAAAATAGAAATAGACACTACCAAGAGGACCATGGAGGTGGATCTTCTACCAATTCTTTATTTTCATCATTCTTCTTGTTCTTGTCTCTATTTATTCATAAACCATTTATTTAACAGGGCGTCCTGTCATATGTGCCTCTGTCTTTTCTGTTTCCTTTCCCTACTTTCCCACTGACCTTAAAGACAGTTTGAGGAAGGGGTTGGGGATTTGGGCTAGTGGCTTGCTCATAGCTGGGTTTAAATCTTGGCTATCATGTTTTTGAGCAGGTACTTGACTACTCGGTTTGTTTGTTTGTCTTTTGAATGAAAGTTGAAGTAGATAATCCATAAAGTTACTGTAATGTTTATAAATGAGTATAAAGGAAGCTTCACAAATTAGAACACAATAAGTACTTTTAAAAAATATTTATAGGGGCGCCTGGGTGGCTCAGTCAGTCAAGTATCCCATTTTGGCTCAAGTCATGATCTCGCGGTTCGTGGGTTTGAGTCCTGTGACGGGCTCTGTGCTGACAGCTCAGAGCCTGGAGCATCCTTCGGATTCTATGTGTCTCTCTCTGCCCCTCCCCAGTCGCACTCTGTCTGTCTGTCTGTCTCTCTCTCTCAAAAACAAACATTTTAAAAAATTAAATAAAAAATATATAAAATACACACATTTTTACAGGTTCGTCGTCTCTGCCATTTTGTCTGTAGTCTCTCTTTGTTCTCTCTTTCATGAATCAAATCCTGAATTCCTCCAGACTTCCATGTTAATAAGGCTGAAAGCAGAAATGTTGTCAGAAGAGAGTAAGTAATGGTGTTGGTTACTATGAAAATTGGCTAGGGGCGCCTGGGTGGCTCAGTCGGCTAAGCGTCCGACTTCAGCTCAGGTCACGATCTCACAGTCCGCGAGTTCGAGCCCCGCGTCGGGCTCTGGGCTGATGGCTCAGAGCCTGGAGCCTGCTTCCGATTCTGTGTCTCCCTCTCTCTCTGCCCCTCCCCCGTTCATGCTCTGTCTCTTTCTGTCTCAAAAAAAAAAAAAAAAAAAAAAAAAACGTTAAAAAAGAATTGGCTATCAGCAACACAAAAACACAAAATAACAGTGGCTTATGCGGGACCAGCTGGTGGCGAGTGGCCCCTAGGATCCAGGCCCCTTCCAGCTTGTGCCCCTGGCTTCTGTGCTATTATCCAATGTGGCTACTCTGGCCCTGTCAGGAGTTCAGCAGTCAGAAAGGTCAGGGCAGAAAGGGCAAGGAGCAGGAGGCTTTGCAAAATCAATCGCGGCTTCCTCAGGTCCTCCGGATCACATAAACCTCCTTTCCTTTCTCCATTAACTCTAAACATCTTGTGTCTTTGTGTCATGGTTGTTTATTGTCTGTTTCCTCCCAGTAGAATATAAACCTCAGGAGTTTGGGGACTTAGTTTTATTTGCCACTGTTTCCCCCACACCTGATACAATGGCTGGCACGTTGTAGATGTACATCGAGTATCTTCAGAATGAATTCCAGAGTAAAATGGTTTCATTTGGACCCGCCGAAAGGATTAATCTTTGTATCCCTCAGAGTGCTTTGTGCGTAGCAGGTCCTCCGCAGAAATACCTGGAGTGAACACTTGAACATTAAATAGAATATCAGTCAGCTTGGATTCGTGCCAGACAATAATAAGCATTCACTATGGTTGCATGCTGAAAAATATGCAAAATGTTTTTCAGGCTTTACCTCATTTACCTCCTTAAAACCCAAGGTATTAGGCGGTGGTATGATGGTGGTAGTCGTCTCATTTTAATGATAAGGAAACCAGATTTCAAGGAAGTTAAATAAGTTGCCCAAGGTCATGTCACTGAAAATGACAGAGCCAGGACCTGACGCTGGTGTACCAGATTTGAAGGTTTGTAGCCTTAAGCACCAGATCCTATTGGTCACAGAGGAGTGAGCTAACTCCGTGTATATTTTGAGATGATCTCAGCCTTCCGGGACTAATTGGAATAAGACAAGTCTGAGGTGCCGTAGACCCATCTCTAATACGTGTGGCAGAGAGATACAAAAAAAGCACTTCACAAAGGAATTAATTAGTCATTGTCCGTTGACTTGACCATGAGTCTGTCTGAACTTGTTCTATTATTTTATTATGATTAGTGAAAGGCATTCAACTTAAATTCAAGGGAAAGTTAATGAAGTGAAGTCCAAAAGTTAGCAAAAGGAGAAAAACGAATCAACGGATAAAAAGCGCAACTCGAAGGATCTCTTCCAAACCTCTGAAGTCACATTTCTTCATGAACAGTTAAGAGGCCAAACTTTTCTTTAATTAGGCTTTTTTTTTTTTAATTTGATAGAATACAGCTAAAAATCGTGACCACCTACAGGCTTTAACAACTATAACTACAAAATGACTTAGAATTCATTTTTTTAAAACTACAAGTCCAAATCGTCCTATTTGAGGCGGTCCTAGGCTCAGTAGTAGACACACATGGCTTTGAAATGCTGGCATTGCAGTTTCTACCTGGTTTTCCAGTTTGGGCTGGTTGTGAGGAAGGCTGTGTTGGTCCTTCTCTTGCATGTACATGCACACATCTCTCTTGGAATTCCCAGGAGTAAAACTCTGAGGTCACGGGAGAAGTTTTGCCTATCAGAGTCTCCAAGTGTTTGTACCAATTTAGACTCCTACCAGTCATGTATGAGACTGCCAGTCGTTCCACAGCCCGACAGCATTTGATCCTGTCTGTCTTTTAAGCTGCCTTGCAAGTAACGAAAGGAAAAAAGGAAAACCTGGCATGACACAAGTTCTTCTTCTTGAGTCTCAGGAGCTACTTCCAAAGGAAGGGAAAGGCAAAGGAAAAGGAAAAAAAAAAAAAGAAAACAAAAGAATAGGAAGAATAAAGAAAGGAAGAAGGAAAGAAGGAAAAGAAAGAAAGAAGGAAAAAAGCAGTTCCATTTTCCAACATACCTAACAACTTATTCATAGCGGTGATGAATGATTCAGTTGGATAGAAAAATCTAAAAAAGCAATTACTAGTCTAGATTCAGTGTAGCTGACAGTTGCCTACTCAAAAGCCATGTTCCGGGGCGCCTGGGTGGCTCAGTCAGTTAAGTGTCCAACTCTTTTTTTTCATGTTTACTTTGAGAGAGAGAGAAAGAGCGCATGTGTGTGCACATGAGCAGGGGAGGGGCAGAGAGAGGGAGAAAGAGAATCCCAAGCAGGCTCTGTGCTGTCAGCTGGGGCTCCATCCCATGATGCTGTAATCATGACCTGAGGGGAAATCAAGAGTTGGACACTTAACCCACTGAGCCACCCAGGTGCCCCAAGAGTTCAGCTCTTGATTTCAGCTCAGGACATGATCTCAAGGGCTCATGAGATCAAGCACCACGTGGGGCTCTGCACTAACTGCACGGAGTTGGGATTCTCTCTCCCTCCCTCTCTCTCTCTCTCTGCCCACCCCTCCCCACCCCGCTCACATGCTCTCTCTTGCTTTCTCTCCCTAAATAAATAAATGAACATGTTCTCTCTTCCTCCACACCAACAGGGCTTCAGTTTTGCTCAGCACCCATCCTTCAGGGAAGGTGAACCTATTTCCAGCTCAAGAGGGAATTCTGATTGATCAGTCTAAGCTAATCACGGTTTCTCTATTCCTCTCATCGAGTAATTAGCTAAAGACTGGACATGTGAGCCAGGTCTAGCCAATGAGACATTGGCAAAAGGACAGCTCTTAGGGAAGGTTTTCTTACTGTCAAGGAGATTCCAGAAGAAATGGTCCCTTTTTGCTTTTGGATGTGGTATATCTGGATGGATATGGAACTGTACCAGCTAGCTCCCTGACTGCCAGGCTGAAGATGAAGCATCCACACGAAAGAATTACAGAAAATGGAGATGGAGCCTGTATTCTGGAACCTGCTCTAAGTTTATGTAAAGCCATATATTCATTTATTGTTGGGCGCCTGGGTGGCTCAGTCGGTTGAGCGTCCAACCTCAGCTCAGGTCGTGATCTCACGGTCCATGGGTTCGAGGCCCGCATCAGGCTCTGTGCTGACAGCTCAGGGCCTGGAGCCTGCTTCAGATTCTGTGTGTGTGTCTCTCTCTCTGCCCCTCCCCCCACTTTCTCTCAAAAATAAATAAACATTAAAAAATTAAAAAAAAAATCTTTTCTTAAAAAAAAATAAAAAGCTCACATCTTGGGGAGCCTGGGGGGCTCAGTTGGTTGAGAGTCTGATGCTTCATCTTGGGTCAGGTCATGATCTCACAGTCGTGAGATCAAGCCCCACATCAGACTGTGCATTGGGCATGGAGCCTGCTTAAGATTCTCTCTGTCTCTATCTGCCTCTCTCTCTCTCTCTCTCTCTCTCTCTAACATAAAATAAAAATAAAAAGCTTACATCTTTCAGGGACTCCTTTCTCATGTTAAGAAATACAAATCTTTTTTCATCATTTCAAGTGACTACCTAGTATTGTATCACAAATATACACCAGGATTTGCAAAGCCACATTACTAACCATCGGGTATTTGGGGGTTTTGTAATATCACATTAACACAAACAATCCTGCCGTAAACAGCACTTTATGGTAAGCCTGACTAACCATTTAGTAATGTCCTCAAGGTAAATTCCTAGAAGTACAATTGCTGATCAAAGGGAGATGTCTGGATTTTTTCCCTTCTCATAACATGTTCACAATCCTTCTAATCTTTACTTCCAGACACATTGTCCTTAGGTTTAGGTATTTTGCCGGAGGACTTTGGGTTGATCCTGCCTCAGCAGGGCAAGACCTTAGCCATTTGCCTTGTAGTGCTCTGTCTTTCATGTTAAAGGGCTTGAACAGAAAAGGCCATGGCAAAGCCAGGCACAGGCTATTACATCCCTAAGGGTTAATTTACTCATTTTTCCTAGGGGAAGTGAGTGGAAGCCTGAGAGCTTCTTAAGCCTTTTTGTCTTTCTCTATACCCTGATAATTTGAGCATGCTTTTTATCTTTGTCATATCTTTATTTGAGAATAAAGGAAACCAGCGCTCGCTGCTCCAAAGATCGACGCCTGCGTTTGGATGTCATCTGTCAATCATCTTAGAACATAAAAGATGGTCACCCTGCAAGGGGAAAACCTGGCTCCAAGTTTTGGCTGTGATGCCCGGCCATGGAAGCATTTAATTTCAGATGTAAATGCCTTCCTAAGTCTGAGGAGCACCTTCACAGTTCAGCCAGGACGTTGAGTATAATTCAAGGCAAGAGGGCTCACCAGAACATACCTGGCAAACTAAATGCAGATCATACCTGTTTATTATTGGTCTCAGCTTAAGTTCTTTAGAAAGTAAAGCTTGAGGCAAAGATGGGAGCACCTAATGCATTTTAACTTTATGTAGAAGTTTATTCCTCTCTCCCTTGAAAACTCAGTGATAGATGGTTCTATACTGACATGGTAGGTCATTGATTTGTAGCCTCCAAAATTACCCCAATCATTGCTACTTCCCACCCAGTGTGGGGGGAGGGAGGAAGGATGATGGGAAACAGAGAGAGGAAGAGGGGAGGAAGGGAAGTGTGTACTCAGTTGTTTTAAGGGCAAGTATGGTGTTTCGGGTATATACCACTTCCGCTCACATTCCATTGGGAAAAACAGATGGCCACACCCAGCTCCAAGGGTTTGGTCTTTAGCTGTACACCCATGTGTAAGGCACTGAAACTCTGATTTGGGAGGTTCAAACCCAGGGAGGTGATGGTGAGGGAAAAGGAAGCCAGGCAAAGAAAGATGGGAAATCACGTGATGCTTTATCTTCTGTGCCGGTCAGAAAGAGACATGTGGACTGCACACCAGGCTTGTTTGCTTTGTACGCGGTACTTTTCTGCTAGGATTGCAAGGAAGAAGTGTCCCTAGAAGTAGCCCATGGAAGAGGGAAAGGAAGGGAAATTTATCTTTCCCGCTCCCTCCCAGCTCCTGTTCCCATTGGTGAAAGCTTACCCTGCCAGGGCCAAGGGTGGCATAATTCTCTTCTCTTTATGTTATATAATCCAACCCCTTGGCAACTGCACAAGAAGCAGATCCCCTGCCCCAGAAGTAGAAGGCCGACCCCATGGGAGTGAGGCGCTGACCAGAGAGGAAGTCTCAGTCGGGAGAATCTGACAGCGTTTACAAGATCTGTGTCCCAACACATTACTTACTGGGATTTTGAGTGGAAGGTAATAGGGGCTTTGTTGAAAATTTAGCTCTAACTGAACTCTCTTGAAGTTCTGAGCCTGTTGGTCAGTACCTTACAAAATGAGCTCATTGGTCAGAGACTGGTAGGGAGAAGGGAGTTTCTCTTCATCTCTGACCACGAATTCTAATATAACGATGTTTTTCACAGGCATCTCAGAAACCTGATGGAGGATTTCCTCTCGCTGCTTCCCCCCACCCCAGGGATATTGATTAGAACACCGTGAGAGTTTTTTCCTCCTTTTCCTCTCCTTTCCTTCCTTCCTCCCCTCGCTCCTCCCTTCCCTCCTCCTTCCTTCTTTCCTTCCTTTCTTTTTTCCTTCCCCCTTCCTTCCTCCCTTCCCCCCTTCTGGCCTTCCTTCCTTCCTTCCTTCCTTCTTTCCTTCCAGAAGGGAGATTTATTATGATTATCTTTGTTTTGTTAAGAAGTTTAAATTCCATCTTGGCTTTTCTCCTGGAAAAAAAAAAAAAAACAGTAAAATTCAAATGGCATGAAACATGAACGATTAGCCAGCCAAATTAGTATATACTTTAGGTTGTCTTTGAGCTTGACATGTTTGTTTACTGTGAATCTGTGAATTTAGAAATACAACCTAATCGAAACATAATTGAAAGAACCCCTTCTCCAGTAAGAAACAGGCTCGGTGGATTTGGAAACACCTAACTCTGTTTTTAGAGGATCTTTAAAACCAGGAGTCTGATCCTATTGGCACAAATGCTCTTTAACAGACATAGTGCTTACGTTCACTTCCTCTAGAATCAGAAGATTTATAATTAAGTATCTTGGTGACCTCGGACATACTTAGAATTCTTAGACTCTTAGTTTCATTTTCTGTACAATGGGGATCATCTAGTATCCTAACAGTGTCTATTTGTATACTACTATCTACCTCACAGGGATATCATCATAACCAAATGAGATAAAACCTGTCAAGCTCCTGGCACATAATGTGCTCTCAATAAGTGGCAGAAGCTGTCACTGGCATCATCATCATCATCATCATCATTGTATTGTATGATGATGCTCCATTTGTTGACAAATTGTCCTATATTGATGACATATAAGGGATTTTTAAATTTTTTTTTATTTAAAAAAATTTTTTAACGTTTATTTATTTTTGAGACAGAGAGAGACAGAGCATGAATGGGGGAGGGGCAGACAGAGAGGGAGACACAGAATCGGAAGCAGGCTCCAGGCTCTGAGCCATCAGCCCAGAGCCCGACGACGCGGGGCTCAAACTCACGGACTGCGAGATCGTGACCTGAGTTGAAGTCGGACGCTTAACCGACTGAGCCACCCAGGCGCCCCAACATATAAGGGTTTTTAGTGACCCTCCATTTCAGTAAAGGGTTAATGACAGTTGTCATAAGGCATGAAGCCAAGTAAGGGTGGTGCTTGAGTGTCTCTCCTTCAATTGTTGGTTTGTTACAGATCATAGAGCCATCGTGTTAAACTTCCTTTTAAAGTCGTTTTAAGTCTCACATTAAAGGGCAAGTGTATCTACCTCATTTATCTCCCATTGTCTTCTTAGGAAGGCTTACAAATAGTGCTTGGGATAGTTGAAAACCCTGTGGAGAGTCCCCATCTCACCTGCACATGGAAAGGTTTTCCTTGTCGATGGAAGCTCTTTAAAATTTTTTTTTAATTTTTAAAAATAATCTCTACCCCCATCGTGGGGCTTGAGCTCATGACCCCGAGGTCAAGAGTCACATGCTCCACCCACTAAGCCAGCCAGGTGGCCCTTGATGGAAGGTTTCTGATGCTCTGGTTCTAAAGGATCACATGTATCATTCAAATTCCATCCTTTGTCTTACTGAAAAAAACAAATAAAACAAAAAACTCCTACCTCACGTTAACAGAGTTTGTTAGGGTAGTAATCCTGTGGACTTTCTAATTGCTAGCAAGCGTCGTTAATCAATTTGTTTACACTTGGCTTCCTGTGATTTGGCACTTATAAAGTCTATTCATTGGTTTCTAATAGAAACCAAGAGCTTATCCCAAAAATCCGGCAGCTGTGGAGCTAAGAACATTAGGGTTCTCCCTTCATATTTTAGAGCATGTATCAGCACAGTGGCTCTGCAACCCCTCCACTCCAGGATAGATGTATTACCGATGGAGTGTATGTCCCATAAAGCAAACTGTCATATTTTCTTGACTCAGCAATTCTTAGCTGCAAAGAAAATACTTCATCTGGTCAATGCCAACCTCCAAATGAGAAGGAAGAAAAGAAAGAGCATTAGGAAGATTCATCCATAAACTCTCTCTTATCATCTCTTCAACAAGCCTTTGGATCTGGCCTTTCTAGCTCTCAACCCTCAAAGCAAACAAAAGTGAAACCAGAGTGAGTCCTTGAAAAGGATCCTGGGGAAGATGAGGTCAGAGAAGGAGGCAGCTACGCACAAATGAACATGCTTTTGCTTCTCTTGGCTCATGCAGTTCCTTCCCCCCGTTCCAGTCCATCCACGCTGATCTTATGGTTCCTCCAATATGCAAGTTCTTCCGAGATTCTAGAAGGTCAGAGCAGAAAGAAGTGTTAAGATAGAGTCAAGTGGGGTTTTTGGGGTTTTTTTTGCTTTTTTGTCTTGGCTTTCTGGAGTCCTGGGGTTTTCTTGGAGGCCCCCTTGGAATTTCACGGTGGTAGAGGACAATAGCGAGGAAAGCGAGGCTGAATTGACAGGAATCAAGACCCTCCTCCTCTAAATTAGTCAGATCATCTCCATCTTGTGCTTTCCATATTGTTTCAGAAGCTAGTTATCTGTTGCTCCGTAGTCATCCCATTTCTTCCTTCCTGCATCCTGATTTTGTGTGCAGTGGCAACGGGCCCCACTCCAAGCTGTGGCCTATGATCAAAGTCATTCACGACAACCCTGTCCCTCAATTTCCCAGTCTTGTTGGCAGTTGTGGCTTGGCATATGACCCATTGTTGTCCCATGACACATGAGAAGTCGCTGACGCTCAAAGTTTTGTGAAACTTTGATTCCCTTATTAAAAACACGCTTACGTGGCTGGTACTGACCTTCCCTTTCTTCCTCCCTTCGATGCCGGTGTCATGTCAGTAACCTTGCGACCATGAGCATGATGGGAATGTCTGAAATCACAGAAACATTGGATCAGACCTCGAGGAGCCACTGAACCAAATCTAGCAACCATCTAGCTCCAGAATTCTTGCCACATATGGAAAGGAAACTACTATTACTTAAACTATTTCAATTGGGTTTTTGTCACTTCCATCCCAAAAAAAAGCATTCTTAGCAGATACAT
This sequence comes from Neofelis nebulosa, assembly GCF_028018385.1. Classification (NCBI taxonomy): domain Eukaryota; kingdom Metazoa; phylum Chordata; class Mammalia; order Carnivora; family Felidae; genus Neofelis; species Neofelis nebulosa. Next base: position 136,573,079 of record NC_080785.1, on the reverse strand, counting down.
ACATATTATGCTTCTAGATAAGATTTTGTTTAGATCGAGGATTTTGAGGCTAAGAAGAATTTGTGAGGGGCACCTGAGTGGCTCAGTCAGTTAAGTGTCCGACTCTTGATATTGGCTCAGGTCATCATCTCACAGTTTGTGAGGTTGAGCCCTGTTTGGGGCTCTGGACCAAGGGTGTGGATCCTGCTCGGGATGCTGTCCGTCTCTCTCTCTCTCTGCCCCTCCCTCACTTGTGTGCACACAGGTACACACATGGACTCTCTCTCAAAATCAATAAATAAGCATAAAAAAACAAAAATAAATAAATAAAAATAAAAAGAATTTGTGATATCATGATCTTGTCCCATCATCTCATTTTCAAGAAAATAAAAAGGTTTTAAAAAATACTTATTTATTTTGAGAGAGAGGGAGAGCATGCGTATGTGCAAATGGGGGGAGGGGCAGAGAGAGCGGGAGAGACAGAATCCCAAGCAGGCTCCATGCTGTCAGCACAGAGTCTGACGTGGGGCTTGATCTGCCGAACCCTGAGATCATGACCTGACCTGAAATCCAGGGATACGTCGCTGACGGAGACACCCAGGTGCCCGAAAATAGAAGCAGTTGTAATTGTCTATTGCTGTATAAATAACTACCTCAAAACACAGTGGCTTAAAACAACAGCCTTTTGTTATCTCTTCCAATTCTGTGAGTGGCCTGGGCTCAGACGGGCAGGACTTCTGTCCCCTGTGGTCTCCCCTGGTGCTGCAGGGATCTGCAGGCTCAACAGGTTCTCTTGCCTAATGCCTGGCAGGAACAGCTGGAAGGCTGGGCTGGGCTGGCATACTTGGCCTTTCTCTCTCTCTCTCTGTCCCTCTCTCTCTCTCTCTCTCTCTCTCTGTCCCTCTCTCCATCTCTGTCTCTCCCCACCGCCCTGTCTCTCTGATTGTCTGTCTGTCTCTCTGTAATTTCAGAACCTCTCCTTGTCCATATGTCCTTTCCACGTAGCCTCTCTATTTGGTCTCCTTAGCCAGGTAGTTGACTTCTTGTCTTACACGGCACCTCAGAGCTGTCCAACGCACCCAAGCAGAAGCCCTCAGGCTCTCCTCAGGCAGAGAGTCACGTTGGTGACATTCCACGGGTTAGAGTGAGTCACAGCGCCGTTGAGATTCAAGAGTGGAGGACTGCATGAGGGTGTGAATACCAGGAGGTGTGCCTCATGGGTGGCAAACTTCGCAGATTAGCTGCTTCAGAAACCCACACCCGGACTGTGAAAGCTGGTTGTCTAAGTTGCTAGAGCCGTAACTGTTTAATTCAGATCATTGCAGCGAAGAGAGATCCACATGGGATGGGGTTGAGGGGTGGAGATAGGGAAAGAAGGTACTTACCCCTGGCCCAGGATTTTTCACTCTCAGCACCCTTGACATTTGGGGCCAGATGATTCTTTGTCGTGGGGGCTGTTCTTTGTATTATAGGATGTTTAGCAGCGTCCCTGGCCTCTACCCACTAAACACTGCTTGCACCCCCCACCCCGAGTTGTGACAATCAAGAATGTGTCCAGACATTGCCAAATGTCCCTGGAGACAAAAGAGCCCTAGCTGAGAACAATGGCCCTAACCTTCTTTAGAGGTTCTGTTACTTCCCAGAAATCCAGCTGGGCTGGACAGCCTGCTCTCACATGTGGGCCAGCAGAGCACATTTGCATTCTTAAATTCTTCCAGTGGGAAATATCTCTACGTAGTAGAAAAAGATAGGATAATCAATTTCACACTCTGGGCCACTTATTCTACGTAGAGTCTTTACTTTGGATAAAGGCTTTTTAATTTCTGCTCTAAGTTCACCAAAGAGTGCTTTAAAGATTGTGCCCCCAAGTGAAGTCTGAACTGGTACCCTCCTTCACTGCCATTGCACAGTACTAAGCAATTCCCTTGCTGTTTTTTTTTCTTTTGCTTTTTCCAAGAGTTGTCCATAAAGAGGTAGATTTTAAAGCCATGGGACAAGGTGAGATCAGCTGGAGAAATAGGTAAATGAAAAAAGAAGAAAAGACGGTCGTCTAGGCCAGTCCCTTCACCATTTAGAGGAAGACAGAAAAGGAAGAAATGTTACTCACGCGCACACACACACACACACACACACACACACACACACACACACATATACAAATGTACAACTGGGGCCGGGGCGCCTGGCTGGCTCAGTCAATAAAGGCATGTAACTCTTGATCTCGAGTTCAAGTCCCATACTGGGCATAAAGATTACTTAAAAAAATAAATAAATGCAATTAAAACCACACACACACAAATATACAACTAGGGACCACCCTTATAGCTCAAACCCTTAGAAATTATTCAAATTTGGCAATCCTAAACTATTTACCCTGCCCTGCCCTGCCCTGCTTTCCCTGCAGAAAGCACTGTAAAAGCTCTGGCCTAGATTTTCCCCCATCTTCCTGTCTCCTTCCCCTGACCAAAACCTGGTGTTCCTCATATGGCCCTGTGTGGCCTGTCACACTTCCTGCTTCTAGGATCTCTGAGCATACTAAACCTTGTTTTTCTGAGCTTTTCCTGTGTCTCTTCTGGCGGCCACCCCTGACTGCCCATCACATAAAAGAACACAGATCATGGATACATTCTGATGGTACAGCCAACAGGATTTCCTGGTGGATAGGGTATGGAAAGTGAGACAAAGAGAGAAGGCGAGGATGAATCTAGGGTTTTTGGCGAGAGCGATTGAACAGAGGGAGTTGACACTTGGTGGGCTACAGGAGACTGCCTATGGAACAAGCCATGCAGGCGTGGAAGGACACGAGTGAAGTGTAGCCATGTTAATGTCAACATTTCCCCTAGATGTCCCCAAATTGAGTAAGTGGTTGAATAAGTAGACAAAAGTCTGGGCTGGAGAGAGGATTTGGGAGTGATCGGTGTATGGACGATGTTTAAGGACATGGAACTGAAGTAATTGCCGGGGGAGGGAAGGGTGCCTGGCTGACTCAGTCAGTAGAACATGCAACTCTTGATCTCAGGGTAATGAGTTCAAGTCCCATGTTGGGTGTATGGCTTACTTAAATAATAATAATAATAATTACCAGGGCAGAGAGCATTTAGCGGAGAGCAGAGGACCAAGGACTGAGCCCTGGAACCACCAAACTTGAAAGCAAAAAGCTGGTCTAATGGTTTTTTAAGATTAATTTGCATTGCCAGTTCTGTGATCCTCAGGGGGTAATAAGTTTCCCAGTCTTTCCCCAAACCTGCAAATTCAGTGGATTTCCTTTTAATTATTCATCATTTGAATCAAATTGTTACTGTTCCACTTCCCGTTTGCATAACAAACTTCACTGAAACACCATGCCATAAAATACCAACTCTTTATGATATCTCCTGATTTGTGGGTACAGAGAGTGGGCTGGGCTGTGTGATTCTTCAGACCCATTTGGAATAACTGGAAGTTTAGCAGTGGTATTCAGCTGCTGGATGTACTAATACAGTTGCCTCTTGAGCAACATGGGGGTTAGGAGTTAGTCAAAAATCCATGTATAAATTTTTGTCTCCCCTGAAACTTACCCATTAACTGCTTGCTGTTGACCAGAATCCTTACTGATACAGAAACCGTCGATTAACACATATTTTGTTTTTTACATGTATTATATACACTGTATTGTTACGATAAAGTAAGGCAGAGAAAAGAACATGTTAAGGAAATCGTAAGGAAAACACACTTATATTACTGCAGTGTATTTATTGAAAATAACCCATGTGTAGGTGGACCCGTGTAATGCAAACCTGGGTTGTTCTAGGGTTAACTGTATATTCAGTGAGGAGAGATGTGAACTGAATCTTGCAGCCAAGGGTCTAAGAGCAGGTGGGAGAAGTTACACTGTGTTGCACAGGAGGAGAGGGTTGGGTATTCCTGGGGAGCAGCCTTCAGCCTTCTCAGCCCCCCAGGCTATTGCAGAAGTTGAGGGGAAGAGACCAGGAGTTTGGTAAATTGCAGAGTAAATAAGAAGCGACAACTTTACTAGTGTACAGAGAAAACAGAATCCCATCAGAGCGTGAGCTTTCCTCTAGCTCATGGCTCTCATTTCATCTAAGACTTGAGCCTTGACCTCATGAGTGACGGATCTTTGTGCTGGAAGCTGCTGTTCTACACACGTCTCCGGGAATGCTTTCCAGACTTCTCCAGGCACAAATGCTCGTGTCGTCGGCTGTGTTCTTGCCGTGGTTTGCACCCGCGGGAGGTCCTCACCATCTGAGGAAAACTGGCACTGGATAAAGGCCGGGAACAAGGAGCAACCTCGGTGCATAGGGTGGATGTGTGTTTGGAGCAAGAAATGACCTTGGCAGAAAATGAAAACATTATAAAATCATACAAAGAAATCATTTCTTATTCAAGAGAATGTTACTATTGCAACTACACACAAGAGGCAAGGAATGAACCAAGTGTTTATTGTTTGGTTTGGCATAAAGCTTAATAAATAAATAAAACTTTATGATAAACAGCATGAGAAGGAATCGTCTTTTACTCAGGCATCACTTCTTTGGCCTAATGAAAAAAGATCCAGGGTGCTTGGGTGGCTTAGTCAGTTGGGAATCCAACTCTTGTTTTTGGCTCAGGTCATGAGCTCATGGTTCATGGGGTTGAGCCCTGCATTGGGCTCTGTGCTGAATGTGGAGCCTGCTTGAGATTCTCTCTCTCTCTCTCTCTCTCTCTCTCTCTCTCTCTCTCTCTCTCCCTCTCTCTCCCTCTTCTCTGCCCCTCCTCCACTCATGCTCACGCTCTCTCTCTCTCTCTCTGTCAAAATAAATAAATAAACTTTTTAAAAAAGATCTGGTTTTTTCATTTATATATACATACCTGTTGTGTGTATAATGTTCTGAAGCTTCAGCATGTAAAATATTCTTTCAGTATTTAAAACTCTTTTAAGTTTATTTATTTTGAGAGAGAGAGAGAGAGAACACACGCACACAAGTGGGGAAGGGACAGAATGAGAGAGAGAGAGAGAGAGAGAGAGAACCCCAAGCAGGATGTACGGAGCCCTGTGCAGGGCTTGAACTCACGAACTATGAGATCATGACCTGAGGTGAAGCCAGACACTTAACCGACTGAGCCAACCAGGTGCCCTAGTATTTAAAACTTTTTTTAATGTTTATTTATTTATTTTGAGAGAGACAGCATGAGTAGGGGAAAGAGCAGAGAGAGAGGGTGAGAGAGAATCCCAAACTGACAGCATGGAGCCCAAAGCAGGGCTCAATCCCCAACCCTGGGATCAAGACCTCTGCTGAAATCAAGAGTCAGACACTCAACTGACTGAGCTATCCAGGCGCCCCAGTATTTGAAATTTTTGATCTATAATATCCTTACAGAAAAGTGCACAACTCAGAAGCGTGCTGTTCAATAAATCGTCATTTTCATAAATTGCTCACACCCAGGTGCTCAGCACCTAGCCCCAGAAACAGAACATTGTCGACACCTGGATGTTCTTTTCTTGCCCAGACCCAGTTATTATCCATCCCTTCCCCAAGTCGTAACTCTCCTGACTTCTAACAGCATAGATGGGTTTTGCTTATTCTTGAACTTCCTATAAAGAGAATTATATTTTGATTGTGGCTTCTTTTTCTCCATGATGTGTCAGTGAGATTTATATATGTTGTTGCTTGTGCTGGCTTATTCATTTTCATTGCTGTGTACTCCATGGTATGTGCCTGCCAAAATGTATCCATTCTACTATTGATGGGTATTTGGGAAGTTTCCAGTTTGAGGCTCTTAGGGATAGGGTTACTATGCACGTTCTATTCTTTTTTTTTTTTTTTTTAAGTAGGCTTCATGGTCAGTGTGGAGCCCAACACAGGGCTTGAACTCACAACCCTGAGATCGAGACCTGAGCTGAGATCAAGAGTCGGACCCTACCCACCTGAGCCACCCAGACACTCCTTTATTCTTTTTTTTAAACTATTAACATTGTGTGTTTGTTTTTTTTTAATGTTCATCTTTGAGAGAGAGAGAGAGGCAGACAGAGAGAGAGGGAGACAGAGGATCCAAAGTGGGCTCTGTGCTGACAGCAATGAGCCCGATGTGGGGCTCGAACTCACAAACCGTGAGATCATGACCTAAGCTGAAGTCAGATACTCAACGGACTGGGTCAACCAGGTGCCTCTTAACTATGAACATTCTAGCACATGAGTGTTGGTGCACACGTGTATTCCTTTCTGTTAAGTCATGAGTTGTTCTCACCTGTGAATCTGTTAACTTGGTCATACCTGTTCAACATTGTTGTTTCCAGAACATTTTGCACTTTGTTGGAGTTATACGTGTGGGATTTAAGTGACATTTGATATACTTTATGAAAAGAGTACACAATGATTCAGCATTAAACTGAAAAGTCATTATATCCACACTTTTTGTGGATGCAGAAACAGAGTAGCAGGGTGCAAATGATATTACTGAAACAGATATTCGTCGAGGGAGGAACACATCAATTCTTCTAAATGTTTGTGGAAGGAACCTCAGAAGACGAGGCATCCTCAAGGAAATGAAGCTGCCAATTATTCTTGACTTCACACTGTTTCTCAGATATGCACAAAAGTACTTCTGATCACAACATCAAGCCATGCAGCTGAAGGAGGGAGAAATGGCCAAATGCCTTGAAACAGACGAAAGAGATTTCAGAAAAGCGAGACACTGATATGTCTTATTCATGTGTCATGCAGGACTGTCATTAAGGCCTAGTGTCCTACTTCAATTGCATTTTTTTAAATTTTTCCTTGGAGGGAGATAAATAACAACGGATTACTAACACTAGAGTCTTCCATTTGATGAAATATGGTAATTAGAATGATAATATTACAGCTGTAATTTATTGGTCCAAGCATTGCACTCAGCAATTTGCAAACATTCTTTCATTTAATTTGGTCTTCAAGGCAGCTCTACCCGGGAGGTAATATTTTTAGCCCTGGAGAAATGAGGCACCTTGTGCAAAGCTACATTAGCAGTAAGCAGGGGGAGCTGGGACTCAGACCCAGGTGTGGGTAACTTCCTGAGTGCTGAGTCCGCCCAGTGCTGGGCGCTGTGAGGTTTTCCAGCTCTCTACTAGGATAAATTCATTCGAGGTGAACAGGGACAAGAAGATAATTTTGGCACTGTGTCTAGGCAGTGTTCTTCGCTCCAGCTTTAACAAAAGCTACTGTTCCGATGCAAGCTCTCATCATCTATTACCTGCATCCGTTGGAAGAATTTCCTAAGTCTTCCTGCTTCAACATTATCCCCCTACAATCTGTTCTCAACACAGCAGCTGGAGCGAGCATTCAAAACGTAAGTCAGAGCGCGTCACTCCACCGCAAACCCTCCCCTCCGTTGGCGGCACATCTCCCTTGGGGTGAGAGATGAAATCTCCAGCATCCCACGGGCTTTGTGCTCCGTGACCTCATGTCACTCTGTGACTTCCTGCCTTCCCACTCCCCTCCCCCTCTCTCCCGCCCTCAGCTACAGCAGTGCTGGCCTCCTGACACGCCCCTCTCAGTTCGTGTCCCCCTCCCCCCCCAGGAATAGACTTGGAGAAGAGGATTTTGAATGTCAATCATTTGTCTGGAAAGTGAAGGAAATACCCCTGGGTCATTGGGAAGGGAAACAGGAAGGGGGAGGCTCCTAATAAGGGTGTGTTACCACGCCAGCTACCACTCTGGGCCCCTGATATCAATTCTGGGAGCCAAACTCGGGGAGCCAGTGGACAACGTGCACCTCGGCCTTCGCCCTCCAGAGGGGCCTGGGGCCTGGGGTGTTTATACACCAGCAACTCCTGTCTCCACTCAGCGTTAATCTTAACACTACCAGCCAGCTGTATGCGTGGGCAGAGCAGGCTTCAGTGCCCAGAGAAAACCCTCTGGCAAAAAAGATGTGGATGCTGGTAATTGACATCTGACGTCAGGCTGGCACTGAGATGGTAAAGCCCGAGGCGCACGTCCGTGTCCACTCCAGGCCCGTGCATTTGCCGGTTCCCCTGCCTGGGACTCGACTCCCTCTGATATTCGCGTGTGACTCCTTTAGGTCTATGCTCAGATGACGCCTCACGGAGGCCTTTTCTGATCACCTTCTTTATTATTATTATTATTATTTTTTTAAGTTTTTAAAAAGATGTTTATTGCACAGGGGAGGGGGGCAGAGAGAGAGAGGGAGACAGAGAACCCGAATGAGGTGCTACACTGACTGCAGACAGTCCATGCGGGGCTTGAACTCACAAACCATGAAATGGTGAGCTGAGTCGAAGTCGGATACTTAACTGACTGAGCCACCCAGGAGCCCCTCTGATCACCTTCTTTAAATTGCTCCCCAACTTCTAACATGGATACCTATCTTGTTTATTGCCTTTCTTCCCTGACCAAATAGAAGCACCAGGAGGGCAGAGATTTGGTGCTGTTTGTTGCTTTATCCCCAATTCCCAGCATGATGTCTAGCACATAGTAGGAGCTCAAGAAATACTGAGTGAATACATGAAGGGTCATTTTATTTTATTTTATTTTATTTTATTTGCTTTTTAAAATTTATTTATTTTTAAATCTACATCCAAGTTAGTTAGCATATAGTGCAACAATGATTTCAGGAGTAGATTCCTTAATGCTCCTTACCCATTTAGCCCATCCCCCCCCCCCCCACAATTCCTCCAGCAACCCTCTGTTTATTCTCCATATTTAAGAGTCTCTTATGTTTTGTCCCTCTCCCAGTTTTTATATTATTTTTGCTTCATGAAGGGTCATTTAAAAAAAAAGTCTCTATCTTATGTGTCTGTTTGTCAATTGACTTAACAATCCTCAGGTTTGAAAAATACGATTAATTGGCATCTACAAAGGCAAAGATAGTCGTGTTAGGACCTGATGCGAATGGCTTTAAATGGCCCACCTTCTCTTTCTTTCATAAAGCTTGAATGTCTGCCATGTGCCAGGCACTGTTCAAAGTATACTGGGAGCACTATTGTATATCACTAGGAATGACTTTTGGCAGGAAGTGACCGAAACATCAAACGCGATGGCTTACACCAAGTAAGGGTTTTATTTTTCTCACATAATTAGAAGTCTAGACATAGGCAGTGCATTGCTCATACGGTGGCTCCAAGAGGCCATCAGGGACCCTGTCTGCTTCTACCTTTGTGGTCCCAAGCTTGCTGCTCCCTCTCAAGCAGTGTCTGCATTCCAGGCAGGAAGGGGGGAATGACAAAAGGAAAAATGTGTGTTCCACCAGGACTCCTCAGCCGATGACCATGCTTTGCTGAAAAGCTCCACTCAGCAATTCCTGTCTCTATGTCCCCACGGTGTCTTGGCTGCCTAGCAGCAAGGGAGCTAAGAAATGTAACGGTTTTTGTTTATTTGTTTTCTTGGGTGTGCCTCTTGCTTCCGTAAAACAAAATTAGGAAGAAGGGCACAATGAAATGCATCCCTTGAGTAAGCAACGTGGGATACCTGCTGCCCTGAGACTCAAAAGGACTGTGCTCTGGGAGTGTCACTGTTGTCCGTGCAAATAGAAAGCAAATGCACACCCACTCACTATGCGCACATCCCCACTTGCAAAAAATGACAAATAGCCAAGAGTGCTGTGCAAAATAGCAAAAGAAGGGGAGGAGTTAGGGGCACCTGGGTGGTTCAGTCGGTTAAGCTCCCACTTTGGCTCATGTCACCATCTCACGGTTTCATGGGTTTGAGCCCTACGTGGGGCTCTGTGCTGACAACTCGGAGCCCGGAGCCTGCTTTGGATTCTGTGTCTCCCTCTCTCTCTGCTCCTTCCCCACTCATGCTCGGTCTCTGTCTCTCAAAAAAAAAAAAAAAAAAAGTTAAAAAAAAAGAAGAGGACGAGTTAGTGATGCAGATTCTGTATTATACCTAGAAGTCAGGGAAGCAACTCTCCTGAGAAGCTAAGCTCTGAATGACAAAACAGAAGCGATCTTGCCAAGATCAATTGCAATTTTACTGATCCTTTGTTGGTTATAATTTAATCCAGGACAAGAAAGCAGGATCGTCATGTCTGCCCAGTTCTATAACATCCAATTTTCAAGATGTGGGATAAATCTTATTTTTCCTAAACATTCTCTCCAAGCTGTGATGAGGCCTTTTCTTCTTCTGAGACTTCTGGGTTTTGTGGGGTTTTTTTGGTTTTTTTGTTGTTGTTGTTTTTTTCCCCTTCTGTCCTCTCCTCTCCCTCACGCATGGCAAAAGTTGCCATGGTTCCTTGGCTTTAAGGGTAAATGGTCATGCGATGGAGCGGTGGGAGGGAGTTTGGGTTTTTTTTTTTAAGCCTGGCAAAGCCGAATGGCAGAAAAAAAATTTTTCAGCAAAATAAGCCAGATGTGGGCAATTTATGAGAGGGGAAATAATTCTAGAGAAATTCTCTCCAACCCATAAGCCAGTCTGGTGAATGTTGGTGTTATTAAAGAAGATGCATTTTTTAAATGTGTTTTTTAAATTTATTTATTTATTTATTTATTTATTTATTTATTTATTTATTTAGAGAAAGAGAGAGAGAGAGAAAACACTAGCAGGGGAGGGGCAGAGAGAGAGAGGGAGACACAGATTCTGAAGCAGGCTCCAGGCTCTGAGCACAGAGCCTGACGAGGGGCTTGAACTCACCAGTCGGCTGCTTAACCAACTGAGCCACCCAGGCACCCCAAAGAAGATGCATTTTGAGAGTTCCATGCTTTGTCTTTAACAAGCCAACTGTGGTGTTGGGCCAAACTCTGTACATTACATTCTACTTCACACACAGCCTTAGAAGTGTTCCTGTGTGCTCCCATGTTGTAAGTCGGTTATTAAGTACAAATGTGATTTTTTACATCTAGGAGGTTTGCTTGTCTCAGTAAGGGATTCAGATGTCATTGGATTTGTTTTTTCTTGAGACTCTGCTGGTACATGGTCTCTTGCTGCCAGTTTTTTTCCCCCCAGTACCTTTATGCTAAAATTATCTACTTTATCTACTATGTGCTACAGAGGAAAGACATTGATACAAGTTGACAACTACAGGCTCCAAAAAACCCTGGCTAGACTCATACAGCAGCTGTATTCAAGTCCACTTTCAAGAAAATCAAGGGAGGAGGTTGGGAGAATGTCAGTGAACATTGTGGATACAACCTGGATATAACGTACTATCTTACGTTCCATTTACAAGTAACTTTTCATGTTCCAGGTAGAAATGGTTAAAACATCTTCTGGCACATGTCATTTTTAGGTTGTGTTGTTTTATGGTTTTCCTCCTTTTGTTTTAAAGATAGAGTACTCAGGGGCGCCTGGGTGGCTCAGTCAGTTAAGCGTCTGACTTCGGTCATGATCTCGCGGTCTGTGAGTTCGAGCCCCTCATTGGGCTCTGCGCTGACAGCTCAGCTGGAGCCTGTTTCAGATTCTGTGTCTTCCTCTCTCTTTGACCCTCCCCCGTGCATGGTCTGTCTCTCTCTGTCTCAAAAATAAATAAATGTTAAAAAAAATTTAAAAAAAAAAAAAAAAAGAGAGTACCCTAAGGATGCCTGGGTGGCTTAGTCAGATGCTGTACCACTGAGCTATACCCCCATAAGCAACTGACTTTGGGCCAGGTCATGATCTTACAGTTCTTGAGTTGGAGCCCGACACTGACTATCTTCATTACACATACATTTTTTGGTAATGATCTTCTCTATGTAGGGAGTCCCTGCTGCCTACACTGTTGCCCTTGCAACTGCTGTTAAAAAAAAGAAAAAAAAAACTATGTTCTTAATTTTTGAATTCTATCACTTGTTTCCGTAATAATTCCACTTATGGAATAAGCATCTAAGATGAAAGATTTTGATAACCAAAATTGTATTAAAATGTTACTCGAAGAGTTTAAATTAACTGGTACATCAATATAAAGGACTCATTTGCAATGATCAGCAGCCATGTTGTTAAATTTTTTTTTAATGTTTATTTATTTTTGAGAGAGACAGAGCATGAGCGGGGCAAAGGCAGAGAGAGAGGGCCACAGAATCTGAAGCAGGCTCCGGGTTCTGAGCTGTCCCCAGAGCCCGAAGCTGGGTTCGGAATCACGAACCCTGAGGCCATGACCTGAGCCCAAGTCAGACACTTAACAGACAGAGCCATCCAGGTGTCAGCAGCCATATTCTTAAAACAGTTAATAAGAAATTGTCATCGGGGTGCCTGGGTAGCTCAGTCAGTTAAGCATCAGACTTTGGCTCAGGTCACGATCTCGCAGTTTCTTGAGTCCAAGCCCCGCATTGGGCTCTGTGCGTTGACAATGCAGGTAGAGCCTACTTGGGATTCTCTCTCTCTCTCTGCCCTTCCCCCACTCGCACTCTGTGTCTCTCAAAAATAAATAAATAATTAAAAAAAAAAAAGAAATGACATTAATATGTTGACTAAAAATAAGAAAGATACAGAAACATGTAATTCCTGGATGATTCCAACTTTGTTAAATTGCATTAAAAAAAACTGTAAAGCACTGTATCTAAAAGTTAACTGCTATATGGTGGGCATTTGAATAATTTTTACTTTCTCATTTTGCATTTTACCATATACTTTGAATAATTTTTAGAATGAACCTGTCAAATCAATCTTAAAAGGAATACAAAATTATTTTTCAGTTAGAAGGCAAGGCACAAGGGAGAAAGAACATCAGCTTAGGAACAGAATCGATGTGGGTTCCAATCCAACTGACCGTTTATTACATATGCAGCCTAAACCTCTCTAAGGTCCAGTGCCTTTCATCTGTAAGTGAAAGAGACAGAGAGGGATGAGTGGTTCTCCAAAGACATGCCACTTTCAAAATATAGCTGAAGCGCTGTTAGGGGCGCCTGGCTGTCTCAGTAAAGCATGCAACTCTTGATCTCAGGGTTGTGGGTTCAAGCCCCATGTTGGGTGTAGAGATTACTTAAAAATAAAATCTTTTTTTTTTTTAAAGAAATGATGGTAATTGGAATCACCATAGACAATGGGGGAATCTGTGAGAAAGCAGATCATGAAATGAGAGGCGTAGAGATGGTCAAAGTGAAGCCTTGCTGACATACGTGTTCCCCACACAGCCATCAACACAGGTTCATCAGCCCTGTTTCCAGAAGCTTCTAGAGCCTCAGTACCCTCTTTCTCTAAGTTGGGAGTGAAAATGCGTGCCAAAGATGGATCAGGAGAAGATGCCAGTAAAATATTACACACTGCAGGTACTCACATAAAATAGTTACACTCTCGTGTTGGCCTCTGTCCCTCAGAATTGGAAGGAAAGAAGGAATCTGGACATTAAATGGACTGTCTGTGCTGAGATTGCAGCTTTAGACATTTAGAAGTCTATTTCAGCAGACTTCCCTCCAGCTGGAAAACAAAACAGGGATAGCTGGCTTGACTTTGTCTCTTTATCTCTTTCCATTTAAACACAGATATCCTGTTGTGATAACCTTTGACACTTTATTACATGGCTATGGTAAATAACAACTGCCCCGTTTTGTAATGTCATTCTGGTTAACCAGTGCCATTAATTACTGAACATAAAAGTTGAAGTTTTTGTGAATAGAAGGAAATGTCTTTGGGATTCCTTTGCTTTGTTCACTAAATTTATTTGAGGGTTTGGGTGGTTTAAATAGCGAAGAAACAAACACTCAGTTGTTGAGCTGTCGCTGAGAACTGCCCCTCTACTGACAATAAGAACCAACTAATTTGGGGGCAGCAGGGAAATGTCAAAAGACTTACGACCTTCTCTGTTCCGTCTTTGTCGTGAATGAGATGATTACTGGGATGCTGGTGATAATTTGTTTTATTTTTTTTATTTTTGTTTACTTATTTTTTAAAGTTTATTTACCTATTTTGAGAGAGAGTGAGAGGGGGAGGGGCAGAAAGAAAGGCAGAGAGAAAATTCCAAGCAGGCTCTGCTCTATCTTTGTGGAGCCCGATGCAGGGCTCGAGCTCACAAACCGTGAAATCATGACCTGAGCCAAAATCAAGAGTCAGATGCTTAACCGACTGAGTCACCCAGGAGCCCCTAAAAGATTTCTTTTTGGGGGCACCTGTGTGGCTCAGTGGATTAAATGGCTGACTCTTGATTTCAGCTCAGGTCATGAACTCACAGTCATGAGATCAAGCCCCACATCAGGCTCTGTGCTAAGCGTGCAGCCTGCTTAAAATTCTCTCTCTCTCTTCTCTGCCCCTCCCCTGCTCGCACACTCTCTCTCTCAAAAAAAAAATTTCTTCTTCACGTTGCAGTTGTTACTGATGTTGCAAAGTAATGATTTGTTATCCAAAAAACAAAAACAAAAACAAAAAAACATATTCCCATAATCTTGAGATTCATGGTTGCAAAATTAGATTTGTATCATCTTTGACCTCGGTCTTGTCTTCTAACTGCTAGGTTTCCCTGTTCTACTTTGGCTGGAGTATTCTTCTTGTTTTGAATCACGTAATCATATTTCTGAAAGCCCTGATTGGTGTCATGTAAGGTATTCATTAAATTGCATACATAGGTCCTCCTTCCCTTTGAGTCCTGGTGCAGACCTTCTGATTACGTGCAGAGGACCTCAGTGAGGTGCTGGTGTGTCTTTAACATATCTCTCATACTGGCTGCTCTGCTTTTTATAACAAAGAGAGAGCTTCGGAGCCTTCCCAGCAAAGTCAGCAAATAAGTTTTGTTTTTACTGTGCTTATTTAATGCTTACCTTTTATTTATGGATAATAATTCCAACTTGCATTTACATTAGTTGTATAAAGCTTCTTTTAAGATAAATTTCAGTTGGGATTCCTGGCTGGCTTAGTTGGAAGAGTATGCAACTCTTGATCTCGGGGTCATGAGTTCGAGCCCCATGTTGGGTATAGAGATTACAAAAAAAAAAATAATAATAAACTTAAAAGAAAGATAAATTTCAGTTCAAGATATGTTGATATAAAGAAAAGATTAAATAACTCACATAATAGTTATGAGCTAGCAGATGGCAAAAATTATGACTCTTGTTGATGACTCAAATTTGGGAAGGAGGAGAATCTTTGGAAGTGAAAATCCAGGGCAATTCCAGTCAGCTATGTAATAGTTAAGTGGTCCGGGGTCACTTACCTATGGGAACTTACCTGTCAAACTCAAGAGAATACTGTCTGTCTCAGGGTCATATGAACAATACAAGTCATTGGACACACAATAAGGACATAAGATGGTATAAGTGACTATAAGCTTCCTGAGGTCATGGAATAATAGTTAGCCAAATAGCTCTCTTCTCTTACAGCTTCTCACATAGTCCTTCGCACATAGGATTCAATAAGAACTCACTTTCTTCTTTCCTTCTGGGGTGCTACTTAGTGTGGTCACATGAACATTTCCCATGGGATTATAAAGAAGAGAGTATTCTACACAAGCACAGAAAGTATACATAAGCATTTACAACCTTTTATTTTTCACTGTGACTATAAAGCTGTATATATTCAATTATATACTGCATACAGCATATTACATTTGAAATATAGAAACATATGATAAAGCATAAAACATGGCGGTCGGTAGGTCAGGTGACTCTTGGTCTTGGGGGGGTGAGTTCAAGACCCATGTTGGGTGTACAGTTTACTTAAAAAAAAATGGCAAGAAACAAAATCATCCCTCACATCCCACATCCCCAGGCACACACATCGCGCCTCAAATTCAACCATTGTTAATTTTAACAGCTTCTATTTTTTCCTATGATTAAAAAAAAAAAAATGCTCTGGGGCACCTGGCTGGCTAAGTCACTAGAGCATGCAATCCCATTTGCAGGGATACAATTTACTTAAAAAAAAAAAAAAAACGGGGCGCCTGGGTGGCTCAGTCCGTCAAGCGTCCAACTTCGGCTCAGGTCATGATCTCGCGGTTTGTGAATTCGAGCCCTGCGTTAGGCTCTGTGCTGACAGCTGAGAGCCTGAAGCCTGCTTAGGGTTCTGTGTCTCCCTCTCTTTGTACCTCCCCCACTTGTGTTCTGTGTCTCTCTGTGTCTCAAAAATAAATAAATGTAAAAAAAAAAAATGTTAAAAAACAAAACAAAACAGAAAACTCGGGGGTGGCCCCTTGGTGGCTTAGTCTGTTAAGCTTCTGAATCTTGGTTTCGGCTCAGGTCATGATCTCATGGTTCCTGAGAATGAGTCCCACGTCCGGCTCTGCACTGACGGCAAAGAGCCTGGTTGGGATTCTCTCTCTGTCTCTCTCCTTTTCTCTCTGCTCCTTCCCACTCACTCACTCCCACTCTCAAAATAAATAAACTTCAGAAAAAATAAAGTCTGGAAAAATAAGCTTTATATACCCCAGATACGACTACATGTGCAGTTGTGTAACTTGGTGTTTTCACTTACCATTAGTTCTTAAGCATTCAAAATTCTTTTATTCAGCATGGTTTTTAACGTTTGACCCACTTTGGGGCATGCCTCATCCCTCATGGAATCTGCCAACAAGAATGTCAACCTGTAAACTCTTCAGTAAAGTGTTTCCAAATGACCAATTTGGGTAGGAGGAGCAGGGCTGTTCAGGGGCAGATAGGAAAAGAGAAGCAGATGAAGGGAGGTGGGTAGGGAAAGAGGCAATGGGGACAGTCACCTTCACGCACCGGATTGGGAGGTCCTGAACACGGAGGATGGTTCTCTTGGTAGATCCTGGAACCCACCCATTAATCTCGAACTCCCTCTGCTGGCTTTGCTGAAAACACATCCACGGCGTGATTAACGTGGACAGTGGCTACAGAGGAGCCGAGCCCATTGACATCACCTGGGACGGACAGAAAAGAGACGCAGCACCCTTTCTGCAATTTTTATAAGATCAAAGTTTACATCAACATTGCCAGATTGCTTGGCTGGTCATGCTTACTCAGTTGAAACAAATCAGCCTTCCCCGCCCCTGTCGCGTTGTTTTTCTTGCTCCAGGAGAATGAAATTCTAAAGGTCTCAGCTGTTCTTTTCAAGATCCTTCTTACTCTCCTTCCAGGTCTCTGGTGATCTCCTTGGTTGTTTCCCTGAACTGTATCTTGCGGTGGCTTTCTCTCCTTGCTCACAGTCTGTGCCTTGCTGGTGCCGTTCATGAATGAAAGCGTAATGGTAAAACCCTGCCTTTGCCTTGCAGAGCAGTGCTCTGTTAGCGCCTGTGATTATGCAGCCTCTTACTTCTTCATTTGTGCTTAATTCAAAGCTGTAAAAAGCTTTTCAAAATAGGTGTATGCTCTGCTTGACGGTTGTGATAAAACAATGCCTCCAATAAAGAGAAAGCAAGACACATTGGCAATTTCCTCTCCCATAATTTATAGTGATTTAGCTCCCCCCCCCCCCCATCAGGAGGTAAGAATTTCTTTGGGAACAGTTTTCTTTTAATAGCACCATCTGAGGCAGCAAACATTTCTCGTGCAGTCATTAGAGCTCCTAGCCTACAAAACAGTGACTGAAGATTGAATTAGGATTTAGAGAGAGGCTGCCTGCCTCTCTCTAAATCATATAAATAAACAATCATATAAATAAACAACCATCATATAAATAAACAATGAGGGCCCCCGCCTTTTTATTACGGAACTTAAATAAGCAGTACAGACCGTCAGCTGCAGCACGGCACACGCATAACCTCTTTAAAAGAGCACGTTGCAGGGTCAGAGGCATTAATGTACTCGCAGTGCCGTTCATTTACTCTACTTGAGATACTTCTTTTACACTAAGCATCAGAGCCGTGGGTCAGGCAGATTATTGCAGGTGGTAATTCAGATGAACGAGAAGATAAGAAAATTGCTGAATGATGAGAGGACAAATGATAAATTGGCTTAAGGATTTATGGCCCCACGTGTAACCTAGTGAATGTTATTTGCCACCGATCCTTCTCACTGAGGTCCAAGTGACAAGCCATGCATAAATAAATAAACAAACTCAGATTCATTTAGGTACACACAAAAAGTAGTTTATCCTCTTATTAGTTCATGTGATTGGTAAGTTCAGAGCTTCAGGTATAGCTGGTTCAAGATGCTCATGTAGAACTGTCAGGTCCTCTCTCTTCCGTGTCGGTTTCATATACAGCATGCTTGCCCTGCTGGTGTTCACCGATGCTCTCTGTCTTCAGATGAGTACTTTCAGGTCCATTGGAAAAGTACTCTTTGTCCTAATCATTCTGGCAAGAGATCAGGGATTACATCTCTGTGACCAGTTTTGAGGGTGTATGTTTTCTGAACTAATTGTTTTGTCCACAGGGATGGAATGTGTTGATTGAGTCATGGGCTCATCCTGTGAGCCATGAGTGTGTATTGGGGTTGGGGGGAGGTGGGGGGGGGCTTGTGGATAACACCACCAAAGCAACTAGATCAGGAGAGGAGATGAGCAGCCCCCCCAAAGGGAAATGTACATGCCCATAGTAGAAGATGGTGGGATGGATGCCAAGTAGGCAAAAATGAGGTGTCTAATCCTTCAACCAATACCATTTAGGAAAGAGTATTCACTAGAATCTTCAAAGGAACTCATAATTAGCACACAAAAGACCCTACAGTAAGCACTGAGAGTGTCTTTATGTCTATTAATTCTCCTGAGGTTCTAGTTCCAATTACATATTAGCAGGCTGAACTAACAAGTGTTACTCGTAACTAAAAACAAACTAACTGGCATCTTTTTTAGGCTGCCACTCAATGTTTGTCAACTTTTATGTTGCCCGTTTTCTCAAACGACAGAATAAAGTCTTACTGTACCGCGTCCCTCAGACTGTTGAACTGAACGGAATGTACTGCAGCCCTTCTAAGAACCATGGTGCTGAAAGGGTCAAGTGTATATAAAAGGCATGGTTGAACTAACAGGTTCCAGACCGCTAAGCCCCTGCCGCTACTTTAGAAATACTTCTTGCTTTTAACTTGTATTTGGAACCATTTACTTGTGGTTACTCTGGTGGTGCCACAATCTCTCTGGAATTTCTTACTAGATAACAGACTACAGTACTAAAAGGAACTATTGTTCTACTTCAATATGAAAGCAGGACACACACACACACACACACACAAATGAGTACATGTAAAACCACTCAAATCTGATGGAGTTAGATGGATTATTTTCTTTTTTTTTTTTTTTCTTTTTTTTTTTTTCAACGTTTATTTATTTTTGGGACAGAGAGAGACAGAGCATGAACGGGGGAGGGACAGAGAGAGAGGGAGACACAGAATCGGAAACAGGCTCCAGGCTCCGAGCCATCAGCCCAGAGCCTGACGCGGGGCTCGAACTCACGGACCGTGAGATCGTGACCTGGCTGAAGTCGGACGCTTAACCGACTGCGCCACCCAGCCGCCCCTAGATGGATTATTTTCAATGTCAGTTTCCTGGTTGTGATGCTATCCTCTAGCTTTGCAAGATGGTACCATTGGGGGAAACTGGGGAGAAAGGAACACGGGATCTCTCTGTATACTTTTTTATACAGCACATGCATCTACAACTATCTCAAAAATATTTTTTTTAATAAAAATAGCATGAGACCAACCAACGAAAACAATACCCAAAGAAGTAGTCATAGGGTTAGCATTATGATGATAATAATGTCCTGTGTCACCTTGTCGGAAGCAAATGTTTCAAATGTTTTTCCAAATAATGGTGTAAATGTGTTCTTATCTTCATACAGACTCAAAGCTTTGAACTGAAATTGTTGAAGCCCCAGACTAGGTTAAGAATACTCTGGGCTTAGTCATGGAAAGAGTTCTGAAACAAGTTTTGTAGTTTTGTAACTTTCTTTTTCAGTCTTCTTTTTTTAAATTGAGGTAAAATTTATACAACATAAAATTAATCATTTTTAAACACATAATGAGCCATTTTATTTTATTTTTCAAAGTTTTATTTATTTACGTAATCTCTACATCCAACATGGGACTCGAACTCATAACCCCAAGATCAAGAGTCACTTGTTCCCCCGACTGAGCCAGCTAGGTGCTCCATAATTAACCATTTTAGAGTGAATGATTCCGCAGCATTTAATATATTCCCACTGTTGTGCAACCACCATCGCTATCCAGTTCCAAGCAGCAGTAGCACCCCAAAATAAAATTCCATATACATTAAGCAACCTTTTCTTCCTCTTTTGCCCCTCCCAGCCTGTGGCAGCCACCAGTTTGATTCCTATCTTTAGGAATTTTGCCTGTGCTGGTTATTTCATAAAAGCAGAATTATATAACATGTCACCTTTTGTGTCTGACTTATTTAATGTAATATTTTAACTAAGGCAAATGTTCATCTGTGTTGTAGCCTGTATCACTAATTCATTCCTTTTCATGGCTGAATAATATTCCATTGTATGGACATACCACATTTTGTTTGTCCCCTCATCAGTTGATGGACATTCATGTTGTTTCCACCTTCAGGTTATGGTAAATAGTGCCACTATGAGACTTGTGTACAAGTGTTTGTTTGAGCACCTGTTTTCAATTCTCTTGGTTATATACCTGGGAATAAAATAGCTGGGTCATATGATAATCGCATGGTTAACTTTTTAACACATATTTATTGGGCACCTGTGATATTCCCTACAGTGCCGGTAACACAATATGGAAGCAAAAAGAGAAGATCCCTGTTCTCCTAGGGCATATACTCTATTAGCAAAGAAACAGTGGGAAAAAAAAAAAAGCATTTTGTACCTAAGATGCAAAATGAAAATGCAAGTCTCCGGGGTAAGATAAAAACCATTAAAAATTTCATGATGGCAACAGGAGAGCATTAAACCCCGTGAAGCATGCTTCCAAGTGTGGAGCTGTGAGAGACTACACGTGTTACTCACCCTGAAACCAACCTTAACAATAAGCATGTAAATATGGTAACTTGCCAAGCACCCACAAATACACAAACTGGGGCAACATGCCAGAGAGCAACTGGAAATGCATGACGTACTTCGGACAGGCGGTTGAGAAGGTCATGTTCAAACTCAGACCTGGATGATACAAGAGAAACAGCGATATCAAGATCTATGGGGAGGGTATCCAAGTAGCGTGGACAGTTTGAGCAAAGCCTCTGAGACGTGAATGCACTTGGTGTGGTTGAGAAACCGAAACAGTGAAACCAGCCTAGTGTGGCAGGAGCCTAGTTATCCATTCTAACGTTCTAACAGAAGGCACCAAGTTTTTACACCGCTAATCAGTATGAATTCTGGTGTGTTCTTTGGAATGAAGCGGGTAAAACTGTCTCGGTAACTTCAGGCTCTGGACCCATGGTTCTCGACGAGCAGGACATGGCATGCTGGGGTTCCCCAGGTACTTCTCAGGTGGGCCCCAGATATGCCTAACGTGTACAATTTATTCTGCTTCGATGGAGAACATACCCGTGGGAACAGTGTAGTAGAAATAGGAATATGAAGAGTATCTGTAGCAATGCTGAGCTGCAGGATGGCCGGATGTGGTGTGTGTGGAGGGCAGTTCGATGCTAACAAATGATAAGAAGCATACCATCATGTCAACACAGTGCCAAAGGCTGTCTTCTGGGATCTGCGGAGAATGTGGGTTTCTGAGAGCAAAGTCCCGGAAGTAAAGGGGGCTGACGTGAGGCCAGGAGGATAGAAGGATTTTTATGCACACTCTCATGGATACCACCAGAGAGTGTTCAACTGGAGTGGACTCTGCACTGTCCTCACTGCTAACTGTTCCAGCATCTTTTCATCACTTTAAGAAAGTCTTCAAGAGCTCTAATATTCTGCAAGTTCTGGCAACCGGAAAAACTGTGGACGACCCTGCTCCAGCCAGCGTTCACAAAGACTGTGGAGATTCGAGAGTCAGACGTCTGGCTGACCTAGCAGTTCTGTTTGCAACCGGGAAAGGCCAACGCCAAGAAGGAGGGTTTACAACATGCCGACACTTGTCTGGAGCCATGAGGTGAGTGACAGGGATGATGCAGTCCGGAAGGAATCCCTTAGGAATTACTATAAAGTCAACGATTTAGAAAACTGAATTAATGAGCATGGAGACAACTGTCTCTTAGCAAGGGAGAAAAATCTGTATTTTCCGTGTCTTCCCTAAGCAGTATTAGAAACTATGAGAGATGGGCAATCAATTTCGTCTTAAAGAAGAAGGTGAAGATACCAGATCATGGAAATGGTTGAGTGTGAATTTGAATGCTCCAGAAGGTTTGTATGAGTAAATGTTTCCCACAAATGTGGTCATATTCCTTTTAAAGGACATTATCTTAGTCATTTGGGGCGGCTGTAATGAACTGCCACAGATGGGGCAGCTTAAATGGTGAATATTTATTTCTCACAGTTCTGGAGTTGTCGAGTGTGAGATCAGGGTACCAGCATGGTTGGTTCTGGTGCGGACCCTTTTCCAGGCTGCAGAGAGCCAGCTTCTCATTGTACCCTCACATGGCAAAGAGACAGCAAGAGAGATCTCAGGGGTCCCTTTTATAAGGGCGTGAATCCCATTCCCCAGGGCTCCACCCTCTTGAACTAATTACCTCTCAAAGCCCCCCACCTAATACCATCATGTTGAGGGTTAGGATTTCAACATATGCATCTTGGGGGTCGCAAACATCCATTCCACTGCAGCCCGTGTCGGGTTCTGATGTGGCCTTCCTCTTCATTGCATTTGAGGAACTACCAGTTGGTGAGGACATTTGTGAGTGGTATCAGCCATGCCTGGGGGCCAGCTATAGGACAGATTTTGGCAGGGTACAGAGGCCCAAATCCTTCCTGTTTAATAGGCATTGCCGAATCAGCATTCCATTCAGATCGTGCAGTATGTAACTTTTTTGTTTTTAAAATTACTCATCGTCATGGGGTGCCTGGGTGGCTCAGTTGGTTAAGTGTTCAACTCTTGATTTTGGCTCGTGATCTCACTGTTTGTGGGTTCGAGCCCCACACCGGGCTCTGTGCTGACAGCATGGAGCCTGCTTTGAATTCTCTTTCTCCCACTCTCTCTCTGCCTTTCTCCCACTCTCTCTCTCTGCCCTTCCCCTGCTCTCTCTCTCTTAAAATGAAATAAAATGAAATAAAAATAAAATAAAATAAATACTCATCGTTACTGAAAAATTTTTTTATTATTTCAAAGTGAAATACCTAGGGAGAATGTTATACTCTATTTAAAGCTAAATATAACAACTACAGATGGAAATAGAAATTAGAAAATGTCCCATTTCCTTTCAATTCTTCCTTTTTTTTCTCTACTGTGATAGCATGAGAAATTCACAGAAAGCTAGTCAAGTCAAAAAATATTCCCCACATTGAATTTTCCCGGCCTGAGTAAAATTTGAAAGTTCAGGCACTTCTTTATGAGAGAGAACTCTCAAAATACAGTTGTTTTGAAAAAAGTGAAATTATAATCATCACCATAAAATTCTACAGCCATTAAGTTAATTTTTAAATGATTGAAGTTGAATCTGAAAACATTACCTTCCTAATTACCTGTTTTAACAGGAAAGGAAGCTATTTTACACTCTTTTTTTTGCTTTTGAGATTTTTTTCATTTAAACATCTAACCATCCCTGCACTTCTGTTAAAAAAAAATCTGTATTTAGGGGCGCCTGGATGGCGCAGTCGGTTAAGCGTCCGACTTCAGCCAGGTCACGATCTCGCGGTCCGTGAGTTCGAGCCCCGCGTCAGGCTCTGGGCTGATGGCTCGGAGCCTGGAGCCTGTTTCCGACTCTGTGTCTCCCTCTCTCTCTGCCCCTCCCCCGTTCATGCTCTGTCTCTCTCTGTCCCAGAAATAAATAAAAAACGTTGAAAAAAAAAAATTTAAAAAAAAAAAAAAAAAAAAAAAAAAAAAAATCTGTATTTAACATGCAAAGAATAAAATATGAAAGGGTATATCCCAAAATGTAAGTAATTGTCACATCTAGGGGTAAGATTAGGTATAAATTTTCTTTTCTTTTTTATATTTTCATATTCTGCAATGACATATATTTGTATAATAATATGGGAGGGGTGAGAGAGGACAAATGAAGGCAAACTATGAGAGTCTTGGCTGTAAACAGATGGCATGCCCAAGAGTTGAATCAAGTTGAGTCACTTTGTGGAGAGGAGTTGGGCAGGGTTACTGAACCAACAGGGCCTGGGAAGCACCCACACACTAGCACAGTGGGAAGCTGTTAGCAGTCTTACAAAAGGCCAAAGGGATGTGAACATGATTCCGGAGCCTGGAGAGAGCTTGAGACTCACAGGACTTTGGCAAGGCAGACTGTAGGGGAGACAGTTACTTTAATCTTGCTTTCTTCCCCCACTCAGTCTGAGCCCAGTGGAGCCCAGGTGAGGCACTCCTAAGAGAAGGGTCTCAAGACTCAGAGCAGCTCTCAGAGCAGAGGATAATGGGTGTGCTGCAGCAAAGGGGGGAAGTGGCTGTAGCTCCTGGAGGTTTCCATCATGGTGGAAAAAAAGTTATTTTTCTTTTTAGCCATTATATTCTTCTCCTTGGCTCTTCATGGAATGGAAATAAATTTTGTGTGTCTCTGTCAGAGGCCACGATGGAGCCATGAATCAAGGGCACCTGTTTCCCTTGCTGTGTGGTGGACATGTGACCCCGGGCAGGCCATTAGGCATGCTTCCTGTCCCTGGACGTGGGGATAAGTGGGCCCATGGTTGGGGCTGCTCAGATTCCTTTTCCAAAGACTGGTGTGAACACGGGGAGACAGAAGATCTTTCTCCTTCTCAAATCAAAAACTCCAGGGGTGCCTGGGTGGCTCAGTCAGTTAAGTGTCCAACTTCAGCTCAGGTCATGATATCATGGTTCGTGAGTTCAAGCCCCGCGTCAGGCTCTGTGCTGACAGCTTGGAGCCTAGAGCCTGCTTTGGATTCTCTGTCTTCCTCTCTGTCTGTCCCTCCCTCACTCATTCTCTGTCTTTCTCTCTTTCTTGAAAATAAATAAATATTACACACACACACACACACAAAAGTACCTGAACCCCTGCAGCACCTGAAACTAGGAACCCCCCGGACAGCTCAGTTTTATGTTTAGCTTTTCTTTTCAGCTTATTTTACTTTGAGGTGTATTTCCCACACTTGTAACTCAAACATAGCCTGAAAAATAGTCTCCAATGACGAAGATGAGGGGGGGATAACAGCTCCTGTTCATTGTGTTCTTGCCTATATTTTCATTTATTCCTATAATGACTCTTTGAGGAAAATATTATCATTGCCATTTTCTGCTTAAACAGAGGTACAGGGAGGTTGAGTAACTTGCTAACAACACTCAGGGACTAAATTGTCATTCAAATCCTAGTTGGTTTAACCGCAAAACCCATGTTTTGTTCGTTTGTTTAAGATTTATTTTTTTAAGTAATTTCTCTACCCAACACAGGGCTCGAACTCACAAACCTGAGATCACGAGTCTCATGCTGTACGGATTGAGCCAGCCAGGCATCCTGCAAAACCCATGTTCTTAATGAAACAACTATGTAATTTATCAGCTGTGTCAGGGCATTTTTATAGTGACACTAGAATAATCAACAGAAAACGAGGACTGTCCCAGGCAAACCGGGGCACCTACTTCCTTACCTTTCTACCATGACTCTTCTGATCCCTGCTAGACCGCTGAGGAAACTGACATGTAGACTGGTTAAGTAATTTACCCAAGGTCACATACTAGCACGTGTTAGAGCTCTGGGGTGGGGAGGAGAAGGATTAGGGAAGGTGACAATCAGCCACAACTGTGACTAGGCTGTGACCCCTCTCCCCCACCATGAGGCTTTCCAAGGTCCATAGCCACCTCATTCACACATCAGTACAAAGGCACAGGAGACCAAAGTTCAGCCTTTGACCAAGGCCTGTCTCCAAGTCTCTAAAGCAGAGGAACTTGAAGTACGAAGGTGAATTTGTTAAAAAAAAGTAGGTACTGAGTTGCTTGAACACCAAAGGTATGAACTTTAAAAAATATGTGATATGGCACCTAGAAGAGTAACAATTAACAGGATAAATTTGAGACTGTCTCAGAAACTTTGAGATAGTAGTAAATAAGGACATCTCCTTTCCTCCATCACTCACAACACCACCTGGATTGTTCAGTAGTTATTTAATATTTAATAGACCCTTTGTTTTATTTATTTATTTATTTATTTATTTATCTATTTATCTATTTATTTATTTATTTAAAAAGTTCATTTCTTTATTTATTTTAAGTAATCTCTACACCCAACATGGGGTTCGAACTCAAGACCCCAAGGTCAAGAGTCTCATAGTCTTCTGGCTGAGCCAGCCTGGCGTCCCCAGACCCTTTGTTTTAAATTGCGATAGCTGGTGGCGGGAACCATCAGCTCACACTGTCTCCCTTTTGGAATCCCTTTTGGGTGTGTGTGTATGTGTGTGTGTGTGTGTGTGTGAGAGAGAGAGAGACGTGTGTGCACGTGCATGCGTGTGGACCAGGTGGGGGAAACCTGGCACGTGTTTTGCACTGTACTTATAGGGTCACCTCTCTCACAAATCCCTTGGAAGCTGTTTTTATTATCCCATTTTACCTGAGCTGGGCCATTCATCCAACAGGTATTTATTACTCCCTTCTCTGGGCCAGGGTATCCGGTAGAGTGCTGAGTGTGGAGTCCTGATGACAGCGTGGTCACTGCCATTGTGGCACGCAAAGCCAAGAAGATGTGGAAACTGGTTTAATCCAAGTCAGCCGACCCATTGCTCCATTCTGCCTGTCAGCCCCACTTAATAAGTGTGGTTTGAACATGCTACACTGTGGTGGCCTACTCTGCTGGGCTATGAGGAAGGAGAAAAAAGATGAGCAAAAGGTGTTGGGAGAAGATTGTAGATCATTCTCAACCAATGAGCTGTGCCATGCTGGAAAGTGCTATATTGAAGAAGTGTCAGTGACCATCTGCAGAGCAAGGAAACCACCAACAGAGTCAAAAAGTATTCTATGGAATGGGAAAAAGTATTGCAAACCGTATATCCATTGAGAGTTTAATCTCTAAAATACATAGGGAACTCCTACAACTCAATGGCAAAAAAAACAACAACAACTAATAACCTGATTAAATGCATAAAGGTCTTGAAAAGACCTTTCTCCAAAGAGGACAAAGGGCCGAGAACTGTATGAAAAATGCTCAGCCTTACTATTTATTAGCAACATGCTAATCAAGACCGCAGTATCTTACTGCCTCACGCTTGTCAAGATGGCTGGTATCAGAAAAGACAACAAGGGGAAGTGAAGATGTGGAAACATTGGAACCTTTGTGCATTGTTAATGGAAAATGGTGTGGAGGTTCCTCAAAAGATTAAAAATAAAGCTGCCCTGTGATCCAGCAGTCCCGCTTCGGGGTACGTATCCAAAAGGATTGCAGTCAGGATGTGGAAGAGATATTAGTGTTCCCATGTTCATTGCGGGATTATTCACTATAGCCAAGTTGTGACAACAATCTGAATGTCCGCTGACAGATGAACGAATAAAGAAAATGTGGTAGATGTACACAATGGAATACTAAACAACCTTACACAAGAACTAAATCCAGCAACATGCAACAATGTGGATGGAGCTTGAGGACATTACTGTAGTGAAATAAGCCAGTCACAGGAAGACAAACACTACACGATTCTGCTTATATGAGGTATCTAAAATAGTCAGATTCAAATCAAATAAAGAGTGGAATAGCGGTTGCCAGGAGCTAGAGGGAGAGGGAAAAGGGGAGGTACTAATCAAGGGCATAAAGTGTCAGTTAAAGAAGATGAATAAGCTCTAGAGATCTGTATAATATCGTCAACATACAGTCAACGATAACAAATTGTACACTAAAAAAATTTATTCACTAAGATAAAACACAATTTAAAATAAAGTAAAATGCATTAGTGGCTTTCTGGTCCTTGAGGATTGAGGGGGAAAACTCCCCAACATGGGTTTTAAACCGTTATATGGCCTGGCCATTGGCCACCTCTCCATGCTCACTATAAACCTCTCTGTTCCCAGCAGCTCTCTTTCCTGGGATTTCTATCCTCTGGCAGCTCATTGAGTTCACCCTGCTTCTTCCCACATGGACTGGCTTATGCATTGTCCTTTGCTTTTGCTTTGGGTATTCGCTTTTCCCGTCCCTCCTTCTCAACTCACTCTTCAGATGTCTTTAGGGCATCCTTGCCACATCCCATGATCAGATCAAATCTCCCCCATGTACCTCTCCAGGGTAGTACTTACATAACTGGCACCTTATCATCTTTTGTATGATTAGGTAATATCTGTGTTCTCAAATAGATGAGTTGCTTAAGGGCAGAGACTGCCTCCTCTCTCTTCTTTGCTCACTTTTTAATATTTTTGTTAAATTTCTAGACATGGTGCTAAATAAATATTTGTTGATTGGATAAAAGGATGAATGAATCAATGAAGTTGAGGCGTTGGGTAGTATAAAACAGGGCATCTAACCTACTCTGAGAAGCCCAGCAACCTTGCTTGTTTTTTGCTTTTCATTGTCTCTCTATCACCTTGCCCATTGCTTTGGAGATCAGTTATCTAAGCCAGTGATTTATTTATTTATTTATTTATCTTTATTCTATTCTATTCTATTTTATTTTATTTTATTTTATTTTATTTTATTTTATTTTATTTTATTTTATTTTGAGAGAGAGATATTGAGAGCATGAATGGCTGGGGGAGGATCAAAGAGAAGGAGAGAGTTCCAAGCAGGCTCCACCCTTAGCATAGAGCCTGATATGGGGCTCGATCCCACAAACCGTGAGATCATGACCTGAGCTGAAAACAAGAGTCGGACACTTAACCGACTAAGCCATCCAAGCACCCTGCTTAAGAATCTTTTTCTTGGATTGTCTCTTTTTTTTTCCTTTGCTCATTTGTTTGGTTTCTTAAATTCCACACATGAGTGAAATCCTGTGGTATTTGTCTTTCTCTGACTGATTTGTTTTACTTAGCATAATATACTCTAACTCCATCATGTCGTTTCACATGGCAAGATTTCATTCTTTTTCGTGGCTGAATAATATTCCAGTGTGTGTGTGTGTGTGTGTGTGTGTGTGTGTACTACATCTTTTTTCTTAAGTTTATTTATTTTGAGAGAGACAGAGACAGTGAAAGTGGGGAAGGGCAGAGAGAGAGAGAGAGAAAGAGAGAGAGAGAGGGAATCCCAAGCAGGTCCCGTGCTGCCAGTGCAGAGCTCCATGCAGGGCTTGAATTCACGAACTGTGAGATCATGACCTGAGCCGAAACCAGGAGTCGGATGCTTAACTGACTGAGCCAACCAGGCGACCCTATACCACATCTTCTTTATCCATTCTTCATTTGTTGGACACTCAGGCAGCTTCCATATCTTTGCTATTGTAAATAATGCTGCAATAAACATAGGAGTGCATGTATCCCCTTGAATTAGTGTTTTTGTATCCCTTGGGTAAACACCCGGTAGTCTACCTGAAATATTGATTCATCCGGTTTGGAGTGGGGCCTAGTCATCTTAACAATTATTTTGATAAAGTTGATTTGAATGCAGGTGTTTCACAGACCATGCTTTGAGAAACACAGTTACAGAATGCACACTTAATGTCGTGCTCTCAGCCGGGAGCCCGGGCTGAGTGTAGAAACAGCCTCATGAAAGGTGATGTCTACGACCTGTGAGTAATGTGAGGTAAGAAGGGAGGAAAATGAGACCCTCACGGTGGGGTGGGGGGGACAGTTTAGTTGAGTCCTTGAATGTAATTGTGATGAGCCTTGTTGGAGTTTCAGTGCGTATCGTCATCTCCCTGTGGTGCCTAAACACGCAGCCGGGCTTCCAGACCCTGAGAGGTTTGGGGAAGGGACTGCCTCATAAACTTGAGCCTAGGGGGCCCCCCGGGGCTCTATCGGGTCTGGAACTGCAAGCAGACCCGCTAAGATCCCCACTGTAGCAGCTTCAGCAGAGAGAGTTGACTTCTCTCCTTGCCTCTTTTCTTTGCTGCTTGCATTGTTTTGGCAGAGTTTATCCTAAAAATAGTACCACTGAGCCCCGCCCGGAGGCCTTGTGCCCTGAGTTTCTGCAGGGCTATACAGCGTGTTTGGCTCTTGCACACTTGCCGTCTCACAGAAGAGGCAACATTTTGTAGGAGGGCAAAAAGGAAAAACACAGAGTTTTGGGGACAGAAGACAGCAGTTAATAATCTGCCTCTGCCTCTGACTAGTCTCACTGACTTTAAGTCACTTAACCCTTTTGGGGCTCAGTTGTAGAGACTTGCCTGTAAGACAGGCATCTTCTAAGACGAATCTCATGGAAGCAGCCTGAGGGTCCAATCAGATAGAATATGTGTCACTTTTTGCTAAAGGACAATATGAGGGTTCTTCCTTCTGAGTGGACCGTGGTCCCCTTAATATCAACGATGACTTAGGTGTCTGCATAACCCAGCGCCATTCCTGATATATACCAGGCAGGGTCTGATGCCAAGTTGAACTCACTGTTCCTCTCCTTGTCTTAATTCTATTAATTGCTATCTCCTTGCCAGAATCCCACAAGGGCAGGGGCGGTGTCTACTTTCTGCACACCTGTTTGCCTCTGTCTTCTAGCCCAGTACCTGGCTCAATAAATACTTGTCGAGTAAGTGAGTAAATGAATAAATGGAAAATGAATTTATGTCAACGGAGGGTTTGAGGATGCCTCCTATATGCTAGGACTTTGCAGTCGGGAATGGTTTGTGTGCAAGAAATAGAAACCCAGCCAAACTAATTGTGAACTGAAAGAAATAACCAAGGCTGTAACTGAGGAAGTACAGCCAGGTCTCCAGGGACTAGGTGAGCACTGAAAAGTCAGCACATTTGGATCAGCCAGTCCACCTGCCCGGACTCTGTCTCTTTCGCTCTCTACTGCCATCCTCTCTCATCTCCTCACTTCCTCTCTGCGGGTAGTTTTATCCTCTTTGCTGCATACCGGCTCCTTCTGCTTTGATCAGACTTGAGACCAGAACACTCCAGCCTCTCATTGTAAGCACCAACTCTTATTAAAAAGAGTCTCTGAATGCCAAACCCAAATTTCCAAGAAAGAAATGATGAGTGTCTTAGTTAGGGACGGAGTCTACTCCAGTTGCGGTCAGCTACGATATCATGAGGTGGTGTCAGAGAGAGAGACCTTCCAGCTCGTCCCGCATTGTGCAGGGGCCTCAGAAGCAGGTGCTGATGGGGGGGGATGGACAGGTTCCCCCAGAGGGGAGAATGGAGACTGAGAGATTATCACCGGTAGAGGCCTGTCGAGTACAGAGGCACTGTGCCGAGTGCTGGGGTGAACACCGTTTACTTATTCCAGAACTATTCACTGGATGCCTATTTTTTTGTGCCAGGCACTGTTCCAGGTGCTGAGGATACAGCAGTGACAAGAAGGACAAGAACCATGCCCTCCTGGAAGCCTCGTTCTACATACAAAAATTCTACGTCCCAGCAAACAAGAACATGAGCAAGAGAACTTCAGATGGTGGTAAGTGCGCAGAGACATTGGCAATTCGATACACGGTGATGGGTCAAATGGCGGGAAAGTTATTTTCAATTGCCATTTAGAGTGTCCTATTCTGTCATACTGGCCAAAAATACCAAAAATAGTGCCCAGATCTAGTTGTTCTGTTTATAAAGGAGGAAGTGAAATAGAGTTCAGGATGTTCTTTGCAGTTCTCTCTCTGCTTGTCATGTTGTGGGGGACGAATGGGAACACAGCATCTAGCTTGGGCTGGATTAGGGACAGCCAGGCCCTGGAGTCACCCTCTCTAACCCTCTTTTGGAACTTACTAATGCAGCCCTGAGGGGCTCAGGACATGCCACATTCCAAGAGCCACCTGCCTCTGCTTGATTTGGGGGCTTGCCCAAAACAGGCTTCAGGGGGAGTACAGGGAATGTAGTGGGAGAGCAAGGTCACCTCATTACCTCAATGTCAAGCCTCTTGGACTTTCCCCAATAGTCTTCCACAGAAAGGATACCGCAAAAGGTAGGGCTGTTCTCTAGCCAGTTTTAGAAATAACAACAAGCTGAGGCTTATTGAACACTTAGCATATGCTAGACATGTTCTAAAAGCTCTATGGGTGTTCATTTACTGAATTTCTACAGTGATCCTGTGAGGTAGGTACTGCTAGGATCCCTATATTCCAGGTGAGGACATCAAGGCCAGAAAGTTTATAGAGCTTGCTTCAAGTCACGTGGTAGAACTGGACTTCAAATCGTGGCATTCTGGCTTCCCAAATTCATGGTTTTTATGAACAATGCGTGGTCCTAGCCAACTCAGATCCTTGTCTCTGGCTTCTCTCAAAGTAAGTATTAAATCAACTAAGTGACGATGTCATGCTCACTATTTTCATCAAATTTTCTAAATAAGAGCCACATGCATATCCAAGATCGTCCAAAGCTCCTATTCAAATGTAGAATAGGAGAGCGAAAAATCTGGGATTTTAGGTCAGACGTAGAATGATTTGTGTAGGCGTATTTTCTTTTGTTTTGTTTTTGCAACCTTTCCATCAAACCATTATCGTTTGGTACCCAGTGAGGGGGTAAGTACTGTTTTATGCTTATCTTCATTTAGAGACAAGATTGGTCCCACAGATGGCTTCACAAATGTGGAGAGCAGGAAAGTATTAAGATACTCGGATGAAAAGAAGCTCCACAGAATTGTTTCAGGCATCAGCAAGCAGGTGGGGGAAGTATGTGGGGGCAGGCCAGCTTTTTGAAGCTTTTAACTGCAGTCCTCAGTAAGGATAGTGGAATGCATCAGCTCAGCCCAGGTCCGATTTTGCTAGAAGGAACTGGGGAGCTGGTGACTCTTTTTTCCGATTCCTCAGCTTTAAAAAATCTTTTCAAATTGAGATGTCACTCACATACTATAAAATGAACGTTTCAGAGCATAGAATATTCACAACGTTTTACCAACCATCACCACTCTCTAATTCCAGAACATTCTCTTCACTCCAAAAAGATACCCATACCTAATTAGTCACCCCCTATTCCCCCTTCCCTTAATCCCTGGTGACTACCAATCTACTTTCTGGCCTATGAATTTACCTATTCTGGACATTTC
The DNA here is from genome assembly GCF_028018385.1 of Neofelis nebulosa. Taxonomy (NCBI): domain Eukaryota; kingdom Metazoa; phylum Chordata; class Mammalia; order Carnivora; family Felidae; genus Neofelis; species Neofelis nebulosa. Next base: position 136,540,266 of record NC_080785.1, on the reverse strand, counting down.
AAGTGAATGGAATCAGACAATACGTGTCTTTGTGCTTCTCTCACTGAACACAGTATGTTTATGGTTCATCCATGTTGTAGCATGTTTCTGTATGTACTTCATTGCTTTTTATAGGTTAATAAAATTCTGTCGTATAGCTATACCCTATTTTATGTATCCATTCATCATTTGATGGGCATTTGGGTTGCTTTTATTACTTGAGTATTATGAATAATGTTGCTATCAACATGACTGTACTAGCTTTTGTGTGGATTTTTAATTATTTTTATTATTATTTTAATTTAGTTATTTAATTCTCTCACGTACATACCTAGGATGGAATTGCTGGGTCATGTGGTAACTCTGTGTTTAATATTTTGAGGAAATGCCAAATTCTTTCCCAAAGTGGCTGTACCATTTTACATTTACAGTAGTGTGTGAGGGTTCCAGTTTCCCCACAACCTCACCAACACTTGTGGCCATCCCTCTTTTTGGTTATAGTCTGGAGATTCTTGTAGATATTTGGTTCATAAGTGGTTCTATTAGGTGACTTTGTTTTCTTGTTTTTTGTTTTTTTTAATTTATTTTTATTTATTTATTTATTTATTTATTTATTTATTTATTTATTGAGAGAGGGAAAGAGACAGTGGGGAAGGGGAGAGGGAGAGAGAGTCTTAAGCAGGCTCAACATCCAGCCTGGAGCCCAAAACAAGGCTCGATCTCACGACCAGGAGATCATGACCTGGGCCAAAATCAAGAGTCAGGGGCTTAATCAGCTGAGCCACCCAGGCAGCCCTAGGTGGCTTTGGTTTTACTGGCTGAAGGAAAGTGAGGATTTATTTATGTATTTGTGTGTGGAGAGGCAGGGGAAAATGGGGAGACATGGACAATAGAGAGTTTTGTCACCCAACCTTGTCTAGTGAATTTATCTTGAGACTCAGGGAAGAGAGGAGACAACTCAGAGCCCAAGAAGTTCCTGAAAGAGCTTCTAAGACTCTGTACACCAGCAGGATACTTTGGGACCCAGGGACCAGGTTAATGAGTGTAGGGACTTTTCCCCATTGATGCTGGAATGTGGGACAGCACAGGGGCGGGGGTGCTGAGGGACACGAGCCCATTATTGGCACAGTGGTCGATGTTCACTAAGGGCACTGGGAAGGAAGCAGGGTCTGAAAGCCATCCTCACACAGCTGATGGCAGTGGCTTCCATGAGGAGGCCAGGGTACAAAAACTACCGTGACATGGTGAGTCAAGTCCTGCCTTAGAAGGTCAGAGTCAACATGACCTGGGAGTGAAACTGAGCCACAGGCTGGCAAACTTGGGTACCATGTACCTACTGCCCTGCCTCAGAGGCCCTATGCAAACCCACACCTTTTTTACTTTTTTGCCTTCTAGGGAATTCTAGGCCTGACAGGTATCAGTAGCTTTGACCCTAACAAAGAAAAGGAAGACAGAAACATCCATGACCTTTTAAATCCTCATTTTTCTGCCCAGCCTGGTGTTTCTCATTACCATTTTACAGACTGGAAGGAAATAGATTTTGTGCCATGTAAATTATTTTGAGTTTATGGTCTCTGGCTGGAAAGCCAGGGTTGATTCCTCAGAGGATGTTTTATGCCAGCCCATTAGCGTGAGCTTCTTATTGACGAACCAATAAAGCATGACCTGCCCGAGCCTGGTAATGGAATCTCCCAACTCATAATTAATATTCAGGTAAAGTGCCACCACATTAATCCGCTTCCCCTCCCATGGTAATTGGTGTTTAATTTCTATTTTATTAACCAGGATTGGTAAATCTTGGAAAGTTCTGGTTCCAGGCATTTACTGTAAGAGGCTTCTATGTTCTTCACAGATACTTCCTGGTACACACAGAAGCCTGTAATGCATTAACTTGTGGTGTACATTAAACTTTAAGAAGCCCTTCTACGATCTCACTTGGGCCCCATGCCAACTCTGGACGGTAGAGTGAGGTAGAGATCACAAAGCCCCATTTTAATGCATGAGGAAACTGAGGTTCGAGAATGGTCCTAAATGGCAAAAAAAGAATCTTGATTCTCTCAGCTCTATACAAGTCCTGTGCTACATTTATAAAGTTTTAATAATGAAACTTATAAGCTGGTTTTATTGACTTGATTTATCAAATCAGTTCTGTCTTCCATTTCTCTGGGTATAATACTTCAGAAGCTAATGCTTGGAGCTAAAACGCTGTCAGGATGACTGATGTATTCAGTTAAAATAAAATAAAGTTCTGCCCCAGCAAAACAATTTTAAAAATCAGATACAAATGTTTAAGGAGATGCGTTTATTTCCCAAAACACTTGGCCTCTCCTCCCCTCCAATGCCGTACAATGGATTCTCCTACATGCACAATAATCTGTGACAAACTTGAATTGGCATATTGGGTTAATAAACTATTATGAAAATCAATGGTAATTAAAGGGAACACTTAGCTGACAAAGTTGAGAAAACTGAATGTATTTGTGAGCTCTTAATTTTCTTTTCCCCTTTAACTGTTCCCTCTGGCTGTCATGGCTTTCAGTAGTTTGCTATCCAAATACCAAAAAAACTGAGCTGGCCTGGGTATTACTGGGTAATTTCAATTACTAAAAGCACGAATTGATATTCCACTGGAAAAAAAATTTTTTTTAATTTATTTTTGAGATAGACAGAGTGCAAGCAGGGGAGGGGCAAAGAGAGCGGCAGAATCTGAAGCAGGATCCTGGCTCTGAGCTGTCAGCACAGAGTCTGACGCGGGGCTCAAATGCACGCGCCGTGAGATCATGACCTGAGCTGAAATCGGATGCTGAGCCGACTGAGCCATCCAGGCACCCCTGGTATTCCACTTTTTAAAAGAACTTCTCTAATCTCGGACTTACGTCTTTAAACTCTGTCAGTGTGCACTATGATTGATGGTTACATGGAAAATGGTGACGAGCTGCTTTCCTATGGAATTAGTATAAATGGATTGAGCTTGTAGGAGGTACCAACTTTAGTTACTTGACAGTTTCCTAATTGTGGATTCCTAATTACTCAAAGAATCTTTCTTATCTCTTCTATCTTCCCATCCTGACACCTGTGGGGAGTGTGATACAGAAATGGTGAGACACAGAACCAAGATACGTAATGGAAAACCCGCCAGAAAATTTCCTTTCACTACTAACAGTTCTAGGACTATGACATCATAGGTCCAGTGAGGTGTAGATACTTTGATTAGAAGTTAGGGAATTTAGGTAAACCACCAAGAAAAACGCAGCTCTAAATCCGTGCCTGGTCTTCAGTGAGCATTTTCATTTGCCTAAATCATCTGGAAAACTGACAGGATATTTTTTCATTCATTTCCATCCACCTATGGAAAACATACTCCATGTCTCCTATATGCATCTGGGCAATCAGGTCGGTCTTGACGATGCAGAGACACGTGATCCCTGACCTCAAGACCTTCAGTCATCTATCTACTCCTCAAGACATTTCATCAACCAACAGAAACCCAGCCACCTTAAAAGGACGACGGAACATAGAGGCTGTAGCAGCTGAGCTCTACCCACCTGCGAGTGAGGCAAGTAGGAGGAAGCTAATTGCAGTGAGTGGCAAGGAGGACATGGTGATTAGAGGAGCTTAACAAGAGCCGTCATCCTAATTCCCTGGTGGTGGAGAAGGACACGAGCATCAGTGAGATCAAAGACGCTTGCCAGAAGTTTCTAACTGGGATGACAACATGGCCTCATGTTCATCCACCAGTACCTCCCAGAGATGGTGTGGTAACGTGCTGGACACCTGCCAGTGCATCATTCCAGCTGTTCTGGGCATCCTGTCCGAGGGGCACCCCCATGACACTGCCGAGGACTCCATGCTCTGCAGGGCCAGGGGCATGTTCACGGCCAAAGACCTGTGTGAGGGCCCTGCCCACAGCCACGCAGCCTCTCCTCAGGCTTACCATCAGCCCTTCTCTAAGTTTTGAGCCTCTGGTTTCCACTTCCCTGCCCCTTCCCCCTCCATCGAGAGGCTAGGTGCGGTGCCACCAGGTTGCTGGGGCCCTGCCATTCAAGTCAAGGCTGGTTAGGGAACAGGAAGCCTGAGTGTCTTGTCTCCAGTACCTCTTTCCTGTGCTGTTACACAAGGTCATTGTTGATGTTGAATTAAAGTAAAGTTCTTGTTTCTCTCCCCTCGCACACAAAAAAGGGGGGGAGCTAGAATGTAAAAAGGAGATAAGTCCATATGATAAGTGTTTTTTTCAAATGTCGATTTATTTTTTGACAGAGGGACAGAGTACGAGCGTGGGAGGGGCAGGGAGAGAGAGAGACACAAAATCTGCAGTGGGCTCCAGGCTCTGAGCTGTCAGCACAGAGCCTGATGCGGGGCTCGAACTCACAAACTGTGAGATCATGACCTGAGCCAAAGTTAGACACACTTAACCGACTGAGCCACCCAGGCGCCCCTTGAATTATCCATTTCAAAGCCCTGTCTCCAAACACATTCTGAGGTACTGGGGGTTAGGGCTTCTACGTACGGATCTGAAAGGGGACACAATTTAGCCCACAACACAAGGGAAGTGAATTTCAAACTGGGACTTGAAGAAAAAGTAGGATTTAGTCAAGTCAGGAGCTGGGGAAGAGGGAGAATTTTCTGTGCCAAAGGTGCTCATGCCTCAGGTCTTGGAAGCCAGAGGAAGTCGTGTATGCAGCACACGGCAGGCACTGTGGGATGGCCACAGCCTAGACGGAACATGCAAAGCACCATGATCGGAGGCTGAGGATGAGGAGGGCTGGATTGTCGCGGTCCCTGCCATCCAAGTTATGGCTGGGACAAGGGGGCTCTTGGAAGAACTTTAAGCAAGAGATTGAGGATCGGATGTGCATTAACCCAATACCTAAAGGCCCCTGATGGGCGCATGAACACATAGCACGAGCCCTCTGTAAGCCGGCAGTAGACTGTTCACCCCTCACAGAGAGACGGGAGTTGTGGAGGTCATGAGGATAACCATCCTTGAGGATCCTAGTGCAGTTAAGGAAGCTCTTTCTTGTAGATGACCTTTTGTGATCCTGCCAACTCCAAGCTGGGCAAACGAGGGCTCAGAGAGGCGAAGGGCGCTGCCTGAGGAAGGTCACAAAGCTTAGCACGGGGCGAGTCTGGATCGGAGCGCCAGCCTTTCACGTCTTTGCTGCAGCCCTTTTGAGGAAATCAGCGTCCTTTCTGAGTGATGAACGGCATTCTCTAGCCTCTCTTCCAAGCAAAGCCCTGCAGCACATAGTTCTTTGTGGTCTACTCGACATCCTTGTTAAAATGTTCACTCTTCTAAGGAGGGAAAAAAGCTGTCATTTGAGAGGCATTTACTGCCATAATTACAGCCACCGTTTGGTGAAGTTGAGCGAGAAAACCCCAGTGACTTAAAAGGCAAACCACCATATGCCACAATCTGTCAGGGGCCAGCATTTGACAGAAAACAGTTTGATGGAAACTTTTCTGTTGTATTTTCAAAAGAGACAGGCACAGTACAGAGAACCACCCTGATACATTCATACAGTTTTCTCAGTATTGGGTTGTGGGTTTCCAACCTTTATGTGCTATCTTCTCATCCCACCCTATCCTTTATCAAACTCTTTGCCCCAAAGGGCTACAGCCTCCCTGAGCTCTCTGGGTACCACTAGCAAGATCGCATTTCTTTCTTTTCTTCATTGTCATCTGGCTCTCTGTGGTCCCCAGGAATGTTTTGCCTAAGACACAGTCAAAGAAACTTTTCTCATTATGCTCCGATAACTTCTCCATACCAAAAAGGACCAGAAGAGGAGGGTGGTCATGTTTATCCCTGCCAGCTTCAGACCCAGCTGAGATTTCTAGAGTGGCCACCTCCCTCCTCTTCCTTTGTCCTTGGGATCCCATGTAGCCTTCTCAGGGTCTCACCGTCCTCAAGGCCTCTCTGCCTTGACTACAGTTTGACTGGACCCCATGATGAACCTGAAGTTTTGCATAATAAGTAATCTGCACTAGAAATTAATATCCTAAGAATCAGGATATAAGAATTAGACTAGTGGTTCTCAACCCAGAAGTGATTTTTGTCCCTCAGGGAACATTTGAAAATATTTGGGAACATTTTTGTTTATCGCAACATGGAGGAAGGTGTGTAAGCAACATCTAGTGGGTGAAGGCAAGGGATGCTGCTGAACATCCTCCTACAACGCACAGGACAGGCCCCCTAAGACAAGAAGTTATCTGGCCCCAAATGTCAATAGTGCTAGAGTAGAGAAACTATGACCTAGACAACCACCAATACTTAAGGCTTTATTCTATGGCAGATCTGAGAGTAGAAATAGGGATTCTGTGAGAATCATAGATTTTTGACCCCTCAAAACTCAGTCTAGAGGGGCACCTGGGTGGCTCAGTCAGTTAAGCAGCTGACTTCAGCTCAGGTCATGATCTCACGGCTCATGGGTTCAAGCCCCGCGTTGGGCCTCTGTGCTGACAGCTCACAGCCTGGAGTCTGCTTCGGATTCTGTGTCTCCCTCTCTCTCTGCTTCTCCCTGCTCATTCTCTCTCTCTCTCTCTCTCTCTCTCTCTCTCTCTCTCTCAAAAATTAACATTAAAAAAAACCCTCAGTCTAGAGGGGGTATATATAATTTAGAATGTTCTCAGTTACAAGTGACAAAATTCCCAAAGAAGGCCTTAAAGATAGTTGCACGTTTCTCATGTAACAAAACTCTGGGAGTAGACTGTTTTGGGATTAGTCAAGTGAACAGTTCAACAATGTCAGGTGTCTGGGTCAGCTTCTCCAGAATGCTTTTGGCTTACCCCTCATGGTGGCAAAATGGCTGTCACACAGCCATTCTCACCAGATAGCCCTCAAGGCAGGATGGATAAAAGGTGTAAGGGATCTCCTCTCATGTATCCATTCTTATGAGGGAGCAAAATTCTTTCCAGAAGCCCCCCAATGCCCAGTAGCTTTTTTCTTGTATCCTTCATGTCAAAATTGGGACACCTGCCTGATTTAAACTCTGCAGAGAAAGTTGGGAATGGGGTTACCATGGGTAACTTAGACCAGGACTTAGCATACATTTTTGGTAAAGCACCATATAGCAAGTATTTTAGGCTTTGTGTACAATATGATCTATGTTGTACATTCTTCTTTTAATTTTTATAACCTTTAAAAATGTTAAAACTATTCTGAGCTCAGGGTTGCACAAAACAGGCCATGGACCACAGTTTGCTGATGCCTGGAAAAAGTGTCTTCCAATACCTGCACAAAATCAGGATTCTATTAGCAAGGAGAATGGGGATAATGGCTGTTGGTAGGCAAATAACTGTATCTGCCACAGCATAGTGCGAATAAAATGTAATTTCCTTAAATGTTTATTTTTTGAGAGAGAGAGAGAATGAGAGCAGGGGAGGGGAAGAGAAAGAGGGAGACACAGAATCTGAAGCAGGCTCCAGGATCTGAGCTGTCAGTACAGAGCCAGATGCGGGGCTTGAACCCACGAATCATGAGATCGTGACCTGAGCCAAAGTGGGATGCTTAATTGACTGAGCCACCCAGGCGCCCCTAAAATGTAATTAGAATACAGTGGTTCAAGTGCTGTGAGAATGCACACAAGAGGCTGTGGGAGCCAGCCTCAAAGATGGCCCTCAATGGTCCATGCCTCCTGGTATTCACACTCTTGTGTCAGCTTAGTTTGCTGGGCTGATGCAAGTGATGGTGTATGACTTTAGAGGCTAAGTCATAAAAGACATTGTCATTTCTACCTTAGTCTCTTGGAGTGACCATTCCGGTGGAAGTCAGCTGCTACATTTTAAGATACTCGACTGTTGAGAGGCCCACATAGTGAGCTGAGGCTTTCCACCCACCACCAGCACCAGCTCGCCTGCCATGTGATGAACCACCTTGCCAACGGTCCTGGCCCCAAACAATCCTCCAGTTGACTGAAGCTTGGGCTGATACCTTTACTGCAACCGCATGAGAGAGGCTGAGCCAGAACTTCTCAGCTCATTTCCTTCTGAATTGCCAACTCACAGGAACTGTTAACCAGTACATATTGGTTTTATGTCCCTTAGTTTGGGGCTGATTTATTATGCAGATGCGGACAACAAATACACAGGCATCTAAGAGGGGTGGCCATGCCTTGGCCTTAAGACTCTTAGAATGGAATTTTCAAATATCAGTGACACAGTAAGGTGTGTGAGGGAGGGCAGAGGAGGGAAGGATGCACCAGACGAGGATTTAGGAAACCTGGGACCTCTGGTTCATTTGGGAACTTGGGGCAAATTGATTCACTTCTTTGGACAGCATAAGCAGATCCTGGGGAGGAAAGGGTAAATGCCAGACATATGAGAGAACGATCAAAAGTTTTTGATGCAAGGCTCACTTCTGTTTTCTCTGAGGTAGTAAATAACATATCTTTTCCCCCATCCATCTTGAAAATAAAAATACAGGAAAACCCACTGCAGCAGGAGAGAGTGGGCAGGATTGCAAGTGTCCGACATCACGAAAAGAGACTCTGCGGGGAGTAGTGGTTCAGAACCAAGGACAGTAGCCTACATACCTCTACTGCTTCCCCCACAGAACACTTAGGGCTTGCTATGCATTTTATGGCATCCATTCTTTGATATATAAAATTAGAAGAGTTGAATCATATGCTATTTAAAACTCAGCTCTAATCTGTAAATTCATGATTCCAGGTTATGTGCACTGCTTTCAAATCCCTGTCAAATCCTCTGCTCAGTTGCTGCCAATGCAGAAGGTCAGTCTTGTCTCTCAGATGGACATAGCATTAAAGGTGATATATTGAACTCACATCAATTTACCGAGGAAATGAGGACAAGCAAAGGGTGTTAATTTATTTCTCTTTATTCAGCTCACATTTACTGCTATTTGCTATCATTTGCCAAGCCCTGCAGGGGATAAAGGAGGGAAGTCACAGATTCTTTCTTCAAGAAGTCTGCAGTCTAGAGGGGAAATGACAAGGACTCAAATAACTCTCCTTTCTGCATTTCTCCTTCCTCCGTTATATATACACTGTGCTCATCTCCTTAAATAAGACTGACTCTCAGAGAACGATCTTATAACATTTTTGCTTTCATGTGGGTTTAACTCACTGTGTTACTGTGCACTTTAAACCTCATCTATCTCATGGAATGGAAGATTTAATCTTCTCGTAAAGAAATTTGAGGCCATCATTGGCAGACTTTTTTAATTTGGTCAAATCCACGGTTAAAATTCCTTAATCTGCAAAATGGAGCTAGCAATATTGACACTGACTATTTGCATCTTTTGTCAGCTTAGCACTCCTCTTCATTCCACTGCTGAGATAGGAGCCCCAACCCTGATTCCATGTGGCTGTGGCTGGGCTTTCAATCAAAACCACTGGCTGGCCACTGGAGTAGCCTTAGCTCCATTCTTCATAGAGATTGGTTCAAGGGATGGATACATGGCCTAAGCAGGGCCACTAAAAATCTCTACACATGGTCTGATTTCTGCTTCATCTGGAATTGCAACCTACAAGGATGATGTAAGCTTTAGCTGTTTGTATGAAGCCATCTACAATAAGAGAAGATGCTGCTGACATGTTGGAAAAATGAAGCCAAGATACAGAGAGGGAAGGGGCAAGAGAGAATGAAAGAGACTAATGAGAGAGGTAGAGAGAGGTTGTTTGGTCTCTGGACCTAGACAGGCCTGAACGTAGCACATTTTACGTAAGCCAACGCATTCTTTTTCATGATTACGTGTATTTAAGATATGTGTCTTTCATTTATAGCCTACAAGAATCCTAACATGCTAATTATCAGCGTTATTATGAGGATCAAGTAAAATGTTTGAAAGGCCTTTGTCAAACACAAAATATAAAAACTGCAGTAACGTTCTCTGGAGCTAACCCTTTAATCTCGCCATATGTTTCCAAATGCATAATAGATACTATTCCATTCAGTTCCGTCCTGCAGCCTTGATGCAGTGATGATGGGGCAGATCTTCAATTCTTCTTCCTTTGATATCAAGCTAATGTGTTTCATTTATTAAATTTCTCCATGAACTAAATAATAACCTGAAAAGATCTCTGTGTTCTTTCAATACAGGTTAAAAATGCAGAGCTACTCAAAGTTAAGTGCAACCAGCTTTTGGCATTACTTTATAACAAGAACCTTCAGGGACTCACTGCTCCCTTGATGTTTTGCTTAAATTGCAGTGAAATGGCTGCTGCTCTGGGTGATAGAATTCTCCACCATTCGCTGCCCTTGATTTCGTCTGTGCTAAGAGGAATCCATCACAGTGACATTCCTGAAATTCTGAGGCAGGGCAAATACTTCGGCAGATGTTTTCTCCAGTTAAGTTCCTATTTCTCTCTCTCTCTCTCTCTCTTTCCTGTGGGGGGCACAATCTCTTTAGAAAAACCTTAACCTTGGGACACCTGGGTGGTTTAGCCAGTTAACCATCCGACCTCGGCTCAGGTCATGATCTTATGGTTCATGAGTTCAAACCCCATGTCAGATTCTGTGCTGACAGCTCAGAGCCTGGAGCCTGCTTCAGATTCTGTGTGTGTGTGTCTCTCTCTCTGCCCCTCCCCTGCTCATGCTCTGCCTCTCAAAAATAAATAAACATTAAAAAAAATTAAAAAGAAGAAAAGAAAAACCTTCACCTTTCTAAAGTACTTGTAGGAAGTCCTTTTCGAGCTTTGACTTATAGTCAGAACTGTAATTACTTTTTTTTTTTTCAACGTTTTTCATTTATTTTTGGGACAGAGAGAGACAGAGCATGAACGGGGGAGGGGCGGAGAGAGAGGGAGACACAGAATCAGAAACAGGCTCCAGGCTCCGAGCCATCAGCCCAGAGCCAGACGCGGGGCTCGAACTCACGGACCGCGAGATCGTGACCTGGCTGAAGTCGGACGCTTAACCGACTGCGCCACCCAGGCGCCCCTGTAATTACTTTTATTTTTGCTCCCAAACTGGAATGATCTCTGCTGGACACATGGGACTTGGCCTTTTCTCCCAAAGTAGGTAGGTACATATTTGGAAATCATTTAGACATGTTGAATATTTGAGGGTTGAAGTAAAAGTAGGCATTGAAGTGGGGTCTCAGAGGTTGACGGGTCTGAGCTTCCCCCCAAATAGGGGTGGTTTTGAGCCCACCAGAAGCCATCTAGCTCAGCAATTCCTAAAACTTGATCTGTAGCCCATAGGTCTTCCTGATATGGTATTTAATAATTGAAAAAAAGAAGTGCTGGTTTTCTAGATTTTCATGATTACACACAGAGTTTCTTCCTAAAAACCCCCTAGTTACTAAGTAATTATTGATGCTTATTCACATTTGACACCCAGAATCTAGACTTAGTGCACTGTCACAGTTACTGAGGCCTCAAATTCAGTGTTAACTGACTATGTGCCAGCTACCCCCATCCTGTCTCTATTCCTCCTTATTCCAGTAAGACCAACTTCATGACCTACTTTGGGCCTTTGCACTTTTATTTCCTCTGCCTTGGAATGCAGCTTCTTAATTTTCCACACAGTTGGCTCTGTGTGGGCACTCAGGTATCAGCCCCAATGACTCCTCAGGGATATCTTCCCTGCTCACCTGATTAAAATAGCCACCCACCAGTCACTCCTGGTCACCTTATCCTATTTCGTTTCATACCTTGCCTTTTATGTTCATTGTCAGTCTCATCCCTGGAATCTCCCTGAGAACAAGGGCCTTGTTCTTCTTGTTCACATCTGTATCACCAGCTTCTAGAAACGATGCCCAAATGCATGGTGGACACTCCATAAGTATTTGCTGGATGAAAAAATGTGGTTTCCACGCAAGTTTACATAGTAGCAAGCAGATATTTGATTCCTTCTGGACCACTGCACTAAAAAAATGACAGCACTAAAAAAATGACAGCAGACTATTTATTTATTTATTTATAATCTCTACACCCAAGGTGGGGCTTGAATTCACAACCCCAAGATCATGCTCCACTGACTAAGGCCAGCCAGGCACCCCGACTGCAGGCTTTTTAAAAGGTTTGGAGCCACTGATCAAGAAGGGTTCTTCACCTGGAATTCAGAAATGGGGTCTAGTGGCCTATGAACCCTCTGAAATTTTATACACATTTTTCTGGGAAGAAAGGCAATAATGTTCTTCATGTTCCCAGTGGGATGGGCAGGACTGGCCAAAGCTGACTTGTCGCCAATCTAGACAGGGTCCAACGCGATTCTGCTGCACCAAAGCACATACCTGTGTGAAGAGCATTTCTGCCTCTCCAGCTCAGACATTCTGCATTCAGCCTCCAAGCAACTTGCAAATTGATTACTTTTATTGACCTTTATGAGCTTTAAAACTTTTTAAAATTTTTTAATGTTTATTTATTTTTGATTGGGACAGGAGGGGCAGAGAGAGAGGGAGACACAGAATCCAAAGCAGGTTCCAGGTTCTGAGCTGTCAGCACAGAGCCCGATGCGGGGCCCGAACCCACAAACCATGAGATCATGACCTGAGCCGAAGTTGGATGCTTAACTGAGCCACCCACGTACCCCTAAAACAATTTTGAGTTTATTTATTTAGAGAGAGACAGAGACAGCAGAGCGGGGGGGTGGGGGGTGCAGAGAGAGAGGGAGAAGAGAGAGAATCCCAAGCAGGCTCTGTGTCGCCAGTTCGAGCCCAAGTCAGAGGGTGGAGTGAGGGGGGCTGGAACTCAGGAAACCACTATATCATGACCTGAGCTAAAACGAAGAATCAGATGCTTAACGGACTGAACCACTCAGGTGCCCCTGCCTTTATGGGCTTTTTAAAATTGATCGTATATGAAAGAAATACTTAAAACTACTGAAGTTCCAGGGGTACCTGGGTGACTCAGTCGGTCAAGTGTCCCACTCTTGATTTCGGCTGGGATCACGATCCCACGGTTCATTAGTCTAGCCCTCCCCTGGGCTCTGAACTGACTCCACTGAACCTGCTTGGGATTCTCTACCTCCCTCTCTGACTCTCTTTCTCTCTTTCTCAAAATAAATAAATGAACTTTAAAAAAAATTTTTTAAATACTACCGAAGTTCCTAAGAACTTGGTGAACAGATGTGCAAAACTAAGCAGAAAATATGTTTTGAAAACTCTGATAATTTCTTTGTTGCCCCCAACTCTCTGTGCTTTTATACCATAGGTATAAGTGAAGCACTTCAACATAGTTTGCTTCTGTCAGTCTTGTGAATGTCTAGGATTTCAGGCTCTGGAGTCAGATGTACTTCTGTTCCAATGCGGACTCAACCACTCTGTGTCATCATGCACAGGGTACTCTTTGGTTTCCGCATCACAAAATGGCACATCAGCCTTGTAGAATTGGGATGGGAGTATTATATGCCTAGCATCTTTCTAGCTACTTTATATACATTAATTCAGCAAGATAAGATAAGAAATCCTCCTAAGAATCGGTAAAGTAGGTCATTTAAAAATCATTGCCACTTTATAGACTGGGAGACTGAGGCACAGAGGAGGTAAGGAACTTGACCAAAGACACACAACTATTAAACGTCCCATACACATACGATCCCACAGTGCCTGACACATAGTGCGCATATCATAGCGTCTCTGGAGTTGCTGGGATGACTAAATGGGAAGAGGAATGTCTTACATGGAGCCCAGCACAAAGCAAGGATGTAATCGATGTTACTGTTTCCTTGAAAGCCATCCTCCTTGTTGGAATCACTGGCAGCAGAAGTACCCCACATGTAGCCCAGTCCCTGAAGACATTGTGAATATTTGCTTTTGTGGACCACAGTGTATGGGCAAACCCAGCGTGAGCTGCGAAGTGTCTGTAGAACACTTCTCTGTCCTTGGTGACAAGTGACACCTGTAACCCAGAGTGCGATGTGCAGTATTCAAGGCAGCGGCTGCAGAGTCCTCACATCTGGTTGTGCGCACGGTTTCTATTATGGTCTGGCTGCTTGTTTCAGTCAGGTTCTCTGGGAAGCCGTGCAATCACTTGGTTTATGTAATATTCTTGGAATAACCTTTGCGCCAACTTCTTTTTGTCAACCGTGTTCTATTGCTTATCACTCAGGATGCTTGAGATTTTCATTGCATTTGTTCATCAAACATTTTTTTTTTTAACGTTTATTTATTTTTGAGACAGAGAGAGGCAGAGCATGAACAGGGGAGGGGCAGAGAGAGAGGGAGACACAGAATCTGAAATAGGCTCCAGGCTCCGAGCTGTCAGCACAGAGCCCGACGCGGGGCCCGAACTCATGGACTGTGAGATCATGACCTGAGCTGAAGTCGGACGCTTAACCGACCAAGCCACCCAGGCGCCCCCAAACATTTAAAAAAATTTTTTTTAACGTTTACTTATTTTTGAGACAGAGAGAGACAGAGCATGAATGGGGGAGGGGCAGAAAGAGAGGGAGACACAGAATCGGAAGCAGGCTCCAGGCTCTGAGCCATCAGCCCAGAGGCCGACGCGGGGCTCGAACTCACGGACCGAGAGATCATGACCTGAGCTAAAGTCGGACGCTTAACCGACTGAGCCACCCAGGCGCCCCTGTTCATCAAACATTTATAGAGCTGCTACTATCTGAGAGGCAATGGGTACAGCGAGAGGCACATAGAAACTTTCCTGCTCTCAAGGAGCTTCTGTGAAAATAGCCTTACTCCTCCTTTCCTTCCTTTCTGCAAGTGGTCATTCTGCTGGCAAAATAGCCCCAGCCTCCTTCAATATTTCCTAGGTAACAAGTTTTAGTTCTATCACCATCCTGGTCCCCATCCTTCATGCTCTGTAAGTTGACAGAGTATTTGTGAGGAATCTTTCATAGCAAGTGCCAGAAACTCAATCAAATTGGATTAAGGAAAAAAAAAATACACACACACACACACACACACACACACACACACACACATACACACACACACACACACATTGGTTCAGGAAACTGAAAATTCCAGGGTGAATTAACTTCAGGCTGGTCAGTGACTCTGTACTGATATTGTCTGTGTTTTGGAGGCTAGAAGTTCTGGATGAAGGTGTGGGCAGGGTTGGGTTGTTGCCCTCTGAGACGGTGAGAGAGAATGTGTTCCATGCCCCTCTCCTAGCTTCTGGTGGTTTGCTGGCCATCTTTGGCATTCCTTGAAATGAACCTGCTTAAGATACTAAGTAGCAGAGAACAGACAGTATGCCCCCATTCAGTATTCCACAAAATGAGACTTATTTAATTCTTGCATGAACGAAGGTTCCTGGCTGATGAATGGCTCTCCTCAGAAAACAGGGTCTCCTTAGTCTCCTCATTAGAAATAAGCAATGGTTCCCGAAGATGCACCTAAGTTACGGAGCCCAGAGCACTCACGCCTCCCCACTTCAGCATTTATATCCACATTTCCATTTTGAACCAAACTTTCTGGAAACTCACTCACTCATGTGACAAGGCTCTCACAAGAAAAGACACTGTGCCTTGAGCGCTTATTAATATTCATCATTATTTCTAAATGAAGACCAAAATGAGATGATGTTGTCAGGCTTATAAAAATGCATTATGAAAAGTCACCAAATATTGCTATGCAGAGGACGCCGCCTAAAGCTTTAAAGATATACTCAGCACTGGGGTGCCAGCGTGGCTCAGTTGGTAAAGTGTCCGACTCTTGATTTCAGCTCAGATCATGATCTCACCCATCTGCGCTGACAGCAAGGAGCCTGATGAGAATTCTCTCTCCCCTCTCTCTGCCCCTCCCCCCACTTGTGCACTCTCTTGCTGAAAATAAATGAACATTAAAAAAAAAAGATAGAGTCAGTACATTCCGGTCTACCTAGAATCACACTTTAGTTAATCCAGAAAGTGGGTAGAATTGCATGTGGGTTAATTTTATTTTATTTTTATTTTTTTTAATATTTATTTATTTTTGAGAGAGAGAGAGAGAGAGAAACTGTGAGTGAGGGAGGGGTAGAGAGAGAGGGAGACACAGAGTCCGAAGCAGGCTCCAGGCTCCGTGCCGTCAGCAGAGAGCCCGACGCGAGGCTCAAACCCACGAACTGTGATATCATGACTTGAGCCGTAGTCGGACCCTTAACTGACTGAGCCACCCAGGTGCCCTGAATTGTTTTTAATCTTGAAACACATACCCTATCATGCTGCAAAAGGAGTGTTTCGTTGTATATTTAGTCTGCAGTAGAAGAGTAAGTTATGCCTCTAAGTAACTGTTTTGAAATCCGTCTATGTATACATACAGTGCAGAGTTCTTTAAGAAAAAAACTGGAGCAAATATTCTGGCATCTTCCATGGAAACTGAGAGAAGTGTTGAGATGTTATATAAGCATAAGGACTAGGGATGATGGACGCTGTTACAGCCAGAAGGGGAAAAACAGAGGGAGTTTGTGGATGGTGGCGTCCTTTACAAGTGACAGTCCTGGTTTCCTACACTATGCCGCTGTAATATAAATTCAGAGGACGTCTTGGAGCCTAGTAAATCAAAAATACATTTGAACCTTATTGATTAAATAAAAAAATCAAATCAGTCTTCTCCTGAAACCTATTTGCAGTTACAGGATATTACCTGAATTTTGAGGCCATTGAGGGAAAAAAATGCCAACTAAAAACATGGTGTTAGAATTTAGAAAGTATTACACTTTTGTATTTACTTGACTCACCTTTTCAAAGTCTAACGTCACATTAACCTAACCAACAAAGTAAGTGTTATCACTGGGGGGGACAGGAATCAAAGGATACCTGACACTGTCCTTTTTCTTAAGGACCCCTCATAATTTTGGAGGATCTGGCGAGCATTTCATTTTTGGTTGCCTTAATTGGGGAGGAGTAAAAGGTGATGAGATGGGCTGAAAGGGAAGATGGTAGGAGATCTATCCCCCTTATCCACGAAGTATGAGAGGGAAGAAGTGTCTGGTCTCTTTTTATACCAGACACTTGACCCTCTTATTCTTATGATTAATGACCCGAGATTTCTTTCTAGCCCTATAATTTTGTCATTCCAAGAATAAAGTCTCTCTTTAGCTATCAAGGCAATTAAGGTAAGCATCACACTCAGGCAAAAGTGAGATTATGGCCAGAGTGATCCAGATACTTATCATAATCCTCTGCTTCCTTTTGTCATTGGCAGCCTGGTATGTTTAATCGAAAGAAACGCCCTCGGGTGCCTGGGGGGCTCAGCCGTGGAGCGTCTGACTCTTGGTTTCAGCTCAGGTCGGGATCTCACATTTTGTGAGTTTGAGTCCTACATCGGGCTCTGTGCTGATGGTGCCAAATCTGCTTGGGATTGTCTCTCTCTCTCTCCCTCTCAAAATAGTAAATAAATGAGAAGGAAGGAAGGAAGGAAGGAAGGAAGGAAGGAAGGAAGGAAGGAAGGAAGGAAGGAAGGAAGGAAGGAAGGAAGGAAAGAATGAGCAAAGCCAAGCCAGGCCCTCTTGAGTGAGCAAATGGATGGTTAGTTGGGCTCACTGAGAACTGCAGATACCCTGGGTACCACAGCAAATGTTAGCTGATATGGTCTCTGCCCCGCAGAATTTACAAAGTGCTGATGTAGCTGGACTGAACACAGTAGAGAGTCTTGGAGGTTTGGGCAATCTTAATGATAATGGAAAGTAACAAGAAGGTTCTGAAGAAAGAAGTTATTCCAAAAGCCCCTGGAATACATTGCCTTTGCATGTAAGGAGAAACATAGTGGGTGCCTGGCAAAATTGTGAAGACACAGAAAATTCTGTCCAGCCACAATTTACAACTTTCTTAGTTTCACCCTCTTTCCTTTTGAGCTACTCTCTTCCTTTGCAAGCATCTCTTCTTCCCTCCAACTCACCTTGAATCCCTATTCTTGCCTTTTGCCCTATGAGGAACCTATACTATGGCCCCTTCTTTCTCAGATGTGTCCATCCTCTCTCCTAGGACTGCCCAGGGGACATGAATGAGTAGGGTCACCTGGAGAACTGGAAGGTGTCTAAAAGCCCCTCAGATTATGGACTCATCCCTTGAAGAGTAATGCTAAGGAAAGCTGGAATTTTAGGCACAAGGTGAGGTCCACAGTTCCCAGTCATTTACTGAGTATCTACTGTGTGCTAGAGTTTCACAGATAGCTGTGGCCCATTCTTTTTCACTGTAGTCTGGTACAGGCCAGTGAGGAAACTGTGGTTGACTTTGTCACACTACAGGGCAGCATTTTCTCATTCTAAGCATGGGGAGGAAAGTAGTGAAGACGGGTGGTGTAGACAGTTGATGTTTCGGGTTGCCTTTAGGCTATAGGACATGGGTGACTTCAGTGATGGTGACTGCTCCTTTGGAGTTTTCTGACGGAGACAACTCTTGAGGACTGGCAAACCTGCCTTTCCTGTCATTTGCTGAATTTGAGGAAGCAGGCCAAGCCCATTCTGTGTAGTCAGATTGGATTCATTTGTAAGAAAGAAAGAGGCCTGCCAATAGCTCTTGTGTAGCCAATACGGCCCCAGCTGGAGGCCAACAGGTCCGGGTGAGCTCAGATCCACCCCAGCTGGCCACGTCCCACTCAAGTGCACACTGTGGACCCTTCTTTTCTGCTTCGGATCCTTTCCTGATGCCCTCATGGCCCGCGGATGGTATAGCCCAAAACTGTGGGTGAGACTAATGCCTTGGGGACCATCTCCATCCAATGGGGCAGTGGAGCTTATAGATGAATCTTCCAGCCTGCCTTCCTTTTAGGCAGACAGTTCTGGGCAGCATTTCATGTGCTTTTCAAGACGTCCTGGTGGAACAGAGCCCCTGTTGCTTCCTCCCCACCAACGGCAGTTTCTCTAATGCACAGTTATGCTGGCTTTCCGACCCCCCACACTTCGTTACTCTTTGCTTCCTGGTTTTCTCCCAAGAGATTAATTACACTCAAGTCCTTGTCTTAGGGGTTCCCCAAGAAAGAAATCAGGGGAGTGGCATTTTCTAATAATATTCTGTGCAGTGTTGGGACTGTAGATATCCCTCAAATACTTGAACGTAATTAGAGTTATGATATGTCTTATCCTGCTAATTAAAGTCAAAAATGTAAATTTTTAAAGAAGCAATAAATATTTTTTAAATGCCAGCAAGTAACACAGGAGGAAAGCCTTCAAGAAAGAATGATGAGATGAAAAATTAAGTTGAAGAATGATTCATTAAGATTCTTACATAACTGTTTAAAGTCATACAAAGTAACATCTTATGTAATTGATGGCTACTTATATTTGTGGCTGAGGGACACATTCCAATTTGTGGTGGTAGGAAGTTAACCAGAGAAGGGGGCTTCCAAGGAGTATACAGAGGATTTCAACTCTGTTACTTTTTTTTTTTTTTTTTAATTTTTTTTTTTTTTCAACGTTTTTTATTTATTTTTGGGACAGAGAGAGACAGAGCATGAACGGGGGAGGGGCAGAGAGAGAGGGAGACACAGAATCGGAAACAGGCTCCAGGCTCCGAGCCATCAGCCCAGAGCCTGACGCGGGGCTCGAACTCACGGACCGCGAGATCGTGACCTGGCTGAAGTCGGACGCTTAACCGACTGCGCCACCCAGGCGCCCCTCAACTCTGTTACTTTTGTCATATGTTTTATTTTTTTATTTACTTATTTTTGAAGATTTTTTTTTAAATTTTTTTTTTCCAACGTTTTTTATTTATTTTTGGGACAGAGAGAGACAGACAGAGCATGAATGGGGGAGGTGCAGAGAGAGGGAGACACAGAATCGGAAACAGGCTCCAGGCTCCGAGCCATCAGCCCAGAGCCCGACGCGGGGCTCGAACTCACGGACCGCGAGATCGTGACCTGGCTGAAGTCGGACGCTTAACCGACTGCGCCACCCAGGCGCCCCAATTTTTGAAGATTTTTTTAAAAGTAATCTCTACACCCAATGTGGGGCTCGAAATCACAACCCCGAGATCAAGAGTCACATGCTCATCCGACCGAGCAGGCCAGGCGCCCCTGTCATATATTTTAAAGAAAATAGTTGAAGAGAAGTTTACAAAATGTTAACATTTGTTCACTTGGGTTGGAAAGTACACAAGCATTTGTTATATTTTTCTCTATCACACATTTAAAATTTTTCCCAAATTCAAAAGTTAAGGCAGTTTTAAATTTTCTAATGAAATTCAGTGAATTCAAACCCTTGGAAAAGAACAAAGATGACCCGTACAAACTCGATCCCAAACCATAACAGGTGTTGCCAATTTGAAATATGTTCCTCCAGATGTTTTTTTTCCCCTAAGTTAATATCATTGACTTAAAATGCAACTTTTAGTCTCGTTGTCCTCAGAAGCTCAGACCTTCTATTGCTGACTATGGTGACCAGGGAGAAAGCATTGATAACAGAGGAATTTAAAAATTTATTAATTTCTTTCCCAAAAAATGTGAGATTAGCCCTATGAGATTAAATGTCACAGCCCTATGGGATGTGACATTTCACGGTCATACAGAGAAGGTTCCCAGTGTAAAGAATGTTTGGCTGAATACCCAATCCAGAATTTTTATCAGGAATAAATCAAGTTCAACCCTATTTCTATCTTTCCTCCGCCACCCATCTATAAAAACAATTCCATACAAGCTTTATTCTGTCTTCCAGAAGAACTTCCAGTTCCTGGGCTGTTGTTGTTGTTGTTGTTGTTGTTTTTTGTCTTTTTATGATTACAAATAGCCTCCACTAAATTTGCAAACCAAACCTACAGAATCTCGTGCATGGCTGCCACTTGGTATTATTTAGTATTATTTTTATTAATACATGTGTTGGGAGACAAGAGAACATTTTGATAAATACTCATGAAATGTGCCAGATCGATGCATATTTAGACCATCTATTTGCACAAAGCAATAATGTGAACATATGGCTCACAAGTTCTGACGCCTGATACTGTTAGAGAGATTGATGCTGGTAATTTATCATGTACTGTTAGAAGCAGAGGGATGAATTGTAAAACCCTTTAATGGCTTCTGGCATCCAGGCCGCAAACCTTTCTGGCCTTTCCGTCTGTGCCCTCAGACTCATCAGTATCTCTGTGTAGGAGGATTCAGGGATGAAGTCAGTATGAAACTTTTCCTCTAAGTTTTCAGGAACAGACCAAGGACTCGGTTAGGAACAGACCTGAACACAAAACACCAGAGGAATCAAACCACAATTCATTTTCCTCTGAGGCTTTTTAAGGAGACTTACGCCTTTGCGTGCTGTAAATCTTTCTCTTTGTTTCTCCTCTCCCCAGACCCTGACCAGGGAACCAGGAATAATAGTTTCTAATGCCTGAGCGGAGATGGTGGGGAGCACCCGGCAAGGGTAGGGAAGTGATTTGAAAACTCTTGACTCTTTCAGACCCTCCAGGGCCAGAAACTATAAATAGAAATGCTTGGCTAGAGGGGAAGAAGGGACAGAACTTTCACTTCTTCAGAATGCTCTCGAGCAGGAGGGAGAGAGTGGGAACGTTTTAAATATTTTGTACAAAACCCACCGCATTCCTTTACGGGAGAGCTGCTTGGCCTTATGGGAGAGTAATCGTCTGAGCAGGATTCAGAGCAGAGAAATTTTGCTGCAGTGGCTGCTGTTGACCTGATGGGATTTTTAAAAACCCTTCTTTGAGGGAGAAAAAGTAAACAACTTTTTTTATTTTGGGGAGTATTTGTCAATGACATGCGTGTTGGTGACTGAATTATGCCCCTCCCCCAGTTCATATATTGATACTCTATTCCCCGCCCCCCCACCTCCGCCCAGCAATGTGAGATAGGGCTTTAAAGGAGGTGAATTAGTGTTAAAAGAGCTCCTAAGGGTGAGGCCCTTATAAGAAGAGGAAGAGACAGCAGAGATCGCGCTCTCTTACCTCAAGCACAGGGAAAAGGCCATGTACAGACACAGCAAGAAGGCAGCGGGAAGAGAGGCCGCCCCGGACACTAACCCTACCAGGACCTTAATCTGGGACTTGTATCCTCAGAACTGTGAGAAAAGACATTTCTGCTATTTAAGCCATCCAGTCTGTGGTTTTCAGTCATGGCAGACAATGTTGCTTAACACGGAGGCAGATTTCATTTCGTTTCCATCTATGAAAGTCACTGGATACATATCAAGGTCTGAGCTGGAGCAGAGTGGTTAAGAGAATTGGCTGTTGGGGGGCTCGGGTGGCTCAGAGGGTGAAGAGTCTGACGTTTGATCTCAGCTCAGGTCATGATCTCAGGGTCGTGAGTTCAAGCTCCGTGTTGAGCCCTGCACTGGGCGTGAAGCCTACTTAAATTAAGAGAGAGAGAGAAAGAGGAGAGAGGAGAGAGAGAGAATTGGCTGTTGTACTCCAGCAGGCCTTGTTCAAATCCCATTACTAGGTGTGTGACCTCTAGCAAATGACTGGCCCTCAGTAGGTTTCTTCACGTGTAGAAGAGGAATAATATCTTCTACGGCAAGATTGTCGTGAGGTTAAGTCCTTCCATGCACGTAGAGCGTGCCATAGCGGCTGGCAGCCAGCACTCTGCAGAATGCTAGCCCTCACCCTGGTGCTGGGGGCCTCACTTGTGCATAGTATGTTCCACTTGCAAAGTACTTATGTCACCATCATTACATTTGATTTTTACAACAATCTTAGGAGATTCGTTGGGAAGGAAACATTACACCCACTTGAGGGAAGAGGAAACCCAAATTCAGAGAGGCCAAGAAACTTGCCCAAGCTCAAGTTCCTAATAAATCTAATAAGTCAAGGAGAGCTAGCCTTCAAATGAAGGTCCCCTGACTCTCCATTCAGTGCTTTCCTCACTCAATTTCCTGTCTCTCTCAACTCCTCCCTTCCCCCCAGTTCCCTTTCTTCTTATCTTCTTTTCCCTTTACCAAACACTCATCAAGTTTCTAGCATGTTTAGGCATTTCCCCTTCTTCCCCAGGATTCCTGTGTTGCTTTCCTCTTTATTCATTTCGACCTGGATGCTATGTGTGTGTGTCCCTGCATGGCTGTGTGCGGGAGTGCGCCTGCGTGCCCACACTCCTGCGTCCTGGGCTGTCATTCTCACTGGGGATGACCCTCTGCCTTGTGTCTCTTCTCCTTACCTGCCAGTTTTTTCAGCTCAAAGAAGTCAGCACTCAGCCTTCAAGGACATATTATAAATAGAGCCTTAACAGCCAACTCTCCTTCCTTATCTGAAAACTGACACCAAGCACAGGCAACCAGGACAAAAAGAAAGGCAACAGGGTCAGTGGTGGAGCAGATAATCAATATCTTTAAGTGATATGAGAGCAGAGATTCCCAAAGGGGAGGTGGGGAGAGACCTGAAAATGACAGCCTGAGAAAGCCTGCTGGGCTCTCCCAGGGAGGGGGCGGGGGCAGGCATTGTTTCCAATAGCAGACTCCATGTTACATTTTTTTTTAATTAAAAAATCTAATTGGTTTTATTCAGTAATTCATGAATTGGGCGGCATCCCATCTAACAAACAGAAGGGTGCTCCCCATATTACAATTCTTATATTTGGCGGGGGGGGGGGGGACCCAAAATCTCTTATTCTCACAGTACAAATGACTGAAATTGCAACTCTGCAGAATCTTGACCTCTGGAGCTGTGTAGAGTTGTAGCAGGTCCCAATGGGACAGGAGGTGGGCTCTGAATTCTGAGGTGAGATCATTACCCTGCAGTTTTGGCCATTTGAGACATGAATTCTAAAAGCAGAGAAATGCTTTAATGCAGAGTCTTCAGAAGAGAAGTAGGGCCAGGCAGTTGGAAGGAGTCAGTGCCCAAAAGGTTCCCATAGAGTTTAAAAAGACCATCAAATCCAACCCTTCTGTTTTACAGACAGACAAGGCAGCTGAGGCACAGAGAGAAGTCACTGGCATGAGGGCTAATAGTGCCATACCCAGCACTTGCTTTGCCTTGAAGGTGGGGGGATATAACGAAAGATCAGGCACTCTCCGAGAAATCATCTTCTAATTCTAATAGAGAATTAAAACTTGCCTTTAGGAGGCTGGGACCAACCCCAGGGTGCTGGCTCAACAGGCTTGAAGGAAGAGACAGGGAAGGCTACAAGGAACACAAAAGCAGATTCCTCCTGCTGTTCTTTGTGGCTTCTATGTGGTTCCTCAAGTAGGTCCTTCCAAAGACCTGAAGTAGTGGGTTAGACAGGAAGGGATGTGGGGAATCCCAAAGCAGCTGTTGGCTTCCATGCAAATAAAACAACCCCCCTCTAGGGAATAGAGTTTTTATCGATCCTACACATTAAAACACACCAACAGTGATGGTAACTTTCATTCTCACACTTCTGTCATCTCTGACCCACACCCTGACCTTTAGCCTGAAGCTGAACCTCATCCTTTCTTTGTCCCTGACCCTAAACCTGCCTCTGATCTTTACCGTGTCTCCGAGCCTGACACACTGACCCTCATCGAAAACATGACCCTGATTATGAGCCTCACATTAAATGAGATCCTCAACCTGACTTTGACTCTGGTTTTCACTCTGACAGAACATGACCCGGTCCTTCACCCTGTCCTGACACTACCTTGTGTCTTAGCCTGATGCTTGCCCAGACTTTGGCCCTAACTGACATTGACATGGACTGACTCTCATCTTTACCCTCACATTAAAATTGTCCTCTATACTGACTCTGATACTGAGGCTAAGCCTAATCTTGATCCCACAAATGATCTGACCCCCAACTTTCTCCCTGACCCTCACCATATTCCTGCACCTGACTACAGCCCTCACACTGACACTGATCCTTAACCTGGTGATGATTCTAAATATTTCCTCATATTCCCTCTGAATCTGATCCTAATCTTCACTCTGATGCTCACAAAGGCTCAGATTCTGAACCTGACCCTCACCAAGATCCTAACCCTAACCTTGATACTCCCAGATACTCAACCAAACTCTTTTCATGACTGAACTCTGACCCTTAACTTGAATGTCACATTGACTCTTATCATAACTCCAAGTCTGACCCTGAACCTGATTCTGAATAAGCTCCTGACCTTAAACCCAGCTCTCACCCTGACCCTACTTTCATCTTGACCTTCATCCTCACCCTGTCTCTGAACCTTACTTTGAACCTGACACTGATCTAACCTTGATCATAGCCTTCATTTTGACCGTGACTCTTACGTACACCCTATTAAGACTCTTACCTTGATTCAAATCCTTATACTCACTCTAACTCTGACACTGACCTTCCTTTCCGCTTTGACCCTGATTTTGACCCATACCCTTACCATGATCCTTACTCTACATTTCACAGTGATCTTGAACTTGACCCTGAATCTTACCCTCACTTTGACCCTAATATTGATCCTAACTCTGACCATCACCCTAATCTTTACTCCGAAAAATTCACCCTGAATCTCTCTCTAACCTTTGACCCTATTTATTTATTATTTTATTTATTTATTTATTTACTTACTTACTTATTTATTTATTTATTTAAATTTACATCCAAGTTACTTAGCATATAGTGCAACAATGATTTCAGGAGTAGATTCCTTAATGCCCCTTACTCATTTAGCCCATCCCCCCTCCCACCACCCCTGCAATAACGCTCTGTTTGTTCTCCATGTTTAAGAGTCTCTTATGTTTTGTCCCCCTCCCTGTTTTTATATTATTTTTGCTTCCCTTCCCTTATGTTCATCTACTTTGTATCTTAAATTCCCCATATGAGTGAAGTCGTATGATTTTTGTCTTTCTCTGACTAATTTTGCTTAGCAAATACTCTCTAGTTCCATCCACGTAGTTGCAAATGGCAAGATTTCATTCTTTTTCATTGCCAAGTAACACTCTATTGTATATATATACCACATCTTCTTTACAGCATTCATCTGTCGATGGACATTTGGGCTCTTTCCATACTTTGGCTATTGTTGATAGTGCTGCTATAAACAATGGGGTGCATGTGCCCCCTTCAAAACAGCATACCTGTATCCCTTGGATAAATACCTAGTAGTGCAATTGCTGTGACCCTAATTATAACAATGGCAATGTCACTGACCCTCATTCTTTCATATAACTTGACTCTGACCATAACCCTCACACTCATACACATCCTGAACCTGACCTTTACCGTGGTCCTTACCTCCTATTCTTGGTACCCTGACTGGTCACCTTTATACTTTTATGAACTTATACTAAACATTATCCTTACCCTGATCTTAATCCTAAGTCTCACAATTACCTTGTCCCAAAAGCTTACCTGACAATGACCCTCAACCTGACCATCACCGTAAACCTCATCTCAAACTCTCCATGATCATCTCCCCAAACTGACTCTGATGTCACCCTAACACTGGTTTTGACTTTCTCACCCCTGACCTTTACTTGAACTTGATTCTCACCTGGCTTCTACCTTTAACATGACCCCAATTATCACCCTACATTGAAAGCCCTGAACCAATAATCCTGAAGCAGACCCTGACCAAGACACCACTCTCACACTGACTCAGATCCTGAACTTGACCCTAAGCCTTACCTTATTCTAAACTTTACCCTGATTTTCACTATGTTTTCAATCTGACAGTGATTATGACCATCAAACTCGCCCTTACTCTGACCAGTTACTTCTGTAATTTGCCCTTAGCCCTTACTCTGACTTAACCCTTAACCCTGACCCTCTCCCTGAATTCTTATTATCACCATGTTTATATCCTTGTCCTTTACCCACACATGTACACAGAACCTTCCCTTCATTAAACAGACACTAAATCTCTACTTGACCCTGACCTTCCCTCATTCTGATCTGACCCTGACTCTGACCCTAATATTGACATTTACCCTGTTCCAGACCCTCACTCTAAGCATGCACTTGACTTTGGCCCTCACTTTAGAGTGAATCTCATCCATACAATCACCTGACTCTGACCCTAACACCTTGCCTGACATTGATTCCAACCTCACTTTTATCTTTTTTTTTCAATCTCACTTTAATCCTTAATTAAACCTCACTCTAATTCTGAAGATTAACCTGACCATGATTGTCACCCCGACACTGATCATTATCCTGACCCTCACATAATGCTAACCAACCCTGATTGACTTTGACCCTGAAATTGACTCTTACCTTGACTGTCACCTTGATTATGTTAACCTGTCCCTGAGACTTATCCTGCCCATGACCTTACATTGACCCTCACCCTAAATGTGACTGTCATCTTGACACTGACTGGACTTTAGCTGAACCTGACTGTGAACATCACCATGACCCAACTCTCACCTTCACCCTGAACCTATCCCTCACCATATGCCTGATGCTGTGGCCCTAACAATGACCCAGACCCTTATGCTGTCTCTGACCCTCACTATTACCATGACTTTGACCTTGACCTAGAACTTTACTTTCATGACTGAATTTGAGCCTGAAACTCATATGACCCCAACTTTCAGTATTAGCCTGATCCTATCCCTCACCATAATCCTGATGGTGACTCTCACCTGCACCCTTAAACCTTATTCTGATCCTCACCATGTCCCTGATCCTGCACTTGACCTTGATTTTCACTGGGAACTTGAACCTCAGTCTCAACATGACCATCACCCTTATTCTGATTTTGATGCTCACCTTGACACGAAATCTGATTCTTACTCCTACCTTGACACTTCCCAGATAGTGACCTTCACTTCTGCCCTGTCCCTGAGGTTGACCATGACCGTTAATACCATGACTCTGACTCTGACTTCTACTTTGATCCATACCTTGACCCAGACTGTCATCTTGTTCTTGACCCTATGAAGCTGACATGATGCTGACCCTCACCATGGCTGTCTTTAACTGTGACTATGACTCTGCATCAGACTTTGAATCTGACCCTCACTCTGATCCTTATGCTCATTATTTACCTTCTTCACAACACATACCCTCAGTGTGACATTAACTTTGATGTTACCCTGACACTGTATCTGACTTCCTTATTCCTCAAATATTACATTGTCCTCAGTGATCAACCTGACCCTGAGTCTGTTCATCATTCTGAAACTAACCAACACCCTGACTTTGACCCTTACATTACTCTCACCCTGAGAGCGAATCTGATTAGAATCCTTACCCTGACCGAGATCCTCATGCCATCATTCCCCTAAACAATGACTATTACCCTGAGCCTCATCTTTACTTTCACCTTGACCCTGATCCTAACTTTCACCGGGACCCGGAACTTCTTTCAGATGTTTATCCTCACTCTTGATATGACCCATACATGGAATCTCACCCTGACTCTGACAGTGACCTTGATCCTCAACCTGACCCTCACCCTGACCATCGCCTTGACACTGATCCTTAAATCTACACTCACCGTCACTTGGCCCTATATCAGACCTTCTCTTCTCCCTCATCCTAACACTAATCCCTTCCCTGACCATGACCCTCAAGTTGGTCCCAACATACAATCTGACCCAGATCTTTTTTTAAGATTTTATTTTTAAGTAATCTCTACACCCAACATGGAGCTCAAATCCACAACCCCAAGATCAAAAGTCGTATGCTCCACTAACTGAGCCAGACAGGTGCCCCTCACTCTGACCCAGATCTTGATCCTAACACTGATCCTGACCCCACCATGATCCTAGAACTCACTGTCATCGTGACCCTGACCTTCAATCTCACCCTATGACTATCTCTCTGACCTTCAGTATGATTCTGACTCTCATAATGGTTCTTATCATGGTTCTGACATTAAAAATGACCTAAGCATTACCACATTGAGTTTGAACATGAAATTTTGTACATTTACATGCTAGTTTCAATTAGATTTCTTACAACTAGTGTATTGCTATACTTTTGAAATCTATGTATAATTCTGAACTTGTTTATACTTGTACAGCATGTTTTTAAACATGCTGTGTTGACTGGTCTTCATATGGTCTACCTCAAAGTAAGAAAGTGTCTGAGAACATGTGGTTCTCATTGATCTGCCTCATTGATCTGCCTCAGATAAAGCATGGGTTAATTTTAGCCATCAATAAAAAGTTTCTGGAGAGACTAATGTCTGATTTCTTCTTTACCATTAGTCTGTTCATGCAAATATGATTTTCAGTGATATTTGCTTTAACTCACAATTAGAAGTTACTGTGTGAAGAATAACGTGTAAATCTGGCCTCCTTTTCACATATACGGCTTGAGTTCCTCTTGTTCTAACTCACAGGAAGAAAATGCAGTGAATGTGCAGATGAATGCAGATAAATGTGAGTGTCTGAGGGTTCTCGGGTCGTGCCACACACACATCTCTGTGTAGGCAAACAGAAGTGGAACTGAAAAAAATGTGTGTTAGAGCAAAGAGGCTTCATCTCAAGATATTTCTCTCAAAATAAAGTCCTTAGTGCTTCTTAGAGTACATGGAGATGAACACAGGCATGGATGAATGTGTGCCTTTCATCTCCAAGGCACATCCTTACTGTGAGGTTACAGCAAGCAAGGAAGAGTCCAGGAGTGGTAGTGAAAAGAATCTGTACTGATATAGACAACCTCAGTGTCAGACTTTCCTCTCAAAAATAAACCCTTATTGCATCTCGGAGTAAAGCAAGATAAACACAAGGACAGAAAACACATTTCAAAACACAGTATTCTTAAAAAGAGAAAAATAGATAAAAACATAGTTTTAATTGACTCTTTGTTCTTAAAATATCTGTGGATTGGCAAAATATGCCAATGACTTTGGGTAGTAATACATATGAAGTTGTATTTGCCTTCTCAAAGCTTTATTATTTATTTAAATAATCTTTACACCCAATGTGGGGCTTGAACTCACAACTCCAAGATCAGGAGTTAAACACTCTGCCGACTAAGCCAGCCCTTCAAAGCTTTTGATTAATGTGAAATAAATCCTCATAAAAATTACCTGGTGGTTTTTAACTTTTTGTACTCTAGGTGTCTCTTGTGTCTAGAGAAAAAAAATGGTTAAAAAAAGTGTTTGCTGTATGTGGTTGATTATTCTGGGTACAAACACTACAGAGAGATACAGGTCTAAGTACAGGATTTGATTTTCTGTTTCTTTTTAACAGTTATGCAGTTCACCCACATAATAAATTTCAGATGATATACTGCTTTATTTATGAGACTGACAACTATATTTTATTTTATTTTATTTATTTATTTTTATTTTTTTTTAACATTTATTTATTTTCGAGACAGAGAGAGACAGAGCATGAACAGGGGAGGGTCAGAGAGAGGGAGACACAGAATCTGAAACAGGCTCCAGACTCTGAGCTGTCAGCACAGAGCCCGACACGGGGCTCGAACTCACGGACCACGAGATCATGACCCGAGCCGAAGTCGGCCGCCCAACCGACTGAGCCACCCAGGCGCCCCTGACAACTGTATTTTAAAGCTATAGTTAAAGGGGCACCTGGCTGGCTCAGTCCATGGGCATGCAACTCTTGATCTTGAGCCCCATGTTGGGTGTGGAGGTTGCTTAAAAATAAAATCTTAAAAAAAATAAAGCTATAGTTTAAATTATCTATATGTCTTATATCTATATATGTCTTTTTTTAGGTAAGCTCTTTACCCACTGTGGGGCTTAAACTCACAACCTCAAGGTCAAGCATTGCATGCTGTACTGACTGAACCAGCCAAGTACCCCACATATCTATATATGTCTGGAGGCAGACAATTTGTTACATAAGTAATGTACCAAAAGAGTAAAATTAGGATTTGAGGCTTTTGTGTAAAATGACTTATTTTATGTCCAGATCAGAAGTTCCTTTTTGTCACCAGCTATTAATTATTGGTTAATATTAATGCTCATGCTTTTTGCATACTCTTTAATCATTTTCTTAGTGATTCAGATACTCTTAATCAAATTTTATTTATTAAAAAGAATTTTTTTTAATATTTATTATTTTTGAGAGACAGAGACAGAGCACGAGGGGCGGAGGGGCAGAGAGAGACAGGGAGACACAGAATCCGAAGCAGGCTCCAGGCTCCTGAGCTGTCAACACAGAGCCCAGGGCAGGGCTCAAACCCACAAACCATGAGATCATGACCTGAGCTGACGTCTGACACTTAACTGATTGAGCGACCCAGGCATCCCTAATTTTATGTTTTTAAAGTTGAAAATGTTATCACATAGTTAAGTTCACCCTTTGGACATAGACAAATTCCAGAAATTAAGTCACTTCAGGTGACTAGCATAAATCCCCTTACCGGGGGTTGCCAAGTTACAAAAAATAGAAGTACAAATATTTATACTGATTGAAAATGTGCTTTTGAGGTAGTCCACAAATTCAGAAATCCGATATAAATTGGGCATTAAAGAACTTTTAGAAAATTTGCTATGACCTAAGAAAAGAGCTATAATAAAAATAAAAGGTCAAAGCTAAAGACCAATATTCTCACAGTAATTCTTTGTCTGACCACTACGTTAAATAGCGTTAACCCAGATAGATACCTTATAAACAAATGGACAAGACAAGTCTTGGAGAAATTCAAAGAGGCTGTTACTAACTGTCAGAAAGAAGTCTCCAACTCAGTTTCAGGTACTCATTGCATCTCAGGGTGGCTGATTATACCAAGACACTTGAAAATGGAGTTTAACAAAAATTCTTCATGATGTTACTCCTAAAACAAAGGTAAATCAGCAACAATATTCAACTAACACTGGTGGCCTCGTTTTAGGTGTAGATGCCAAAGATGTTTCCAAAGCAAGTCTTACGTGGCAACTGTACAGTCCTGATAAAACAGTCAAGGTGGGTCATGGACAGGAACCAAGGGCCCTATGGTCTTATGAACACCTCAAAATGGACTTCATACAAATACTTTTTGCAGTGTAAAAAGTGTTCCATTTATTGTGTATTTATTCTCAGTGCGCAATGAAGTTTTACCTTGCTGGAAAGCTACACCCATACATGGGGTGAGGGGTGTAGGGGATGGCTTGGTTTTGCTTTCTCACCTGGCAAATTCTCACTCACAGGGGAGGGGCAGAGAGAGAGGGAGACACAGATTCCGAAGCAGGCTCTAGGCTCTGAGTGGTCAGCACAAAGCCCGACGCCGGACTCGAACTCACAAACCGTGAGATCATGACCTAAGCCGAAGTCTGACGCTTAACCGACTGAGCCACCCAGGTGCCCCGATTAAGTACTTTTTACGTAGAAACTTCACTGTCCCTGGTATCTCCAAGGTCTCAAGAATTATAGAGAACAGAATTTTAAAGTAAAATCAACAAAGCTCTCAGAAATCCTCAAAATCCCACCACCCCAACTCCCATGAGCTTCCCAATCTGTGAGATCAACCCCTTCCGGGACCCACACATTTTCTCCTTATTCTGCAGGGGCGAAACTTCCTCAAAGGGTCAAGTGGTTGGGCCCATTCCTCTCTTGGGTGGAAGGGAGCAAGCAGCAACAGATCTCTGCTTGCTTCTTTCCTACTTCCTGTACCTGTGGCCCAGTGACAGATTGCAAGTTTTACACCATCCAACGTCCTTTTGCAGTTTAATTTTTGTGGGCCTCCACGCATGCTCGCTGGCAGGAAGTACCACTGTTGGCAAAGTTTGCAGAGAGGAGCCGCAGCCCCTGCACGCTCCTCAGAACCCCGGGCGGTCAGCACTCACTGTTGCTAGGGAACGCGCGCGGCAATCCCCTTGACCCTGCCAATTACTGACCTTTGGGGAAAAGCCGCCTGGCTGACTATCAAGCATGCTCCGACTACTCCGGGTGCTTTGGCTGCCAGATTGCTGTTCTAGAAGAGGGAGAGCTAGGGAGAGCCGTCAGCACCGGCCAGGAACGCCTGCTGCGGCGGCCAGGGGGGTGTCGGGGGGAGCACAGGGGTTAGTGGGGAGGTCTGTTGCATACCCCTCTTTCCTCAAAAGTAAGAACGACACAGGAGGCAGTGGCGGGACTCAGATAAACATCGGATTCCACTTGCTCCTTCAAGAAGGTGCGCTTGCGCTGGGCAGGCCCCTAGGCACGCGCTGAAACCAAGGGCGGCGGGGCCCGGAGCGCCGGCTCGGAGTCTCCACCTGCTGGTGATGTGGTCCGTATTTCAGGGTGAACTGATGTCTCTGATGGCATTTTACAATAGGAACAAATAAGACTAAATCAGGGCTATCCCAGGGAGTCGTAAAAGAATAGTTAAAAGGTATGTAAAAAGCATGATAATTCGGTGACAAAAGGAACTTCTATTGATCTGGACATAAAATAACTCAGTAATTTTTACATGAAAAACCTAAATCCTAATTTATTTTTTTGGCACATTATTTATGTAACAAATTTTAGGAGATGATCTATTGATATGCATTTGTTTGTATGAATTTAGGAATTCATTCATATACAAACATAAATAGGTGATAATTTAGTTTCTGATTTTGACTTTAAAATACATTTATCCTGAAATCTCTATCAAAATAACACCAGCATTCTTCACGGAGCTGGAACAGACAATCCTCAAATTTCTATGGGACCAGAAAAGACCCCGAATAGCCAAAGCAATCTTGAAAAAGAAAACCAAAGCTGGAGACATCACAATCCCGGACTTCAAGATGTATTACAAAGCTGTAATCATCAAGACAGAATGGTACTGGCACAAAAACAGACACTCAGATCAATGGAACAGAATAGAAAACCCAGAAATGGACCCACAAACGTATGGCCAACTAATCTTTGACAAAGTAGGAAAGAATATTCAATGGACTAAAGACAGTCTCTTCAGCAAATGGTGCTGGCAAAACTGGACAGCGACATGCAGAAAAATGAACCTGGACCACTTTCCTATACCATACACAAAAATAAACTCAAAAAGGGGGCGCCTGGGTGGCTCAGTCGGTTGAGCATCCGACTTGAGCTCAGGTCACGATCTCACAGTCCGCGAGTTTGAGCCCCGCGTCGGGCTCTGGGCTGACAGCTCAGAGCCTGGAGCCTGCTTCGGATTCTGTGTCTCCCTCTCTTTCTGCCCCTCCCCCGTTCATGCTCTGTCTCTCTCTGTCTCAAAAATAAATAAATGTTAAAAAAATTTTTTTTAAAAACCTCAAAATGGATGAAAGACCTGCATGTAAGACAGGAAGCCATCAAAATCCTAGAGGAGAAAGCAGGCAAAAAACCTCTTTGACCTCAATCGCAGCAACTTCTTATTCAACGTGTCTCCAGAGGCAAGGGAAACAAAAGCAAAAATGAACTATTGGGACCTCATCAAAAGAAAAAGCTTCTGCTCAGTGAAGGAAACAATCAGCAAAACTAAAAGGCAACCGACAGAATGGGACAAGATATTTGCAAAAGACATATCAGATAATGGGTTAGTATCCAAAATCTGTGAAGAACTTATCAAATTCAGCACCCAGAAACAAATAATCCAGTGAAGAAATGGGCAAAAGACAGGAATAGACACTTCTCCAAAGAAGACATCCAGAGGGCCAACTGACACATGAAAAGATGCTCAACATCACTCATCATCAGGGAAATACAAATCAAAACCACAATGGGATACCACCTCACACCTGTCAGAATGGCTAACATGAACAACTCAGGCAACAACAGATGGTGAGGATGTGGAGAAAGAGGACGGCCCTCTTTTGCATTGCTGGTGGGAATGCAAAGTGGTGCAGCCACTCTGGAGAACAGTATGGAGGTTCCTCAACAAATTAAAGATAGAACTACCCAACGACCCAGCAATTGCTCTACTAGGTATTTATCCAAGGGATACAGGTGTGCTGTTTCGGAGGGGCATATGCACCCCCATGTTCATAGCAGTGCTATCTACAATAGCCAAAGTATGGAAAAAGCCCAAATGTCTATCGATGGATGAATGGATAAAGAAGAAGATGTGGTGTGTATACACACACACACACACACACACACACACACACACACACACTGGAGTATTACTTGGCAATCAAAAAGAATGAAATCTTGCCATGTGCAACTTCATGGTTGGAACTAGAGGGTATTATGCTAAGTGAAATTAGTCAGAGAAAGACAAATATCACATGACTTCACTCATATGAGGAATTTAAGATACAAAACAGATGAACATAAGGGAAGCGAAAATAATGTAAAAACAGGAAGGAGGACAAAATATAAAAGACTCTTAAATGCAGAGAACAAACATAGGGTTGCTGGAGGGGTTGTGGGAGTGGGGGATGGGCTAAATGGGTAAGGGGCATTAAGGAAGCTACTCCTGAAATCATTATTGCACTATATGCTAGCTAACTTGGATGTAAATTAAAAAATAAATTGATTTATTAATTAAAAAAATACAATTATCCTCAGGTGCCTGGGTGGCTCACTCAGTTGGGCTTCTGACTTCGGCTTAGGTCATGATCTCACAGTTGGTGAGTTTGAGCCCCACATCAGGCTCTGTGCTGGGAGCCTGGAGCCAGCTTCAAATTTTGTGTCTCCTCTCTCTGCCCCTTCCCCGCTCAGGCTCTCTCTCTCTCTCTCAAAAATAAATAAACATTGGGGCGCCTGGGTGGCTCAGTCCGTTGAGTGTCCGACTTCAGCCAGGTCACGATCTCGCGGTCCGTGAGTTCGAGCCCCGCGTCAGGCTCTGGGCTGATGGCTCGGAGCCTGGAGCCTGTTTCCGATTCTGTGTCTCCCTCTCTCTCTGCCCCTCCCCCGTTCATGCTCTGTCTCTCTCTGTCCCAAAAATAAATTAAAAAAAAAAAAACGTTGAAAAAAAAATTAAAAAAAAATAAACATTAAAAAAAATTAAAATACAATAATCCTATACATAGGCCTGTGTATCTCTGCAATCCTTATAGCTACTATGAATAACATTTATATTAATTAGGACCTTTAATTAATCAACCCTCCTTTTGTTCCCCCTATAGACATAAAAGCCACCCAGAGAAGAGAAATTTTAAAACCATCCAATGTTTTATTACTTTAAAATTTTGAAAAGGTAAAAACAAGGTATTCTAACCCTGGCCAAGCTGACTCCACAGGTTCTGTGCCCATGTGTGCGTTTGACTTGTCAGTGCCTTTGAGCCAGACTCTGGGAACATACCTGTGATTGAATACATCGGGCTTGTGACTGGTTGCATTGGGGGAGAATGCACCCACGGGGAACCAAAGGGTGTCACATCAAGAGGGTGTTAGAAAGTACTTATTATAAAATTTGGTCTTTAACTGGGTAATTTTAAGAAGGCCTAAGGAAATGAGTGTTTGCTCTAGACTGAGTGTTGTTAGAAAGTGAGACCAATTCTGTGATGGAGTACTTGTGTATACACCAACACATACCTAATAATTTAAAGTTTTCGGGGCATCTGGGTGACTCAGTCAGTTGAGCATCCGACTCTTCCTTTTGACTCGGGTCATGATCTCAGGATCTTGGGATCGAACCCTGTGTTGGGCCCCACGCTCAGCGTGGAGCCTGCTTAAGATTCTCTTTCCCTCTGTCCCTCTCCCCTGCTCACACACTCTCCCTCTCTTTCTCTAAAATTAATAAAATAAATAGTTTTTAAGTACAAAGCTTTAAAGTATAGTTTGTGAGTATATTAAATAAAACAATATATATCATTTTAAATTTACAATGTGAACACACTCCAGCAACTTTCTAAAATAAAGAAGCAGAAAATCAAGGAGAAGCTCTCCCTAATTTTTGTACCCACTATAATCAACTGTCTGTGTTAATTATCTTTAATTGAAGAAATCATTCTTTCTTTTTCTGTAGACATAAGTGACACCTAGAGGACAGAAAGCTAAAAACCATCCAGGTAATTTTTTTATGAGCACTATCTCGTATTAATTAAACGTTTTGAGGAGGTAAGTACAAACATATATGTAGTGTCATCCAGAGACATTTGCAGATTTTAATTCACTGATATTTTAAGAAAGAAGGGGGTCAATTAAAATTACAGTTGGTAAACAGAGTTTTATGTCCTCTTTTTTTCTGCAAGCAAGAATGTGCCTTTGAAATGAACGTGTTTTGCTGTCTTTAGGCTTATTTCAGTTTAAGGAGCAATAAAGACTTTCTTACGAAAGGGATATCAGAGGCTGAGCCAGTTTGGACGAATGTGAATTGTTTGCAATGCTACTTCTTGTTTGTGTAAACTGAGACATACGCATGATTTCTGTGAGGAGAAAAACCCCCAAACTCACAAACACACTTCCTCTCAAGTTCTCTGTCTTCCTAGGAGTTTCAACAAGGTGAGGGTAAGCTACTCTGTATATATGAAAACGAGCTCATAGTTACACGTTTTTCTTACTCATTGCCAATTAAAGCCAAAACAGTTGAAAAATTGTATGTATGTGTTACAGACAAGCAGTAAAGAAGAAGCCAAGCTCAGAACTGAACATTCGAACCTCAAAATCAAGAGTTGCATGCTCTACTGACTGAGACAGCCAGTCACCCCTAAAGAGAATTCTTTTTTTCTTAATGTTTATTTTTGAGAGAAAGAGAGAGAAAGAACACGAGTGGGAAAGGGAAAGAGAGAATGGGAGAGACAGAATCCAAAGCCGGCTCCAGGCTCTGAGCTGTCAACACAGAGCCTGAAACGGGGACCAAACCCATGAACCGTGAGATCATGACCTGAGCCAAAGTTGGATGCTTAACTGACTGAGCCACCCAGGTAGTTAAAATTAACTGTTAGTGTTGAACCTATGCTCTACCTGAGGTAAATCAATGGGAACCACATGTTTGTCTCAACTGTACTTTCTTACTTTGAGGTGGACCGCATGAACACAAATCAGTGCAGCATATTTAAAAACATACAGTACAAGTGTAAGTTTAGAAGTATTCACAGTTCTCAACAGTACTTTCCTATCATGAGTTACTAAAGAATCTAGATGGAACTATAGTATAAGGGTATGAGATTTCATATTCAGACTCATCTTCGTGATGGCGAGGCTCATGTCAGAGCCAGAGGTCAGGGTCAGTATCAGGGTCAGTGTTAGGCTGTGGTCAGGGTCAGGATATTGATCCAGTGTTCTGTGACGATAGGGAGTGTCAAACTGGATAGGGTAGGATTCAAGTCAGGGTGAGGATATTGGTGAAGGTAAGAGCCAAGCTTTGTGTCAGAGAGAAAGTAATGGATAGGTGGAGGATGATCATCAAGGGTCGGTGTCATGTTGAACATGAGCTTCATGGTCACAGTAAGGGTCAGAATCAGGGTAAAAGTGTGTGTCAGGATCAAAATAAGGGTCACAGTCAGTGAAGGGTATATTGTCAGAGTGAGGGTCAAGGGATAGTCAGGTACAATGTCAGAGTTAGTATTAGAGTGAAGGTAATGTCAGAGGCAGGGTAAGGGTGTGTATACTATTATGGCAGGTGTCCAAGTGATAGAGTCACATTAAGAATCAAGGTTATTCTTAGTGTCATTGTAAGAGTTGGGGTCAGAGTGAGGGCCAAGTGAGGGCCAAATTATGGGTAAAGATGACTTCGGTTTCAGAAACAAGGGGAGTATTAAGATCAAGGTGAAAAGATGGAGTCAATGGTTAGAAGAGTCAAGGTGAGAGTCCCAGTCATTTCCAGTATCAAGGTGAGTATTAAGATCAAGGTGAAAATGTAGAGTCAATGTTTAGGAGAGAATCAAGGTGAGAGTTACAGTCCTTTTCAGTATCAATGTGAGATAAGGGTCAAGGTATAATCAGAGTCAGGGTCAGAGTCAAGGTAAGGTGAGGGTCAGATGCAGAGTGAGCATCAAAATCAGGGCCAAGATCTGGTGTTGGTTAGGGTCAGAGTCAGGTTGAATATCAGTCACGTAAAGTCCAAGGGATGAAGAGGTCAGAGACAGTGTCAGGGCAGTGTCAGGATCAGAGTCAGATTGAGCCTGAGGTATTGGAGAGGGTAAAGGTGAGGGTCAGGGTGAGGGTCTGATGCAGGGTCATGGTCACGGTGAAGGTCAGATCATGAAAAGGGGAAGGGTTATGTTGAGAGTCAGTGTCAAGTTAGTTCAGGATGAGTGTCAAGGTTAGGGTGACGATCGGGTTCAGATGACGGTCAAAGTAAGAACCACAATCAGGAAGAGGTTCAATGAGGGTCAGAGCGAAGGGAGAATGAAGGTAAGGGTCAGTGTCAAAATGTGCCGTTGTAAAAACAAGAGTGTTAGCATCAGGGTAAGGGTGAGGGTCAGTTTCAGCTTCAGGATTAGCAATTGGGCAAAAGTGAGGGTCATGATTAAGATGAAGTTCAAGGAAAAGGACTAGAATAAGTAAAGGATCAAGTTGAGTTTGAGGTTCAGGGTCAAATGCAGAGTCAGGGACTAATAAGGGTAAGAATGAAGTTGAGGGTGTATGCGGTGGTCAGTGTCAGGAAAATGGAAAGGAATAGAATCAACGTGAGAGTGAGGGTCAAGTGAGTTTTAAGGCCAAGTGTCAGGCCAGAATGACCGCGATAGTAAAATTCTAGGTTAGGATCAAGATCATTTGAGGTAACTGAGGTAATTGTGAGGAGCACTGGGAAGGTCTGGTACACAGAGCGTATCAGATTCAGATTCAGAGTAAAGGTTAGTGTAAGGGTAGGCATCAGGGACACAGTGAGGAATAAGGTCAGGATAAAGGTGAGGATGTTATGGTTAGGCCTTGGGGAATTTCAGGGTCAGGTTTAGTATAATGGTCACCATCAAGTTGAGTTATTGTAACAGTCAGGGTCATTGTGAGTCATTGTAAGGGGCAGTATAAAGGGGTCAGGATTAGGATAAGTCTCAGGGTTAGCTTCAGGGTCAGATCAATACCAGGTGCAGTATCAGGGAGGATCAGGGTTAGGGTTAGTTTCAGGTTAAGGAGAATAGCTGAAATCATTGTCAGAATGAGCAATATAATCAAGGTCAACGTGAGGGTAGGTTTCAGACTTGGACGAGGGCCAAAGTCAAATGTAGGGTGAAGGTAAGTGTCTGAGTTAGGGAAAGGAAGGCCAGAGTCAGGGTGAGTGTCAATGTCATTTCATTATTCAGAGATAAGGTCAGTGTGAGGTTGAAGATCAGGGTCAGTTTCAAGTACAGGATGGGGTTATTGTGAGATAAGGGGAGGATTCTGCATTAGTGTTTCTGTGAGGGTAAGGGTTAAGGTTATAGAAATGGTGAGTTTGAGACTGAAATTCAGGGAGATCAGAGTCAGATTCATGATGAAGGTCAGGTCTAAGCATGAGGGTCAGAATAAAGGTCAAGGTCAGGTGATGGACATGGATAGGGTTACATTCAGATAGAGGGTGATCGTCAGTGTCAGAATAAGGGTGAGTATATATTTCAGGAAAAGAGCTTGAGAGTCATGGTCAGTATGTGGTTGACGGTCAAGGTCAGAGCTAATGTTACAGTGAAAGTCAGAGTGAGAGTTAGGGTCAAGTAAGGTTTAGAGTCAAGTTTAGGATCAGGGTCAACATCAGGGTGTTTTCAGCATAGGGTGATAATCAAAGTTAGGGCATGGTCAGGGTCAGGCTAATCTTCACACTGAACCCAACACTCAGTCTGACCTTTACCATGTCTATGAATATGATTCTCACCTGATTGTGACTCTCATCCTTATCAAGGCACTGCAAATTCACACCGACTCTCAAATTCACATTTACTCTTACCTTGACCATGAACTTTTAGACTCCCCTTTAATCTCACTCTCACCCTGATATGACCCTCATCCTGAAACTAATCCTGACGTGACTTTTACCCTGACCTTGCCTTAACCCTCATCCTGACCCCACATCTGAAGTTTAACTTCAACCTGACCCTTAACCTGACTTTGACCTTCACCAGACACTATCACCCTCACCTACACTCCGACACTTATCCTGACCCGACCTTGAATCTGACGCTCACTCTCACACGTTCTCTGACTTGTTACTCTACACCTCACCCTCTCTCTAACCCTTACCTTCACTCCATGATGATCATCATGCTGACTCTCACCATGACCCTGACCCTTATCCTGATCCCCAGCTAACGGATACATTCACACTGACTGTAAACCTGACTCCAACATTCAACTGACCACGACACTAAGTGCGCGTTAGACCTTCATCCTCACGTTCACACAATACAGAGCCTGAATGTTATTCTTCCCCTACCTTGACCCTGACTCTGATCCTGACACTCTGGGTGTCCCTAATGCTCACATTTATCTTGACTCTGATTCTTCCTCTCACACTGACCGGTTTCATGAAATAGGTCTAGAACTTCACCTGACCTTACTTTCACCCTGATACTGACCTTGACACTCAACTTTATCCTTATCATGGTCCTTACCCTGAACATGTCCTCACTCCAATCTTCACCTTAGCTATGACATTGACCCTGAATCTCACTAGGTCCTAATCCTCACTTCGTTCCTCACAATTGTCCTGCCTATGATCTTTATACTTACCCTGGCATTCGTGCAGACCTTTGTGCAGACTCTGGCTTTGAACCTGATGCCTAACTTGACCCTGCCCCTACTCTCAAACTGACTCTGACCCTCACTATCATTCTGATCCTGGCCTGAATCAGGTTCTGAAACTGACCTTACCTTATCTGTGACCCTCTTATTCACCCTTTAAAAGACCCCACCCTTCAAAATGCCTCTGTCATCCTGACACTCTCTGATCTCCCCACCCATGAGAAGTTACCCTGAAATTGACCTTTAACCTAATCCCAGTACTGGCCCTGATTTAATCCCTGGTTGACATCCTAAACTTGGCTTTGAAGTGTTCTTAACCTTTATACTTCTTTGTCTTTGACCCTGTCCTGAAACTTACCCTGCACAGAGCTTCATCCTAATCTTCACCTAGTCTTTACCCTCAAACAATGCTGACACGCACCAGGATCCTCACCGTTTCCCTTAATCTGATCTCTCACCCTAAACCTTACCCTGAATCTGAATCTGAAATTCACCCTGACCCTCATCTGAATGTAACCCTGATCTTCACCTCAGGCTGAATCTCCTTGACTTTCACCCTGAACCAGACCTTTACCCTAACCCTGATTCTTATCCTCACCCTAAACCTGGCCTGTACCCAGCAGCCACCCTGCTCTGATTGTGATTTACACTGTAGACTACCCTTACATTGATCCTGATCCTGAACTGGACACTGAAACTTACCCAAATCTAACCTTCCCCCTCACCTTCGGCATGACCCTGACTCTTACCTTGCAACCTGACCATCAGCCTGACCACCAACCTAACCCTTTCCTTGAAATGTACACCCACACTTACTCTGATACTGACCATCATTTCTCTCGGATTCTGACTCTGTCCATCACGCTTACCATGACACTCAAGCTGAATTTGACCTTGACCTTCTGAACTTCATCCCCATCCTTACCCTCTACTCTCACCATGTTTACAACCTTTATCTTTTTTTTTTTTTTTTTTTTACAAACTTGATCTTTACCCACACATCTACACTGACCCAGAACTGGCCCCCAGCTCAAAATGACTATTCATTGGACACTTAACCCTGAACTTCAACCTCATACTCACCTTATCTGTCACCAGGAACCTGATATTGACCCTCACTCTCCCCATGGCTCTCATCCTTCACCCAGACCATTGCTTTCACCCTGCACTCAACTCTGACGTTCACCATCATCTGAATTTCATTCTCATGTGAGAATGACTCTCCCCCTGATGTTTATCTTGGTACTGATTCCAACCCTTACCTGTATCCTTTAAAAAAATTTTTTAAATGTTTATTTATTTTTGAGAGAGACAGAGTGTGAATGGGGGAGGGGCAGAGAGAAAGGGAGACACCGAATACGAAGCAGGCTCCAGGCTCTGAGCTGTCAGCATGGAGCCTGCTTTGGATTCTCTCTCTCCTCCCTCTATCTCTGCCCCTCTCTTGCTCTCTCTGTCAAAATAAATAAATAAACTTAAAAAAAAAAGAACTTAGTTTCTGGGTCACAGTTTGCAGCTATGAACCTAAATGCTATGACCATTGCAATGGATCTTTTAGAATTCTATTTATTACACTCTGCAAACAGACTTCCATAGAGAATGATAATACACACATCAGTCATGCCTAACAAGACCAAGGAGATCAATGATCAGTGTACTTTCATAACCTTTTCCAAGGGAAAAAACAAATCAACCTATGCTTATGTTTTTAGGAGCTATTTTTATCAAAGTTAATTGACTTTATAGGTTACAGAACTATGTATCTTATAAAATACAGCCAGAGGTTACTTTTAGAGGTGGGACAAACCTTTGAGAGTTCCTATTGGATAAAGTTTCCATTGAGAACTTTCCAGTAAGAAAATGTCAGTGAACATAGTGTGGGAGAAAATATCTTAAGACTACAGAATACTTCTGGGATGTCTGGGTGGCTCAGCTGGTTAAGCATCAGCTTTCTGGGCTCAAGTCATGATCTCATGGTTCATGGGTTCAAGTCCTGCATCGGGCTCTCTGCTGTCAGGACAGAGCTCACTTTGGATCCTCTGTCTTCCTCTCTCTCTGCCCCTCCCCTTCTCTCTCTCTCTCTCTCTCTCTCTCTCTCTCTCTCTCTTTCAAAAATAAACATTAACAATTTTTATATAAAAAAAACAGTACAGAATACTTTCTATGTGCCAGACGTAGCCCAGGGTGCTATGACCACAAAGGGGTTAGTCTAGTATAATCATTAATTTAAAAAGACTCTGATATTACTACTTTGTAGCCAATAACCTGGCAGTTCACTGGAGCAGCCAATGGTCCAGGCAGAAGAATGACAACTGAATATTTTTCTGACTACACTCCTCTTTCTTACCAGAAGAAAATTAGAGAAGTAAAGCAAAAGTCCAGATATTAGGGAGAAAAGGGAAAAATGGCCACGGCTTACTTTAAAAAATAGAGCACTTTCTTGATCAAACAGAATCTTTTTTCAACTTGCCAAGCAGTTCATTGTTTTTAATCCTTCACTATAAACCCAGTACCTCCATGTCGCAGATGAAGAACTGATCTTGTCATGTCACTTCTAACTTGGTTTGTAAGCCGCATCATCAACATCATGATGAATATTTCTTAGATAACCACAGACACCATATCCCTGAATGGACCAGGCAGATGGCTATACTATTAAACAATCAAAACTTAAGAAACACAGCCCACATTTTACACTGCAGGAGAGTAAAAGTAACTGCTCTAAAGCTATTAGCTTCCTATAAAAGCTGATTTAAGGAAGAAAAAAAATTATTGGCCAAGTTTACTTCAGTAAAGGTACTGGAGTGTCCCAAACCTGTGGCGCCCTGAGAATGACCCCAGAACCATCTTCAGCAGTTAGGACTCCTACGCTCCTTCCTCCTAAAGTTCTAGCCCATGGGATTGTACATATCACTGGGCTTCAGAAAAACCATTATCTTGAGAAGAGAAAAGGCACAAACAAAAGACAGAATTCTGCTAAATTAGCTGGCTTTCCTATTTAAATAATTTTATTGGTGAGTATTTGAGTGGCAATCCTGAAACTTCTACATCATTCAGTTTCTAACAGTTTGTTGCCCATAAAAAAACACAAGACGTTAGTGTGATATTTTGCTTTGTTCAAGACCAAGGTTAAATTGACAATTAAAAATATATATATATTGGGGCACTTGGGTGGTTCAGTCGGCTCAACAACCAACTCATGATCTTGGCTCAGGTCATGACCTCACGGTGTGCGAGTTCTAGCCCCGCGCTGGCAGCACACAGCCTTCTTGGATTTCTCTCTCCCTCCCCTTCTGCCCCTATCCAACTCGTGCATACAGTCTCTCTGTCACAAAATAAATAAATAAAGTTTTAAAAAATTAAAAAAGTAATATCTATATTAAATTGTATTTAGCTAATGTAACAGTGGATGTTTCCTTAAATGGTTTAGTTTTATAAAATTTTTATA
Source organism: Neofelis nebulosa (assembly GCF_028018385.1). Classification (NCBI taxonomy): domain Eukaryota; kingdom Metazoa; phylum Chordata; class Mammalia; order Carnivora; family Felidae; genus Neofelis; species Neofelis nebulosa. The sequence goes on along the minus strand of NC_080785.1, from coordinate 136,495,763 downwards.
GTGCAACTCATAAAGATACAATATGTCAACTCAACTGTGATTTCTGATTCTTAACTAACTTTAAAAGCTTAATTAATAAAGAAGTAATTTGATAATATTTAAGATTTAATTAATTTTTAAATGCATGTAATTTCTAAAGGAGAAATGCAAAAGCTGCTAACTAGATAGAATTTTAATTTCCCTTTATTTCTTAAAATGTCACTAGATTAATAAAATATGAAAATGCTTTTAGATGATAATACATATAATTGGTTTTGCCTTTTTAAAATTTTTAAATAGTAGGAGATAAGTGCTCATACAAAGTTACCAGGATTTTTAAAATTCAGTGTATTTAAACTAAAGAAAACAATGGGTGCCTAGGTGGCTTAGTTGGTTAAGTGTCTGACTTTGGCTCAGGTCATGATCTCATGGTTTGTGGGTTTGAGTCCCACGTCAGGCTCTGTGCTGACAGCTTGGAGCCTGGAGCCTGCCTTGGATTCTCTATCTCCCTCTCTCTGCCCCTTCCCTTCCACCCACCCCCCAATCTCTCTCTCTCTCTCAAAAATAAAATAAACATTAAAAAAAAGAAAGAAAACAAAAACAATCCATCTATTTCTTCCATCACCCCAATCCCCCACCTCTGACAACAACTGACTTGTTCTCTATATCCATGAGATTATGTATTTATTTCTATTTTTATATATATTAATATTCCATATATAAGAAAGGTCATACTATATTTGTCTTTCTTTGTTTGACTTATTTCACTTAGCATAATGCCCTCAAGGTCCATCGTTATTGTCACAAATGGCAAGATTTCATTTTTTATGGCTAAATAATATTCCATTATGTGTATATGTGTATATGTGTATATGTGTGTGTGTGTGTATATATATATATATATATATATATGTACTATAAATTCTTTATCCATTCATCCATCAGTGGACATTTATGTTGCTCAGATATCTTGGCTATTATAAATAATGCTGCCATGAATATGGGAGTGCATATATCTTTTTCTTCCTCCCTCCTCCTGTGGGTGCATATATCTTTTCATATTAGTGTTTTATTTTCTTCAGATAAGTACCCAGAAGCAGAATTCCTTGATCATAGGGTGGTTCTATTTTGAATTTTTTTGAGGAAACTCCATACTGTTTTCCATAGTGGGTGTACCAATTTACATTCCCACCAACAATGTATGAGGGTACCCTTTTCTCCATACCCTCACCAACACTTATTTTTAGTCCTTTTTATTTTTAACATTTTTTAAATGTTTATTTATTTTTTAAGGAGAGAGAGGCAGAGAGTGATTGGGGGAAGAGCAGAGAGAGGGAGACACAGAATCCGAAGCAGGCTCCAGGCTCTGAGCTGTCAGCACAGAGCTTGATGCGGGACTCGAACTCACAAACCGTGAGATCATGACCAGAGCCAAAGTCGGACGTTCAACCAACTGAGCCACCCAGGCGCCCCACAGCTTTAGTCTTTTTGATACTAGCCATTCTGATAGGTGTGAGGTGATACCTCATTTGGTTTTGAAATCCATTTTTGCTGATGATTAATGATGTAGAGCATCTTTTCACATACCTGTTGGATATCTGTAGTCTTCTTCTTTTTTAATGTTTTATTTATTTTAGAGAGAGCGCAAGTAGAGGAGGGGCAGGGCGAGGGAGACAGAGGATCTGAAGTGGGCTCTGCGCTGAGAGCAGAGATCCTGATGGGGGGGCTCAAACTCATGAACTGTAAGATCATGACCTGAGCCAACGTTGGATGTTCACCCAACTGAGCCACCCAGGCGCCCCATGGGTAGTCCCTTTAAAAAAAAGTTTATTCAGATCTTCTGCCCATTGTTTAACCAGGTTTTTTTTTTCTATTGAGTTATATGAGGTCTTTATATATTTTGGATACGAGTCCCTTATCACATATTTTGATTCAGTAGATTGTTTTTCCATTTTGTTGATGGTTTTCTTTGCTATGAAGAAGCCTTTTAATTCGAGGTAGTTCTACTTACTTATTTTTGCTTTTGGTATCAGATTTCTAAAAATCATTGCCAAGACCTATGTCAAGGAGCTTACCACCTGTGTTTTCTTCTAGGAGTTTCATGGTTTCAGGACTTCCATTTAAGTCTTTAATCCATTTTGAGTTAATTTTGGGGTATGGTGTAAAGTAGGGGTCCAGTTTTTTTTTGTTTGTTTTTTTTTTTTTGCATGTAGCTGTCCAGTTTTCCCAACACTATTTGTTGCAGAGGCTGTCCTTCTTTCCTCATTGTATATTCTTGATTCCCTTGTTGTAAATTAACTGACCCATGTAAGCATGGATTTATTTCTGGGCCCTCTATTCTGTTCCATTGATCTACATGTTTTGATGCCAATCTCACATTGTTTTTGTTACTATAGCTTTGTAATTTAGTTTGAAATCAGGGACCAGGACAGGTTTTAACTTTCTGTCTTCTGAGTGTTTCTTAGATCTAGAGAAAAGAAAATGTCAGTTACTTTAAAGATGGCATTGTTTTGTGTGTGGTGGTGTTGATACAAGTAGTTTACTACTTTGAGAGCATTTGGTGCAACAGTTCCACAGTGGATCAATTACACTCAAGGGTGGGCTTGGTTTGCTAATAGAGTGAGCTCGGGCCCTGGTGGTTCACAGCACTACTCTGAGTTCATCTATATATGTTTCTGTACCCCTCGTTGTACCAGGAGCATTACAATGGCAGAGAATGAAACCCAATCATACGTGTATCCCCATATGTAATTTAGAACCTAGCACAAAATAATCATGCAGCATGTTGGAAAGAAGAGGAGAAAGGAACACTCTACCTAGTTTATTTCCCTTGTTCCCCTCTCTCCAAATTTTTATCAAAAATGAGATAATTTGGGGCACCTGGGTGGCTCAGTTCATTGAACGTCCAACTTTTGCTCAGGTCATGAGCTCATGGGTTCATGAGTTTGAGCCCTGTATCAGGCTCACCACTGTCAACACAGAGCCACATGTCTCTACCTCTCCCCAATTCTCACTCTCTCTCTCTGAAAAAAAAAAAAAAAAAAAAAAAAAAGTTGCCCTAATGATGCAATGCTAGAATTCCTGGCCTTACAGCTGGAAGCTTACATGAAAATATCAAGAAGAGTTATTTGATGGAGCTTGCGGCCAAAAATACCCATACTGCTTATTCCTGAAGGTTCATCTTTTTGGATTTCCAGAGTTTTCTGTTTTTACGAGAAGTTACTAAAATGCCAATAGCCCAGGACGAGCTAGGATATTGTCTGTTGTGTTCACCATCGTACCATGTCATCAAAGACATTGCTTTTCATTTTATATTCCTGGTCAGACCAGTGCTTAGAATGCAGTAGGAGTTCAGGATAGTTGCGTTGAAGAAATGACTTTCTGGTACCAGCTCTGGTCTCTGCTGGCTGTTGCTTTAAAGGGCCTGATGGTGTTTCAGCACTAGATTAGCAGTGTCCGCCTGCACAGTCAGGCAAAGTCAGGGCTTTTGTAACATTTTCTTCCTACCTTAGCTGTCAGCTAACACTTTAGACAGTTGGCAGCACAGAGGAAGACTATGGTACTAGAAGGTGGGAATGTGTATTGACTAGCAGGACTAAAAGGGCTCTGAGATGGAAACGAGAATCCCGGAGAACAGATTCTGCAGCTTCTATATTGGCTGACTACCTTGGTGGAAAGGGAGAATTTCAAGCTTTTCTTATTTGCCAGTTTTTTGTTTGTTTGTTTTAGTTCTCCCACAAATTAGAAGGGTAGGTTGTACAATGCAAGTAGTGTTTTAACATTTTAGTAATTGAATGAAGGCAGTGATGCACAACCACAAGGTCTTCACATTTATTTACTGAGATTGTGCATGCCCTGTGTTAATTTCACACTTTTTGCAAATATATTCCTCCTTGCATTAGAGAGAGACAGAAAATGCCTTGTTGAGGCTCAGAGATAAAGGAGTGATGTTAAAGAACAAAGAAACGGATTTATAATTCCCTGTCCTAAGAGCCTCATATCTTTCTCTGGTTAGGAAGCAGGTGCTGTCATAATTTTTCTAAAGCCAGATTATCTCAATGCTTTGTGTCCAAAATCAGAATGGGGATATTTGCAGGGTTTTTTTTTTAATTAAGAGCTTGAAGAGAATTTGAGGGGTAGAGGAGAACTTGTATGGCATAAACACAAAGGTTGTTATACTTCTCCTCACTCAAAGTTACAATACGAATGTTATCACTGCTGTCTAAAACCCCACGAATTTGCATCTGGAATGGGGTATGCTTTGTTGCATTCGTGAAGGGCAGTTTCTTGTCACATTGCCACACGTGCCGTCTGAGGTACGAGAACTCAGTGCTTCACTTGTTCTTCCTTCCCACCTTCCTGATCAATGGAGGCAGCCCACGGCCTCATGCAAGAATCATTCGTTCATTCACTCAACAAGTATTTAGCCTTGGGTCAGCACTCAAGTTACAAAATCAGCTAATGGCATTTGTTTCTAAAAGCATCTGTCTCAGTCTGGGTTTCTTGTAAAATAGACCCTGACCCAGAGACTTGGGTTCAGGTAGTTTTTTGGGAGAGACACTTCCTGGAAACACAAAGAAGAGGAAAAAGTGAGACAGGAAAGGACAAAAAGTTACAAGGTTGACATAAAATAGCTGTAAGCAGTGGGGCCGAATTCTCCTGGGGAACCTCCGGGAAACATCAGAGCAAAGGCTGGGGCATTTCTTTATCCATTTATCTTGATCGTGCCTGCAAATCTCCTGTGGTGCCAAAGAGAAGACTCAGGGAGAGGATAAGAGACTGTGATTCCCGAGTTGGTGTATTGTCAGGGACTGCCGAACTTAGAGGAGCCAAGGACATATGGGGCAGTGCATCACTAGCACTGACTACCAAATCCTTGCCTTCTCTACTAGGTTCATTTTGGAACTAACAAACTTAAGACTGCGGTATAGGTCAGTGCCACCATATGTGGTTGTGTAGGATGTGCACTGTACAACTCCAGGGGTTGTCATTCATATAGAATGCAGCGTAACTTTTGTCCCCCAGAGCTGGGCAATGAAAAAACTCTGTAAGACATTCACATGTATTACAGTGTAATTGGTATCCCTTGGAACCTGTAGTGCACAATCTGGAAAGCCGTGCACGCGGTTTCTCTTATAAGAACATCTTCCTGTGAAGGATAGATATTATTTTTGAGATCGAAAAAATTAGTATAGGGGCGCCTGGGTGGCTCAGTCGGTTGAGCGTCCGACTTCAGCTCAGGTCACGATCTCACGTCCGTGAGTTCGAGCCCCGCGTCGGGCCCTGGGCTGATGGCTCGGAGCCTGGAGCCTGCTTCCGATTCTGTGTCTCCCTCTCTCTCTGCCCCTCCCCCGTTCATGCTCTGTCTCTCTCTGTCTCAAAAATAAATAAATGTTAAAAAAATAAATAAAAAAAATTAGTATAAAGCATTTCTGTTTTTTATTTGTTTTTTTTGTTTTAAGCATTTCTGAATAAAATAGACTTTAGTTAACATATTTGCAGCAGCCCAGCAGTAGTTACAGGTTCTAAATGGCATTTAGGCTCCAGAGACCCGTAGGCTTTAAATTAACACCGTTTACCTAGTTGTTTAGGTGGACGGATATAGGACCACATGCAGAGCAGCTGTGCCTCATTGGGAAGGCCAACTGCTACTCAGATTCCCAGCTCTGTGACCTTCCTCACCTACACAGGACATGTACAGCTGCCACACGTACAAGATATGAGTGTGTCCCCTTAGCACAGAGGGGCTGCAGCCTCTCTCAGTTTCCCACCACTCCCTGAGACCACGCTAGTCTAGTTCAAGGCTCTTCCATTCGCAGCGTGGTCCCCACAGTTAGAGGTTTTACTGTAAACGAGGCAGATATAACCTTCCCTGTTGTCTCTTAATTTGTCATTTGTAATGAGACAGTTCTGTTGGAAAATAGTCTCTGAATTTGTTTTAAAGGCACATCTGGGTTCAGCCCAGGGCCTGATGTTGACATTTCACTCAAAATACTCTCCATGATTCTTTGATGAATGAGAACACAGTGCATACACAACAATTCCTCTCATCTCTAAATTCTTGCCCAAAGCAAGTGGCATATGTTGTGAATTTCCATGTAAATAAATCCATAGTTAAGACCAAGTTGTAAAAAAAATTACAAACAAGTCTAATTGTTAATTATAGAGTATTCGAAAAGAAGATAAACACACAATATGGATTTTAGAAATATATTTCTCAACTTAATCTTAAATCTTGATCACAAGTCCTGTCCCAATTTTCTTGTCCACCTAAGCTGTCTTTTGGGCTGTTTTTTTTTTTTAATTTTAAAAAGGTGTATTTATTTATTTTGAGAGAGACAGAGACAGCATGAGTGGGTGAGAGGCAGAAGACAGAGAGAGAGAGAATCCCAAGCAGGCTCTGAGATGCCAGTGCAGAGCCCTACACCCCCGAAACATGAGGTCATGACCTGAGCCGAAACCAAGAGTCAGATGCTTAACCTACTGAGCCACCCAGGCGCCCCTAGAGGACTATTTTAGAAGTTGAGGAGGAACAGAGGCAGAAAAGAAGGGCACAATAGGTCACCTACTACTGCCATTGATCAGTTGTTCCACGACAGAAGTAGTTCTACCTGGTTTTCATGAACTAAAAATTCATTCTTTGTAGGCGTGAAGTAGGCGTACTATGGGTGTTTGGTTAAGCACAGGATTCTCTGAGCACTTACTGAGGATAACTTACATATCGCATGGGAAAAGACTATAATTGAAACACTACGGAAACATTACTTCTAAGGGATTAGTTAATGGTATTCTTACATTTTTGAGAGTTATTTTAAATCATTCTTTCCCCAGGGGCGCCTGGGTGGCTCAGCTGGTTGAGCATCCAACTTCAGCTCAGGTCATGATTTCGTGGTTCGTGCATTCATGCCCCGCGTCGGGCTCTGTGCTGACATCTCAGAGCCTGGAACCTGCTTCAGATTCTGTGTCTCCCTCTCTCTCTGCCCCACCCCCACTCATGCTCTGTCTGCCTCTCTCTCAGAATAAATAAACATTAAAAAAAATTGTTTTAAATCACTCTTTCCCCAGATTTACTATGACAAAAACCTAGGTTTTTCTTTGATCTTCTCATTTCTGCAAGCAACGTATGATGTCATGGATGACCATCATGTCTTTTAAAGTTTTTTTTTTAATGTTTATTTTATTTATTTTGAGGGGGGCGGGAAATGAGTAGAGGAGGGGCAGAAAGAGGGAGCTTGAACTCAACAAGCGGTGATCATGACCTGAGCAAAAATCAAGAGTCGGGCACTTAACCAACTAAGCCACGGAGGCATCCTGACCGTCACGGCTTTTAAAAGAGAGATGCTCGTCTGCTGTTGTGAAATGGCCAATCCATTGTCCACAATGACACTACAGAACTGGTTTCTCATCCCCCTGATTGGATTCACCTGTGTTTTTGAGCTAACTCATTTCTTGAAAGGAAATCATGGCAGGCCATTGGTAGTGAACTCTGGGAGAATCAGGGATCAGGGAAATCAGCATAAAGGTTGCTCCATGGGTTCTACATGCTCTCTTCTTGCCAGGAACACATACTCCAAATTGACATCCTTCATTTTCCTGCTATCTTCCACAAAGAATAGTTCTCGGGGGCAGAGCAAGAGGAGAAGGGGATCCTGAAGATTTCAATAGCGTTACTAATCCTCTAGTATTGGTCTCCAGGACCGTTTGGTGCCCACTGCCCCTTCTCAATGCACATTAGCCATGTTACAGTACTGAAGTCGCACTTGGGTCAGACATTTCCTTAATTCCCTTCCCTCATTTCTCTCTCCTTTCTTCCCTTCATTCCAACGTTTGAGCTCAACTGTGTATCTGGCACTGAGTACACAGTTGTGGACTTGATAAACATTGTCCTCATGTTAATGGATTTTATAATCTCGTGTGGGAGAAAGGTGTTAAGGGAGCACACAAATATAGGATTACAAGTTATGACAAGTGCTGGGGAAAATGTATGACACTCTGGGAGAAAACTGGTGGGAGCTGGGTGACGTGAAGAGAAGACAGCCTCTAAGGAAACCTCATTAACTGAGCCCTCATGGAAGGTCACATAAGAAGGAGAAATGTAGGCATGGGGGTTAAGCATGTGCGAAGGCCCTGAGACTGAAGATACGAACAGGATCAACTCATCTGAGGCGCCCAAAGCCCTCAGTGTTGCTAAAGCTTCATTAGCAAAGAAAATGGACTGGCAGGCCATGAAGTTGAAGCACTAGCTAGAGGCCAGATCATATAGGCTAAAGGGAAAAATAGAAAATGCCTGCTGAGAAATACAACTTGGAAGAGGAAAAAAGTAAACATTAACAAAGGATGTGGGACTGCATTTGAGCGACACATTACTCTGCAGGTAGTACTGTGTTCTTTTGTAATTATTTAGGGGAACTGTGGCTGTTTTGCAATGTTAGCAGCATTGAACTTGAGAAATGAATGACAAAGGTATAAGCTCCCTTTTATCAAGATCCTTTGAACTCTAAGCAGGTTCACCTGAGAAAGATCAAAAAGATTGCTGTTTGGCCTGTAGCATTAAGCCTAGATTGTTCCTTTAGGACACATGCTGCTAGCTCCAAAGAATAAAAGGTTGTGCCCTTTTGAACACAGGACTGTTGTTTGTTTGGCAGAAGGTAACAAAGAAAAAGACCACGGTGCCACAGAGCTGTTTGGAAAGCTTGCAATGAGGAAGGTATAAAATGGTAAACTGAGTCGAGATAGGTATGTGAGGAGAGAGTTGGTGAATGGAAATTTGAAACCATAAATATTCTTTAAAATTTTTTTAATGTTTATTTGTTCTTGAGAGAGAGAGAGAGAGAGAGAGAGAGTGGGGGAGGGGCAGAGAGAGAGGGAGCCACAGAATTCAAAGCAGGCTCCAGGCTCTGAGCTGTCAGCACAGAGCCCCGACAGGGGGCTCAAACTCACAAATCGTGATTTCATGACCTGAGTGGAAGTCGGACACTTAACCTCCTGACCCACCCAGGTGCCCCAATAGAATTCTTTAAAAATTTCCCAGTGAATGCTCAGGGGCTCTGTGTTGTGTAATGGAGCAATCCCCTCATGGCTGTCTCCCTGTCTCCTTCTTTCTAGCAACTCTGACCTATGAGGCAAAATGGCATTGAAGGGATAGGGGGAACTTTGGTGATTGGTTGATTAAAAAATGTGGTGCCTCAGGGTTTTTTTTGTGAGACTGAGATGCATTTCACCTTTGAAACGGAATATATTAAAGACATTCTCTCTCCTATGAAGAAAAGGTGTCTTGCTTATGGTGGTTATATATACATAACATAAAAATGACCCTTTTAACCATTTTAAGTGAACACTTCACTGGCAGTAAGTACATCCACACAGTTGTGCAACCATCACTGCCATCCATCTCTAGAACTTTTTCATCTTCCCCAACTGAAATTATGTACCCATTAAACACTAACTAACCATCTCCCTCTGCCCCCTCCTGGCTCTTGGCAACCAACATTCTACTTTCTATCAATTTGACTATTCTAGGCACCTCCTGTAAGCAGAAGAATATAGTATTTGTCCTTTTGTAACTGGCTTATTTCATTTAACATAACATCTTCAAGGCCATCTATGCTGTGCCATGTGTCAGGATTTCCTTCCTTTTTAAGGCTAAATAAAATATCATTGTATGTTTACACCACATATTGTTTATCCACAATTGTCGACATTTGGGTTGGAGAAAAAGTGTCTTAATATCAACATGATTTTTTTTTTCTTACATTATCTCACTTTTCTTCTTTTCCTTTCTCTGACCTTTCCCTTGCCTTCTCTTGCCTTCCCTTCCCTTCCCTTCCCTTCCCTTCCCTTCCCTTCCCTTCCCTTCCTTTTTCCTTTCCTTTCCTCCCTGTCTCTCTCCTTGGCTATAAGCAAGATAGAATGTGACTAAAGGTTATTATCATCGGGAATCTCAAGGACTAGTACAATGACTTCCTTTTTTATTTTATTTTATTTTATTTTATTTTATTTATTTATTTTTTTTTTAATTTTTATTTATTTATTTTTTAATATAAGAAATTTACTGTCAAATTGGTTTCCATACAACACCCAGTGCTCATCCCAAAAGGTGCCCTCCTCAATACCCATCACCCACCCTGCCCTCCCTCCCACCCCCCATCAACCCTCAGTTTGTTCTCAGTTTTTAACAGTCTCTTATGCTTTGGCTCTCTCCCACTCTAACCTCTTTTTTTTTTTTTTTTTTTTTTAAGTTTATTTATTTATTTTGAGAAACAGAGAGCAGGGGAGGGGCAGAGAAAGGGAGAGAGAGAGAATTCCAAGCAGGCTCCATGCTGTCAGCCCAGAGCCCAATGTGGGGCTCAATCTCATGAACCATGAGACCATGACCTCAGCTGAAATCAAGAGACAGATGCTTAACTGACTGAGTCACCTTTTTAAAAAAAATTATTATTATAGTAGACTTTTTTTTAGATGAGTTTAGGTTCATAGGAAAATTGAGCAAAAAGTACAGAGTTCCCATATATTCCCCATACCTCTCCCCAGCCCATCCACATCCCCCACTGGAGTGGTAAAATTGTTAAAATTGATGAACCTTCACTGAAACATTACGATCATCCCAAATCCATAGTCTATATAGGGTCAATTCCTCTTGTCATTGTATATTCTCTGGGTCTGAAAAAATGTATTATGATTTGCATCCATCATTACATTATCATGCTAATTTATTTCACGGCCCTAAAAATCCTCTGCACTCAGTCCATTCATTCCTCCCTCTTCCTAACCTCTGGTAACCACCGATCTTTTACTGCTCCATAGTTTTGCCTTTTGCAGAATGTCATATAGTAATTGGAATCATATAGTACGTAGCCTTCTTGGATTGACTTCACTCACTTAATAGTCATTTAAGGTTGCTGCATGTCTTTTCATGGCTTAACTCATTTATTTTTACTGCTGAATAGCATTCCATTGTCTGGATAGACCACAGGTTATTTATCCGTTCACCTACTAAAGGACATCTTGGTTTTTCCAAGTTTTGGCACCTGTGAACAAAGCTGATGTAAACATTCATGTGCAGGTTTTTGTGTGAACACGAGTTTTCAACTAATTTCAGTAAATACGAAGCAGTGCAATTACCAGATCAAATGTTAAGACTATGTTTAGCTTTGTAAGAGACGGCCAAACTGTTTTCTGAGGTGGCCATGAATTCCTTTTGGGTTTTGTTGTTTTTCTTTAAGAAACCAGGAGTCCAGGCTCAATTATAATACCTACATCACAGGTGACAGCTTGGATTAAGTGGGAAAGTAAGTGGGGAAACGGCCAGTCATCTCATAGGGCCTGATATAAAGTGATTGCGATTTCTTTTACTCATGCAGAGCTGTCCAGGTGAACTGGACAGGGGGTTATGGAGTCAGCAGGAGGTTTATATGACTGGTTCAGCCATTCATTAGCCAAGATATAATTTTGAAGATGTTTGGCAGAGATAAAGGAGAGGAAGGGAGAGGAGGGATGTTTTTGAAGGTAATGGTTTGCTTCAAAGATAAATGAGAAATTAAGAGGCAAGCTTCTTAAACTAGCATATTGTAAGAATCATGGAGGGGCGCCTGGGTGGCTCAGTTGGTTGGGCGGCCGACTTCGGCTCAGGTCATGATCTCACGGTCTGTGAGTTCGAGCCCTGTGTCAGGCTCTGTGCTGACAGCTCAGAGCCTGGAGCCTGTTTCGGATTCTGTGTCTCCGTCTCTCTGACTCTCCCCCGTTCATGCTCTGTCTCTTTCTGTCTCAAAAATAAATAAACGTTAAAAAAAAATTAAAAAAAAAAAGAATCATGGAACCTTGATAAAAAAAATGAAACTGATAGGGTAAGATATTTATATGAGAAAAAGGGGATTATGGACACCCAGTAGGTGTTTATTTAGCACTTGCTGATTGAATTAATTTGAGGAATAATAAAGTTGTGCTTATTATGTGGTTTAATGGTGACATCTCTCTTTAAGTTTCCTATAATGGGAAGATCATGAACCCCATTTATGTTTTCCCATTATCCTCTACTGTAAAGAAAAAACAGCTCAATTTGCCCTTGAATATAACAATAGTGAGTGACTGAGAAAAATCATTTGCTGTCCCCATCTGTGTCACAAGGGTGACCTGTAACTATTTGTTGCCACTTCAACAGAGGGGGGTGATTACACCAAGGGCACTTCTGTATTATATTTCAGTGTGACAGGCTTGCCAAACTGATGGGCAGTAAATGCACAAGGCATAAGGTTTGAAGATAATTTCCACATCTGATAGGGTGGAGCTCTTTGTCAGAGAATGCAAAAATTAGCTGAACAAATTTCATCCTGATTATTTTTGTACATATCTTGGAAACCTAGCTATAGCTTCCCGTTGGGTCAAATATGGAACAAAATCCAATTATGGCAGATAATTTATTCACTCTTTCTAAAGTCTAGACAGGTTTATACCAACTTGCTCATGGAAAAAGGTAAAGAAATTAAGCAATGTCAAGTGAGGGGCTGTCACAGTTAGAGATAGGTTAGCAACAAGAGATTCAAATGATGATAGTAGTCACAGCAGTAGTAATTATTCATCAGACATGAACAGTAATGAAAAGAGAAAACAGAAAGATCATTTTTAATGTACCCAAAGATAATCAACGATCATGCAGATTTTTTCATGTGCATTTGCAAATTATATTTTGCCTCTAAGATTGCCGCCAATGATTCCTCCTGCCTCTGTTCATTTCCTTGTGTAATCCCTTCCCCCTGAGTGTGGGCTGGTAAAGTTTACGGGATGTCAACTCAGAGGTCAGATGACCAAGTTTGCGGCTTCTAGCCTGGCTGTTCTCTTTCAGTCTTGCTTGCTTGCTCCCTCTGATGAGAGCCAGGGGCCATGTTGCAAGCTCCTGTATGGGAACACAAATGTGGCAAGGAACTGAGGAAGGCATCCAGCCGGTAGACAGTGAAGACTTGAGCCCTTCAATCCCATATCCTGCAGGGAACTGGCTCCTGCCAACACCCACGTGAGTGAGCTTGGAAGTGGATCCTCCCCCACTTGAGCCATCGGATGGAATTGCAGCCCTGGTGGCAGAATGACAGCAGTCTCATGAGAGACTTTGAGCCAGCCTATGTGTAGCTGGGTTATATTCAGATATTGGACCCAAAGAAATTCTGAGACCGTAAACGTTTGTTGTATTAAGCTGCCAAGGGTTGGGGTAGTTTGTTATGTAGCAACAGATAATTAATACATGTAAGTTTACAAAAATTGGATTGGGGCACCTAGGTGGCTCAGTTGATTAAACATCTGATTCTTGCTTTTGGCTCAGGTCATGATCTCATGGTTTGAGAGTTTGAGCCCCACATTAGGCTCTCTGCTGCCAACACAGAGTCTGCTTCGGATCCTCTGCCACCCCCTCCCTCTGCTCCTCTCCCACATATGTGTGTGCGAGTGTGCACACATGTTCTCTCTCTCTCCTGTCTCTCTCTCAAAAATAAGCAGGAAAAAAATTGGATCACATTGTCTTTCATCAGCCAGAGTTTTATCAGCAAAAAGAGGGCACCCAATTGGGATTTTTGAGCAGAACTGTGCACCATGTTAAGAATATCAGTTAGGTATGAAAGAAGCAGCCAGGGCTTATAACATTATGAAAAATCCATTATCATCCATAGACCTGAAGAAGGAAGGGAAGGAAACTGTGTTAGAAGAGGCCAAAAAAAGGGGAGCCACAGAGGGAAAGTTGTCTTACAGGAGATTTGTCCAGGGACACACCACCTGTCAGAGTTGGGTCAAGGCAGGGAGCAAGCAGAGAAGAAATACCCTGGCATCGTTCTTTTGCCATCCTCAGATTGCCCATGACTGTTACTGGCCAAACCCAGCTGGAAACCAGAGGGCAGTCCCTAGGGGTCAGCGCCCTAGGACAGAAAACAAGGCAGAGAAGGCAGAGAATAGATCTGCTGAGGCATAAAGAGAAAAACCAGCATACGCCCATGCTCTTGTGCAATTATTTTTATGTTTATCATCTTTCTGTATCATTAACGATTCGTCTCCATTATGGTTTTATTTATTTAAAATTTTTTTTCTTTTTGTTTATTTATTTTTGAGAGAGAGAGACAGAGCACAAGCAGGGGAGGAGCACAGAGAGAGGGAGACACAGAATCCGAAGCAGGCTCCAGGCTCTGAGCTGTCAGCACACAGCCTGACATGGGGCTTGAACTCACAAACTATGAGATCATGACCCGAGCTGAAGTCAGACGCCCCACCCACTGAGCCACCCTGGTGCCCCTACGTCGTGCTTTTAAATAGCTACACATGGGACCTATTACAAATTATCTCAGCCACATACGGATGAACATTTTTAGATGTATAAAAAAATTCTCCTTTTGCTATGGTAAGCAGCGAAGTGAATATCCTTATAGTTCTATTTCTATGGATTAAAAAAAAGTTCCTTTGAGCACAATGCAAGAAGTAGAAATAATTAAGGACAAAGAACTTTTAAAAGGATTTTGATACATCTTGCCATATTACTCACCAGAAAATCTACTATACTCTCCCTCTGGGAAAAAAATCTTTGCCTATTTGATAAGATTTTAAAAATAGGCTTTATTGGACAGTCTGGTTGTTTTAGTAGGTAGAACAGGTGACTCTTGATCTCAGGGTTGTAAGTTCAAGCCCCACGTTGGGTGTAAAGATTACTTAAAAAAAAAAATCTTGGGGGCACCTGGGTGGCTCAGTCGACTAAACTTCGAATTCTTGATTTTGGCTCAGGTCATGATCTCATGGTTCATGGGATCGAGCTCTGAGTCAGGCTCTGCGCTGTTGGCATGGAGCCTGCTTGGGAGTCTCTCTCTCCCTCTCTGTCTCTCCTCCTCCCCTGCTTGTGCTCTCTCTCTCTCTCTCAAAATAAATAAATAAACATTAAAAGAATAAAATAAATCTTTACCCAAAAAATGCTTTATTGTTTTTTAATTTTCATTTTGGTACTACTAGTAAATTTAAAATACTCTCCTCATGTTCATTAGCTACTTGTATTTCTTCCTTTATGAACTTTGCCCATTTTTTCCATTTGTATTAGTCTTTCTATTATTGATTTATAGGAGGTATTTAAAGTTAAGGATTCATTGTTGTCATATATACTGTAAATATTTTCCTTAGTATAAAAAAAAGTCATGCATAGAACCTGTTTCTTTACCTAAATAATATTAAATATTGAATTTAATAATATAAAAATGTTTACCTTTTTAAAACCTATTTCAATAGTTTAATGATGTCAAGTAAAAGTTTTAAGTCATTTGGAACAGTATTTGGAGGTAAAGCATGAAACAAGGATGAAAAATTATTTTCTTCTAAATGCGTGCTTGACTGTCCCCACACCGTTTATTGAGAGGACCATCTTTTTTTTTTTTTTCTCACTGATTTGAAATGGAAAGACAAAGCCACATGGCAAGTATACTCTTTTTTTTTCAATATATGAAATTTATTGTCAAATCGGTTTCCATACAACACCCAGTAGTATACTCTTGATTCTACTACTTAAAGGAAAACAGGCTTTTAAAATGAGCCTTTTTGCATTTTTCATTGGACTTCCTTTCCATTACATATATTTGCTATCCTTTACAGATGGGTTAAAATACCTCCATGGACACTTTTACTGAACGTGATTCTATGACCTCATTTTTAAAAAAAATTTTTTTTAACATTTATGTATTTTTGAGACAGAGAGACAGAGCATGAACGGGGGAGGGTCAGAGAGAGGGAGACACAGAATCCGAAACAGGCTTCAGGCTCTGAGCTGTCAGCACAGAGCCCGATGCGGGGCTCGAACTCATGGACCGCGAGATCATGACCTGCGCCGAAGTCGGCCGCTTAACGGACTGAGCCACCCAGGCGCCCCTGACCTCATTTTTTAATAAAGATCTGCAACAGTGGCCTGGAGATTGGGCCTAGTGCTGCCTGAACATTATGTCCTTCGTCTCCCAAGTTAGGCCTAATGTGTTTTTTGAGGTATGTTTTTTGACTTACTGCAAATTCTTATAAACGCTATTGAGATTTGAGAACTTGTTTAAAAGTAAACTTGGCTTACGGTGGTAGATTTAATTAAAGAAGACAGTGTTATCATGTAATTTCTCATGCTTAATACAAATCAGCGCTTACCTAATTTCCAGTGTCTCTTCACATTGAAGATTTGAGGACATATCATACCTGCAGTGTGGTGACAATGATGATGCATTGAAATACTCCATTTAAAAGGTATGTTCAAGGGGTGACAGATATTTCTTTCTTTCTTTTTTTTTTTAATTTATTTTATTTTTAGAGAGAGAGCACCCATGTGCTTGCATGTGAACAGGTAGGGGCAGAAGGAGAGGGAGAATAATTTCAAGCGGGCTCCATGCCCAGTGCAGGGCCCATGACCCTGGGATCATGACCTAAGATAAAATCAAGGGTCAGATGTTCTATCAACTGAGCTACCTGGGCACTGGTGACATATTTTTCTGCTAGCATTTTATGAAAAGGAGGTCCCGGGTCATGTTGTAAGATCCGTGTCTCCAAGAGGGCTTCTAGTGGCATCATGAAATACTTGGCGAAGCTTTCACCTTTGTACAAAAGGAGAGAATGTCACATTTCTTCTTGATTCTAGAAGGCATCAAATGAATTGTATTACCTTCCAAGTTACCGGAAAATGGCATCAACATAATTTCTTCCTACATAGTTGAAGACAGTCATCACAGTGAAGAGGAAAAGAGTTTCTCCTTAATTTTAGAACCAAAGAAGTACTGTCTCAAAATTAAAATCAACAGTCTGGGTTAAATTCTTTCTTAGGGGAAGAGTTGCATCTAAGACTTCCAAAATCATTAGTAACTGGAAAGAACATCTGTTTTCTCTTAGGGAGGTATGATAGTGTGTATCACAAAGTACATGTGCACCTCAATAATTTATCAATCTCTCATTTAGAACATTCAGACTCTATAACATTAATGGGAAAATACTGAATAACTTTAATATTTTCTACAAGCCAGGCAGTGGACTCAGTCCTTTCCATGAATATATTATTAAAAAATCTCCATCCAGGTAGACAAATATGTTATTTTAGTCAATGTTATTGAGGTATAACCTACATACAGTAAAACGCATCCATTTAACTCATGTAATTAAAAACAATAAATTGTGCAATTCAATGCATTTTTGTAAATGTATTGCATATATAGAACATATACCCAAGCAGTGGCCACCACAATAATGATACAGAATATCTCTATCACCATAAAGTACTCTTTGGTGTCTCCTTTGGAACCTGTTCCTTGCCTCCACTCCAGGGCCTTGAAACCTCTAGTCTGTTTTGTTGCTATAATTTTATCTCTTCTGGAATTTCATATAAGTGTGATGGACACATGTTTTCATTTCTCTTGTGTAAATACCTAAGAGGCACATTGGAAAGCTAGGGGGTGGGGGACAAAAAGCATTTGGGGAGGTAGAAAATTATAGGTGGAAATTAAAAAAAAAAAAATGGGAAGAGAGAGAAAGGATCTCCTCAGGACCTCAGACTGGCCTCACAGAAGCCACTCTTTCCTGGAGTCATGCAACAGGTCCTGGGTGGGTTACTGCTGCCATGTAGGTCAGGGGACCATCAACCTTCTCGGGCTGTTCGCAGGCATTTGCTGCCATTGGAGATTACAATGAACACATCAGTCTGGATGTTAACTGTTCTAAGGAGTTAGCCACAGCCATCCATGGGGCCATCATCCTGGCCATGTTTTCTGTTGTCCCCGTGTGGCGAGGCACCTGGGGGAACAAGACTGGCAAACCCCACACTGTCCCATGCAAGGTGACCGGCCGCTGTGGCTCTGTGCTAGTTCCCCTCATCCTCATCCCCAGAGGCCCTGGCATTATCTCAGCCCCTATGCCCAAGAAGCTGATGCTGATGGCTGGCATTGAAGACTGCTACACCTCAGCCAGGAGCTCCATTGCCACGCTGGGCAACTTCACCACGGTCACTTTTGGTGCCATTCCCAAGACCTACATCTATCTCCCTCCCACCTCTGGAAAGAGACTGAGTTCACCAAGTCTCTCTATCAGGAATCCACCGACCGTCTTGTAAAGATCTACACCACGGTCTCCAGGCAGGGGTACGGCCACCACCTAGTTTTATACAAGAAAAATGAAGTGAATTAGAGCTTGTGGGGAAAAAAAATACAACAAAAACATATACAAAACAATAAGAGGGGCATTGGTTTCTGTAGTGGTCGTACCATATTACATTCCTAGCATGTATGAGGTGCTCTTCATTCTTGCCACAATACTTGGCCTTTGGGGGCTTTCTGATTGTTGTCACTGTAGTGAGTAGGTCCCTGGATCTCAGTAGAATCTTCACTTGCATGTCTCTGATGCGGTATTCAGCTTCCATCGTGACACTCCATGATTCTCACCTGCTGGTATTCATCCATGTCTCTGTTTAGTACAATCCCATAAAAAGTAGGGATGGCCTGTGGTAACAAATAGCTATTGCAGGGACGCCTGGGTGGCTCAGTCGGTTAAGTGTCTGACTTCAGCTCAGGTCGTGATCTTGCAGTTTGTGAGTTTGAGCTCTGCTTTGTTCTCTGTGCTGACAGCTTGAACCTGGAGCCTGCTTTGGTTTCTGTGTCTCCCACTCTCTGTCTCTCTCTCTCTCTCAAAAATAAATAAACATTAAAACACACACACACACACACACACACACACACACACACACACACACACACAAAGGCTATTGCAGGTATGACCACTGAGTGACTTCTCTGATCATGGAAAACATTTTAGTTTCTTTGTTGTTCTCCCTTAGATCACTCACTCTGGGGAAAACCAGCTGCCATATTCTCACGACACTCAAGCAACCCTACGGAGAAGTTTCTGTCACAAGGAACTGGGCCACTTGCCAAGAGCTGGCACTAATTTGCCAGTCATGGGAGTGAGCCATTTTGTAAGTGGATCCTCCAGTTCCAGTCAAAGCTTCAGCTATATCCCTAGCTGATGACTTGACTGTAGACCTATGAGGGACACCCTGAGACCAAACCCCTCAGCTGAGGCATTCTTGGATACCTGTCCTACAGAAATTGTGTGAGGTAATAAAGGTTTACTGTTCTAAGTTTTGGGATAGTTTGTTACTCACCAACAGACAACCAGTACAGATTTTGGTACCTAAAAAAAAATTTTTTTAAACGTTTATTTATTATTAAGACACAGAGAGAGACAGAACATGAGCATGGGAGGGGCAGAGAGAGGAGGAGACACAGAGTCCGAAGCAGGCTCCAGGCTCTGAGCTGCCAGCACAGAGCCTGACACAGGAATCGCACTTGTGAACCTCCAGATCATGACCTGAGCCGAAGTCAGAAGCTTAACCGACTGAGCCACCCAGGCACCCCTTTAAAAAAAAAAAAATTTTTTTTTAAATTTTTTTTAACGTTTCATTTATTTTTGAGACAGAGAGAGACAGAGCATGAACAGGGGAGGGGCAGAGAGAGAGGGAGACACAGAATCGGAAGCAGGCTCCAGGCTCTGAGCCATCAGCCCAGAGCCCGACGCGGGGCTCGAACTCATGGACCGCGAGATCTTGGCCTGAGCTGAAGTCGGACGTTTAACCGACTGAGCCACCCAAGTGCCCCCCAAATTTTTTTTTAATGAGGTTTTGGTACTTAAAAATGGGTTGCTGCTGTAACAAACATTCAAACTCTAGGAGTGGCTTTGTCACCAGGCAGATTAAAAAATGGAAGGACTTTGACGAAAGCATTAGTGCAAGCCTGCTGATCGAACCTTGATGGCCTTGGAGGAGTCTGCCAGCAAGGGCTTATGGGTAAATGTGGTTGGCATAATTCTAAGATGGTTCTAAACATTCCTGCCCTGTTAATTCATACGTTTTGTACAATCACATCCCTTGAGTGTGATTAGAACCTGCTAGCGTGATGAAATATAACTTCCATGATTATGTTGCAAAAAAAGATTTTGCATATGTAATTAAGGTCCCTAATCATTTGAATTAATCAAAAGAGAGATTATGGAGGGCAGGGGTGGGTAGGGCTGACCTCATCGTATAAGCCGTTAAAAGAGACAAACAACAGCATAAGAGGTCCTCCTGCTGGCCCTGGGGTGGGGACAGGGCGGGGGGGGGGGGCGGGGGGTAGTGAACCAGCATATTTTGAGATGGCCCATGGATTGTGACATGTGGCAATCAGGAGAGGACCAATGTTCTGCAGGCAGCATAGGGAAAAGTATTGGTAGAGGGAACAACACGGGTAAGATGGGAGAGCTTGAAAGTGTATAGTCTGTGAGTAGTCTAGCGAGTGGGAAGAGTGACAGAAGACACCATCTGGGAGGTGAGTACCATGATAAGGAGCTGGACTATTTCACATGCGCAGCAAAAGAGAGTAATTTAAATCAGGAAAGTGATGTAACCATCATCTTTAGAGAATACTTCCCGTGCACCAAGAACTAAGTTGAAAACGTGCATGCATTACCTCACTGAATCTGTAATAGTACCAAAAGAAGTTATTCTCAGTATTCCAAGTTCACAAGGGAGGAAACTCCATCTTGGAGAAGTTATGCGCAAACCTAGTAGGCAAAGCTTGGAATTTGAAACCTTAAAGGTATGCTGGCTAATTATTTCTAGATCACACATCTAGATGAAAATAAAGAATGGTATGAACATCGATTAAAGAAAGGCAGACAAGGAGCCTGCTAAGGCTACTGCAAAGGTTTTGAGGGAAGATGCGCACTAAGAAAAATTTCAAGCCTGGCTCTGCTATGTTCCCTGTAGCTTTTGGTTGGGACTTCTGGATGTGCGCACTCGTACCACAGCGAACAGGATGAGCAATTCTGCAAATAGATAATTTAAAAAGTAAATACTATTAGATGCAGTAACTGTAAGAGGTGGAGGATGCTAATTTTTACCTGGAGTAAGGAACCTTTTAAAGCCTTTTTCTATATCTTTAATAATCGTCTGATGTTGAGTCTGTTTTATAGAAACTCAGACAAAATCGGTTCAAACTGAGCTAAGAGAAAAATTAAAAAGAACTGGAAACTAAAAGCCACGTCCCTTAAACTAGTCCTGCCCCTTCATTGCCCCGCCTTCCACCAAGCCACGCCTCTTTAGGGCTAACAGTAGCTTTCCCCAGCCTTCACCCCGTGACTCTCAGTTCCAGGATCCCGCCCAGCTTCATTTGCTCGCGAGAGTTTCTTCATCTAGCCGAATCACAAGGCTGCTGCAGGAAACGGAAGCAGAGAAGAGTCGCGAGACTTGGCTAGACCGCATGCCTCCCCAGACCCCTCCCCTCCCTCCCGGCGCACCTTCCAGCCCAGCTTTCTTGGTGGCACGTGTAGTTGTTTTGGCTCAATCTCACATGGCCGCGGAAGTGCCGGCGCTACAAGTCCGCCCCCAAGATGGCGGCACCCAATGAATGGGGTCGCGATCCGCTTCTGCTCAGTCTCGAAGTATAGCCTTTGCGGTGGTCTGCGGGGCCATGGAGCGGCCTGGGTTCATGGCTTCGCTGGTGGTGAGTGCTGGACGGTAGGGTGGGGCGCTCGGGGTGCCAGAGTCGCGCAGTGGAGCCCGTAGTAGTTTCTGTCCCCTGGCACTTCCGGTTTCGCGCGTTGAACCGTCTTCAGGTCAGTGGTCACTTGGCAGGTCCCGAAGGGAACGCGGGTTTCCTGGGCCACCGCCGGGCCTCGTGTCAAGGCTGTGCCTTTCCTACCTGGAAAACAGAAGGACACGGGGGTGGGGTGCTTGACAGTTTTCCTCAAAATGGAAAGAAAAAAAAAAGTTGCAATTATATAGTGTGACCACATTCTGGAGAACTTGGGAATTAAGTATATGTAACAACAACTCCCTCCCCCCCCACCCCCCGGCCAAAAAAAAAATACCCACAACGAAACAAAAACGCTTGCATCGCTCAGATTCTTCCTGTCCAGGACTATGTTTTTTATTTAGCTGTATTTGTTTTCACTTTCGTAAAATGATCTGTTCATTCAATATATAATTAATCTGTTTATTTAAAGTGTTCTTGTAGGCTTTGGGTATATTGATAAGTGTAAATAATTACGGAGCCAACAGGATAGTAGTGTGTAGAAACCTACCAGAATTAACAGGTTTGAACATCAAAAACAACCCAAGAACCAAAACGTCTGTAATATTTTGAAGTCTCTGTTACCGCAGGTCTAGTAGGGATACCGGATACAGCAGTGAACAAGATAGATTGGCTGCTTGTGTGTGTTTTCATTGTGGAAGAGTAGGAAGAAACAGTAAAAAACAAACAAAAAACACAACATTTGAAAAAGCTTCCACTGGGGAAATGGAGGCTCAGTAGAATTTCATTTAATTATTGTTTGTTGTTGCAGGTGTTAGGGATAATATGGTGAACAAGACAGACCTCAAGTGGGTCAGGTGGTGGAGACAGAATAGTAAAATGACTGTTAGGAAAAACAGCAATGATCTGAGGGCTGGTTTCATAGTGTTATGGAGGATGTGCAAGGGAGTGCCTTAGCCTCACTTGTGGGATCATGTTTTATTTATTTATTTTAACGTTTATTTATTTTTGAGACAGAGACAGAGCATGAATGGGGGAGGGGCAGAGAGAGAGGGAGACACAGAATCGGAAGCAGGCTCCAGGCCCTGAGCCATCAGCACAGAGCCCGACACGGGCTCAAACTCACGGGCTGCGAGATCGTGACCCGAACTGAAGTCGGACGCTTAACTGACTGAGCCACCCAGGCGCCCCTGTGGGATCATGTTTTAAATCTAGGTCTATTGAGACTTGTGTAAACTAGGTTTTAAGGATACAAAGAAATACGCCATTTTGAAGTTTTCCTCTCTAGTGAGACAGAAGTAGTAGCTTTGACAATTAAAATTCCTTTGCTGGGAACTGGGGTAAGCTCTTTACATACATTGATTTTTCAAGTTCTGACAATCAGTTAAGTCTTTTTTATTTATTTACTTATTTTTATTTTTATTATTATTTTTAATGTTTATTTATTTTTGAGATAGAGACAGAGCATGAACGGGGGAGGGTCAGAGAGAGAGGAAGACACAGAATCCGAAGCAGGCTCCAGGCTCTGAGCTGTCAGCCCAGGGCCCGACGCGGGGCTCGAACTCACGGACCGTGAGATCATGACCTGAGCCGAAGTCGGACGCTCAACCGACTGAGCCACCCAGGCGCCCCTATTTATTTTTATTTTTAAAAATTATTTTTAATTTTATTTTTTTAAATTTACACCCAAATTAGTTAGCATATAGTGCAACAATGATTTCAGGAGTAGATTCCTTAGTGCCCCTTACCCATTTAGCCCATCCCCCTCCCACACTCCCTCCAGAAACCCTCAGTTTGTTCTCCATATTTATGAGTCTCTTATATTTTGTCTCCCTCCCTGTTTTTATATTATTTTTGTCTCCCTTCCCTTATGTTCATCTGTTTTGTCTCTTAAAGTCCTCATATGAGTGAAGTCATATGCTATTTGTCTTTCTTTGAGTGACTAATTTCAGTTAGCATAATACTCTCCAGTTCCATCCACGTAGTTGCAAATGGCAAAGTTTCATTCTTTTTGATTGCCAAGTAATACTCCATTGTCTATATATACCCCATCTTCTTCATTCATTCATCCATCGATGGACATGTGGGCTCTTTCCATACTATGGTTATTGTTGGTAACACTGCTATAAACACTGGGGTGCACATGTCCCTTCGAAACAGCACACCTGTATCCCTTGGATAATACCTAGTAGTGCAATTGCTGGGTCGTAGGGTAGTTCTATTTTTAGATTTTTGAGGAACCTCCATACTGTTTTCCAGAGTGCCTGCACCAGGTTGCATTCCCATGGCAATCAGTTAAGTCTTATCTTAGTTTTCCAAATGAGGAACTGAGGTACAGAGAGGTTAGGTAACTTCTCCAGAGTCACACAAGTGATATCTGTTTCATGTGTGTAAGTGTCAGAGCTCAGATTGCAACCAGGCAGCGTAACATGGGATTTCATGCTCATAAACACTCCTTGATACTCTCCCTGAAGTCAGCAGCAGTAGCTAGCCATTGCTAAAAACAGGTGAGTGCCAGAGTTAACAAATGAATGGTAGTTTTAAAATTTATTAAAATAGGATACAAAGGCCAAAAGATACTTTTTTTTTTCACCGCAGTTACAGAAGGCATAATTAGGATCAATAAGTAGAAGTTTCGAGGAGGTTAGATTTCATTCCAGCTAAAGAGGAATGATTTTATTTGTTAAACACACACAGTTTATCGGCCATGTGTCCTGTCCACCAGGCACTCGATAGCCCTTGGAGGTATGGTGGTGAACCAACCAAACTCATAAGAACTGTTTAAAAAATGAACTGAGGTGGGCTGGAGATAGAACAATATTGGAGAACCTTCTTGAGATTCTTGGAATGACCAAGAAAGCCCCCGAGGAGGTAACATCAAGCTAAGACATGAAAGGTAGGAAAGGGAAAGACATTTCCAGGAGCAGAGGAGAAAATTGAAAGGGAGCAGTGTGAATGAAAACCCTCAGGTGGAAGGAATTGAGGATGGTAAAGTGGTGGCTGAGGCCTAGTGGGTAAGGGTAGTGTGGCAGGGGGTTGTGTATCAGAGGTGAGTCTTTGTGGGCCATGGAAAGGAATTTTGATTTTTCTTTTCTTTTTTTAAATGTTTATTTATTTATTTTGAGAGAAAAAGCACGAGCATGAGAGAGGCAGAAAGAGAGGGAGAGAGAGGATCCCATGCTGGCTCTGAGTCATGGGCTGGGAGTCCACTGTGGGGCTCAAACTCTGGAACCAGGAGCTCAAATCAAGAGTTAGATGCTTAACTGTCTGAGCCACCCATGTGCCCCAGGACTTTGGATTTCATTTGAAGCATAATGGAAGTTATTAGAAAGTTCTATTATCAAAGTAGTTGGGCAATGGAATGGCCTCCCCCCACCCCCCCACCCCCGCTCAGGTTGGGAGTATCTTTAAGGTAGGCTGGGTGCTCCTGGGGGAGTTGTGTTTTGCTTGTCGCTGTGCTGCCAGGGCCTGGCATTTTGTAGGTACTCAGTCTTACTTACTGAAAGAATGATTGAGAGATAGGTCTAAATGATTGCCGGTCTTGAAACTCAGATTCTAAGTATTGAATGAGAGAATGTTAGATATGCAGGACAGAGCCTGACATGTAGCAGTCATTTAAATACTTGCTTCCTAAAGCTTCACGAGGAGGATTGAAGGGTCGTAGAGTAGAAGGGAAGAGCCCCTGGGATGTTAGTGTTCATTTGGAGCAGAGTAGGCTGTTGAGAAGGAAAAAAACCTCAGAGTACAGTGACCGATTCATACTTTTAGGAAAACAGTTGGAACCAAGTATTAGCAACCTAAAGATGTTCATAACATTTAATTCAGTGAAGACAATAGAAAGCCACTTAAACATGACACAAGAGAGAAGTGGTTAAACGGTAATAGATGCATTTCATGAGCGATTCATGGGCCATTAACAACAGTGCTTGTGAAGAGTGTGCGCTATAACATGGAAAATACTTGTAAAAGAAAAAAAATACAAGACTGCACGTAGATATATCTGCTCATGCCTGATTAAAACTATAAAAATACGATCTGTTCATGAAAAAAGGACTATTGAAATTTCCCAAGATAATACAAAATAATTTTGATAATAGCATTACTTTTTCTCTAGGTTTTTTTTAAGATACAAAAAGTACTTTTTTTTTTTTTTTAAATAAATACCGCACCCTGTATTACGTCTCTTTTCCTGCCTGCCTCTTCTCTCCCCTTCAGTACTTAACGATTTCACGGTCCTTGTAGTTCATGAATTCATCTGGCTTGTTACTTGAATAAGACACCCAAAACATCCTGCTGTAGTTACTGTGAACCGGTCCTCGGTTCAGGGAAAAGAAGCTTGGCAAGTGTGGGCACTGTGCAGTGTGAAGTAAAGGTGGTCCTTTGGGTGGTTGCCTGGGTTATCAAAGTAGCCTTGAGAACTGATGAGAAAAGGTATGATTATTTAACGACCTCTAAAAACTCTTGTCAGTGTTAAATGGCAGACTCTTGCTGTTGATGTAAATGTGTAAGGAAATGAAAAAAATAGTAAGGCTGATATTTAACTGTAATTTACAACATGAGAGACACAGAGTTTCTTTGTGAAAGTGTGTCAGAAGGAATTTGAACAGTGCTTATCTTCTTTCTTTTAAATTTTTTTTAACGTTTATTTATCTTTGAGAGAGACAGAGTGTGAGTGGGGGGAGGAGACACAGAATCTGAAGCAGGCTCCAGGCTCTGGGTTGTCAGCACAGACAGAGCCGGATATGGGGCTCCAACTGGGAACGGCGAGATTGTGACCTAGGCAGAAGTTGGAGACTTAATGGACTGAGCCCCGCAGGTGCCCCAAACAGTGCTTATCTTCTAGTCACATAACTTACATAGAACTAGCATGTTTGTTATGCCTCGGCAAAGTGTCACACAGCTTCGGGTCAACTTCCAACGTTTTATCCTGTGCTTTCCATGTTAGAAAGTATGTCAGAATTCTTTGATGGGAAGACTTTTGCTGGCATCCTTTCCTCTGGGACACTTCATCCTTTTGGTGATAGCCGCTTTCCTCACTTAGGTTGGTAAGTTGGCCTTTGCTAATTGCCTCTCTGCATATCTAGATTTCAGTGTTCCCACTTTTCAGTTATTTGCTGCAGTTTGATCTTTGTTGGCCAGCTCCCTCTATTGATTCTCTACTTTTGGAAAATGTCACTCTGTTTACTATAATATGAACCATGGTGTTGGATGTCTTGTGTTACTTGTACTTGGAATTCATGCCTCCTCTTCCTGTGTAAGGCACAGGCTGTTTGCCTGACTGTTCTTTTATTTTTAAATTGTTTTCTTAGGTGGTTCTGAAAAAGTTCTTTCATAATACTGGTGTCTTCTCCCTGGGTCTGACCTTTGGCTGAGAACCACTGGCAGAATGTGACTTGAGGGGAATGACAGGGGTTGTGTTGCTATGGCTTCTTCGGTGGGTGAGCAAACAGAGTGAAAAGAGGATGAAGTACTGGACATACTTTGAAGGGAAGTTTTCCATGTTCTTTGCCATGTATTTTTCTTTCCTCGAAGGTTGCCTCCTAGTTTTCAATCTGGTATAAAGGGATGTTAGTATCTTATGATGAAGTATTATCTCCAGATCTATAAGGAGTTGGGAATGATGCTTCCACATTCTCTAGGTTGCTTCGTGTGACTTTGTTTCTTTTGGCATTTTAAGTCAGAGTGAGCAGATTGTTTTTGCTTGTTTTGATGTTGAGCTGTACCCTGGACACAAGTGTATTCTGAATTTTGATCAGTCACTGGAGCCTACAAGGTCCCCTCAGAGACCCTCGGTCATCTAACAGTTGAGAACCAGTGTTGGTGGATGCCTTTTTTCTGTGTCTCACGTACTGGGAGATGGGACCTTTTCCTTTCTCATTTTTCTTTATGCATAAGAGGGGGTTGGAGGAATGTTTTAGTATTTGATAATTACAAAAGACTTGTTAATGTGATGTTTTGTTACCACTTCTGAAAGAAATGCTACCTGTTGAAATAAAAATTTAGTAGTGAAAATTTATATGATACAGAATTTGAGTAGCACTAATGAAATGTCAAATAGAGAAAAGGAAAAAACTGCACCCAGGCCTTTTTCACCTCCACAAATCAGGCATCTTTTACCTGTTCAACGAGACATATATGTTAGCCTTTACTCTGGTAGTGGATAAGAGTGCTTCAAATGTAAGGCCCCTGCCCTCGTGCTTTATAGTCCAGTAGGAGACAGATGTTAAAAAGAAAATGAAACAAAAATTAGCCATGCAGTAGCAAATAGTGATGAAAAGTAGCCATTTACTGAGCACTTTAACATGTGCCTGTGCACATTTTTCACAGCAAGTCTTATAGTTACAGTTTTGTATTTTTTTTAAGTTAATTTATTTTGAGAGAGAAAGAGCGAGTGAGCAGGGAAGGGGCAGAGAGAGAGGGAGAGAGAATCTAAGCAGGCTCCCTATTGCCAACATGGAGCCTGATGTGGGCTCGAACTCACTAACCGTGAGATCATGACCTGAGCCAAAAAATGAGAGTTGGACCCTTAACTGAGCCACCCAGGTGCCCTTTGTATTCTGCTTCTAAAAAATTAACCCATAAATTCAAATCTAACGGTTATAAAGAAATTTGAACATATGTATTTCTCAAGTTTTTTAGTTGATGCTGAATTGTTCCTGCCATGCATCACATGATTTGGCTTTGTGTGGAGTGTGTCCATAGGTGATTCTTGTCCAGGAGGCAGAATTTGAGGAGAAATTTAAATTCATTATTACTAATAAAAGACTTGAATTTATGTATTTTATATATGAATTTATTAAATTTAATATATGAATGTAATCTTCAATCTTTATCACCTAAGTCTTTTCATGGCCTTTAATAGTCATGTCAGAAATACTGCATCCAGGAAACTTTGAAGGATATTTATAGTAACATACTAAAAATAATAATTTTTATTTATTGATAAGTGTTAAAGGCTGGCATTTTGCAGTTTTTTACTGGCATTTCCAGCTTTTTATTATATACAAGCGTGTAACAGGCTCACGTAATTGTATTTAATTCTCATTTAATCTCTCTTTTCCTCGGCTGCAGTGACTTCTTACTTGACATGTCTCTGAAGGCAAGGAAAATAAAAGCAAAAATGAACTATTGGGACCTCATTAAGATAAAAAGCTTCTGCACAGCAAAGGGAGCACTCAGTAAAACCAAAAGGTAACCAACGGAATGGGAGAAGATATTTGCAAATGACATGTCAGATATAGGGTTAGTATCCAAAATCTGTGAAGAATTTACCAAACTCAACACCCGAGAAACAAATAATCCAGTGAAGAAATGGGCAGAAGACATGAATAGACACTTTCCCAAAGAAGACATCCAGATGGCTAACAGACAGATGAAAAAATGCTCCACATTGCTCATCATCAGGGAAATACAAATCAAAACCATGTTGAGATATCACTTCACAGTGGTCAGAGTGGCTAAAATTAGCAACTCAGGAAACAACTTCTATTGGAGATGATGTGGAGAAAGGGGAACACTCTTGCACTGTTGGTGGGAATGCACACTGCTGCAGCCGCTCTGGAAAACCATGTGGACGTTTCTCAAAAATTAAAAATAGAATTACCCTATGATCTAGCAATAGAACAACTAGGAATTTATCCCAAGGAAACAGGAGTGCTGATTTGTAGGGGCGCATGTACCCCAATGTTTATAGCAGCACTATTGACAATAGCCAAACTATGGAGAGACACCAAATGTCCATCACCTAATGAATGGATAAAGAAGATGTGGTCTGTATATACAATGAAATACTACTTGGCAATGAAAAAACAATGAAATCTTGCCATGTACAACAATGTGGATGGAACTGGAGAGTATTATGCTAAGTGAAATAAGTGAGTCAGAAAAAGACATAGATATATTTTCACTCATGTGGAATTTGAGAAACTTAGCAGAAGACCATAGGGAAAGGGAAGGAAAGATAAGATAAAAACAGAGGGAGAGAAAGCATAAGAGACAAAAATACTGAGAAAAAATGAGAGAACCAATGGGGTTGATGGGGGTGTGGGGAAAATGAGTGATGGGCATTGAGGAGGGCACTTGTTGGGATGAGCACCGGCTATTGTATGTAAATGATGAATCACAGGAATCTACCCCGAAGCCAAGACTACACTGTGCATACGTTAGCTAACTTGACAGTAAACTGTTAAAAAATATAATCTCAATTTTGAAAAACTCCGTGAAATAAGGTACTATTATTTTCCCCATTTCATGTATGAAGAAATAGAAGCTTAGAGAGGGTTAAATAGCTTTCCTAAGGAGACCCAGTTGAGATTGAAGCCAGGTCTGTCTGTCTGATGTCAAAGCTGTGTTCTTAGGCGATAGTTAATCTGAAAGAATTTCTGGAGAAATCGAAGGGTACTCAAGAACATTACTGTGTTCTTGAGAATAGCCTCACTAAACAAAACAACCTACGTGGCCTTTTCCTTTGGGAAGTGATGATCAGCAGAATTTCTGGAGAAGTCACCCTAAATAGATCACAAAGCTATCTGTTTAAATGGAATGCTAAGAAGTATAGTAGCAGACAGATGGCCCTGGCTTTCAGCTATCACAAGTCCTCTGGCAAACCGCAATTGGGACAAAGAGTGACTTACTCTTTTTATTCCGAATGTTTAATCTTTTTATAAAGCGTTTTCTCATCATCTCCCATATCCATTTGATTCAGACCAGCAAACTAGTGCTGAAGCCCTGCTACGTATGAGGCTCCGGGTTAGATACTTAGGCGAGCAAAGGTGACTGACCTGGCTTCTGTTCTGAAGGATCATAATGTCAGGTCAGATGTAATGATTACTTAGTACTGAAAGTGAAATCTAAATGGGGTTATGTCGGGGAGTCAAGGAAGTAGCATTTAATTCTCACCGGGAGCTTGGGAAGGACTTTAGGAAGCTCATGGCATTTGGTCACAGCCTTAACAGTGGATAGGATTTTGGCAGGTGTGTGTGTGTGTGTGTGTGTGTGTGTGTGTGTGTGTGTGTGTGTGTGTGTGTGTGGTGGCAGGGGAGTAGGTAGCCTTCTGTAAACGGGAGACAAAGGGCAAAGAGAGGACATTCCACACTGAAAACTGAGGCAGGAGGGCAGAAGTGAGAAGTTGTAGGTCATGTTCGGGAAACAGGTTCCTGAGACTCACTGACCATAAAAGTATGCAAAATGAAGCTGGGTAGGTATGAACATGGGTCAGGGTTCTTAGTTACCTCTTACTAAGTGCCAACTCAATACCACATGGAATCAGTGAATTAGGATTTTTTTTTTTTTTTTTGGTGGAGCAGTATTATTTGAAATCTTTACTTTTATAAGTTTATAATGCTCATTATAAAACTGGAACAATACAAAAATTAGCAAGATGGTAAAAATACTACTCATTCCCAATCTCTTGCGACAGAGGTAATAACTTGGAGGAATTCAGTGTGTATGCTTCCAAAGTTCAAGTTAGGCATATGTATAGATCCATACACCTTTCTTTGTAAGGTGAGATTATATGGCATATATGCTTCTATAGCTTATTTAATTAATTTACGAATATAACATATTTCTGTGCCAGTGAGTTCAGATTGACTTCTTTCTTTTAAAGGCTGTGTAGCAGTCTGTTACTCAGATAGAATTTATTTAACAAGATCCCAAGGATGGACCTTTAGACTATTGCCAGTTTTTTACTGTTGTAAATAATTGCTGTAGTAAACCATCTTGTATATTTATGCACTTATTTCTGTGGAAGAAATGTTTGGAAATAAAATCACAGGTCAAGGGCTTTATAAATGAAAATTTTCATTTTGCCAAATTGTCCTTCACAAGATTGTAATAATTGGTTTCCCCTAATAGTGCCCATAATCATTCTTCATATTTTTAACCTTTTTAATTTATGGGGAAATTGTTTTGATTTGTTTTATTTGATCATTAATGATAGGGAAGCACACATTTGTTTTTATTTTTATTTATTTTTTTGTAGTTTGTTTTTAACTCAGTGTACCTTTTTAAGGTTGATTTGTAGTACCTTCTAACATATGGGTAGTAACTTTTTATTAGGGCCATTGATTCATTCATTCTTCAGATGGTTATTGAGTGCCTCATGTGCTGGTGCTGGGAACTTACTGGTAAACGGAACAGGTCTGAACCTTACAGTCTGGTGGGATCAACAGACATCACATCAAAGGTCAGATGCTCAACTATAGAACTAAAACTGTGATCAGCATGTGCAAACAAGAGGGTCTAAACCTAGACTGGGAGATAGGGGAGCATGTGTACACAGTCCTAGACATGAGGAGGGTCAGGTGACATGGAGGAAAAGAGAATCAGATGACATGGAGGAAAAGAGAGAGCAAGGGGGCAGGAAGGTGCCAAGCATTGGGCAGCAGTGGGCAGTGGTGGTAGAGCCAAGGGGGAGTTGGGGACCAGAACTTCCAGAGTTGTAGGCTGTGTGGTGATTTCGTTCTTCATTCTAAGGGCTCTTGGAAAGGTTGGGAGACTTACAGGCTGGAGAGTGGCAAGATGAGATTGAAATTTGCATTTCACAGAGATGCTGCTGCCATGAGTGTAGACAGCCCAGGAGCTCAGCAGGGAGGAAGAGTGGTGGTGGGGAAGAGAACTGGTATCCCAGGAGGGTGAAGTCAGCAGTGGCTCCTTTGTTGTGGAGAAACCCGAGGAGGGGTGTTCTCTAGGAGAGCCATGTACATGGTGTGACTGGTTCCTCCTAGCTGTGGTATAGTCCTGCGGCCAGTGATGATTCTGCTTAGTTAAATTAGATAGGTGGTTTGGTTTTGTCCCGTAGTTGAGCAGCAGTGACATTTTTCTGGTATTGTGCCGGCCTCCGTTTGAGAAATAAAGGTTTTATAGCACGTGATCTTGAATTTTTTTCAACTCTCAGTGTAATTTCCAAGCGCTCATTAGATACTTCTTCTCTACAGCCTGTCACACTTTATTAAGTTAGAGGCCTATTTTATGTTAAGTTCTCAATACATTGGTATGTTGTAGAGAGGCTTACTAGTTATATGGGTTGTGTTCTGTATATTTGGATTTTGTCAGGTTCTTTTTTCTTTCAGTGTTTTTATTTATTTGATAGAGTGTGCACACATGAGCGTAAGCAGGGGAGGGGCAGAGAGAATCCCACGCAGGCTCTGCTCTGTCAGCACGAAGCCCGACACAGGGCTTGATGCCATGAACTGTGACATCATGACTGAGCCACACAGGTGCCCCGAATTTTGTCTAGTTCTTAACTTGAGGTTTTCAGTGTCAGCTACCACAGATCTTGAAACTAATCGTTTGCCTGATAACCTTTTGATAAATGATCATAAATAAAACAATTTCTCTGACTAAAGAATGAAAGAATTTAATAGGGTTCTTTATATTCAACTGATATTGGCATGGGCATTTTGTACATAATTTTTTTTTTTTAGTTTTATTTATTTTTGAGAGAGACAGAGACAGTGTGAGTGGAGGAGGGGTAGAGAGAAAGAATCCCAAACAGGCTCTGTGCTATCAGCACAGAGCCTGATAGGAGGCTTGAACTTGTGAAACCGTGAGATCATGACCTGAGCTGAAACCAAGAGTTGGATGCCTAACCGGCTGATTCACCCAGGCACCCCTTGTACATAATTATGTACAAAACAGTATTAATGTAAAATTATAAGCACTCCCTAAAGTTTTTATTTAAATTTTAAATCTGTTGCTGTGTGGCTAAATACATAGGTATTTTTATTCTTTTTTTCTATTCTCTGTTAGCTGTTTTGTGTTTTTTCAGTCTCATGAATTTAAATGACATTTGACTTATAGAAGTTTGAAATCTCCAGAAGCAATTAGTAACTTTTGATTCATGTTTTACTAGCTAAACAGATTGAATCTGGTTATTTTATTCTCTGAAGATAAGAATTCTGATGAAAGAAGCATTAGAGAATCAATGCATGCAAAGTAGCCAAATAGATTAAAAGACTAATTAACTTACTGATTAAAACTTAGCAGTAGATGGCAAGCATCTCTCCGAACCCTCTCCTAGGATTAAAGAGAAAATCAGAATGAAGTAGAGAATGTTTTTAAAGAATCTAGTTTGAGCAGACATTCCCACCAGGATTTTCGTTTTCCTTGTGTTTTAAGAAAATGAAGAACATGCAAAATATTTTATTTATGTACTGAATCTTAAAAAACCCTTTAAAAATAATTGAGAAGAATGTTGGAAGAGATTGGCTCCTTTTTTTACTGGCCTACATTACTTATGAACATACTCCTATGACTTAGGAAAGGCCACCTTTATTTCCAGAAAGAAAGCCCAGCTTTTTGTCATTCTTTTACTGCCTCTTGTGGTTTTCTTCTGGCACATCTGTGTAATGTTTTAGTGACCTCATTTTAGGTCATTTGCAGAGTAGACCTTCATGGTCTACGAGGTTCAGTCATGTTTCTCAGGCTGATCATATAGTACAGTATTAATGTTTATGGTAATGTGCTTATCTATTTCTCTTAAAATAATTTTTAATAATTTACCTATGCTAGTTAATGACTGGATTTCTCATGAGAGTAATTTCATTTTTGCAGTGAACTCTTTATTGGTTTTATGGTGAGTGGTAAGTAGAGCAGACAGTGTTTATTATGTACTGAGCTTTGTACCATCTGAGCATTTTGTACACCCAAAGGATGGAAAAACTCATCATTTTGAATTTTGCCTGTGTGTTTGAATAATACTGATTTTTCTTTTTCTGAATCTTAGTTTTTAATGTATAGTTTTTTTTAAAGTATATTTCTACCTTCTGATAGGTAATATATCCATGTGGTTCAAAATCTGGGGGATAAGAAAAGTTAATGATTCGTTTTAAAAATTACTATGTAGCAACCGTATTGAAAGTCTTTTTTTTCCTCGTAATTCTTCTGTCTGCCCTTGGGAAACAGGTTTCGATTCACATTTTAAAAAAATGTTTGTTTATTTTGAGACAATGAGTGTGAGTGGGGCAGGGACAGAGGTGGGGGGGTGGAGAGAGAATCCTAAGCAGGCTCTGTACCGTCAGTGCATAGCTCGACGTGGGGCTCGACCCCATGACCCTGGGATCAGGACCTGAGCCAAAATCAAGAGTCGGACGCTTCACCAACTGAGACACCCAGATGCCCCTGATTCACATTTTTAAATGATGCCCTAAGACTTTGTGTATTGACCTTTGACTCTGTACTTGAGTTGATATTTTTACCTAAAATTGTTTTCCTGAATTTCTTTTTGCTTTGACTAAGTTGTAACCAGTTTAAAAAAAAAAAAATTCTACATATACTCCACTGTAATCATTCCGTGAAAACTTAGTTTTTAAAGTGCACCTTTCTAAAGCAACATGATGTCTCTTGGGAGATGACTAGTTGGGACCTGGTTTTAATATTCCCTAGGAATTTAGCTCCCCCTGCCCTGCTTTTATTTACTTAATTAAAAAATTATCAAGGAATTTTTAAATATAAAGGAGAGAGAATACTACAGGAATACTTAGATGTATGAATCTTAAAATAACAGATCTAGATTCCCAAGGACCATTACCTATTTATTTATTAGACAGCGAGAGCGAGCGAGCAGGGCAGAGGGGCAGACAGGGAGAGAAAAAGAAAAGCAGGCTCTCCACACTTAGTGCATAGCCTGATGCAGGGCTTGATCCCATCCTGAGCCTAAATCAAGAGTCCAATGCTCAACCGACTGAGCCACCCAGGCACCTCCCCATTACCTATTTTAAAATGACAGTCTCCCCCAAAAAGTCTTACTTTGGTTTTACTACTCATTTATTAAAAAGGCAAAAATATAAATTTGGTCTGATATGGAAAGATCAGCAAGATAAATTAAGTGATAAAAGTAAGGTGTGGTGCACTGCATTTTGTATATACCTTTTTCAAAAAAAAGGAAAATACATATTCGTGTTTGCTTGTATATACCTAAAGTAACTTCAGAAGGATCCAATAAGCAAACAGCAGAAGTGGGTATCTGAGTTATTAGACAAGGGGAGGAGGCTTTGGACTCTTAACCTTTCTGAGATTGTTTGCTTGTTTACTTTTTGAACCGTGTGAAAGTATTAAAAATGAATTTAAATTTGATTTTAAAAATAAAAAATTATTGAAAAATTACAAGTTAAGAATATAGCACAATAATCATTATTTCCCCAGGAAAATTTATAAATTCAGGTAGAAGGTCTTTTGTTTGACTATACCAAATAAGTTGTGGATCAATAGGTATGAAAAATGTGCTTTAAAGATTACCTTTTTCTTATCCCTACCCCCCAAATGGCAGGGTAACCTTTGATTGTAACCTTATTTTCCTTTCTCTCTCTCTCTTTTTTTTTAAAGGCTGGTGGGATAGCAGGTGTCTCTGTTGACTTGATATTATACCCTCTGGATACCATTAAAACCAGGCTGCAGAGTCCACAAGGATTTAATAAGGCTGGTGGTTTTCGTGGAATATATGCTGGCGTTCCCTCTGCTGCTATTGGATCTTTTCCTAATGGTAAAATTTATGTTGATATTCTTGTCCGTGCTAGAAAGCCAACATAATGAGGTTTATTTTCCGGATGGTATGTGGTGTCCCCCCGTGTAGAATCGCTCATGTGTTGTAGCTTATCTTCTGAATTTGTTTTCTATTCATTAACCCATTGCTTTTGAATCGCTAGTGTGAGATCCTGTTCCACTCTACTTGTAATAGAAGTACAATGGTTTTTAAATGGTTTTTCCTGTTAAAATCCCCAGTTAGAAGCTTGAAAATGTTACTCTAATATTGGTTGTCATACCGTAGAGTAGTGGTTCTCAACCTTGCCTGCATATTGGAATCTCTTGGGAAGCTTTAAAAAATACTGATGCCTATGTCACCCCGGTAAATTTAATTGGTCTGGGTTTTGCCTGGGTATCAGGAGGTTTAGTAGCTTCCTAGGTGATTCCAATGTGAAGCTGAGTTTAATAACTACTGCCTTGGAGATTCTTTTGGAGCAGGTGAACCTAAGAGGCCTTAAACCTTTTCTGTCTTAACTAAATTCCGCTTGTATGATGCAACCATTTCCCACTAACCTTCTCCTGGATACTCCCCTTCAAATGTCTTTGCTTTTGTTGTAGCTTTGGAGTCACATTATGTGATTTATGGCCTTATTTTGTAATCAATATAATCTGTTTTATTTAATCCACTTGTTAGTATACTTACTATTTTAATTGTTGACTGATGGTTTCAGTGGTACTCAAGCAAACCAAGCAAACAAAACCTTCCCCCATCCCCCAATCCCCGGTTATAGAACCTCAGCTCTAGGAGATTCCTAACCTCTGGAGTCTGGTTTCTTTTTTCTCAGGATAATTCATGAGCAATTCTTTCCTGGTAACCTGGCATTTAAATGTCCATCTGTGTTCATCTGGAGCACAGTATTCACATAAAGATTGGTAGTGCAGAGAGAAATTACTGTTTTGGTCCTTTGGTTTCTTCCCCCAGCAGCCCGTAGAACAGCCAACTGTTTTTGAGGTTATCCTTGAATTTTATTTGTCTTACTCCTTTTAGTAATTGACTGTTGCAAGTCATTAGCACCCACTCCCTGCCAAGTCCAGTTCTATATGTGGAAGAGAGACAGTGGTTCCTAAATTTGACCACAGTACAATCACCCAATCACCTGAAGACATTAAAAAAGTACGGACGCTGGTGTCTCACTTCCAGAGATGTGATTTCATTGGGCTCAGGTGTGGCCTTGGCAGTGATGCTTAAAGTCTGTTTTTATAGTATTCATTGTTATAAAAGTTTTTTTTTTTTCTCATACATATTGCACCGAGGAATTAGTATTGGTAGTATTACCAGTAGTCCAAGGAGTCCATGGTGTTTTAGGCTCATGGGACTTATTTTAAATTCTTGCCAGCAGGACTTTAGCTACATGTGGTTTTGAACTTTTGCACGTGGGAGAAAATGTTTTTCTTGCCGTACTTTTTTTGTTTTTTCACCATCTACTGAACAGCAGTGGATGAGTGATGCTGGGTAGATAGTGCCTGTGTTTCAGAAATGGCCTTTTTGTTCTTCTGGGAGTTTTTGGTGACTTGAAGTTTTCTATCTGGCATCTTTTTTTTTTTTTTCCTTGTACTATTTAAGTTAAGGTTATAGTTCAGGTTGTAATCTGAGTACCATACACCGATGTAATAGTCAGTGTTTGTAGACTTTTCTGAGAACATACAGTGGTCCTCCTTATCGTGGTTTTGCTTTCAGTGGTTCATTTACCTGTAGTGAACCGTGCTCCAGAAGTAGATGATCCTCCTCCTGATGCATCATCAGAAGGTCATTAGTAGTGTAATGCTATGTCACAGTGTGTACGCCATTTATCTTACTTGATCTCATCGTGTAGGCATTTTTATCATGTTACATTATCACAAGAAGAGAGGTGAGTACAATATAGGTATTTTTTTTTAAAGTTTATTTATTTTAAGAGGGAGCACACGCAGGCGAGGGACAGAGAGCAAATCCCAAGCAGGCTCCATGCCGCGAGCCGGTGCCTAAAGTGGGGCTCAAACCCACAAACTGCGAGATCATGACCTGAGCCAAAATCAAGAGTCAGCCACTCAACCGACTGAGCCACCCAAATGCCCCCAGTATAGGTATTTTTGAGAGAGAGCCCACATTCACATAACTTTTATTACAGCGTATTGTTATAGTTCTATTTTATTGTTGTATTGTCTATTGTATTAGTATTGTGCATTATTGTTATCATCGCTTACCGTGCCTAATTAATGAGTTACACCTTAGCACAGATAGGTATGTACAGGAAAAAAATGTATATAGGGTCTGGTACTATCCATCATTTCAGGCACACACTGGGGGGCTTGGAAGAAATTCCCTGTGGATAAGGGAGGACTGTAATATTCTGCAGGGGTCAGGAGTTGGGGATGAAGAGAACTGAGGGTTGAAAGAAGAGGCAGAAGACCCCTCTTCAGGATCTTTACTCTTATTTAGAGGGGAACTTAGGGGACACGCCTGGGTGGCTCAGTTGGTTAAGCGTCCAACTCTTGATTTTGGCTCCGGCCATGATCTCATGGTTCATGAGTTGGAGCTTTGAGTTGGGCTCTGTGCTGGGCCTGGAGCCTCCTTCTGCCCCTCTCCCCTTTGTTCGTTCTCATTTTCTCTCTCTCTCTCTCTCTTTCAAAAAAAAAAAAAAATTAAAAGGGAACACAAAACCATACGTTTTTGTTTTTAAATTTTTTTTTTAACGTTTATTTATTTTTGAGACAGAGAGGGACAGAGCATGAACAGGGGAGGAGCAGAGAGAGAGGGAGACACAGAATCCGAAACAGGCTCCAGGATCTGAGCTGTCAGCACAGAGCCCGACGCGGGGCGCGAACTCACCGACCAAGAGATCATTACCTGAGCCAAAGTCAGACGCTTAACTGACCAAGCCACCCAGGCACCCCGGTTTTTGTTTTTAAAGAGCTAGCAGACTCTGTAGGTATTAGCCCAACCCCTGTTCTTTGTTGTAACTTGTCCATAGCCTCACTTGGACCTTGTGACATCATTTGCAATTAGTGGGGCTTTCTTGGGTGTCACACAGGAGAGTTTTGGGATTTACATTTCTTTTTTGGATTTACATTTCTTTTTTTTTTTTTTTTTAATTTTTTAACATTTATTTATTATTGAGAGACAGAGAGAACACAGAGCGTTAGCAGGGGAGGGATAGAGAGAGGGGAGACACAGAATCTGAAGCAGGCTCCAGGCTGTGAGCTGTCAGCACAGAGCCTGACGTGGGGCTCAAACTCATGAACTGTGAGATCATGACCTGAGCCGAAGTCGGTCACCCAACCAACTGAGCCACCCAGGTGCCCCTTGGATTTACATTTCTAAAGAATTTTGTCTATCACAAAAGTAGCGATACAGTCTGACTAGGTTGAGGTGGTTAACCAGGTAAACTTAGAAACTTGTGGCACTTTGTCCTTTGCCTGGAGGTGAAAGGAGAAGGGGGGTGGAGGGTGAAATGTGTAGCAGGTGCAACTTACAGCTGAATGCAGTTGCAGATATTCTAGCTGTACGTGTAGTGTGCTAAAGTAGGAAAAGCCTTATTGAGAACCACTGTGGGAATAGGGACCTAGGTTAATTATATAGAACTGTTTGCATTGGGACAGTGTGCCTCCTCATTTGGCCTCGTGTTTATTTGTTAGCAGCCTGAGGAGAGTTTAAAAGCCTGTTGATTTTAACTGTGGAGAACTGGTTTTCATTATCAAGCTCTTTTTTTGAGTGTTTTAGACTTGAATGTGATTGTGTTCAGATGTCCTTCAGAAGATGAATTTGTCATTCATTTATCTTTCAGGCCTTATCTTCTATGGAAGTGATAGACATCTTTTGATTAACAGTACATGGCAGGTTTTAAAGCCCTCTTATATAGCTAAGATTATTTCCTGGTGATAGGTAGCTTTTTTGAGATTTTGATTTGCAGTTGGAATTAAATAGTTGATTGTTTCCTTGATGTAGAGGTGAGTTGATGTAGTAAAAGGTAGCCATGGTTATTTTGAGTGAACAGAAATAAAACTTACCAAATAGATGTTTTATTTAATGTGTATGTTTCCAATCTTAACCTGTCTATAAATCAATGTAGCTCATTATTTTATTACTATACGTAAAGATACTTTGGATCACAGAAATTCGTATCTCATTCTAGAAAGCTTACTAAAAAATGTCAAGTGACTTGATACAAAATGGTGAATGCTGGGTTAGCTGTCAGGCTCCCTCAGGGCTGGGATCATGTCTTGTACATTTTCATAAGTCTGGGATTGGCTTTATAACATGGGCTCAGTAGATTCTGTAAGAGTGGGGCAGGAAGGAAGAATACGTGTTAAATTATTATCTTTATTTGTTACCTCATAATTTAATAATTAGAGTTTAATTTTTTTTGAGAAACTTATTTCTTAACAGTTTGAATATATATTTAAACTTTGTGAAAGACTGGCTTGTTTTAAATTTCAGCTGCTGCTTTTTTTATCACCTATGAATATGTGAAATGGTTTTTACATACTGATTCATCTTCATATTTGATGCCCGTGAAGCATATGTTGGCTGCCTCTGCTGGAGAAGTGGTAAGTAACAAGTTATGCATATAAAATACTTAAGGAATGCAAACCGTGCTTATATCTTTGATACCGATAATACTTCATTTCATTTTTAAAAGACAGTTCATTTTTAAGTTATGAAAGTCATAAACTCCAATAAATGTAAATGGATTAAACATGATAGTTAAAACATAGAGTCTAGGTCGGAGGAAAGAAAAATCCAGTGATGTGCTATTTTCTTTTTCTTCTTTTTTTTTAAAAAATTTTTTTTTTTAACGTTTATTTATTTTTGAGACAGAGAGAGACAGAGCATGAACAGGGGAGGGGCAGAGAGAGAGGGAGACACAGAATCCGAAACAGGCTCCAGGCTCTGAGCTGCCAGCACAGAGCCCGACGCGGGGCTCGAGCTCACAGACTGTGAGATCAGGACCTGAGCTGAAGTCGGATGCTTAACCGACCAAGCCACCCAGGCACCCCTGGTGATGTGCTGTTTTCAAAAGACATGCCTAAAATGTAATTGCACAAAGAATAAAATTAAAGAGATGGAAGAAGATATCCGTGGAAATTGTGGTGGCTTTGTGTTGTGTCAACATAAATGAGCTGGAACTCCATTTCTTAGAACTCCCTTTCCAGGATGGGTCCAGGTTAGGCTGGCTACGAGAGAAACTTGTACAGCAATCATAAGGTGGACGTGAAGCAACAGTTGTGTCGGTGCTCAGAAGGTTGGTGTTAGAGTCAGGCACTGTTGCAGTTTATGAACCTCCTCTCTGGTCTCCAGCCTCTCCAGTTCCTACCGGATCTTCTCTGTCAGCTTCTCTAGATTCTGAGTCAGATGTGTTGTCTCTGCGGTGAAGGATGCCAGCTTATACTGCAGGTAACCTGTATCATGAAGGTTGATGAGAAACCAGTGTGGCGGTTTATCCTTGCTCTTCCCCATTTCACACCATTTCATCCACCCCATTGCCTGCTCTCTGATTTCTTTCCTCACGCTGGATGCGGAAGCAACAATTCTATGTAACCTGCTTAATCAACTCCCATAAATACTGTTCACACCTTTAATAACTCTTTATTCTTTTTTTAAGTTTATTTATTTTGAGAGAGTGAGAGTGCAAGCTGGGGAGGGGCAGAGAGAGAGGAAAAGAGAGAATCTGAAGCAAGTTTTGTGCTATTGGCACAGAGCCCATCGTGGGGCTTGATCCCACTAACTGTGAGATCATGACCTGACCCAAAATCAAGAGTTGAATACTTAACTGACTAAGCCACCTAGGCACCCCAGTAACTCTTCATTTTTATCATTTATAGTGGTTCTACTTCTCTGATCAACTCTGATACAGAAATACAAACTGAAAAAGAGCTGATAGAATAATGTCAATATCAGGCAAAAAAGACTGAAAGTAAAAAAACAAAGAGACCGTTGTACAGTGATACAGTGAACAATTATCTTGGGAGATGTAATAAACCTGGACCTGGCGTAAATAATATAGTCTCAAAATAAAGCAGAGATGGGCAGAATTATAAGGAGAAATGAATAGAACCATAATCTTTAAAAATTTAGTTTAACTTTTTTCTTTTCATAAGTGTACTCTCTAATCCCCATCACCTCTTTCACTCATTCCCCCTACCCGCCAGACATATAATCTTTGTTGGAGATACTAACTTCTATTTGTAAAAGTCTTAAGACTAGGCAGACATGAACGTTTATTGAGACCATAGAAGATTTAAAAATGAAAATGGCAAGATTGGGCTAATGGATATATATTGAGCTCTGCAACCGAGACTTAAAGATTTTTCAGGTCTTTTTTTTTTTTTAAATTTTTTTTAATGTTTTTTATTTCTGAGAGAGAGGGAGAGACAGAGCATGAGCAGAGAAGGGGCAGAGAGATAGGGAGGCACAGAATCCGAAGCAGGCTTCAGGCTCTGAGCTGTCAGTACAGAGCCTGACGTGGGGCTCTAACCCATGAACTGTGAGATCATGACCTGAGCCGAAATCAGATGCCCAACCTATTGAGCCACCCAGGCGCCCCATTCAGGTTTTTTTTTAAAGCATACTTGAAACGCTAATAAAAATGTATGACCCAGTAGTACAACAATGCAAATTTCAACGAGTAGTAAAGAGGCAATGTCATACAGATCATTTGGTATCTGATGGAGTAAAATTGGAAAGCAGTGACAAGATAGGCAGTCCGTCTCTACCATGTGTTTTAAACAATTATTTGTCTCTTGTAAATAATTCATTACCAAAGTGAAATCATGATGTAGGTGATAAACTATTTGTAATTAAAAAAGAATACAGATATTTTTTCCACCCAAACTAACACAGAGAAAGTTACAATACCAATAAAAGTTCCCCACTGCCCTCACCCACTCAGCTTTCTTCCAGCCCCTCCTACTCAGTACTAACAGACATCCTGTAATAAAATATTTTCGTGTATCCATCCAGAAGTTGTCTGTTCTTTACTGTTGTTATTTTCAAATTACATGGTCTGGTGTTTATGTAGTCTTACTAAACCCAGAACTTTGTTATGGGCAGGGCACGTTAACAAGAACGGAAGACAAAGTGAAGAGAAGGGTCTTAGTATATAAGCCTGTTATCATTTCATCCATTTATATGATTTTTCTGTTTAGAAAAGTAGTGGTATATGTTTACATGAGGAAATTTGAAAAGTGAATCAGGCTTCATAAGAT
Source organism: Neofelis nebulosa (assembly GCF_028018385.1). NCBI lineage: Eukaryota > Metazoa > Chordata > Mammalia > Carnivora > Felidae > Neofelis > Neofelis nebulosa. The sequence continues at coordinate 136,452,546 of NC_080785.1, read as the reverse complement.
TTACATTAAATATGTGATACATTGTGGTTTTGTATTCTATGCAGTATTTTTTTTTTTTAGAAAAGTTGGATGAGAATCTATAAACTATTTTGGAATCTAATTTTTTACTTGAAAATACAGTGAATGGGGAAAGCAGAGATCATGATAGAAAAGTAAAAGTACAGATTAACTTTAAGAAGACAATTAAAAATAACAGATTTATTGTAATGTAATTCACAACCTATATAACTCATTTGGAGGTATAATCAAAGGTTTTTTTTTTAGTATGTTCAGAGTTGTGCAACCATCACCACGGGCAATTTTAGGACATTGTCATCTCTTCAGAAAGAAAGATCATACCTGTTAGCAGTTACTCCTCATTCCCTCAACCTTCCCACCACAAATCTACTTTTTATCTTTATAGATTTTCCTATGCTGGACATTTCGTATAAATGGAAGCCTCAACATGTGGTCTTTTATGACTGGCTTCTTTGGCTTAGCATGATATTTTCAAGGTTTTATCCATGTTGTAGCATTGTCAGGGCTTCATTCCTTTAATTGCCAAGTAATATTCCATGTGGCTTGAATATTTGCATTATTTTATGGACATTTAGGTTGTTTGCACTTTGGGGCTCTTACGCTAATGTTCCTTTCATGAACATTTTTGTGCAAGTCTTTTTGTTGATGTATGTGTTCATTTCTCTTGGATGTACACGTAGGAGTGGAATTATTGGTCAAAGTGGCTGTGCAATTTTACATTCCCAGTAGCAGTGCATAAGGGTTATAGTTTCTGCACATTATTACCACGACTTGATATCTGTCTTATAAATTATAGTCCACAAGTAGATGTTTGGTGGCATCTTACTGTGATTTTGATTTATATTTCTCTGATAACTAATGATTTTGAGCATCTTTTCATGTACTTAGGAGTTATTTGCTTATCTTCTTTGGAGACATATCTATTCAGATCCTTTGTTCTTTAATTGGGTTGTCTTGTTACTGAGTTGTGGAAATTCTTTATATATTCTAGATACAAGTCCATTATGAGGCCTATGATTTGTAAAATTTTTTTACCATATTGTGCTTTGTCTTTCCACTTTCTTAGTAACTTGCCATTTTCTTCACTTTGAAGCATAAATTTCAAATTTTTTATTTTACCTGTTTTATTTTACTTAATGCTTATGGTTTGGTGTTACATCTTTGAAACCATTGCCTGATTTGAGATCATGAAGATTTATACCTGTGCTTTCTTTCCAGAATTTTAGTTTTAACTCTTACTTTTAGGTCTTTGATCCATTTTGAGTAATTTTGTATCTGCTGTGAGGTAGTCAAACTTCAGAATTTTGCATGTGGATATCCAGTTGACCCAGCCCCATTTGTTAAAAGACTATTCTCCATCCATTAAAGGGCTTTGGCACCCTTGTCAAAACATAATAGATTGTAAATGTGAGGGTTTGTTTGTAGATTCTCAGTTCTGTTCTGTTGATCTCTGCATCTGTTCTTGTGCTGGTATCACACAGACTTGATTAAGTGTAGCTTTGTGGTAAGTTTTGAAATCAGTAACTACAAGTCCTCCAAGTTAGTTCTTCTCTGTCAAGATTGTTTTGCCTATTCTGCGTCTCTTGCATTTTCACATGAAGTTTAGAATCAGCTGCTCAACTTCTGGAAAAAAGGCAACTTAGATTTTGATAGGTATTGCGCCGACTCTGCAAATCAATTTGGAGACTGTTGCTATCTTAAAAATATTAAACTTTGTGATCTATAAATATGTGATGTCTTTCCATTTATTTAGGTCTTATTTTCTTTCAACAGTGTCTTATAGTTTCAGAGTATAAGTTTTGCGCCTGTCTTGGTAATTTATTCTGTTTTAAAAAAATTTTTTTTGTTTTATTTATTTTGGAGGGAGGGAGGGAGGGAGAGAGAGAGAACGAGAGAGAGAACAAGTGGGGGAGGAGCAGAGAGAGAGGGAGACACAAAATCTGAAGCAGGCTCCAGGCTCTGAGCTATCAGCACAGAGCCTGACATGGGGCTCCAACTTGTGAACCACAAGATTGTGACCTGAGCCGGAGTTGGATGCTTAACTGACTGAGCCACCCAGGCGCCCCGTTTTTTCTTAAGTAATTTATTCTTTTTGATGTTATTCTAAATGGAAATTTTTAAAAATTTCATTTTCAGTTCATTGCTAATTATAGAAATACATTCATTTTCATATATTGATCTTGTATTGTGCAACTTTATGGAACTCAATCAGTTCTAAAGTGGTTTAGTGGATCCCTTAGGATTTTCTGTACATAAAATCTGTACACTCTATTTGTATGTGCAAATAGAGGTTGTTCTATGTCTTTCTTTTCTATTTCATTTTCTTGCCTTAATTGACCTGGCTTGAAGCTTTAGTACAGTGTAGAATAGGAGTGACAAGAGTGGACATCCTTATCTTTTTTCTGAACTCAGGAAGAAAGTTAGTGTGCCACTATTAACTATGAGTTAACTGTAAGGTTTTCATAAATGTTCTTGATCAAGTTGAAGAAGTTGCCTTCTATTCCTAGTTTGTTGGATGAAGGTTTTTTAATTTTTGAAGGGCCAAATTTTGTCCGTGATTCTGTTCGTCCATTGAGATAATCGTAAGGTTTTTGTTTTTTATTTTGCTGATATGGTGTATTACATTAACTGGTTTTCAGACATTTTCAGATCACTCTTGCATTACTGGGATAAACCTCATTTGATCATGGTATATAATACTTTTTATTTAGTGCTAGGTTTGTTTACTAGTATTTTGTTGAGGACTCTGTTCATAAGAGATACAAGTCTGTAGTTAACTTTTTTTGTGCCTTTCTGGTTTTGGTATCAAGATAAAACTGGTCTCATAGAACGAGTTGGGAAGTATTAGGACAATTTAAAAGAAAGTTATTTGTAAGGGAATGTAGTCAAAATAATTACATCATTTTAGTTGATGAGAACATACCAGATTATATCTGGGAAATCCAAGAGAAAAGGAATTATGGGGGAGATAGTCTATTTTATAGAAAAGCAAGTGTCACTCTGTGTGATAATTTGAATTGTTGAGGTTATGATATTTGATAGGGACAAAGATGATCTTTGGTCTTCTTTGGTATTTTTGCATCTTAAAAATTTATTTTGTATATCTGGGATATATGAAACTATACTTTTCCATTTCTATAAAATGAATTTCTTAAAAAAATTTTATTTTAGTATAGTTAACATACAGTGTCATATTAGTTTCAGGTGTACAGTATAGTGATTCAACAATTGTATATATTACTCTGTGCTCATCATCCATGTCACCTATCTCACCCCCACCCCCACCCAGCTGCCCTCTGGTAACTGTCCATTTGTACTCTGTAGTTAGGAGTCTGTTTTTTGGTTTGTCTCTCTGTGGTTTTTGTTTGTTTGCTTATTTTTTTTTTTAATTTTGTTCATGTCTGTTGTTTCTTAAATTCTACATGTGAATAAAATCGTATGGTATTTGTCTTTCTCTGACTGGCTTAACTCACTTAGCATTACAGTCTTTAGGTCCATCCAGGTTGTTGCAAATGGCAAGATCTGACATCACTGAATTTCTTGATGTGAGAAATCTGTTGTATGGTTCCTTGAAGAGAATGTTGAAATTAGCCTAAGAAACACTAAATTCACTAAAGTTGATTTTATAAAACTTGCTTTGATATTGTTTTAAAAATGATTTTGCAGGACCCAAGTCCCAAGTTAACTCTGGAATTTTTTAAAAGAAAAATTGCCTTCATGATTTACCGAAGTTAGAAAAGTGATGAGACTAGCAGTGTATTATTTTCTCAGTAGGAAGCAACACAAAGTAGTAACTCCTTTATGAGCTGCAGACCCCTTTAGGGCTCTAATGAAACCTGTGAACGTCTCTCCAGGAAATGAACATGAGGACATTTTGCATAGAATTTCTGGGCATTTTTGTTCCCTCTGCTCTTACCCAAAGTAAGAATTCCGGTGCTTGAATTGAACTGGAAAATTAGTTTAAATGGCAATTTAAAACCAATTTATATTTCATTTAAAAACAAAAAAAATTTAAGCTGTTACCCAAGGTTCAGATTGTTTTTTGTGATTATATTCTGGCTTTAGAACCTCTTTACATGCAGTAATTTTTGAGTATATATACTAAAGAATAACAAGTTGTGTGTGAGAGTTTTATTGTCTCAGGTTGTGAGAGTTTGTTCTTATGACAGCCCTTGCCTCACATTATTTTAGAATTGTGTATTGCTTTAACCTTAAATATTCTCATAAACTCAGTATTTGGTTTATATTTTATATTTTCTAGTATGTTGTTGAGAACAAGCAGCAAAAAGAACTTGGCCACACAGGGATCTCTTGCCTGAAAGCTAATTTGCCATGTCGAAGGACAGGTTTTCTTCAATTTAAGAATTTTCTGTCTCTTAAACTTAGCAGGAATATGTAAAGTAATACGTAATTAGGGCAAATGATAGTTGCTAGATTAATCATGTTAATGGCATATCTTTTCATGTCTAAAAAATACTTCATATTTTAATACACTCTGTAAGTAACATTTAAAAAATATTGGAGCCTTTGTTGTTGTATTCCATGTGAACTCTTGCACGTGGGAGGTGCAAGAGTTAGGAATGTTAGTTAGGAAACAAGTGTCCATAACACAGGAGATAAACAATTCTGGGACAGTCATACCTTTATTGTGTCTCTTAAGATTTCCATGGTCCCATAAGTGTCAGGTGTCTTTTTATATTTCTTGTGATGCTTGGAGAACTTTGGAAGGAGAATTGATCAGTAGTGGGTATAGAGATTGACCTCACAGGTGAAAGATAGCTTGATGTTGACCTTTGATTGATTTTAAATTTGGTTAGAGTTTCATATGTTGAAGAGATTTTTAGGGTTTGTAGAAATGCTGGTTTTGACACTCCAGATATCTTGGCACTTTTCTTTTCTTTTCTTTTCTTTTCTTTTCTTTTCTTTTCTTTTCTTTCCTTTTTTTAAAGTTTGCGTACATATTTTTATTGCAAACATTGATGAAAGAGTGAACATCACAAGATTTTTAAGCATAAAAATTAATATGTAGGAAAATGGACCAACTTCAAGGAGACAAAGCAATAATGTTAAATTTGTTACAGTTATGGAAATCTTGTTCATGTATTTTTTTTTAAATTTTTTTTAGCTAGGACTTTTTTATTTTATTTTTAATTAATTTCTAAATTTATATCCAAGTTAGCATATAGTGCAACACTGATTTCAGGGGTAGGTTCCTTAATGCCTCTTACCCATTTAGCACATCACCCCTCCCACAACCCTCCAGTAACCCTCTGTTCTCCATATTTAATAGTCTCTTATGTGTTGTCCCTCTCCCTGTTTTTATATTATTTTTGCTTCCCTTCCCTTATGTTCATCTGTTTTGTGTCTTAAATTCCTCATATGAGTGAAGTCATATGGTACTCGTCTTTCTCTGACTAATTTCACTTAGCATAATACCCTCTAGTTCTGTCCACATAGTTGCACATGGTAAGATTTCATTCTTTTTGATTGCTGAGTAGTATTCCATTGTATCCATCTTTATCCATTCATCTGTCGATGGACATTTGGGCTCTTTCCACACTTTGGCTTTTATCGATACCACTGCTATAAACATTGGGGTGCATGTGCCCCTTTGAAACAGCACATCTGTATCCCTTTGATAAATACTTAGTAGTACAATTGTAGGGTAGTTCTATCTTTAATTTGTTGAGGAACCTCCATACTGTTCTCCAGAGTGGCTGCACCACTTTGCATTCCCACCAGCAATGCAAAAGAGGGCCGTCCTCTTTCTCCACATCCTCACCATCTGTTGTTGCCTGAGTTGTTCATGTTAGCCATTCTGACAGGTGTGAGGTGGTATCCCATTGTGGTTTTGATTTGTATTTCCCTGATGATGAGTGATGTTGAGCATCTTTTCATGTGTTGGTTGGCCCTCTGGATGTCTTCTTTGGAGAAGTGTCTATTCCTGTCTTTTGCCCATTTCTTCACTGGGTTATTTTGTTTTGGGTGTTGAGTTTGATAAGTTCTTTATAGATTTTGGATACTAACCCTTTATCTGATATGTCTTTTGCAAATATCTTGTCCCATTCTGTCGGTTGCCTTTTAGTTTTGCTGATTGTTTCCTTTTTGATTTTGATGAGGTCCCAATAGTTCATTTTTGCTTTTGTTTCCCTTGCCTCTGGAGACATGTTGAATAAGAAGTTGCTGTGACTGAGGTCAAAGAGGTTTTTTGCCTGCTTTCTCCTTCAGGATTTTGATGCCTTCCTGTCTTACGTGTAGGGCTTCCATCTATTTTGAGTTTCTTTTGTGTATGGTGAAAGAAAGTGGTCTAGGTTCATTTTTCTGCATGTCGCTGTCCAGTTTTGCCAGCACCATTTGCTGAAGAGACTGTCTTTAGTCCATTGAATATTCTTTCCTGCTTTGTCAAAGATTAGTTGGCCATGCGTTTGTGGGTCCATTTCTGGGTTTTCTATTCTGTTCCATTGATCTGAGTGTCTGTTTTTGTGCCAGTACCATTCTGTCTTGATGATTACAGTTTTGTAATACATCTTGAAGTCCGGGATTGTGATGCCTACAGCTTTGGTTTTCTTTTTCAGGATTGCTTTGGCTATTTGGGGTCTTTTCTGGTCCCATAGAAATTTGAGGATTGTTTGTTCCAGCTCTGTGAAGAATGCTGGTGTTGTTTTGATAGAGATTGCTATCTTGGCACTTTATTAAACCAGCTTTCCAAAGCCATTCAGTATCCATTTTCTCAATAAATGCCTGAGAAATGTATATACCGCCTTTTTATTTTAGTAACTTATATCACTTTCATAGAGCATAAACTTTTGGTTTCAGATTCATACAGCTGTGGTTTCCAAAAGTGACAGAAAGACAGGGGTGAATGTAGGAGAAGCAAATTTTCATTGGTAAGTTAAAAAGGAAAACAAAAACATTTATAGCTGTCATTGGTCAGAAAGGAATAGAGATCTAGAGAAAATAAGAAATAGTTTGGTGATTTTCTGTAACGTTTATTTTGATAGAAGATTGTTAGGTTGCAGACAGATTCCTTAGAAACAATAACGTATCTTGTTGGTATCCAGTGTGTCCACAATTACTTTATCGTAGCAACTATAAGTGTATGAAAGAGACAGAAGCGTGCTGCCATAATAACCGTTCCCTGCAGCTGCACCTTGATTAAAACTTAATGACGAATCAATAGAACCATAATTACCACCTTCTACCTTATGTTTGTAATTTGGAATACAGTAAAATCGATCAAATAAGATTTAATATGTAACAACAGTTAGAGTCTTGTTTGTGCCACTTTTATTAGGAAGGTGGCTGTACCAAATCTCTAAATCCCTACCTCAATTATTTTACCGCTCAGCTTTCATCAGACACAGAAGAAGTCCTGTGAGAAGTAGAATCTGTAATTAGATCAGAAGGGTTGGGCAGGTTTACTTTAATACAACAGATGCTGTAACATTACAGTAATAGTGGTTTGTTTTTAGTGTTTAAGATTTAACTTTTCCTGGGTCTTAATTCTACTTTTGGCTTAGATTCATGTTGTTTTCAGAAACGAAAGATCCTTGCAATTTCTTTGTAGCCTAAGGCAGCCACTCTGAATTTAATGTATGCATGGGTGACGTGTGGATGTCCTTATACACGTAGGTGCTGGTTGATTATCCTTTTGGTCCCATTCTAATTTGGAATTGAGAAAGCTAGGAAATAAATTTTATCATATTTTGTAGTTGCTTTTCTGAGAACCTCTAACAGTAATTCTCCAGGCGTAGTCCAAAGAGCACCTAGACTCCGTTGCCCGGGCAGCTGGTTATAGATGAAGATTTTTGGACATGGCACCAGGAGCCCTGCTTTTTAAACACAATTCCTGGTTGGTTCTGGTGCTCACTGATATTTAAACACCACTGATTTAGAGTTATCAAAAATTTAAGGGGCACCTTGGCGGCTCAGTCAGTTGAGTGTCTGACTTCAGCTCAGGGCATGATCTTGAGGTTGGTGAGTTTGAGCCGTGCGTCAGACTCGCTGCTGTCAGTCTGTCGGCACAGAGCTCACTTGAGATCCTCTGTCCCCTTCTGTCTGTCGTTCCCCTGCTTGCACTTTCTGAAAAATAAATATTAAAAAAATGTAAATGTCTATCCCACTACTCAATTTTTATACTGTATTGGTTCAGCAGTCCCATCCTTACGAATATGTCAGTGGGTGCTGAACACGAGGAGTGCCACATGCTGACCAGAAGTGCCATCCCTTTCGTCTGCCTCAGAATTGCAAATTTGCAGACCCACTGAGGGATCTCGTTTAGTCACAACTGACTGGTTCTGAGGGTGGCAGCTTACTTGGACATGTTGATTCAGATTTGGAAGATAGAGTGAGGTTTGCAGCTACATCTGACATTTTCTTCAAGGCCTGTGCCATCCCAGACCCTTGAAAACGAAGACAGTTTATGCTGTTGTGTAGCTCATCTACCACACCTTTGTTGTGCTGTCGTCCGTTCGGGGCTTATGGGTTAGCAGCATATGGATTAGGCGAGTTGTTAGCACATCCTCTTTCTTCGGCTTCCCCACTGAATTGGCTCCTTGGAGGATTCACAGGCCTTGAAGCAGTCTAGCGTCTGTCAGGAGCAAAGCACAGCGCCCGCGTTGGTCACCATGGTGTTTTCCCTGGGGGAGATTTAAGCCATTTTTGATGGTGTTGTGAGCAGCTTTTAAAGTGTCTGTATAGGGGCGCCTGGCAGGCTCACTTGGTAGAGCTTGCGACTCTTGATCTTGGGGTTGTGAGTTCGAACCACTTCGCAGGTAGGGATTACTTGGAAAAAATCTATTTAGTGTTTTTCGTGGTCTTTACTGGCCTTTTTTCTTTTTCTTTTACAGAAGAACCACTGAACAAGATGATAAGATAATAGAAGGAGCTTGACAACTTTAGAAATGTGTTTTATCTTTTGAAATAATCCTAATAGATTTTGAAGTACCCATAAATTCTTGGAGAGTCACTTTGGTTTGCAGTTGTAGTATTATTTTGCCAGACCTGTGTGCGGTTGTGTGACCGAGCCATGGAGACAGGGTGAGCAGGAAGGAAGGTGACCGCGCCCGAAGTGAAGTGTGGTTATTAACTCAGGCAGCAGCTCCGCGAGGCTGCGGACGGAGCTGGTTGTGTCTATAAAGGTGGAGGCGGGACGCATGTACAGGTGTTGCTTGGAGATTTGTTGGACAATTAGAAGCTGAAACTGGACTGTCACATGCTTCGCTACTCTCAAACAAGGGCACATCATGGGGATGTGCTCAGGCAGCCTTTTACCCTATTCTGTTTATTAGGTAGTGTTTCTGGGAACCTTTTTTTTTTCCTTTTTTTGAGTGTTTGTTTTTGAGAGAGAGTGAGCGTGAGTGCCTGCGCTCACGTATGAGTGGAGGAGGGGCAGAGAGAGAGAGAGAGAAAATCCCAAGCAGGCTGTGTGTGTGGAGCCTGATGTGGGGCTCGAGCCCACAAACTGTGAGGTCATGACTGGAGCCTAAATCAAGAGTCAGATGCTGAACCAACTGAGCCACCCAGGTGCCCCTAAAAATTTTACATTTTTAAGTAATCTCTACACCCAGCGTGGGGTTCACACTCAGGACCCCACGATCAGGAGTCACATGTTCTACCAACTGAGCCAGTCAGGTATCCCTGGGAACCTTTTTTCACTTAAGGGCCTTAAGTACATGAGGAACAGACTTTTTTTCTTTTTTCTTTTTTCTTTTTTTCATTTAAGAGAGAGAGAGAGGCATGCACAAGCAGGGGGAGGGGCAGAAGGAGAGAGAATCCCAAGCAGGCTCCACAGTGAGTAGAGCCCTGATCCAGGGGCTCCATCCCGTGACTCTGGGATCATGACCTGAGCCAAAAGCAAAGAGTCAGGTGCTCGACCCACTGAGCCACCCAGGCACCCTAAGGAACCCAGACTTCTTAATAGCTTCCCAAGAATCCTAAAGTATAAGAATTACACAAAAAATTATCTTAAGAATGTAGAAATAACTTGCTTTCCACCGTCATCCTTTAAACCCTGTCCTTTTCGTGTCTGTTCCTCAATTGGACATCTTTGATTCCTGGTACGTAGGCTGCTTTCCTTCAGCTCCTCCATTTACCCTGCAGGTGCAGATTTAGATGGAAAGTCCTTACTAGGTTCTAGGCATTGGGGATAAAATGACAAGATGATACACTGCCTTGGAAAGTGTTGCCATCTAAGGTGGAGATGGATGTTTAAGGTGTAAGTACACTGAAGGGTTACAGGTATTTTAAGTAAAGGGAGTACAAGGTACACTGAGAGCCTGATAAGAAAAGGAATGGTTTTGTCTCGATGGTGTTGATTCAGGAAAGGCCTGATAGAACAGCTAACCCTTGAGCCACATTTTAGGGTATGATTGTTAGGTGGGAGGGTGCCAGCACAGGTATTGAGTTTGTGGAAAGTCCTTATTAGACATTTTCAAGTTCTAGATGGAGCATAGGCATGACTGGGCCATCATGAAATGAAGCAGGGCAGGGGGTGCTGGAGGGCCTTGCCTGCTGGAGGAAGGACTTTGGCTGTTATCTTTTGAACGGCTGCGTAGGAGGGCACCAGTGGTGGGGATTTTAGGAACCTGCCCCCGTAGCTGTGTGGGGGTGGATGTGGTGTTTGAATGGAACACAGGAGACTACTCCAGAACCCCCCAGAGAGAGATGAGCAGAGCCTCAACTAAGGCAGAGGCCTGGAGTTCAGAGGGAGAAGGTGAATTTGGGTGATAAGAGAATTGGCATAAGGATGGTAATTCTTTCATTTTTAAAAATTTATTCATTTTGAGAGAGACAGAGACAGCATGAGTTGGGGAGGGACAGAGAGACAGGGGGAGAGAGAGAATCCCAAGCAGGCTCTGTGCTGCTAGCACAGAGCCAGATGCAGGACTTGAACTGACAAAACTGTGTCGTAACCTGAGTCAAAACCATGAATTGGACACTTAACCGACTGAGTCACCCAAGCACCCCAAGATGGTCGTTCTTTCAAAAGCACTTCCAACAGCATTCCTCCAATGCATATTGCTTCATGGATGCCTTTGTTAGTATGGGGTGGGGGTGGGGGTGAGGGGGTGCATAAGCTTAAACTGTGCAGTGGAGTCTTCTGAGCTAAGTCAGCAAGCACGTCCTGTTTCGCAGTTGTCCCAGCCATCTGAGCCTGAGCAAATGTGCAGAAGGGCCAGGGAGACCCTCTGGGCTTGGCACGACCGATGTCTGCTGATGACCCCACTTTGAGTACAAGCATGGATGTGCAGAGAGGTTTTTCAGGGAGGCTTTTTGTAAAGGACCAGGTTGCCCCACCACCCCTCCAATTTCTTGATGATTTCCTCCTTTAACACCTTTCAGATTATTTTCTGTTTTATGGATTTGCTTGTCTCTCCCTAGTGTAGTATGCAGCATTAATTCAGACCATATTGATTCTTGATCTAGGACAGTGCGTTTCATTGACTATCTTGTTTACTTACTGGACAAGAGGGAAGGGAAGGGAAGCTCTGTGTTGGCTTTTTATTTGAGAGCACTATCAGGTTTTGGAACACAGTTAAGTTCCATTTTATAGAAACAGTGAACAAGATTTTCATGTAAGATGATGAAGTTGAAATCATTTCAAGCCACAGGAATATTTGGTCAGTTAGTGCCACTACATTTTAAATGGAAAAGCCAAACACTTGTCTCCAAGAACCAAACTACTGAAGGTCAGATTAGCCACTTCTCTGTAAGTCTGCACTTTGTCAGTGATAAACCTTTACTTTCTCACATGCTCTTTGGTTAAGATTAGGGTTCGTACTAGCATAATGAATTAAATCCCACTGTCATAGAATTGCTCTAATTTGTAATTGTATACTTTTCAATATTTGAATGCCTATTCTCTAACACTGTGATTGATGCTAAAAAACATAGAGTAACACATTTTTATCCCTGTCCTTGAGGAGTGTATGAGTAATAAATTGGATAAATTTATTAAGTAGCTGGAGAATATATTGACTGCCTCTGTAAGGAGACAGTATAAGGGTCATACCTGTCCAGTAACATAGATCAGGCTTGGAACTCTGACTTGTTACACACCCTGTTTGCTATGTGTGTCTGTAGGCCATATACCTAACTTCACTGAGCTGCTATTTTCCTCATCTTGAAAAACAGGGTTAATGATACCCAACTCACAGTTCTTGTAAGAATTAAGTAGGGGCGCCTGGGTAGCTTAGTCGGTTAAACGTCCAACTTCAGCTCAGGTCATGATCTCACAGTTCGTGAGTTTGAGCCCCGCGTCGGGCTCTGTGCTGACAGCTCAGAGCCTGGAGCCTGCTTCGGATTCTGTGTCTCCCTCTGTCTCTGCCCCTCTCCTGCTCATGCTCTGTCTCTCTCTGTCTCAAAAATAAATAAAAACATTAAAAAAATTTTTTTTAAAGAATTAAATAGTACATCACTTAAAAAGTGCTCAGCCTAGCATCTGATCTGTAAAGTCCAATTTTCCAGTGCATGTCACACAAAATGCTTTATGTAGCACATTTTCAGAATTACATATTTTTTGGAGAAAATCATTTCAGAAGAAGACATTGAAATTGACAGAGTTTCAGTGACTTGTTCAAGGTTCCACAGCTGCTGTGGACAGTTAAAATACCGTTGGAGAATGAATAGTTAAGACGAACATTTCTCTCTGTAGTTTTTACTTTTGATGTAATATTTTAAAAATGGCAGAAGTGCAAAAGTGGAGATGAGAGGTGTATTACTTGGGTAATATTATGAACTCTGATTGCTGTGGGTTTCTTAAAATAAGAAAAGGTTGGGGCGCCTGGGTGGCGCAGTCGGTTAAGCGTCCGACTTCAGCCAGGTCACGATCTCGCGGTCTGTGAGTTCGAGCCCCGCGTCAGGCTCTGGGCTGATGGCTCGGAGCCTGGAGCCTGTTTCCGATTCTGTGTCTCCCTCTCTCTCTGCCCCTCCCCCGTTCATGCTCTGTCTCTCTCTGTCCCAAAAATAAATAAAAAACGTTGAAAAAAAAAAATTAAAAAAAAAAAAAATAAGAAAAGGTTGGAGTTCTAAAATATGCTGTTGGTTACAATGGTAGGCAGAATAATGGCCCTTTAAAGATTTCCTAGTCCCTAAAACCTGTGACTATGTTACCTAACATGGCAAAAGGGGCTTTGCAGATAAGGTAAAGTTAAGGATCTCGAGGACAAGATTTTCTGGGATTATCTAGGTAAGCCCAAGGTCCTCATAAGTGGAACGCAGGAGTGTCAGAGGTTTTATGATGCTGTGCTCCGTCTTGAAGAGAGAAGAAGGGACCACAAACCACAGAATGCAGTGGGCTATAAAAACAAGGAAATAGATGCTCCTTTAGAAACTCCAGAAGGAATACCAACTGGCTGACAATTTGATTTTAGCTCAGTAAGACTTAGTTTGGAATTCTGACCTCCAGAATTCTGAGAGATTAATTTGTGTTATTTTAAGCCACTGAGTATGTAGTACTTTGTTAGAGCAGCCATAAGAAACTGATACAGTTACCTTGACATTACAGTCTCCTCCACTTTCAGATTTTCTGTGAGTTGGTATGTATGCATCTGTCCACAGGGCTTTGTCACCTCCTGGGAAATCATGGCTCCTTTCTGTTACAGAAAGGAACAAAAGTGAAAAAGCCATTTACAGCTTAAGTCTTATGTAACATTCTGTGAACAGCCTTTAGAAACAAAGCCTACACAATGATACAATTTTTGTTGAGAGGACTATTAAGTTTCTGTTGGAGTCTGGATTATCAAGAACAGGAATTTTGTCAGGCAGGAGAAGACTAGTATCTACAAAAATTAAATATTTTCTTCTAATGACTTTTGGCTGTTTATGTAGGTGGAAGGAGTCTAATAAGTAAGAAAGGTATGACGAACTTGTGTCCCCATATCAGTGGATAAAATTTAAATCCCAAGGATGATAAATTAGGAGTTAGAAATTGCTGCTAGGATGGTTTTATCAATAGCTGTGATTCCATTTGTAACCAGAAGATGGCAGAATTGACACACAGATGAACTTACAGTTAAAAGGTTTTTGGTTTTAAACGATGGTTCAGAAAGATATGTTAGATTTGGAAACCTGTGTTCCAGAAAGAATTTTGATAATTACACAAAGAATTTGAAGTAAAATACAAGTAAGTAACTTGCACGTTGCAGAATTTTTCAGAGTGTCATAAGGTTTTTCTCCCTCTTACTGATTTGCCACACTGGAGTTTACTCTGCAAAGTCCAAAGCAGCCCTTGCTCTGAATATGATTAAACTTTGGCTGTATTCAGTTTATTTAGGTTTCTGTTGAACTGACAAAGATTTACCTGTCTAAACATGAAGAATCAGCCGAACTAAACTTTGAAACTGTAAGTTCATTAGATGCGTGTTGATATATCTTTGATGGGAAATAATTCTGGAGACAGTAATCGAAAGATGTGGGTTTCATCCTAACTTCCTAAGCCAGGTAGTGCTCTGACCTTCAGTAGCTTCTGTCTCAGGCTGGTATGTATTTAACGTGCTGACAATTGGCTTCTAATATCAGAGGCACATTTATGGGTCATTGATGAAGTTTCCTTTAGAAAAATGAAAATCAGGTAAATGATTGTGAGCTGTGTTAAAACAATTGGAGAAATGATGTAATGTTAATGGAAGGTACTTTCGGTGGTGCCCAGTGGCCTCAAAGAGCATTTCAAGAGTGACGGGACAAAGGTGAGGCCATAACAGGCGTGCAGCGAGGTGTGGAGGTGTGGGACGTGGCCGTGGCAGTGAAAGGACCAGAGGTTCCTCTTCTCTGCCTTCACTCATTTTACCAAATGGGAGGTTGAAGTTGACAGTAGTTTTTTCCCTTTTACACACTTAGTCTTAGAACTTGTAGTGTTTGTGTCTTGGTGTTTAATAAATACTAAAAGGAGACATTTCAGTTTCCATTACAAAAATAAATGTAAAAAAACATATCAGGGTAAGTTGTTTTTTTTTAATGTTAAAGAAGAATCTTGGTAGCAGCTTTATTATCAATTTTTAATCTAAACTTTATCTTATTTTTGGCATGCTTAATTCTAATGAAGCCAGTGTTGTATTTTAATGTGGCTTAAAGATGGGGACGTATATTATCTTTATGTTTTATTTTTATTAGTTTTATTTTTTGGTAGACCCTCAACATGTAAGACGCTCTTGGATATAATGAAAATGCCACCATTTCTGTGTCATGGATTCATACTGAACCCCAGATTTATGAGGAAGGAATTCTCTAGAGAACGGATTTACCAAGAGACCACAGATGACATTATCTTGATCCCCTTTCATGGAATCACAATACTGTAACGTGTTTTTGTTCTTGTGCAGTGAAATACTCTGTTGTAGCTCAGATTCAAATCTAAGAAAGATCAGAGTTAATAGAAAACCAAATCGAAGGCATTGGAGTTACTGGAGGAAATAGAGGCGTTCCTTTGTGGCCTCTGTCTCATGCCAAAATTGCCACGCCACGGAAGTCAAGAAGCCTTGCTGGGCGCTTTGTACCTTTTCTGTTAGTGAGATTGTTTTTCATCTAAGGACCTTTTCAAAGTTTTTGTTTTGCTTCTGTATTTTTAAGAAATAAAAACATAATGTAAGAACATGAAGGGTTATGAAGCATGAAGTTCCATAAATATTTATGCCAAGTCGCAAAAGTAGACCATTCCTATTTTCTTGACATATTGAGGTCATATTTCACTCTTGACCTCTTGAATTGAAAAATACAAGGAGTTAGTGAACCTTTTTCTTTCCTTTCGCTTTCCTTATTTATTTATTTTCATTTCTTTAATGAGTTTTAGAGGCTGGGGGCTATCCTTTCAGGTTCACGTAAGTTTCAGCGGACCTTGTTTTCTGTCCTGGCTTATAAGTATGGATTTAAAAGTTTGCACACTTATGAAGAGTAACACGATTTATACCCAATTTTAGGCCTTAGTGATAATCAGGTGTTTAATCTGTTTTGTGTGTGTGTCCTTATCTGTAAAAATTGGTATTTGTCAAGGTTAATAATAAGTAGGGTTGCATTGAAAAGCACATTAAAAAAATTTGTTTTTAATGTTTGTTTATTTTTGAGAGAGACAGAGCGTGAGCAGGGGAGGGCAGAGAGAGGGAGACACAGAATCCGAAGCAGGCTCCAGGCTCTGAGCCGTCAGCACAGAGCCCGACGCAGGGCTTGAACTCACGGACCACGAGATCATGACCTGAGCTGAAGTCGGACGCCTAACTGACTGAGCCATCCAGGTGCCCCAAAAAAGCACATTTTAAATTGGCCCTTTCATTTTATTTTCTCCCTCAATTAAAATCTTTGGTCCGTAACATATTTGTGCTCTTTAATATTATGTTAATGAAACTTACCAAGTAATAATACCTGTTCATGATAGAGAATTTAGACATGTGGGTAGGCAGAAAAGGAGAAACATTACTTGTAATCCCACTTTGTTTTTTCAAGTCTTTAATATAGGTAATCTAATGTTAAGTACAAAGAAAAAAATAGCTTAAAAATTCTGGAGTATTGGTTGTTGACCTGTCAGATGTGATTACGGTCTGTTTAGGACCTGTGTCAACTTGAATGCTGGAGCAGGACCCAAGAGTTCCTGGAGTTTCTCCTCCGTTGTTGCATGGGGGTGTGGTGATAGGGTCTAGGGTGCTGGGGTTGGGAGCTAGTTGAGGCTGGGGTGGGGAGTGGGACAGATGACTAGGTGTAGCCAGCTGTGCTTCTGTTGATGTATGCATTATTTACAGTAGAGCAAAAGCCCTTTTGGTTCATTCTTTCACCTGTTTGAAATGACTGGCATGTGAACACTAGGTGATGCTGTTCTAGGTGCTGGGGGTTCAGAATAAGTCAGTGTGTTTCTTGCCATCGAGGGACTTCTAGACAGATGGGTCTGGAACAAGATGGCAGGAGGTGTGAGGATATCTATAAGCACAAGGGAGATAAGTTTCTGGGCTGACAAAACAATGCATGTCCATTAAGGGTCTGAGGCTTTTAGGTTGAAAAAATGCCTTGGGACATGTTGCAGTGACCCTTTATATTATTCCTTTTTGACTGTATTTTTTTGATTATGAGAATAATTTCAATTTTCATAGCAGTTACTTCTTTTTTAAGATGTAATTAATTAAATTATATATTTTAGGTTGCCTGTCTGATTCGTGTTCCTTCGGAAGTGGTTAAGCAGAGGGCACAGGTGTCTTCCTCTTCAAGAACATTTCAGATCTTCTCTAACGTCTTATATCAAGAGGTGAGATATGTTTTTAAACTCTTTCTTTATTGAGAAAGATTTTATTAAAAAAATTTTGTTTTAATGTTTCTTTTTGAGAGAGACAGAGACAGAGTGTGAGCAGGGGAGGAGCAGAGAGAGGGAGACACAGAATCTGAAGCTGTCTTCAGGCTCAGAGCTGTCAGCACAGAGCCTGACACGGGGCTCGAACTCAAGAACCGTGAGATCGTGACCTGAGCTGAAGTTGGATGCCAACTGACTGAGCCACCCAGGTGCCCTGAGAGAGATTTTATAATAGCTAATATGAACACTGTGGTTCTCATCCCAGGGGCCTTAGAAGAGACCATGAAGATAAATTTAATGCTCAGTCACAGCAGCTTTTTATGCTAAGATTATTTTTGCTTTTTTATTTGTTTTCAAATTTTAATATTTTTTCTCCAAATTTCTTTTTTTTTTTTTTTATTTATTTATTTATTTATTTTTGGGACAGAGAGAGACAGAGCATGAACGGGGGAGGGGCAGAGAGAGAGAGGGAGACACAGAATTGGAAACAGGCTCCAGGCTCCGAGCCATCAGCCCAGAGCCTGACGCGGGCTCGAACTCACAGACTGCGAGATCGTGACCTGGCTGAAGTCGGACGCTTAACCGACTGCGCCACCCAGGCGCCCCTCTCCAAATTTCTAAATAACACGTACTGAGTGCCCCCACTGTGTACATGTCCTACATTGTCATTGTCCTGTAGTAGTTTCAGAATCAGACATGGAATAAATCATAAAAATGTGAAGTGAATAAAGATGCCATGTTAAAATGTTACCATAGAATTTGGGGACCCATGGAAGAGGAGTACAGTAATGGGCATAGTGACCAGCATCATTATGTTTATATTAAAATTAATTCCGGGGGCACCTGGGTGGCTCAGTCAGTTAAGTGTTCACCTTTGGCTCAGGTCATGATCTTATGGTTCATGAATTCGAGCCCCACATTGGGCTGTTCACCTGCTTCGGATCCTGTCTCTGTCTCTCTCTGTTCCTCCCCCAACCACATGCTCTCTCTCTCAAAAAGAAATAAACGTTAAAAAAAATTAATTTCTTTTTTACTTGTTAATGTTCCACTGTGGATCAGAGGTCATTCTTGCTGGCCAAGTCACTAGGGACCATCAAGCTGCTTTTCTTTGTATTTTTTTGCAGAAGCCCCCTCCTCCCGTGTTTTAAAAACAGTATTCAGTCACATGGAAATTTCAATGGGTCTAGGTTTTAGAAAAGTTACTCTTTTTTTTTTTTTTTTTTTTTTTTTAATTTTTTTTTTTTTTATTTTTTTATTTTAATGTTTTTTATTTATTTTTGGGACAGAGAGAGACAGAGCATGAACGGGGGAGGGGCAGAGAGAGAGGGAGACACAGAATCGGAAACAGGCTCCAGGCTCCGAGCCATCAGCCCAGAGCCTGACGCGGGGCTCGAACTCACGGACCGCGAGATCGTGACCTAGCTGAAGTCGGACGCTTAACCGACTGCGCCACCCAGGCGCCCCTAGAAAAGTTACTCTTAATAGTTTGTCACTTAGGTGAGGAAATAACTGAGTATTTGATCAGAGGATCATGAGATCAATCCAGTAAACAGACCCTATTGTGAATCATGTGGACAGTTGAATAAATCAAGGCTTGTCCAGAGATATTTATCACCTTGGAGGATTATTAATGAATTTCTGATATCTTCTGTTTGAAAATATGAAATATAATTCTGTTTTTATAGGAAAGGATGATTGGCGTTTTGTGTGCATTTGAATTTGGAAATACATACTGAAATCATCTTCAAGTATTGTTTTCAGGAGCAGAAATTTTGAAAGTGACTGAAGTAGTCAGTTTGATTATTTTAGACATGTTCCCATTTTAAAGAGAGCTGACCTGAGCTTTATATATTTTAGGCCAGTTTATAACCTTTAACCTCTTATAGAGTGTGGTCATTGTGCAAGCTTTAAAACTCAGACTTCAGCAACTCTGCCTTACTCAGAGTATCATTCAGATCTCTGTGCTGTTCGAACTTACTGAGCTTTCGGCCTTTTGTTTGTTTCAGGGCATCCGAGGATTGTATCGAGGCTACACAAGCACAGTTTTAAGAGAGGTAACTCACTTAATTCCCAGTACTGAAGTGCAAAAGAATGATGTGCTTTGTTCAGCAAAGTCACTCAGAGAAACTGGTTGAAAAAATTAAAAAGGGATACTTTGATCACCTTTGAAACACCGTTTAGTCTTATCCTGGTTCTTACAGCTAACGAATGGGCCAAATAGGTTCGCTAAAAGAGCAATCCCACTGGTCAGAATGGCACCCACGCTTTGGCTTCTTTGGTGCTAGGTTGGTTAAATGCCCGTTTTGGCTGAAATCGTAAGAAGCGACCACTGAGGTTAAGATACCAAGTTAATTACCAGAAGACACAGAGTTAATGAGAAATTGGTAATGAAAGCAACGTGCTAAGAGACAAGTGTCTAAAAGTCTGTATCATGCAGTGCGCTCTTGTCTTCCCGATTGCGATCGCAAGGTACGGTGAGCCCCGGACCGCTGGCCCTGCGGGTGGCTGGCCGTGCAGTGTGCCCCCAGGCATCCACTTTGCCTTCTGAGACTTCTGACTCGAAAATTCTGGGATTCAGTATTTTTCTTCTTCGTTTGGTTGAAAAAGCAAAGTGATTTCAGTATATTGCTTGTAGGAAGTATGTTTCTAATTTTTGCCTCACATAGAGGACAATGTTTTGAAGTTCAAAGGGTGATTTACATAAGATTTAAGACCAGTCTTTGGTTTGGGACGTAATCATAATTTTCTTTCTTCCTTTTTTTTTTTCTTTTTAAGAGCTTAATTTCTAGGATTTTTTTCAGCTGTATTGAGATATTGTTGACAGGTACAATTGTAAGGTATTTAAAGTGTACATTGTGATGATTTGGTCTATATATCCCTTGTGAAAGGGGTTGGGACATAGTTTTCTATTAAAGAAAACAGGAGAATCTGCATGCATACCTGTGCTCTCTATCCTTTTTTCTTTCTGAAGTTCCTTGGTCAGTAACATGTTTGCATTTACAAAAATGTTTTTAATTTAAATAAATGTTGTCATTAATTAGCAAAACTTTGAAATGATTTGAAATCTCTAATTTTATTTCCAGGTAGTTTTTGATTATGTTTTGTTTTTACTGTAGATTACAATCTTCTTTATGAAATACAAGCCCTGTCACATGTTTTATAAAGCTTTGATTTCTGCAAGATAACAACCTTAATGTAGTGTGGTGTAGTTGATGTAGATCTGTGAAAAAACTTCTTTTGAAGGAAAACTGAATGTTGTAAAGTGAGTTTGTGTGATGATGACTTCTGTCTTTCAAAAATATCACCCACGCTGTCTCTTGATTCTTACTTATTTTCTGACTCACTAAACACGTGTGATTTAGTCAGCTTTCACCTGGGTGCAGCAAACCCAGGGCCGGGGGTGGGGGGAGGGGGGGCAGTGAACCTCCTTTATTTTTCTGAGAGATGCTGAATAAATGAATATATTTACATGCCCGACAATACTGGTTTTGCATACAAACAGATAGAGAAAACACATGGTTACACCTGCTTTCTATTCTTGTAAAAATTTGTTTTGACATATGTCACACTAGTAATTAATTTCTGGGCTGCAGTTTTTGCACATCATGTGACCCTACTGAGATGACTTTGTTTACTGAAAATGGCAGTGCTTTGTTGGAAATTTAATTGGGGTCTTCTGCATTATGCATTTTCATAAAAGATCCTTCAGATCTGATTTTAGTTGAAATATTGCTTTTGTACAGATTCTCTGAGAGAACGAGAGAAGAATTACTGCTGAATGAAACAGCTTCTTTTCAAAATGAGAAAAATAAGTAGTGATATGTCTGCTTTAAACAAAATTTTTGCATTATAAATAGTTTCAAGTTCTTACATTATTCTGACACCAATATCGAATCTTTTTGCCAAGAGCTTGTTTGATTATTTCAATAAGAAAATACATTGAAGCCTTAGTGAGAATCACCGGGAAACTTAGATGTTTATTCTGTGTACAATTTTTTCTTTAAAACAAGTTTTATCTCCCTGGCCCATTAGAATGAGATTGGAGTTTGAATCCATGCAGTATAGGAGATTATGTGTGTTCTTTAGATTTGGTGAATGCCATCCCGTGTTTTCCGCTGCGTTTGATGTTTGTGGAGATTGTGTCTTATCCCTTATGTTCTCTGCAATTATTTTAGTTGCCCTCAACTTTAGACTGAGTGTAAGCAGGGTCAACAGATTATACTGTATGCCTCACCCCTTCCGTATTCATTTTTCTTTTGCTCTGGACCAAACATTGTGGTGCGGTGCTGTTATTGTAAGATGGAAATGGGGAGCGAGTTCACAGCTGCCCTCACAGGCAGGCCAATTTCCCAGCGTCCATTGTCCTGAAAGTTCTGTGGAGAGCAGCCTCATGATCTTCTACGTAGGTTAGAAGGACTTCTAAAGAGGACGAAAGCTGAGAAAGGCACTTTGTTGCAAAAGAAGTAGGAATAAGTTAAGCTCAGCAAATAGGCTTTATCCACAGATTCTTCTTCACAGTCATTTTAAGAGTGCCTCCTGTGTGTTGGGCCCCACGTGAAACGTTTCTGCACGGATTCTCAAGGATTCGTGTTCTTACAGGAAAACAGGCGGGAGTAGGCATTTCACAGTGCTGTAACGATACGTAGGTACTAGATGCGGCTGAGATGGTAGGGGAAGCAGTGCTTGGGTGGTGCTCGATTAGCATTTGTTGCATTAAAAAACATGAAATGTTGACTTAATTCTCGAAGGAGTGGTAGTTAGAAATAACCAAGGAGACAGGAGTTGTAACATCAGGAGCAAAGGCACAAGGCTGTAAAAGCACGCATGTACCTCACTTATTAGCTCAGCAGAATCGGAATTTTTATGCGTAGAGAAGAGGCAAGAGTGATTTCCCTCCATGGCAGGCCAAGTGGGGATGCTGCAGGCAGGTGTTCAGGCAAGTGGAGTGTTTGCCAGGAGGAGACGTTGAACCTCTCCCCCTGGCTGGGTGCTTGCCAGGAGACTGGGGGACAGCACATGGGAGAAGGCCTTTGAAGAGCCAGGCATGCGTTCCCTGGTATTTGGAGGATAAATGACTGGCATCTGACTCTTCTCTGCATAAATCTGATGGCAAGATGGTGGTTGGCTCTGCCTCAGTGGAAGGACGTTGCCATTGTGGTCAGGGATAACTCCGGCTTCTTTTTGGTTGATGAGAGATGTGACATGGGTGAGGATGATGTCTCTCTGTCTCCTCAGCTCTGCCACCAGTTCACCGAAAGCAGCCCTCCCACCAAATTCTGTCACACATGCTGTCAAAGTCAAGCAGGGCAGACAAGTCCCTCAGCCTGTCTGTAAGTTCATCGAAGCCTTGGATTTCTCCTTTTAGGGCCCCAAATCCTCACTGATTGAAAAGTTCACTCGCAGGTAGGTATGGCAGCCTTTCAAACTTAGTTCCCCTTATTGTCTGTTTTAGACCATAGAGACCCCCCCGCCCCCCATGTAGTGGCTGCAGGTGAGACCTTTTAGGAATCAAGCCTTAGGGATGTCCTTCAGCTCTGTTGTCTGTCCCCTCAGTTCCTGTGCCCCTGCAACTCCTTAGGTTGTATAACGCTCTTGTGTGTTTTTCCAGAGATACCCTGTCTTAGGTGTTTGGCCTCTTGTTTGTTTCTTCAGCCCCAGTTTTTTTTATCTCTTCATAAAGATCTTCCTTTCATTTTTATGATGGCATAGTACTCCATGGTAGACACGACCCGTTCATTATTTAACCAGTTCCTTGTTGGTGGACATTACAAACGTGCTGCAGTGGATATTACTGCTCTTAGGTCCTTTTGTACATGGTTGAGGATGTTTGTAGGGTTAATAACAAAAGTGAGATTGCTTGGCTAAAGGAGTATGACATTTATCATTTTGATTTTTTTAATGTTTCTTTTTGAGGGAGAGTGGGGGAAGGGCAGAGAGAGAGGGAGACAGAATCCGAAGCAGGCTCCAGGCTCTCAGCTGTCAGCACAGAGCCCCACGCGGGGCTCGAACCCATGAATCACGAGATTATGACCTTAGCTGAAGTCGCTTACCTGATTGAGCCCCCAGGCGCCCTAGCATTTGTAATTTGGTACATACGGCCAAAGTGCCCTTACTGGAAAATACCAGTCGACCCCTGTGCCAGCATTGCAGGCCTTCTTTTCCTCTGCCTCACCGACTTTACCAGCGGTCTGAGAGGTGATCTCACTGTCGTTTTCGTTCTGACACTGGGCATAAGAACATACATCTCAGAACTCTTTGATTCCCTTTACTGTGAACTGTGCTGTGTTAAACTTTGTGCTGTGTTAAAGTTCTTATGAGAATGGCATGGGGAGATCGTGTGAAGGGCTGAGCCCGCCATGTGGGATGTGTTTAGTATGCGCAGAACTGCAAGGGTTTTTGACAGGAAATAACACCTAAGTGTGAATCGCAACTCTGCCCCGTACCAGCTGTCTGCTCTTGGCAAGTTACTTAACCTCTCTGAGCCCACATTGGCCCATCTGTGCTAGGAACTTTGCATAGACCGTTGTCCTTGAAATCTCACGGCAGTCTTAAGAGAGAAGGATTAGAGCAGTGTGGTCTGCCAGGGGACTCAGAAATGAAGAAGCCTCCCCTAGGTTGTTGGGGTCCTTGAACTGCCGTGCAACCTTGATCGGTCTGTGTTTAAGCATCTGAATGCCATTTCATGATGATGAGTAACAATTGTGTTTGAATTACAGGCCAGCTGTTGGTATTACTTGTAAAGTGTCTCAGCTACAATTGGAGGGTGTGTCATCTGAATGTCTTGTAGAGAGGAATTTTGTATTCGTTTAACATACTGCCACCTGCAACTGATTTTGTATTCACTGGCTACTTCTGTAGGAGAAACCACATACTGGTGGTAAAGATGTCAGAGTTGCCCCAATAATTGGTGGTTGAGTTGGTCAAAAATCGTAATGTAAATATGTTAGAAAAATTTTTTGATGATTCTCTTTTGGGTCCCATTGATATTTTACTGGAATTTATTTCCCAAGTAAGATTACCCATTTAGAGGAAGGCTTTTCTTACTGAGATTGCGACCCTTGAATGTTTTTCTTTGAAAGATATTTTAGAGCAACTGTAGCTAGACCCTCTGTTACTTACTTGCCATCTTTCCGCCTGTGTACTATTTCCTGCACTTGTGAGAGTAGAAAGAGAAAAAACTGTGCTGATGAGAAAGGATTTTTTTCTCCTGGTGTCACTGCTGTCTATCTTTATGTTTCTATGAAATGGTTTTCTTTGATTTGCTTCTTTCTCTTTTGGTTTGTCCTTACCTTTCAGTTCTATTCAGCTACATGTAATGATGCTGACTAAAGAGTCAGACACCATATGATTTGCCTTCAAAACAGCTCTTGGATTTTTCCCTCTCCATAGCATGTGCAGACTCTAGCATAATGCCTTCCACAGAGTTAGCACTCACAAAATATTTATCGTTTTTTTTATTCCTTTAAGTCTGATTAATTTTTGTGCAGATGCTGCTAGGCACAGCGTCCCCTTCAGAATGCTGAGGGAGCTTGAGTGGGACTGGGAATTAGGCCGGGGGGTGGCTCAGCCTTGGGCTCCACTCTACTCCAAGACCTTTGCGTTTTAGACAGCTGATGAAGCACCAAGGAATATATGATTTTCTAAGATTTCATTCTTCTTAAACCTTGAAAAGATAGTTTCTGTAAGCCTGGTTTCATCAGAAAAGTGCTAATTGCTGTAATAATTCCTTTATTTTCCCCCTCCTAGTAATTCCACTGAAAAGGAAAAAGGTGATTATAAACCTTTCCAAACTTTTAATGTGAAACTATTTCTCGCTTAAACTCCCAATGCAAACATATTGAACCCTGTTTTAATCCTCCATAATTCATTTTATTAACTGTGACCAAATGGAACATCTGTTAAAATTCCATAATGTTAGCTTCATGGGAAAAGAAAAAAAAATGTGTTTGCTTTTGGAATTTTTCCATTGTTTTATTGTCCAGGCTTTCAGTAAATGTGTAACGGGACATTCTTATTAATGGAAGTATTAAACAAATGAAAATGAACTATCCCCTTTAATCACAGAGGTTTATAAAATGAGTCACTTAATTGCATTTGCATTATGATAACTTCATACTGTAGAGATGTTCTATGAAAAATGAGTGATAGTTCATCCTTTAATTGGAGAACCTAAAATTATTACTCCTCAAATACAGATTTTAGCCTGCGGTTTTTCATCATCTCTTAAATAAACAAGCGTTTTTAGAAAGAACGATTTAGTAAAATTATCTTCATATAGAAAAATTACTTTAGCCCTCCAGTGCACATTTCCTCATGTTTTGTTTATAAGAAACCAGCTGCTATTTACTTTTCTCATTCTCTGGACACATTTCATTTGCTCTCTGCAGTTTTGAAAATGCTGCCTGTTTCCATTGTCGCATGGTGGCCAGGCTGTCCTGAAGGGACACCAGTTCCTGTGCACAGAGTTTACTGGCGTGTAAGTGCAGTGTCCGGACTCTGCCATGCACACACACCAGAAAGCTGCTGGTTGAAGGTGGAAAAGGTCTCTTAATTCTTCATTTCAGTTAACATCAGAAACCGTCAGGTTGAAGTGCCTTTCTCTTTGTTGTTTGTGCTCTTCATCCCATGCGAAGTATTGTCTTCCTTCATCTTTGTGTGTCAGTGTAGACTGCGTTTAGGCGGCACATAACAGAAAATCTGACTATATCGGCTGTAGCAGATAAGGGTTACTCACCGCCCCCCACCCCCACCCAGTAACAAGAAACCTATAGATAGTCAGTCTGAGGCTGGTGTACTAGTTAAATGAAAGCATACAGGATCTAGGCACTTTAATTCTACTTGGTTAACCTTAATACTCTGCATGATTTACTCATGGTCGTAAAATGGCTTCACCATTTTAGGCCTCACAGCCCCCTTCTAAGCATGACGAATGGGGAAGGGCCAGAGGCAGTACAAGCCTGTCACTCTGTGTACAGAAAACAGAGCTTTTTTGGGCCAGGTATCTTAGTGCCTTCTTGAGTTGAATGGGGAGTGGGGAGTTGAGTATGTAGCTTGTCAGTGCAGGAGGTGAAGCCAGGCAAAGAGGGGGTTGGATCCGATGTTACTGAGTTGCCCTACAGTGTCTGCCGTGTTCTGTCTCTTCATGTTTTTCTAGCTCAAGTTCCATTTCTGCAGAAAGGAAACCCCATTTCATCCATCTCTCACTTCATCCCATACTTGGGTACTTGGGATGTTAAGAGCATCCAGAGCACTTATCTGGACCACAGTTTTGGACATTTAGTTCTACTGGGATATCTGTTCTTAATCTTTCTTTGTTACCTTTGGTTTTTTGGGCACCAGTTGGGAAGCCTTTCTTTAAAAATCATTTGGCAGTCTCTTTTAATTCTGAATTGTAATTATTCTGAGAACAAGAGTTGACTTCGAAGTTACTTATTTTTTATACAGTTTTGATTAGAAAGTTAAGATCTCAGAATACCCCTGTTGGTACATTCATACGTAGACAACTTTCCTTAAAAATATATATAAATCACAATTGAAATACTAGCTAATGCTTGCTAAGTACTCAACGCTGTTCCATTTGCAATACTAAGTTTTTTATGTGCAGTGTTTCATATAATCTTCCCAGTAACCTGAAACACCCCTGCTTTATAGAAACTGAGCTTTTGTAAGGTTTTGGTTCACTCAAGAGTCTTTGATCCAGTAGGGGAGAGAACTGAGGACTTCAGAACCCATGATCTTAACCTTGTGGTCAGCTGTATATTTTGCATTTTATAGGCAGATGTATTTTTCTAGGAAGGAAAATAAAGATTTCAAATTAATAGTACATTCTTTGATTCGTACACCTTTAAGTAGGCTCTAGTGCTAGGAGTTTGGGGAAAATATGTTCTCAGCAACTGACTTTAAAAGAACAGTTAGAGAACTTAAGCCTAGAGCATTTGCTTTGGTAGGGATGTTCGTGAGGGTTGGTGGTTTGCAAGTCTGGATTATACATATAATCCCGTATGTCCGTGTGACTTGCTTTTACCTAGCAGATGTTAGTTGTCATGTCCCTTCTCCGAGGGGCCTACTGTGACCACTCTACCTAAAATACGCCTACCCCAGCCCCGAGCACTCAGTTGTTACCCTAGTTTGCACCATTATCTGAAATAATCTTCTTGTTTATAAACTTATTACCTGCCACCCTCCCCCAACAAAAATATATGCACTGTGAGGGCAAGTGCCTATGGGTTGTTTTGTTCCCTCTGTTAACTCTGTACCTAGAAGAGGGCTTGACAGGTAGCAGACTCAGAAAATGTTTAATGGACAAATCAGTGACTTCATCGTACTTGGTTCTTAGACCAGTTTTAAAGTACTTAGATATTTGTAATCTCCAGCAGGTGCTTAGGCTAAGACGCATTTGGCAAGAATGATGGAATCCTCACTTAATTCCCAGGGAAGGTAGTGGTTTTGTGCCATAGAAACTTTATGCACTGAAAATGAGGTTTTCTCCTTGTCTTTTACCATATTTCCTGGTATTCCTGTGCCTTCCACAAATAGCCTTTATTTTAATTTTGTCATTTCTAGTTAAGGGCTCTTCCTACGAATCTGTCATGTATTTAAAACACTTTTCAAAATGACATAAGAAAACAGTAAATGACTTATTCATGAAGAAAATCCTTCCATTAGTTACAGGCAAATGATATATCCTGAACACAAGGGGTCAAAAATTACTCTTGAGATTCTGAGTACTGTACAATATCTTACTGCTGGAACAAACATTGTCTTGTAAGGAGTATTAAGAAACTATTAATATAGTTTGATATAGAATTATTAGTATTAATATTAGTTATTACTAATTATTATTAGTATTATAATTAATAATTATTGTTAATATAGAATTAATATAGAAACCTAGGTTTAAAGAAAATCTGGAATTTTTACGTGTAATTCAAGTATTGTGGTTGAAGGGAATCGTTTAAAGAACCTCTTGAAAATGGGCATTGGGCTACCTGGTTGTCTCTTATCTTGGGATCATATAATGGTACTAGTGACAGTTTGAATTTTGATCATTCACATGTATTTTTCTAAGCTTCAGATAAAACTGTAAGATGTTAACCTTGTATTATAGATCATCAGGCTGAGGCTTGGGAAAGGTAAGCAGCACGGGTAGTATGTGGCAGGACTAGAAGCTCAGGCTGGGCCTATGTGATCCAAAGCCTGTGTTTGCTACACTTTGCTCCCTGCTCGTGTCTTGCAGTGGAATTCACTGTTCATTCTTCTTGGAATTTTTCAGTAAATCAGATCAAATCTGTTGACTTGAAGCAGAGCACAATTTCTGAGGATTAGCATTCCAAAAGGTAGAATTGGGACCGTACATACAGGCAGAACATAACCAGGTGCTTTTAAATTAGACATTAATTTGATTTCAACATCCTCTGTCCAGCCTCTGTTAAGATGGCTTGAAAATGGTTTTGACTGACTTTGGACTTTGTCCTCTTTTCTTCTCCGGGCTTCAACATGTGTTCGGAGAAACAACACAATAGTAGGAAAAAGTTGAGTGTTTTTGGCATTGAAATGTTTTTGTATTTAGCTAAGTAATTGACAGATACTATATTGACTAGTAGAGAAGCAGAAAGAGGTGAGAGAGAATCTGGCTGTTATTTTTCTTTTGTGAAAATACTCTGCTTTTTAAATTGTTTGTCGATACAGAAGTCTGGTCATAGAATAACCCACTAGAGGGCGCACAATGCCTGTGTTTTAAATATTGGTGGCAGTAACTTAGTCACATGAACCTGGGAGCTCTTGAGGTGATTGCTTTGATACCTTTGAAATGATTCAAATCAAGAAATGAAAATACAAGCATAATAAGTACTGTTTTCCAATCCGAGGTTCCTAAATAAATACATTTGTTTTATCTTTTGATCTACGTATGCACAGATTTTACTTGGGTTCGAATTTTTAAAATTTCTATCATGGAAACATTTAAAGATACATAAAAATAAGTTAGTAAAATGAATCTCTTTGAGCCCATCACTCAGCTTCAACAGTTATCAACTCTTGGCCAATATTGTTTGATCTGTACTCAGACTGACACCCCTTGCTTGAATTATTTTGAAGCGAATGTTACACATTATCTTACTTGATCCCAAAATACCTCATTGTGCATCTCAAAAAAAAAAAAAAAAAAAAGTACGGGTAGACTGGTAGGTACATTTAACTTAGCAAAAATTAAAGTCTGTCTCAAAGTGTTTCTCCCAAGGTATCTACCAGCTGCAAAGGAAAAAATAATAACTTTACAGTTAGAAAAACTGACAGATGCTACCTTATTCAAGTGACCAAGGTTCATATCACCAGTAATAAGATGTGTTGACACCCTGCACCCCCAATGTGATGCACCAAGAAGAACACAATATCACTTTTTTGGTCTTCTTGCCAAAAAATGCATCATCTCAGTCTG
The DNA here is from genome assembly GCF_028018385.1 of Neofelis nebulosa. Lineage (NCBI taxonomy): Eukaryota > Metazoa > Chordata > Mammalia > Carnivora > Felidae > Neofelis > Neofelis nebulosa. Next base: position 136,422,826 of record NC_080785.1, on the reverse strand, counting down.
ATCATGAGAAAACACCAGACAAACTGAAATTGAGAGACTTTGTACACAATTGTCAACATCACGAAACAGAAAGAAAGGTGAAAGAACTGTCACATCCAGCAGGAGACTGAGGAGACCCGACAAGCAAGTGCAATGTGAAATGGTGAACTGGATTCTGGAGGAGAAAGGGCATTAGGGAGAAGAACCGGTGAAATTCAAGGAAGGTGTGTAGGTTACCTACTCGTGTTGCTGCTAATACTTAGTAGCTGGTTTTGACGATGAGTCTCGTTATTGAAGTTGTTAAAATTTTTTTTTTTTTTCAACGTTTTTTATTTATTTTTGGGACAGAGAGAGACAGAGCATGAACGGGGGAGGGGCAGAGAGAGAGGGAGACACAGAATCAGAAACAGGCTCCAGGCTCCGAGCCATCAGCCCAGAGCCTGACGCGGGGCTCGAACTCACGGACCGCGAGATCGTGACCTGGCTGAAGTCGGACGCCTAACCGACTGCGCCACCCAGGCGCCCCTATTGAAGTTGTTAACATGAGGGAAAGCTGGGTGTAGCAGGTATATAACAGGTGTACCATGTTAGTAACGTTTATGAAAGTCTGTAAATTATTTAAAAAATAGAAAGCTGAAAAACCAAGAATGCTAGAAGCCTTTGGATGAAATACTTTATTTTTAAATGACCATCTAAAATAATGATAAGTTAAACTTAAAACGTATTACTTTATTTTTAATTTTATCGAAGTAAAGCTTCATGGATCTGTCGACATGTCATATGGTATAGAACGTATGATGAGAAGCAACAGTGTCCTGTGTTCTTTCTCCATTCCATTCTCACTCTCTGGAGATAATGTCTTCTAACTGTTCCTGCATTTAGTTCATCTTATTACATCCATGTTTCTGGATAATATATTTTAACATCTGTTTCTTAATTTGTCAACCTTAGATACAATCTGCTGAAGCTTTGGAATGAAATAAGTGGTTTAGCTCACTTTATGCTCCTCCCAAGCATACCTCACCCTAGCATTCCAGTTACATAAATCTTATTCCTTTGGTTATTTTGGAAATTTTAAGTCATGTATTTGTGTCTTGGTTTTTTATCCTACAAACTTGCATCTTGTAACTTTATGAGTTGAGGCTGTTACTTCTTTTTGCCACCTTACACTCTTTGACTTTCAAATCCCACTGTCTGGAATGACTCTCAGGTGCACGTCACTCCAGTTTGTCAAGTTGCCTGTCAGTTTCACCCTGTCCATCATCCACAGTCACTTCTTCCATGTCTTTCTCTGGATTGATTTTAAAAGTTGAGAACTGTGAACTAGTGTTTGTATTGAGTCTTCACAAATGATCAGCCGGACAAGTAGTGTGCTAGGGTTTTACAGTTGACCTTCAGATGTACGTGGGTGTTAAGAGTGCTGTTGCACTGTGCAATGGAAAACGTGCATTTTGTCTCCCCTCCAAGTTCAACTACTAGTAGCCTGTAGTTGACCAGGAGCCTTACTGATGACATAAACAGCCGATTAACACATATATTTTATGTGTTTTATACACTATATTTTTATGATAAAGTAAGCTAGAGAAAAGAAAATGTTATTAAGAAAATTTTAAGAGTGAGCAGATACATTTAAAGTACCATATTGAAAAAAAAACTGCACGTAAGTGGGACCAATGATGCACTTAAAAATTTTTTTTTAATGTTTATTTATGAGACACACAGAGAAACAGAACATGAGTGGGGGATGGACAGAGAGAGAGGGAAACATAGAATCCGAAGTAGGCTCCAGGCTCCGAGCTGTCAGCACAGAGCCTGACGCAGGGCTCGAACTCACGAGCCATGAGATCGCGACCTGAGCCGAAGTTGGAAGCCTAACCGACTGACCCACCCAGGCGCCCCCCCCCCCAATGACGCACTTTAGACCTGTGTTCCAGGGTCAGCTGCATTTCCTTTTGTATGCGCCGTGTCACCCTGAAAGAGGGGTTTCAAATAGACTTTCTTCTTGCATTCCATTAGTTGCTAAAGTTGATCTCATATTTTAATTTGCTGAACATTTGAGGCATGAGCTTTGTTATTTTTCTTCTTCAAGTTTCTAATTGCTCTTGGGGGGGGGGTGCATTATTTACCTTTTTTCATATATTTGAGCGTGACAACCTCAGAACCTTTTTGTTTTTTTGTACTGACTTTGTTTTTCCCTTGGCAATCTTGGAATCTTCCATCATTCTGTTCTCATCTGGTGTGGTCACTTGCTGTGTCTGGACGTTGCAATGCCTTCTTTGGGTTGGATTTCCTGCTTCCTGGAGGTCTTAGAGCATAGTGGTTTGGGGCTTGGGCTTTGCAGCCAGACTGCATGGATTCTGTTCTTCTGTTTTTTATCACAGCTCTGCCTTTGACACGGTTACATCTCTGATGCCATACTGTCCTCATCTAGTGAAAACGTTTTTAGGCACAATAAATTAAGGATATAGCTCATTTATTTAAGGCTTTTTTTGTATCCTGATTTTTTTTTTGTCATGTGACAGTCTGTCTCTAGTGCATAATGAAATTTTATAAAGGTTCTTACTAACAGCATTTGATGATAATTGTTCATAAGGATTCTAAGACCTCGAGTGTGTTTCCTTGATTTTTTAGGTAAGCAGGAATTATATCAATGAATTATGATTCTTAGAGAAGCGTTTTGATCTTATCAGTTTAGTGTGCCTCCTAATTGTATTTGAGAAATAAATGATTGCATTTGTGTGCGGGAGTCTTTTAAACTGATAACCAAGTTTTCTGATAAAGCTCCCTTTGACCTTGGTCCACATGTTATGAGTCTTCTCTGTTGTTTATCCATGAATTATTCCCCACCTCTCTTTGGGAGAATAGAGTGATGACCAGGTTAAAAGTCACTTGGGAATGAAGTTTATTGTTCTTTAGAGGGTAAACTAAGTATATCTTTGGCCTGGTAGAAGATATCAATAATGCCTGTGATTCGAGGACACTGGTATGTCTTCTGTTGAGCAAACAAGATCTTATGAAAGTTACACTCTGTGCCATTTATCTGTTGGTTTACACAATTGTTTACAAAAGTTCTTTTCTTCATCCTTAAAGAAATTTAATACGAATTTGAAAAAAAATTGTATGTTATATACATAACACATCTCAACCATTAAGTTTTGAGCTAGTTTTGATCAAGTAAAAACATCAAAGGGCCTGGCATATATATAGTAACCTCTTGGTATGTGGTAAGTTGCACTATCTTGTAAACCATTTTATGAAATAACAGATATTTTCCTATTTAAAACCACTGAGAAAATGACAGTGGTGTAAGTAACTTGATTTCTATAAAACAATATAGTTCATAGAGGGCAGAGTTGGACTCTGAATTCTTTGAGCTCTTATGTTCTTTTCATAACAATGTACATACATTTTTTGCTTTCTGGGGGCTATGAGTGAGTAGGTTTTAAAGTGAATAGTAGCACCTTCTTTTTCTTCTTTGCCTCCCACTTTTTCCTTTGAAAAACTAATTTTACAGAAAAGATAAAATGTATATTATTTTCCCAAGATTCAGTGACGAACATTTTGCCTTGTCTGCTTTATCCTTCTTTTTCTCTATTTTTTCCTGAAACATTTTAACTAGGTAGCAGATATTTGATACTTAATATTAAATATTTATATGTCTTCTCTAATAATGGAGTCATGCTTCTCGTAATTACCATAACTTATCATACCCAAGACATTTAACATTAATATGTTAGTTATTATCTAATTTGTTACCTAATATATGGTCATTTTTGTAATGTTCGCTATTGTCCCAATAATAAAAGCTTTATAACTTTTTTTCCTCTCTCCAGTATCCTAGAAAGAATCACACACTGATTTGGTTGTTAGGTTTCCCCAACCTTTCCCCCACCGCCGACTGACGTTGATGTTCTTGTATTTGCTTAAAAACAGTCCCATAATTTGCATTGTCTTATTTCCTCGTGATGAGACTCTGGTTGAAGATGTGTACGTATGTACATGGATACTACATGGGTGACATTGGGTACTTCATCTTGCATTACATGAAAAGACATACAATGTCCCCCTGTTGGCAAAGCCTAAGTTTAGTCATTTGATGAAGTTGGTGTTTTCTATATTTCTTTACTCAATTCTCTCTCTCTCTCTCTTTTTTTTTTAATGTTTATTTCTTTTTGAGAGACAGACAGAGCATGAATGGGGGGGGTGGTGGTTGGGCAGAGAGGGAGAGGAGGACACACAAACCGAAGCAGGCTCCAGGCTCTGAGCTGTCAGCACAAAGCCAGATGCGGGGTTCGAACTCAAGGAGCTGTGAGATCATGACCCGAGCTGAAGTTGAACGCTTAACCAACTGAGCCACCCAGGCGCCCCATCAGTTCTCTTTTGTTACTAAGAAGTAATCTCTGGGGTGATATTTTGAGACTATGTGATTATCCTGTTGCCCAGTAATCTTTTACCCAATAGTTGGAACATCTGTAGATGCTTCTTGCCTGAAGCATTCATTACATTGGTGATTGCAAAATGATGATTTTCCTAATACTGTCATTTTTCTCTGAATTTGTTAACTGGCCGTCTTCTGTAATGAAGCTTTCCTCTTCTACTCTATTACCTCCCACTCCAGCTCCATCACCTGTTTAAAATAGCCATACGGACTCATGGAGTCATTTTTTTTTTGGTTTTGTTTTTTTTAAACAGTTTGATTGAGATGTCACGTGTATCATTTAAGTCACTCATTTAAAGTGACGCAAACCATCATTACAGTCGTGGGTTCTTTCTTATTCAATAACTAGAAGCCATTAGCATTATTCTTCCTGATGCTCAAACTGTCTCAAATTTGGCCACGGGGAGCCTCTTTAAGCCTACTGCTCTATTTGCAGGACATTTTCCCCATTAATCTTGAAGAACTTCCTTATTGTTTTAACAGGGTATCCTGGTCCTGTAAGCAGCCCCTCTCCAAGGAGCCCTTGATTGTTTTTGGTAGGGAGTGATATTTAGAAACGGAGATGTTGACTTGAGGTGTATCACTGCCTCTAGGCTCATTGATTGTACTGAAATTTTTTTTTTAAAGAAATATGTTTTTATTAATGTTTATTTAGAGAGAGGGGGGTGAGAGAGCGTGAGGGAGGGGCAGAGAAAGAGGGAGAGAGAGAATTCCAAGCTGGCAGTACAGAGCCCCATGTGGGGCTCATTCTCAGGAACTGTGAGATCATGACCTGAGCCTAAATCAAGAGCTGGGCTCTTAACTGACCGAGCCACCCAGACTCTCTGAAATACATTGTTTTTATACTTCATTCCCACTGCCTTATATTTATTTCAGGCAAGAACAACAAATAGTTACTGTTTATTTTATTTTTAAAATTACCATATGGTTAAAATTGACTTTTTTTGGTGTACAGAGCTATGAATTTGAAAACATTTGTCCATTTGTATAACCACCAGCACAATCAGGGTGCAGAACATTTCCATAATCCCTGAAAGTCCCTTATCTTATTCCTTTTTGGTGTTTCTGTCCATGTCCCTGCTTGTGACTGCTGTCAATGACCTCTTTTCCATCACTGTAGTTTTTTCTTGGTGAGAATGTTATTTAAATGGAATCATACAATATACAACATTTGAGACTAGTTTCTTTCACTCAGCATGATGGGTTTGAGGTTCAACCCAGTCATCGCATGTATCGATCGTTTGTTCATTTTAATTATTTGATTGTTTGGCTCTACCACAGTTTTTCCATTGACCCATCCAAGGACGCTTGAATTGTTTCCAGTTTGGAGTCATTATGAAAAGAAGTATTGCGAGTATTCTTGTGTAGGTTTTTGTTTGTACATAAGTTTCCTTTCTGTAGGGCAGATGGGAATGCAATGTATGGTATTTTTTGGGGTAACTTTATAAGAAACTGCCCAACTCTTTTCTCTAGTGGCTGTATAATTTTGCATTCCCACTAGTCATACATGCTCTGCATCGCCTGCACTTGTTCCGGGCAGGATTTGAGCCATTCCATTAGGTGTGCAATGGTATCTCATATGATGGTTTTAATTTTCCTTTCCCTACTGGGTAGTCATGACAAACATCTTTTCATGTGCATATTTGCTGTCCTTACGTATTTTTTCTTTAAGTTTATTCATTTTGAAAGAGGCGGTGACGGCTTGAATAAGGGAGGGGCAGAGAGAGGGGGGTACAGAGGATCCGAACAAAGTGGACCCTGCTGCCAGTGCAGAGCTCAGTGTGGGGCTCGAACTCAGGAACCGTGAGATCATGACCTGAGCTGAAACCAAGAGTGGGACGCTTAACTGCCTGAGGCACCCAGGCGCCCCTGTCCTTGTGTATTCTTTGGTGAAGTACCTTTTCAGGTGTTTTGCCCATTTTTTAAATTGGGTTGTTTCTTAATGTAGTGTTTGAAAGTACTTTATGTTTGGGATGCTTGTCGTTTGTCACTTAGGTTATTTGTAGCTTGAATTTTCCTTCCCTGAGCAGTATTATTCATAAAATAAAAGCTTTACGTTTTGGCAAAGTCCAATTTATTAACTTTTCTTTCACGAATTGTACTTTGGATGTCAGGTCTGGGAACTTTTCCCAAACTCCAAGTCATGAAGGTTTCTCCTTGTGTTTTCTTTTACAAGTTTTGTAGTTTTATATTTGACATTGACGTCTATGATCCATTTTGAGGCGATTTTTAAGGGGTGAGGTTTAGGGCAGTGTTTGTTATTCTGCATATGGATGTCCTGTTCCAGCAGCACGTGTGGAAAATATTATCCTTTTCTCCACTGAATGCTTTTGCACCTTTGTGTAAAATCCATTGGCCATATTTGTGTGGGTCTGTATGTGGGACAAATTTGTATTGGTTCCTTGCGATGTGTCAGCAAACTCTTTGGTTTTCTTTCCCTACTCAGGGATTTGTGTTCATATTTTTGACCATCAGTCTTAAAAGGTGGTGTTTTGATTTCTCTTTGTTTCTTTCTTTAACTGAGAGGAAGAGCTAAGAAAACCCTCCAAAACTACATGCCTTGCTTTCCACTGTGTTTTTTTTTTTCTTCCTAAAACATCACTTAAAAAAGATAAAAGAACTGTTCAGAAGGACTAAGAACATTCTCAAGCGTAGGAGTCTTTTACCTTTTTCTTCCGTTTTTCTAAGAACGACCTACTTTCTGTGGAATTACTCTACCTTTAATATGTACGCGTCAGTGGAATGGAAGTTTCTTTAACTTTGACTCAGCGTGAAGTTCATGTCACTTCCTTTTATAGATTGGGTCACTTGTTTTTGTTTTTGTTTTTTTTTTTGTTAATTGCTGTTACATTGCCAGGTAGTATAAATAATCATGACATTTATGACTTGAAGAAGGCAGAGGTGTTGTGTATTTATTTTATCCAAGCATGAAGCATCTTTCTTTGAGAGTTGTCCTCTTGGGGCACCTGGGTGGCTCAGTCGATTAACTGTCCGACTCTTGATTTCAGCTTGGGTCATGATCTCTAGCCCCGTATTGGGCTCTGCTCTGACAGCCCCGGGCCTGCTTGGGATTCTTTCTCTCCCTGTCTCTCTGCCCCTCCCCTGCTCATGAGTAGTGCTCTTGTGCATGCTCTCTCTCTCTCTCTCTCTCTCTCAAATATTAAAAAAAAGAGAGAGTTGCTCTTTTCACAATGTCCTGTAAAATGCAAGACCTCAAATGACTTACTAAGATCATTCTGCTCATTTGAAGATAAAACCTAGAATTGGATTATATGACTCTTAATCTAGCAGTGCCTTCCTGGAATGGCAGGTCTGCAAACTTCAGAGTTAATGTGAAACTTTTTTTTTTTTTAATTTTTTTTTTTAACGTTTTTTATTTATTTTTGAGACAGAGAGAAAGCATGAACGGGGGAGGAGCAGAGAGAGAGGGAGACACAGAACCGGAAACAGGCTCCAGGCTCTGAGCCATCAGCCCAGAGCCCGATGCGGGGCTTGAACTCACGGACCGCGAGATCGTGACCTGAGCTGAAGTCGGCCGCTTAACCGACTGAGCCACCCAGGTGCCCCACTTTTTTTTTTTTTAATGTTTGTTTATTTTGAGAAAGAAAGAGAAAGAAAGAGAGTAAGCATGGGGAGGTACAGAGAAAGAGAGAGGGAGAGAGAATCCCAAGCAGGCTCTACACTGTCAGCGAGGAGCCTGATGCAAGGCTCAAACTCACAAACTGTGAGATCATGATGAGCCAAAATCAAGAGTCTGATGCTTAACTGACTACGCCACCTCAAACTCCCCTAATGTGAAACTTTTAGTGCAAAAGACATCATGTAAATTTTCTTTGTACCCTTTAGCTCAAAAGAAGTTCATTGTGTTGTGAGAAAAATACTGTGACTGAGGTGGTGACCCAGTGTTTTTTAGCTCACCAGAAAACATTTATAGAGTCAGTGTGAGGTACAGAGCTATGGAGTTAGCAGTGTGTGGATAAGACAGAGGAGATCAAAGATTCTGCCCTCAGAGAACTCCGGTTATTATACAAGGGCATGTATATGTATTTGTGAAGCAGTTCATCAGTAGTTGAAAATTACTGAAATTGCCTAAGTACTAACAAGTGTAGAAATAAATGAATAGTCAGGGAGTGGATCCCTCTCTCTGGATGAGTTCAGTTTTGGATAATCCTTTTATAAAACTTAGGAAAAGGAAGAGGAGAGTAATGGAATTGATAGGTCAGTATGGGGAAGCATTTTAATAAAAAGTGTGCTAACTGCCTTGTAAAGAATACTTTTTTATCTTTTACCCAAGTGGTATAAAAACAGTGAGTTTGGACTTGTAATCACATGTGGTGAACCCTGTTTGGGGTTGGGATCTTTGTTCATTTTCCCCCTCCCCCCCTTTTTTTTCCTTCATGCCTAACTCTTGCTTAAGTTAGAAGGCAAAAAATAAAAGTGCAAGCCAAGGTGGAATTTACACGAAAGGCTCTGTGTACTGTTCTCATGTAAATTCCAGGAATGGATCTTCTTGGAGCATCAACATTGTTGAATAGAAGAATTAAAAAATATCAATCTGGTGGTAGACCAAAAAAAAAAAGGAAAAGAAAAGAAAACAACCATGGAGGTATTAGCTAATTAACAGTCTCCATTTAATACTTAGCACCCTATTTACTATGGATTTTTCATTGATTATCCGAAGTAAATGTTAGGAAAATGGGTAGCAAATTGTGGTAGCAAATGTCTCCACGAGGCTCAAGTGTGTGAATAGTAAAGACATATGCTTTGCTCTTGGCTGTTAGGTGTGGGATTTCACTTGAAAGATCTTGAATAAATCTCTCATTGTGGTTAAAAAAATAGAACGCTAATCTTTTATCAGGAATACTTCACTATGATTCCTTATGTGGAAGTAAAGTTAGATGTATGCTGAATCTCTTAAAACATGACTGGATACAGAAAAAAATGTGGAATTCATTTCATGCAAATCAAAACCCAAAAATCATTTACAGCCCATTTGATAGCTTAGAATTAAATAAGTGTCACTCATATTTGGGACTTTTTGAGGCATTATTCAACCTTATGTGACTTTATTAGCTTGGACTAGGCTTTGCATTTTCCCAAATCTGCTTGTTGTGCGTTTTTTTTTAAACTAGTTTTAATATTCTGGTTCTTAAAGAATTGGAGGCATCAAAGTTGGCAAGCATTAAGCATGCTAATTAGTTCAACATACTGACCAATTTTTCTGAATTATTAGTTCAAAGAAGCATGTGGACAGGGATGAAATTAGATTTGGGCATTTTTCACTCTAGTTGTTTTAGGATACTCAGGGTTGCTTTGATCTGTAAATAACAGATGCTTTTTCACGCATGGTTCAGGATACATCAAACATGTCTGAAACTTTGTCTCAGATTTAAGACTCATCGTTCTTATCCTGAATTGGATATACATACTTGTAAGTGTACGGCAACTTTAGAAAAGCTTTTTTTTCACTTTGTGTTTGATAGTTAAAGCTAAAATATTTTATTTTTCATAATATGTATGCACAGGCTTTACTGTTTTTTATAAACTGGCGTAAGTAGTAATAAGACAATGCATAAAACTTACGTTGTTGCTAGCATAGATTCCCTTACTCAGATGTCACTTTTAGGAGTAAAAGCTTGACAGTTATGAAAGCATAAAAAGTATGTATATGTGTGTGTGCATACACAATAAAGTGTGTGCTTACAGTAAAGTATATTGCTTATTTGTGTATATATGTATATACACATAATGAGATATGCTGAGTTATCTTTGGTAAAGATAAGCATGTTTGCTTTATTTTTGTTAGCTAAATAATGCTGTTTAACCTTAATAACTAACAACTAGAATTGAGAGCAAGCCTAATAGTCTGCGCAAAACATCGTTTTTAACTTAGGTTTCATAACTTACTCCTTTTTTGGCTTTTACATGAGAAAATTTTAATACCATTGGGGACAATTTTTGAGAGGTATAATGGCATTCACTGAATGGAGGATAGGATGAGAAATGTGAAGGACTGAGATGGTGAGACTTGAGAGAGCCTGGTTTCCCCGTTTCCCACAGTCCCTGACCGGAGGGCTGGCTCGCAGGCCCCGCTGTTGCCCGGTGTAAGACACAGGGGCGCGAGGTGACCGGTCCAGGGAGTGCCCTCCACTGTGTAAGCCTCTTGTTTAGAAAAGGTATTAGAAATAGTAAATGATAATGTCTTGTATTAATAAGATAGTATTAAATACATTCTTTTGTTTAGTAGAGTCATTTTTGTTTTCCTTTTTGGTCATTAAACAGCATAAAGTTTTGCAAGACATTTTATTTGTGGCTTTTGCCAAAATCATACCGCAACAGCTTCTTTACTGTATCAAGCGTTAGGATCCCCAGGTTCTGGTTGCAGTTGTGCCACTTACCATCTTGTACCTTTTGAAGTTGTGTAACCTCCCTGGGCTTTGGTTTTCTCATTTTTAAAATGGTTGGGAAAGTTGTAGGCCAAGTCTGGGCCACAGCCTGTTTTTGTAATAACGTTTCATTGGCACACAGCCATTCTAGTTCATGTATGTCGCATCTGCGGCTGCTTTCACACTGTAATGGCAGGGTTGAGTATTCTGACAGAGTTTGTATGGTCCACAAAGCCTAAGGTATTAATTATCTGGCTCTTCACAGGATCTTGAACTGGATCATCTGTAATCTGTCTGGCTTACATTTTCTTTATGCCAACTTCTTTTTGATCCTAAGGACTAACAGTCTTGTCTTTTTTTTTTTTTTTTAATTTTTTAAATGTTTGTTTATCTTAGAGAGAGAGAGAGAGAGCGCGCATAAGTGGGAGAGGGGCGGAGAGACAGGGAGACACAGAATCCGAAGCACCTCCAGGCTCTGAACTGTCAGCACAGAGTTCGACGTGGGGCTCGAACCCATGAACCACGAAACCATGACCTGAGCCCAAATCAGATGCCCAACCGACTGAGCCACCCAGCTGCCCCTGAAAGTCTTTTCTATTAAAGATACAGTATACTATATACCATTTTCCAGTATGTTTTTCCCCTTCACCCACTTAGCTAATTCTCAAGGTAGAAAGTACTGGCTGTATCCTTGGTTCTCAGAGTAGGGGTTCCTGTCCTGGCAGCAGCAACAACATTACCTGGGAGATGTTTAGAAATGCAAATTCTAGGGGTGCCTGGGAAGCTCAGTCGGTTGAGTGTCTTTGGCTCACTGTTCAGTTGAGTCAGCTTCGGCTCAGGTCATGATCTCACGGTTTGTGAGTTCCAGCCCTGCATCAGGCTCTCTGATGTCAGCATGGAGCCTGCTTTGGATCTTTGTCCCCCTCTCTCTCTGCCCCTTCCCTCCTCTCCCTCTCTTTCAAAAATAAAAAAAAAAAAAAAAAATGAAATACAAATTCTAAGAACTGAATTTCAGGCGTTCGGGCCTCCAGGTGATTCGGATGCCCACTGAGGTGTGAGAACACTGGACTGGGTGATATCAACTTGGCTTAAAAGATTTTCTTGATATATTTTGAAGTGAAGAAAAACTTAAATTCTGTAGCTGATTGGTAAGTCAGGAGAAGAATGAAATGTTGGATATTACTACAGAAACCAATGGCTAATATTTATTTTCCTCCAGTAAAACCTTTTGTCATAAATTGTGTAGAAATTTTTAATATAATGAAAAATTTATTAAAGATAGGTCATAATAGGTCACGTTCAGCATGACTTTTTGACATGATAAACAATGTCATTGATTTCTTTATGGGATTTTCTCTTTTAGGTGGGGGATTGAGGTATTTTAAAAGTAATGTTTTGAAATAAACAGTTTGCAGAATAAAAGAAACCCATCAACAATTGTTTTGTTTGTAAGTTAACACTTCAAGAAAAGCGTATCTGGGGGGTATAGTAGCCTGTCTGCTCTGGCTGCCTTTCTTACTCATTTTAAGTGAGATCAGTGTTAAATTGACTTTTTCCTCATTGAGAAAAAGCACTAAAAATGAGCACCAATCAGATACTCATCTACGTTAGGAAAGATCACAAACATAGTGCTTTGTATTAAATCTCAAAGAGAGGAGTAGCAAAATTGCACATGTCAAGAAAGCATTACAGGATGACGCTGTTATTTGGAGAATGGCTTTCATCTTTGAGATATCTCACACCTGCTTCGTTTGGCACAGAATGTTCCATCTCATGAAAAACAGCCTTTTTCCTCCCCCCGCCCCCAATCCCAAAGTACTTAGATAAAGCATGGTAAAAGACGCAACTGTTAATGTAAAAACTCACTTAAAGATCCTATCTAAAATTTCAGGGAATATAGCTGAACTTCCTCTAAACTAACTTCATTTTGTTGAAAAGAGACCTGTGGTCTTCTGTGTGTGTGTGTGTGTGTGTGTGTGTGTGTGTGTGTGTGTGTGTGTGTGTGTGTATGTGTGTGTATGCACATGTGCAACATACAGACATGCATGCTATATATATTTATACACTTATAGACAATTTATTTGATATGTGTGTAATTACATATAAACACATTTGTTATGTATATATATTTAAAACCATGCATACAACAGATTTCACATATATAATCCTTTAATACTATTTTTTAACTTCTAAAATCTCTCAACCCTTGGACACTGATACACTTATATAGGCTGAATTTACTGTGCTGGTTACTTTTACTTTTCTCCTTTTTTAAGTGCACCAACAGATGGTGTGTGTGTGTGTGTACACGTACGTACATATTCAGCCATCCTTTATTAATAGAGTAAAATATCTCCAAATTGTAAAATGGTAAATTCTGTGAAGTCTTCTTTTCTTCACATAAAGATTTGGTTTGTTAGGTTACAGGTGTTTTTTGTTTTTGTTCTTTTATTAAAATTGTCCTTGTTTGAATGTCATAACTCCTTGAGCGCCTTTCTCTTGCTAGCAGTTTTTGATGAGGGGAATATTTATTTGCTTCAGTTTTTCAAGGGGTGGAATCAGACTTCTTTTTCACGTTTTATAGATGACACATTTGGCTGTCCCTGGGCAAAATCTAGTTAAAAAATAATAGCATTTAATATTTAATAAACTACCAGGCTTTTCGAACCATCTGGAACTTTATTTTCTTTGTATGCAGCATCTGAGTTTCAGCTGTTAGCATTTCTCCTTTGCTCTGGGAAGGGTCAATTGCTTTTAAAGTCTTTGATGCTTGCTGTGTCAGCCCTTTTCATATTTTCAAAATGCCCGTGTAAAAGGGCTTTTCATCCATTCATGCTGATAATTCTTTTGAACTTGAAGTTTCAACCAAACTAATCAAATTTAATTATAGCTCAAATCCTGTTACAGTGAACTCCACTAGACTCCTAGCTTAGGTTAAATTTTTTTGTTTGTTTGTTACACTGTAGTTGGCCATTACCAGCATCACTTGGAATGGGCTGTTGACTGTAGTTTGGGCCACCTTTTGTAAAGCCGAGAATTTTGTTCTGTTGACATTGGTGATAGGATTTGAGCTTTATTATTTTCTAAAGGAAATAGTGAATTAGTCTCAAGAAAAATTTCTCTTGCTTTGTGTGTATTTCCGGTGATCTCTTGTTGGTCTTTAACAGTTCAAACAATTGTAATCTAAAAACTACTTTCTTAAAGATTCTGCCGTTTTGTTGTTGCTGATGCTTGTTTTTTGTTTGTTTCAAATATCCATGACTGAGGATTTAATTATATCCTCCTGGGAGTTATCCTCCCGCCCCCTCCCCGCCCCCCACCCCCAACCATGATTTCTACATATTTGCCTGGTGTTCCCCAGAGATTGTTTTTTTTTTATTTCTTTTTGTTTCATTAGAAAAGTTTGAGGGGCGCCTGGGTGGCGCAGTCGGTTAAGCGTCCGACTTCAGCCAGGTCACGATCTGAACAGTATTATTTACTAGAGAGCAAGTAGGAAATATGAGTGAGTGAAGACTCGTATGAGTGAGACTGAAGTATATATTCAAGGGAGGTAGACTAGTAATGATTTCTTTAGTGCCTTCTTCACAATGATTGCTAACACATGCCTATTGTATTTTAGCATCTTGTTAAATTCACTTGTTACTTTGTATTTACACACTGCTGAATGTGCAGAGTTCTTTTTCTCTACAGTTTAAATTTCTATTTTTAAATTAGATTTTATTTGGATTTCCAAGCAGATTTGGGAGTAATGACATTGAAGATCCTTTAAGTCCCTTTTCATCTCGAAATAAAATCTATACATTTTTATAATGTTGGACCAGTTTGTGATCTGTAAGAGTAAAATGACAGAACTCACTCTTGCAAGCTTTTGATTCCGAAATGGGAAATTGGGTTCATCAAGAAGAGCAAATTGTAGAATTCCTCCTGTTAAAGATGAAAATGGAATTTTCTTTTTTAAAATTCATCTCAGAAATACCAGTTTCCCAGACTTTGTTATCACAAGTGCTAGTGTTTTGTAATGAAGTGAAATGTGAAGTTAATTTGCATCCTAACTGCTTTGAAGTATAATTTTGCTTCCTAAGTTGTTACGGATTTCCGATACTTAAATTTACAGGAATTTTAGTAATGATGCTGTCATTTGTGGCATCTGTGCAGTTGGCCGTGTGTAGGACAAGTTCACTGCATAAATCTTTGGTGGGTTTTAGAGTTGTCTGCCATAGTTCTCAGTCTGGTCAGAGAGCGTGGCCACTTCTTGCACGCCTTTTGATTTGAGTGCCGGAGAGTGGGACGTGTACATGTGTTTGTCCGTATTCTTAAGTAAACGGAAGCCCACACTGTCATTAGGAAAGTACAGCTTCCAACTAACAAGGACTCAGTCTTGCTAGACCTGCGTAATCTCTAGAGAGTAGGGGTTTAACATTTTCATTTTTAGAAAAAGTGCTTCTCCTTCTATACGTGTTTAGACAGTACACTGCGCATTGTTTTGGCCTTATCTAAGTGTTGCCATTAAGAACTTAGATTGATGAAATCTATTTATCTACAGGTACAGATGGTGACAGATAGTGTTTAGTGCCACAGACATAAACACGGGAATCCTGATAGAGGAGATGGGTGAGAGCATGGCCTCTGCAGGTCGCCTGTCTGGGTTCAGGTCTCAGCTCCAGTGCCTACTACTTCTGTGTCCTTCGGCACGTTATTTA
Organism: Neofelis nebulosa; assembly: GCF_028018385.1. Taxonomy (NCBI): domain Eukaryota; kingdom Metazoa; phylum Chordata; class Mammalia; order Carnivora; family Felidae; genus Neofelis; species Neofelis nebulosa. The sequence continues at coordinate 136,407,323 of NC_080785.1, read as the reverse complement.
ATCTCATCTCATTTTCTCCATCTGCCAAGATGAGGGTAATAATAATACCTCCTCATTGATTGTTGAGATTACGTGTTTGTACCTTTAAGGTGCCTAGGAGAGTGTCTGAAATACACCCTATAGAGTTGTTGTGATGTTTTTGTTACTGCTGTCCTCGTGATGTTGTCATCATTATTAGGGCCGTCCTGAAACTTACGGGCCTCTTCCCAGCTCCTTATCATTGAGCTTCATCCTGAGTGTGGCTAGTAGTCCATGTGATGTACTGAGTATACCCTGGATTTGACCTTTTTGGAGCCTCTTCAGTTGCCCTCATTATAATTTCTAGACCATAAATTTCAAAGAGGTGGTCCAAAATGTTGGAGCCATGAAGTTTTTTTTTAAACTATAAGCCAACATCTTAAAATTGGTTTTAAACACAATTCTAGATATCCAACTTTTCTTGGAAAAATCAGAATATCTGGCAGCATCTAGTCTACATACCTACACGGTGGCAGCACTTGGCTTGAGCTCAGTAGCAGCCGCGTCCTTAGACAGAAGCTGTGCCCCCAGGTCACCAGAACCTTTACCCTTCCCTGGTATCTCTGACACTTTTCCTCACTGCAGCCATTTGTATCATTTGCTTTGGCTCCGTAATATTTATTTGCTGCTGGTAGTATAGACACACTCAGTTTCCCTGACCCTTCACTGGTATAGGTTGCCAAATTTTGATCAGTGCGTAAAACGTGAATTTGTTAAAATCAGGTATACGCGATAGTATTTTGATTTTGTTTGTCAGATGGAAGGAACGTTGTGCTGTGCAGGTGGGTCTGTGCTTGAACAGGGTACAACTTGCTGAAAAAAAGAGATGAGAAATACAGCATGTGTTTAAGCTCAAGCCAAAGAAAAAGTGACTGAGGGCCAAGCCACAGAAAATTGGGATATGGAAGAATTTTGCCCTGAGTGTGTAAGGGGGCACAGTTGATATAAGTCACAGTGCCACAGGGTCAACAGGAGTAAAAGGAACAACTGTGATGCCTTAAAGCAGGTCTTCTCAGCCTGTGCACAGTTGACATTTTGAGCCTCATAAATTATTTGCTGCAGGGGCTGTTCTGTGCAGTACAGGAGGTTTAGCAGCATCCCTGGCCTCCACCCACTAGATACCAGAAGCACCTCCACTCATCCCCTAGTAGTGACAACCATATGTCCCCTGGGGGCAGAATTGTTTGTGTTTGAGAACCACTGCTTTAAAGATACAGGAGACATTATTATAACCTAGTAGTTACTTTTCTCTGGTTACCTTTGACATCTCTGGTGCTACTTTTAGTCTTTGAGTCTTCCAGTATCTGCTTTAAAATCTTTCTAAAGCATGCAGTGTTTATTTTGCAGGCATTTAAATGTAATAGAGAGAGGAGATAATTCTTGGTCTCTCCACCCTCTACAGTCAGGCCCATGACTAATCTTTAACAGGAGGCCACCTGATAGACTTCTGAGGGAATACCTTTGTGTGTTGAAGATTGGGGCTCTCGCCCTTCTCCCCTGCTCAGGAGCTCAGTGAGCCTGGGGAAGTCCATGCCCTCGCTTTATGTAGCCAGTCTGTAAATGAGGTGTATCAGATAGTGATCAAGATGCCTTCTGGATAAAATTTAGACTGCAAGTCAGAAAAAACTATAAGATTTCTGACACCTGAAGTGTATATGTGTGTATGTATATATTTTAGCTATTCCCTCATCTGAGGTCAGACATTAATAGTCAAGATCATTGAGCCAGAATATCTCCCAGTTTTGACTCTGTTAAAATAAAGGATTTCAGTAAGCGGTCATGTCCCATCAAAATGACTTGGGGGAACATTGGAGGTGCTTTAGAGGCCTGTGTTGGTTTTCTATAGCTGTAATAAATCAGCTCAAACTTAGTGGCTTAAAACAACACACACTTAACCATTCCTTAGAGCATCCTGGCAGTGTGGCTGGGTTCTCTGCTTAGGATCTCACAGAGCAGCAGTCAAGGTGTCAGCTAGGGCTGTGATCTCATCTGACGCCGTGGGGCGTCTCCCAAGCTCACATGGCCATTGGCAGATTTCTTTCCTCCTGGCTCTCTTGATACATTAGGATCAGGAAGTTGATCATGACATGTATTAGGATTTTTTAGAGTTAAAAAGACCTGGTAGACTCACCAACATTTTACTCCATAATGTTAAACTTGAGAGGTTTTGTCACTTAAAAGTGTATCTTGTTTTTGTTTTTAAATTTTTTTTAAAAAAATTTTTTTTTCAACGTTTTTTATTTATTTTTGGGACAGAGAGAGACAGAGCATGAACGGGGAAGGGGCAGAGAGAGAGGGAGACACAGAATCGGAAACAGGCTCCAGGCTCCGAGCCATCAACCCAGAGCCTGACGCGGGGCTCGAACTCACGGACCGCGAGATCGTGACCTGGTTGAAGTCGGACGCTTAACCGACTGCGCCACCCAGGCGCCCCTGTTTTTAAATTTTTAAAAAATGTTTATTTTTGACAGAGAGAGAGAGACAGAGTGTGAGCAGAGGACGCACAGAGAGAGAGAGAGGAGAGAACAGAGGACAGGCAGAGAGAGCGGGAGACACGGAATGTGAAGCAGGCTCCAGGCCCTGAGCTGTCGGCACAGAGCCGAGCGTGAGACTCGAACTCAGGAACTGCAAGATCATGACCTGAGTTGAAGTTGGACACCTAACTGGCTGAGCCACCCAGGCAACCCTATAAAGTACATCTTGTTTTTGTTAACAGTGGTGTCAGTTGTTAGAATCCTGGAATTTTTTATTAAGCAACTAACAATATTCTGGGACGTAAATTTTACACTTGCAGCTGTCAAAAGCCAAAGCTATTCCCAAATGATCTTTATCCCCTTCCCCCAGAATAATAATTCACAAGCTTGTTAAGTTTCTTGGGTTCTCATGAATGTGAGAAGTTTGGAGAAGCAGTGTCTAGATAGGGGGGATGGAGTTCTTTTCCATTATTAACTGTATTGCTGTAATTTACAGAGGAGAACATAGCTTTTTTCTCAGGTAGATCTGAGTATTTTTCTCCTCGGATGGTTCTCTGAGAGTAACGTGACTGAATAATTTAGCCAGTGGTATAACAACAGGGAGTCCTGGTTAGGATTTTAAGATGATGTTAACAGACACCAAGTTTATAGCTTAAGGTTAGGATATTTAGATTCATAAATTCGAGTGATGCTCACCATTCCCCACCCGTTGTGATGCACACTCTACGTACTTATAAACTTTCACACAATACAGATATATTACCTTACGCCAAAGGCTGTGAAGATAGGAAGGCAGAGTCACAGCCATGCTCAAGGAGCTCACAGAATATCATTTAAACAGAAGTTGTAGAATCAAAGTTAGTGAAGTAGGAGCGTGTATTAAGTATACAGCTTATTAGAAATTTCCTATATAGCAGAAGCCATATTACATCAATTTGCATCTAATGAAATTGTTTATCTTTTTTTTTTTTTTTAAGTACCAAAAGTAGTGAAAGAAGCAAGTGAGGGATGCCAGAAGCAAGTGAGACTATATACAACTGCAAATTTGTCTTCTGGCTAAGCAAGTAAAAATTATGGTCACAGATAACATTCTGATACATAATGCATCCTGCTGCATATTTATCAAAACACTTTATGTGTTTTCACTTAGGCAGTTCATTTTTCATAGAATTTTGGGAAAACGAGATCAGATAATTTTTTAAAAATGTTTTTTGATTTATTAGAGAGAGAGAGAGGGAGAGGGAGAGAGAATGAATGGGGGAGGGGCAGAGAGAGGGAAACACAGAATCCAAAGCAGGCTCCAGGCTCTGAGCTGTCAGCACAGAGCATGACAGGCATCTTGAACTCACGAACCGTGAGATCATGACCTGAGCCAAAGTCAGACAGTTAACCGACTGAGCCACCCAAGGCTCAGTCCCTGAAATTAGGTAATTTTTATATGAAACGAGAGTCAACGGCATTCTTGTACCTTCCTGGCCTCTGATTTGTAAGCTAGTTCTTAGTAACTGTTACTGTCTTTTGCAGCTTACTTGACTAAATTTCATTAAAACTGGTGTCTGGTTTTCCATAAGTAAGTTTTCTTAGCATGTAAGTACTGTAGACAAAATGAAGCCAGTAATGGCATGTCTTTATAACTTAAGTGCTCAGCTAAACTGAAATCAAAGTACTGATGCCAGCAATTTAGTTTCCATTGGGTTTTTGGGACAATACTTGACCTTTGAACTTTTTTTTGGTAGTAAAAAGTATATATAACAAACTTGGCCATTGTAACCATTTTTAAGTGTACAATTCAGTAGCATAAATTACTTTCATAGTGTTATGCAACCGTTACTCCTGTCTATTTCCAAAACTTTGTCATCATCCCAAACATGAACTCTATGACCATTAAGCAATAACTCATTCCCTCCCCCAATCTTTAAATTTTTTTTAATGTTTATTTATTTTTGACAGAGCATGAGTGGGGGAGTGGTAGAGACAGAGGGAGACACAGAATCTGAACAGGCTCCAGGCTCCGAGCTGTCAGCACAGAGCCCAGCCGTGAGGCTTGTACTCACGGACAGGGAGATCATGACCTGAGCTGAAGTCAGATGCTCAACCAACTGATCCACTTAGGTGCCCCCCACCCGCCCCTAATCTTTAGTAAGCTCCAGTCTACTTTTTGTGTCTATGTATTTGCCCATCTTAGATATCTCACATAAGTGCATTATAAAATATTTGTCTTATGTGTTTGATTTATTTCACTTAACACAGTGTTTTCAAGCTTTATTCAGATGTAGTTTGTATATCAAAACTTAAAAAAAAATTTTTTTTTAACGTTTATTCATTTTTGAGAGACAGAGAGAGACAAAGTGTGAGTGGGGAAGGGGCAGAGAGAGAGGGAAACACAGAATCCGAAGCAGGCTCCAGGCTCCGAGCTGTCAGCACAGACCTCAACGCAGGGCTCAAACTCACAAACCGCAAGATCATGACCTGAGCTGAAGTCGGATGCTCAACCAACTGAGCCGTCCAAGCGCCCCTCAAAACTTCTTTTTGAGGCTGAATAATATTCCATTTTATGGATTAGCATATTTTGTTCATCTCTTTCCCTGTTAATGAACATGTAGGTTGCTTCCATCTTTTGGCTGGTGCGAACAATGCTGCCGTGTCTTAGTCCATTAGGGCTGTCGTAACAAATATCACAGACTGGTGGCTCATCAGCAGCAGAAATGTATTGCTCGCAGCTCTGGAGGCTGGAAATCCAAGAGCAGAGTACCAGCCTGGTCAGGTGAGAGCTTCCTTCTGGGTAGCACACTTCTTATCCTCACCTGGAAGAAGGGGTAGGGAGTACTGTGGACTAACTCTTATAAGAGCACTAATCCCATTCATGAGGGCCTCATTCTCACTACCTCATCACCTTCCATAGGCCCCACCTTCTAACACCATCACGTTGGGCATTAGGATTCCAACATAGGAATCTTGAGGGAACACAAACATGTAAATGGAACATGCAGTGAACATTGGTGTACAAGTTTCTGAGTCCCTGCTTTCTCTTCTTTTGGGTTTATACCTAAGAGTGGAATTATTGGGTGATGTTAGTAATTCTGTTTAGCTTTTTGAGCAACTGCCAGCTTTCCACAATGGGTGCATCATTTTATATTCTCAACATATGAGGGCTTCTATTTCTCTGCAACACTTACTATTTTCCATTTTTGATTATACGCATCCTGGTAAGTATGAAGTGGCTTAAGCCACTTGAGTGTTTTGAAGTAAATTTATGATAATTTATTTATGACAGTTTGAAACTTTGTTTAAAAATACCTTGAGGGGCGCCTGGGTGGCTCAGTCGGTTGAGCATAGACTTCAGCTCAGGTCATGATCTTGTGGCTTGTGAGTTTGAGCCCTATGTCGGGCTCTGTGCTGACAGCTCAGAGCCTGGAGCCTGCTTCGGATCCTGTGTCTTCCTCTCTCTCTGCCCCTCCCCCACTCATGCGCTCTCTCTCTCTCTCTCTCTCTCTCTCTCTCTCTCTCAAAAATAAACATTAAAAAAAAAATACCCTGAATTTAAATATTTTAAAGAAATTGTATTCTAAAATATTTTACATAATCAGAAAATTTGTTAGATCTCATTTTTATTCCAGTTGTCAAGATCTTTAAACTGTTGTTAGCCTAACTAAAAAGGAAAAGCAAAGGAAACTAATGAAATGTAAACATTCTTTGTGGAGAAAAAGGAATTTATTACACATTAATGCAAACTGTATTCCAACCACAGGGAACTAATTGGGAATCGGTAAACAGACCAGGTACATCTGCTTATACCAGTGGTTCTCAAAGTGTGGTCCACTGACAATCAGCATCTCTTGGGAATTGGATATAAATATAAATTCTCAGGCCTTGCCTAAATCAGAAACCTGGCAGTAGGGTTCAGAGTATGTGCTTTACAAGGCCTGCAGATGATTATGATGCATGCTACCTTCTGTCACTCCCCCTGTCCTTTATAGCATGTAAAGAGTCTGTGCATCTCCTGGGAAGACTTTCCTTCTCAACCCAGCCACTGCTGGCTCTGGGTTTCCAGAGTGCTCTGCTGTGAATTCTCATAGTTTGTGGGGTATCCCTTCCAGTTTGGGAAGCCCTTTACTGTAAGGATTTGTATCTCTTTGACTTGTTTACCTATTATAATTCCTAGCAAATTGTTGAGGCTCTTTAAAGCTTTCTTCATTTGAATTGTGTGCCCAACAGAGGTCTGTAGAGATTACCGGGAATATTTGACTTAGGGGGTAGTGGAAAGCATGACAAAATATGGATTTAAGTTTTTTTAAATTATTCCTTGTGGGGTTTTATTATACTTCCTTGTTGCTTAGCTTTCTTAGATTCCTTTACCTCATTGCCTTTTGCCTTATTTAAAAAAAGTTTTTTGCATGTTTATTTACTTTTGGGACAGAACAAGTGGAAGAGAGGCAGAGAGAGAGGGAGAGAGAAAATCTGAAGAAGTCTCTGAGCTGTCAGCACAAAGCCTTGACGCGAGGTTCCAACGCATGAATTGTGAGATCATGACCTGAGCCGAAGTTGGACGCTCAACCAACTTTGCCTTATTTTAGCAGTGGTATGCTGTTTAGAGTTCAGAATTATCAGGAAGAACTTGCGTTAAAATACACGTGGCTGTCTGAAATGAATTTTGAAAGGAGTTATATGAGGAAGCGGATCCTGAGATGATTGTGTTCTATTTTTTTTTTAATTTTTATTTTAGAGCATGAGTGGTGGAGAGAGGCAGAGGCGGGGTTAGAGAGAATCCCAGGCAGGCTGTGCACTGACACGGGGTTCGATCCTACGACCCTGGGATCATGACCTGAGCTGAAATAAAAAATCAGACGCTTAACTGACTGAGCCACCCAGGCACCCCTGTTTTCATCTTTAGTATATGGCAAAGTGTCTTTTAAGGAAGTTCTTTTTATTAGTATGATTTTACTAGTTCGATAACATGCTTTAGATTTTTTGTTTGTTTGTTTTTTAAAGGACATTTTTACCCGGCACAATTTGAATACATGACTAGGTGAAGACATCATTCAAATTTCTGGCATGCATTCTCTCATTAAATACTGGGATCTGTGTTTTCCGCTTTCTGGGTTAAAAATGATTAACTTGGACAGTGGCTTCAGCCTCGCTTTCACTACAGCTGCAGTAGAGTTTCCTTATTAAGACAAACCTGTTTTCACTCATGGATGGGCTTTTTAGCTTAGGCTTCACAAAGCCTCCTAACTGATCTTGCGTTGAAGTTGAGTGTCTTGCCTTTAACAGACTTGTAGGGCTCTGTTTGTTTCCCACAATTTTCTGCATGTTTGTCTCAAATGAACCATAAAATGGTTCAGTGCCAACATGTGGTTTTAATAACAAAAAAGCACGGGCAAATGAATGTTGCATTAGAATTGGAAGTTTTATATGTATACCATGACTTTAACTTCTAAGTCAGTTTACAGCCCAGTTCTTAGTGTGAAGTAATTTATCAGTTAGTATTTGAAATTTTTCATCCCATGCATCAATTATTTGGACTGTCTGTTGATGATAGAAAATTACACATTTTTTAGTAAGAAATTTTCTGCAAGTTTTTCATAGTATATTTCTAGTCAAGTTTTATGGTTACATGGGATGGGAATAAATTTCCTCCTGAGCTCTTTTTTACCTTCTTGATTTTTAATTATTGTGGTTTATATTGCATAAAAATGACCATTTCAGATACAATTTCATGTTATAAAACGCACTTCTTTACAAAAGTTCCTTTTGATAAATGAAGCTTTCTAAGTAGCCTTTTACACTAGTAGCTGCTTTAAGCATTAGGATCAGGTGTGAGTGGAGGTTCCTTCTTTCTCCCCCCTCTGGTGGAACAGCATGAAGTAGAGTCCATGTAAGTGTGTCTGTTCCTTTAGATGGGCCATGAGCTGGGAGTGAGGGGCACAGAAGGGTGGTAGGACAAAGAGAATTAACACAAGGCACACGGAATTGAGTCTCTTGCCTTTAACAAGTTTTTGGCATATCTACAACTAATTTTCCAATCTGCTTTACTCTAATGAAAATGATATTCTGATCTAAAAATAAATAATGCATTACATTTAAAAAGATGTTTTCAGTTTTTAAAGTTCATTTATAGCTCAGTTTTGTTTCTTTTGCTTTACATTTTGTATCTTTTTTTGGTAAATTCTGGGACTAATACTTTATTTTTACCTAATGATTCAGTCTCTTCAAAGCAGTTGTTCCTTTCAGATCGCTTTTATAGAGCCACCATTTGCCTATAATATGTCCATTTATAAGCACACAGTTGAGTATGTTTTGACATACTCCTATAACCTTGTAACCTATCATCCCAAGTAAGGTAGAGATAAGGAGCAGGTGGCAGCAAATTTTTTGTGTAAAGCGTTAGATAATAAATATCTTAGACTTTGTGGGCCATAAAATCTGTGTTGCAACTACTCAACTCTGCCTTTATAGCGTAAAAGCAGTCAGAGACAACACATAATTAATGGGCACGGCTGTGTTCCAGTAAAACTTGATTTACCAAAAGAGGCAGCCAGCCTGCACATTGTAGTTAGCCCGTCCCTGATGTAGAATGCTTTCCTCACCCCAGAAAAGTGCCTTTGTGTCCTTTTCAGTCAAATCTCCATCCTCAGCCTCAGCCCTGTGCAACTGCTGCTAATCAGCTCCCCAGCACTTTAGAGCCAGTGTATGTTTTAAAGATCTTAAAATAAATGAAACCATGCAGTATGGACTCTGGCATCTAGCTTCCTTTGCTTCGCAGAATGTTTTTGAACTTCATCCATGTTGCAGCACGTATCAGGGTTCGTTCTTTTTTGTTGTTGCGTGGTATTCAGTTGTGTAAATACATCATGATGAGTTTATCTGTTCTCCTATAGATCGACATGTGGTTTGTCAGTTTGGGACTATTAAAAAATGATCACCTGGAGCACTCTTATGCATGTCTTTGTGTGGGTATTTGTTTTAACTTATTTTGGGCAGATACCTGCAAGTGGAATAGACGGGCCACATGATACATATTTTAACTTTTAAAGAAACTGCCAAATCGTTTTCCAGAGGGCTTGTACCATATTACATTTCTCCCATCTCTGACTGAGAGTCACATTTGCTCCGTCTCCTTGCCAACACTTGGTACTGTCAGTCGTCTTACTTTTTTACTCACCTGTTCCAATATGCATTCTTCTTGTTTCCTTACCTTACGTACTGGCTAGACCTTGGAATAAAATGTTAGATAGAAGTGGCAGCCGTGGACCCCCTTGCTGTTTTCCCAGTCTCAGGCAGGGGGAAGCATGCTGTCTTTTGCCAGTGAGTAGGGTGTCGGCTCTACGCTGTTTATAGCTGCTCTGCCCCAGGTTGGAAAAGTTGCCTCCTATTGCTACTTTGTTTTTGTTTTTTGTTTTATAACTGGTGTTTAATTTTTCAAAAGCGTTTCCTGAATCCCTTGAGATGATCATGACTTTTCTTCTTTATTCTATTAAAGTAGCAAATTATATTGATTTTAGAATGGTAAAACAACCTTGTATTCCTGGAAGAGAGCTCACTTGTGTTGCATGATTATCATTTTTATGTATTTCTGGATTCACCTTACTAATACTTTGTTAAGGATTCCTTCATGAGGAATATTGATCTGTAGATTTGTCTTGAAATATCTTTGGTTTTGGTGTCAAGGTAATTCAAGCCTCTTAAAATGTGTTAGGAAATACTCTCTTTTACTTTCTAAAAGTGTGGATGTAACATTGGTATTCCCCCTTATTGTTTGGTAGAATTGAACAGTGAAACCATCTGGGCCTACAAGGTTTTCTTTGTGAGAAGGCTTTTAGTAAATGTACTATGTTGGACAGATACAGAGCTGTTAAGGTATTCTATTTTGTGTCAGCTTTATTTTTGTGCCAGCTTTTCAAGGAATTTGTCCATTTCATCTAAGTTTGTCTTGTCCTTTTACTGTGATGTCACCTCCTTCATTCCCAGTATTGGTAATTTGTGTCTTCTTTCTTCTTGGTCAGTATAACTGGAGATTTGTAAATTTATTGATCCTATTCAAAGAGCCATTAAAAATTTTTTTTTAAGTTTATTTATTTTGAGAGAGCGAGCAAGCAGGGGAGGGGCAGAGAGAGAGAGAATCCCAAGCAGGCTCCTATTAGCGGGAAGCCCGATGTGGGGCTTGAACCCACGAACCGTGAGATCATGACCTGAGCTGAAACCAAGAGTTGGACACTCAACCAACTGAGCCACCTAGGCACCCTCAAAGAAATCAATTTTTTAAAATTGATTTTATTCAATTTTATTATTTCTGTGTCCTTGCTTTCTGCTTTTATTTTTATTATTTCCTTTCTCCTATTACTTTGGTTTATTTTGCTGTTCTCTTTCCAGTTTTATAAGTTAGAAGCTTAGGTATTTTTTTTCCTCATGTAAGCATTTAAATTTATAAGTTTTCCTCTAAGTGCCAGATTAGCTGAATCTCCCAAATTAGGATATGTTGTGTTTTCATTTCCATTTATAGCATAATGTTTTCTTTCTTTTTAAAAAATTAAAGTGTAGTTGATGACATCCAGTGTTAAATTAATTTCAGGGGTACAACAGTGATTCAACAATTCTATACCTCATACTATGCTTACGGTGATAAGTGTAGTTACTGTTAGCATACAGCATATAGAGTCATTACAGTATTATTGATTACCTTTCCTTTTTGCTGTACTGTCCATCCCAGTGACTCACGGGGAAGTTTGTACCTCTTAATCCCTTTCACGTATTTCTGTACCCCCCCCCACCCTCTGGCATCCATCAGTTTGCTCTCTGTTTTTATGAGTCTCTTTCTGTGTTTATTTCACAATATTTTCTGAATAGAAGTGACAGTATTTTCCTCGGGATGTATAGTGCCACAAGGAGATAATATATAAAATAACAGTACTTTTTCTTGAGCCCATAGTAGAGCTGAGATTGCAAGGCACCCAAGGAAACTGAATTACGGAGGGTCACAAGCCCTTGTCTCCAAGAAGAGACAGGGCACACAACTGTTTTCACCTTTGGTAGATGGGAAGAGGTATAGCCAAAGAGGGTGTAACAAGGACATACCTGAAATACTAACATCCTTTGGAAGGCTCAGTGTGGTCTGTTGTGAGAGCTTAAAATTCCTTCAAGTCTCAAGGACCAGGAGCATCTGCACCCATTCAGCTCATTTCTTATGTTACTCTTGCAAGAAGGATTTTGGGGGTGGGGTCGAAGACCTGACAGAGTCCCCATGTGGCGTAGAATCCCAGGATGGAGCAGGAGTACCCAGAAAAGCCTGTCTGTGCTTTGGACCCTACGTTAGTACGAGGTGTTGATCAGGAGAACAGGCCCAAAACTCACCTGTATTCCAGGCCAAGGTTGGCTGTGGCTAGTGGAGGAAAGATAGAAATCCTTCTTCGGTTTGCTAATTATACCAGGAAAATGCCATCTGCCACTAGGAGAGTGCTAGAAAATAAAGCAGAAGTATTGTATTTCTGCACCTTGTTTTGAGGAAGTGACTGAATGCATGCAGAATAGCTGGTGGGCTTCTGGCTGACTGATGGGGGGCCTCGTTGCAGGACATGTCTCCCTGGAGCACTTACTCAGCTTGAGATTACTGCTGGTGTTTGTTTTGAGAATTTCTGGTCGACATCCTTTGTTAATTTTATGTTTGAGATGTACTTAATCTTCTGTGTACTCAGATGTACTTAGATGTACTTAAATTGTGAAGTACGGGGTGCCTGGGTGGCTCAGTCGGTTAAGCGTCCGAATTTAGCTCAGGTCATGATCTCACAGTCCATGAGTTCGAGCCCCGCGTCGGGCTCTGTGCTGACAGCTCAGAGCCTGGTGGCTGCTTCATTTTCTGTGTCTCCCTCTCTCTGACCCTCCCCCATTCATGTTCTGTCTCTCTATGTCTCAAAAAAAAAAAAAAAAAAAAAAAATCAAAAAAAAATTGTGAGGTACATATTTGGAATACCAATCTTTGGTCACGTACATTGTAAATATATGCCCAGCTATGTCGGTTGTCTTTTATTTTTCTCCAAGGCTTTTATCTTTTGTGTTCCATATGGAAATTTTATATTATTATGTAGACAAACACTTTGTATCCCCTTCCATCATTATTTCTTCCTTTGCTTTTAGGAAAAGGCCTGTATTGGTTTATTTTCCCAAGGCATAATTTATATATTTTCAAGTGGATAGGTCTTCAGTGTATAGCTCAGTGTGTTGTGCATAGTATGTGTCTCCATAACCACCACCCAGGTGAAGATAAAAAACTTATTCCTCACCCAGAAGCTCTTGGGCCCTTCCCATTTCGTGTTTACATCCTGTCTCCCCTAGAGTTAACCACTGTTGCAACTTTACTCATTAAAGATGTTTTATCTGTTCCTGGCCTTTGTGTGAATAGAATCACATGCTGTGTGTTTTGTGTCAGCCTTCCTTTGTTGAGATTCAGGCATGTTCTATGTATAATAATTTTTATTTTTATTTTTTACAGTATATACCACCATTTGTATGCCACTTGTTCTGTTGATAGATATTTGGGTTGTCAGCAGATTTTGGTATCATGAATAGAGCTGTCACAAACACTCTAGAACGTGACTCTTGTGAGTTTAGGTACTCATTTCTCTTGGGTATATACATAGGGGGAGAACTGCTGTGTCATAGGGTAAAATATAGATTTAGCTTCATAGATGCTGCCAAACTCTTAGCCAAAGTGGTTCAACCATTTTGCAACTCCCAGAAAAGTAATTTAGCCATTATTCTTCTCTTGTTGGAAAGATTCTTTTTATTTTACACGTTTCTAGTGAAAATTGTATTTTTAGTTCCTCTTCAAACTGTAACATGCACTGTGAGAAATACTGTTTATATAATTGAGTGACAAAAAACAGCTCTGTGAAACATGACAATAGGTCAGGCCTAGGACCCCTAGCATATCTAAGTATTCTTAAAAAACCATTGTTTAGGAAAAGCACTTACTCCTTTTCAAAGTCAATACATACCTTGAACAACATTGTATTAGCTCACGTAAATTCTTTAGGTGGGATAGACGGTGTTTGGCAAAATTTTGTTGTGGATTTATTTAAGTGTCCTGGTGTAGAGGAGACTTTTTGTGAATGTTATTTAATTGATTATATTTAAATAAAAACAAACAAAAATAGTTTATTCTTTCTTTAAGGATGTAGGAGAGTCTGTTGTCCCTAAGTTCCTCTTTGGCTTGGAAATCTGGAAATCTCATTCTTAATGTATTTGAGACCCTCAAGGCTGTTTGAGTTTTCTACTGACCTCCTGTAAAAAGAAAGCTCTTCCTATGCTCACATCATGTGTACTTGGCTTGATAAGTGAAATGGTATGATTAGAAAATCTGTGTCACAGGGAAAGAGGTTTGGCTGTTGTCACTTACAGAATGGTTGAAGTCCTTAGAAAACATTCAGATATCACATGGAGCCTAGGATTCTCCAAAGATGGGACCACTGTCTCTAGTACTTACTCACTTGGGATTGTTATCATGCTGGTTCAGACTCCGTAAACAAGTTAGCCCCACCAGGGGTCTCCTTCCCCAGGCCTCCATTTTGCTCAGTGGTTTCTGTGCATTTGTCCCTATATGCACAAAGACATTCTGTGTGGGAATTTCTCATGTTCCCCTTTCTCACTCTTGGACATGCTGGCACTGCCTCCTTACCAAGTGAGGTGGCAAGAATAGCAAGAAGGAGCAAACTCTGTTCCTGCTTCACAGTGCCTGCACATCCATTGGCCCATAACACAGATACTGTAGCTGCCCCTGGTTCCTTACCATGAATCCAAACTTTGCTTGTTCTCTTCTGTTTGTTTGTTTGTTTGTTTGTTTTTTAATGTTTATTTTTGAGAGAGAGAGAGAGAGCACCTTGTTCAGGTGAAAGGTAATGGTAGTTTGGACTAGGGTTGCAATGGAGGGAGATAGGCAGGTTGGGGAGATATTTAGGAGAGCAAATTGACAGGATAGGATTGGCTCCTAGCTTGTGAATGCAGTGATGGTGCCAAGTACAACCCATGGGTCCCTGACACAATCACCTGGATATATAGTGTCCATGTTCACCAAGATAGGGAACTCGGGAGGATGGGCTTTGAAGGTTGAAACACTAGATCACTAGAGTTACTGAGTTTAAGTGAGTTGCCTGTGTGATAGTCAAGTGGAGATGCTGAGAGGGTAGCTGAACATATGGATCAGGAGCTAGAGGACCTATCTGGGCCAGCGAGAGAAATTTCAGATGGGTTTTTGAAGAAAACATGTGTTTGTTGACCAACAACTTTGTGAGTCCCATAAGTGTTATTGGAATGTCCAGTATTACAGAAATTAGCAAATGCCACAGCTTATTTTAATAAAATCTTTTTTCCTTAAAAAAATATCTTAAAGACAGCAGCAATGAGGTAAAGAAGCGAGATTGAAAAACCTTGAAATAACGTTGGCCGTAGAACCACCTGTAGGGAAGCTACCATTCATTGAATACCCACTGGCAGCCAAATGTGATATCCAGCTCTTCTGTCTCTCATCTTCCTAGTTAGTGCTTCTCTTTGATGGCTTCAATATTGAGGTCGAGAGACACTGAGTGACCTGCTCAAGGTCATGTGGCAGATCTGGATTCAAACAAGACTGTTTGACTTCATAGCTTTTTCTCTTTACACTAACCTTGTTGCAACCCAGAACACAATTAAAATAATCTTCAGTCAATCTTAAACTCATTTTTTGAAGCATCTCTGGTCCCACTGATAGGTGGAATGCCTTCTATTTGCATAGCACCCTCTTGACTTCCCTGTTTGTCTCTTGTAGTAGAGCTCTCTCAGCCATCCAAACTTAATATCTTGGAACCTTAGGGTGCTAAAACTAATATGGGCAGGGACTTGAGAGATCTTAGAATCTAATAGGCTTGCTTTATAGGTCAGGAAACATAGACCTCTGGGTCACAGATCCTGTTAATGGGAAAGGCAGACTATAGCACAGACATCACATTCTGGGTTCCCTCTTCACTAGCAGACCCTGCTGCTCTCTTTGACTTCTGTCAGCACTCACATTCAATTGCCAAAGCTTCATCATCTGTTCTTCTTCAACATTGCTCTTCCTTGCTTCTATCTCTTAATTTCTACTCCTTCTAGCCTGGTTTAGTCCCCCATGCCTTGTTTACTTCCACCCTGTCGCAGGAACCTCCTAACTGGTCTTTGTCTCAAGCACCACTGTGTTTATGTCCCTCTTTTTTGGGTTTATTTTTCTCTTAGTTGGGAATGAATTTTTACATTGATTGACATGTTATATAGCTGTGCATTTATTACACTATCACTGATTTTTAAAAATCATTTACACTGAAAAGATCATTTGAAATAGGGTTCCACTGAATATTTTCCTCATTAAAAAAATAATACAGGGGCACCTGGGTGGCTCATTTGGTTGAGTGTCCTACTCTTGATTTCGGCTCAGGTCACGATCTCACAGTTGCTGGGATTGAGTCCCATGCAGGCTCCTCACTGACTGATGACAGCACTGAGCCTGCTTGGGATTCTTTCTTCTGTCTGTCTGCATCCCTCACCCTGTGCTCATGCATGTGCCTTCTCTCTCTCTGTCTTTCAAAATAAACATTCAAAACAAAACAAATTCTTGGTTAGTTTTGCATGTTCAGCCCAGCTTTGTAGCTTATACAAGTAAAAAATGGATATTTCATCCTGTCTGTATCACAGCAATATGTCTTAAAGGGTTTTGAATTTTTGGCAATTGACAGTATTATTCTCACATAAATAATTATGACTTTGGTATATATGTATATGGTATATACATACGGGTATATATACACACACCAGCTAATATGTATATCTCTTGTCCCTACCTGTCCCCTTTCCCTCTTTCTGTAAACTTTTTTCAGTGTTACTTGTTTGTGAATTCTCATATTTTTTGGATCAAAGTTGAATGGAGTAACTAAACCCTACAGTGCTAATGGCCCAGTTTCTTTTTTACCTAGTACAGAGGTAATTGCAGATGTGCAGGCCAAACCAGTTCTCCTCTTTGTTATTAAACTAGTAGCTGAAAGAGGCTGGTTATCCTTCCTCTGATTCAGATTATGACTCTTCTTATCAATGGGTACCACAGAACTGGTCCCCCGAGAAGAACCTTCTTGAAATAAGGACTTGCTTCTGCAGCTGTGTCTGGGGGCGGGTATCCACAGAACTTCAGTATCTATCCATCTTCCTGTTTTTTTCAGCCCTGGAATTTGAGAAGGATCAGCTTGTAAGAAGGAAAGTCAGCTGGCCCCCACCTGTATGCTTTGTGCCTTTTCTTGCCACTTCCAGCTAGGCTCTAATTCACTTCAACTGCCTTAGTGGTCAGGCCCTGTGATATTCGTGGGATGTGGAGCCTGTCACTTATATTCAGGAGAGTAACATCTGGTATAGTTAGCTCTTTCTTTTTTTTAAATAAATAAATATATATATATATGTGTGTGTGTGTGTGTGTGTGTGTGTGTGTGTGTATACAGATTATATATATATACAGATTATATATATACATATATATACATATATATACAGATTATATATACACACACACACACACACACATACATACCGATTGAGAGACAGAGAAGCATCAGGGAGGGGGCGAAGAGAAAGGGAGAGACAGAATCTCAAGCAGGTTCCACACAGTCATCACAGAGCCTGACATGGGGCTTGAACCCACGAACCATGTTCTTAACCTGAACTGAAACCAAGAGTCGGAGGCTCAAGCAGCTGAGCCACCCAGGCACCCCTAGTATAGTTAGTTCTTAAAACATTTTTAAGACCGGTAGATTGTCGGCTCCTTGAGGCTAAAGACCTTTTATTGATCATCCTTGTATTCCCAGGGTCTCTATTCGTTCTGGATGCTTAATGGGCCTTCAGTCGAGACTGAATTAAACTAAGACATATGATTTCACTGTTTCTTTTAATTATGCTGATCTTTCTTAGTATTGTGATGATTTGGTATTCTTTCCACACAATTAATAGAATAGAATGAAAAGTCCTATTGAGATGTAAATTCAAAAAATGGATTACTTCATTAAAAAAGTATGTCTTTTTGGTTGGACCTCAATGCCTTTTCCTCTGAAATTTTATTTGATATGAAAAACTGCTTCTGTGAGGCACTTCTTGTGTGAATCAGTGTTGGGCCCTCATGGTCAAACTTGGTGCGTGTGGTCTAAGGCATTACCTGCCCCGGAGTAGGAGTTCAGCTGTGGCTTACGTGTTTCTGAAGAGCTCCCATATTTTCAGATGTTTGGTTATTGTCCTGTTACCGTTAACAATGGCATTCTTAAAACTTTGCCATCTGACCCACGTCTGTCTCCTGTTTAACAATCCTTCATTCTTCTAGACCTCCTTAAAGTCATCTACTGTATTATAAAAGTTTTACTTGAAAGAAAGTTTGGTGTTCAAGAAATAGCTTTAAGTGTATTTTATTAAGAGAATTTCACATTCTCTAATCAGTAAAAATTGTGTGTCAGTAAAACACACACAATTATGTTTTCTTTAGGTTTCTCCTTTCAAGGTATTCTTTTGTAATTGTTTGCATTTATATTTGTATCCTTAATTTTCCTTTTGTCTAAATGGCACCATTTTTTTTTTTTTTAATTTTTTTTTTCAACATTTTTTATTTTATTTTTGGGACAGAGAGAGACAGAGCATGAACGGGGGAGGGGTAGAGAGAGAGGGAGACACAGAATCGGAAACAGGCTCCAGGCTCCGAGCCATCAGCCCAGAGCCTGACGCGGGGCTCGAACTCACGGACCGCGAGATCGTGACCTGGCTGAAGTCGGACGCTTAACCGACTGCGCCACCCAGGCGCCCCTAAATGGCACCATTTTAAAATGTTTTAAGAAAACATTATCATTTCCTTATTAGATTATGAGAAAAGACTATTTTAAGGAAAAATTACCCTGTAAGCAGGTGATTTACAGTAGTACTTTTGGCTAATTTCTGTTGAAATCCAGAATATATGCTGGTTATTTTTGAGTTGAATTAGAATTAGTTACATATATAACCATATGATATAAGTTTGTAATGTAAAGTGCTTCAAACGGTGCCTGGCACATAGTGAGAGCACTAAGAGTTTGCCTTTATTATTCTTCATTTTAAAGATGGAAAAGGAGTGAAATGCCTTTTTTTGATTTTGCATTGAAATTCCATATTGTCATAGTTCATTCTGATAAATTTATATGCAAGTTGTCAAAGATTTTCTGTCTTCAAATGTAATTTGTATTTAATTTGTTTTTACACATTTCCTTCTTTGGAGTTTTTCTATAGTGTTTTTTTTTTTTTTAAGTTTATTTTATTTTGAAGGAGAGAGTGTGAACATAGGAGGGACAGATAGAGAGGGGGAGAATCCCAAGCAGGCTGCACGCTGCCAGCTCGGAGTCTGACATGGGACTGGAACTAATGGAACCATGAGATCATGACCTGAGCCCACATCCAGAGTCAGATGCTCATCTGACTGAGTCACGCAGGTGCCCCAGTTTTTCTGTAGTTTTTAAAAATACGTATCATATTTAAGAACCTCTTCATTTTTAAAAAATTCTGCATGCTTCTGTTAACCAAACCATTTAGAAAGCATTCAAATTCTGTGAATCTCAGTGGTAGTGACAGCAAAGCAAAGGATTGTTTTCCGTAGGAACAAGCCATATTGTATGTTGTTCTAATAAGGCAGAACTTTGCAGTAAATTTGCTTTAAAAAAAAAAAAAATCTCCCTGTTTTTTCCATTTACCCCTACTCCTAAGGATGAATGTAAATGTTAGGCAAAATTGAAGTGAGTTTCCATTAAGGCTTTTGAAGGAATTTTTCATTTTAAAATTTGGATATTTATTACGTTTTGAAATATAAGTGAAATGGAAGAAGAAAACCACTAAAAGACAGTCAGTTTTAATATTTTGTGGCAGATTGTTCATCTTTTTTCTCCACTTTAATATTGATTTAGATGGTGATAAGTCAGCTCCTAGAATTAATAGCTTCTAGAATAAGACATTTTATTCTTCTGTTTCATATGTTTTTTTCTGAGATGTACTAACTTATTTAAGAAATATTTAATAAGAACCCGTTATATGCCAAATGATCTAGGAGCTTTGATTCATTAAGACAGTGTACCCCACCCCAGCCCACCCGTCTCCCAGTCTTCTCCACTCCAGACTTGAGGAGTTTCCAGCAGGTTGGCCTGAAAGACAGGATGTGGTTTGTTAGGGAAGAAGTAGTCCAATTTTCTGAGAGTTTTTGTGAGAATGTTTGTATCTCAGTCAATATTTTAAATTTACTGTATTATAATCTAGAGTTTCAGTATATGGAACATATTAACGGGAAAAGTCTCCTTTAATATGCTTTTATTGTTTCATTTTTTGTACTTATAGATAATTCAGTGGTATTTTACTATTCTGTAACTTTATTGTCATAAGGGTTTTCATTTTGAGCACTATTAGAAGCAGCTTTTACATGTTTAACTGTTAGTCATTTTTTTCACTCATTTTGTAGCTGTGTAGGTTCAACGTATGTCCCTATTTTATATAGGAAACTACTTGATAAAAATGTTATCATAATTACAATATGAAATAGAATTATCAAATAATATACTTCTCATTTAGGGCTGTTTTCCACAGAGGGCAATAAAATGATGACTCCTAGGCTTATAGCTTTTAGCATATGTTTGAGGGGCTTCATCTTTATTATTTGAGAAGAGAAAGTGTAGATTTTTCCCCCCCTCTGGTTATGATTGTGCTCCAGAAAGCAAATAAAATTGTAACAACCTTTATATCTTCATAATCTTCAACCTTTCTCTTTTTATGCAAGGATATTTTTCAAAGTATAATTTGTATACCATTATGATTCCTCATTTTAAGTATGCAAAGCAATGATTTTTAGTGTAATTACAGAGTTGTAATTTATAAAACAATCTAATTCTTGTCACTCCCAAATTATGTGCATTTATGGTGCTCTCCTGGGATAATTTTTTTTTTTGATTTTTAAAAAATGTTTGTTTATTTTTGAGAGAAAGAGAGAGAGTGTGTGTGTGTGTACAAGCTGGGGAGGGCGTAGAGAGAGAGAGAGAGAGGGAGACACAGAATCTGAAGCAGGCTCCAGGCTCTGAGCTGTCAGCACAGAACTTGATGTGGAGCCGTGAGATCATGACCTGAGCTGAAGTCAGATGTTTAACCAAGTGAACCACCCAGGTGCCCCAATTTGATTTATTTACTTATTTAAAAAACAAAACAAAACAACCCGTATTTTAATTTTTTTTTTTTTAACGTTTATTTATTTTTGAGACAGAGAGAGACAGAGCATGAACGGGGGAGGGTCAGAGAGAGGGAGACACAGAATCTGAAACAGGCTCCAGGCTCTGAGCTGTCAGCACAGAGCCCGACGCGGGGCTCGAACTCACGGACCGCGAGATCATGACCTGAGCCGAAGTCGGCCGCTTAACCGACTGAGCCACCCAGGCGCCCCAACAACCCGTATTTTAAAAGAAAGTAGGGATAGAGGCGGCATACCTCAAGATCATAAAGGCATATATGAAAGACCTGTAGCTAATGTCATCCTCAGTGGGGAAAAAGTGAGAACTTTACCCTTAAGGTCAGGAACCATGACAGGGATATCCCACTCTCATCACTGTTATTTCTTCCAAAGTGTTGGAATTTCTAGCCTCAGCAGTCAGACAGCATAAAGAAATAAAAGGCATCCAAATCAGCAGGAAGAAGTCAAACTTTGACTCTTCACAGATGACATGATACTGTATGTGGTAAACCCAAAAGACTCCACCAAAAAACTGCTAGAACTGATACATGAATTAGGTAAAGTCGCAGGATATAAAATCAATGCGTTTAGTTGCATTTCTACACACAAGTGTTTGGTGTGTAGAAAAGAAGCAGCAGAAGGAGAAACCAAGGAATAGATCCCATTTACAATTGCACCAAAACCCATAAAATACCTAGGCATACACCTAACCAAAGAGGTAAAAGATCTGTATGCTGAAAACTATAGAAAGCTTATGAAAGAAATTGAAGAAGACCCAAAGAAATGGAAAAACATTCCATGCTCTTGGATTGGAAGAACAAATACTGTTAAAATGCAAATCTACATACCCAAAGCAATGTACATATTCAGTGCAATCCCTATCAAAATAACACCAGCCTTCTTCACAGAGCTAGAACAAGTAATTCTAAAATTTGTATAGAACCAGAAAAGACCTCAAATAGCCAAAGTAATATTAACAAAGAAAAGTGAAGCTGGAGGTATTACATTTCCAGATTTCAAGTGATAATTTACAAAGCTGTAATCATCAAGACAGTATGGTGCTGACATAAAAATAGACCCATAGATCAATCGAACAGAATAGAGAACCCAGAAATGGACCCACCAACGTATGGCCCACTAATCTTGCACAAAGCAGAGAAGAATATCCAATGGAAAAAAGTCTCTTCAGCAAATGGTGTTGGGAAAACTGGACAGTGACACGCAGAAGAATGAACCTGGACCGCTTTCTTACACCATACACAAAAATAAACGCAAAATGGATGAAAGACCTAAATGTAAGACAGGAAACCATGAAAATCTTAGAGGAGAAAACAGGCAACAGCCTTTTTGACTTTGGCCGTAGTAAGGTCTTACTCGATACGTCTCTGGAGGTAAGGGAAACAAAAGCAAAAATGAACTATTGGGATCTCATCAAGATAAATAGCTTCTGCACAGCGAAGGAAGCTGTCCACAAAACTAAAAGGCAACTGCTGGAATGGGAGAAGATACTTGCAAATGACATATCGGATAAAAGGTTAGTATCCAAAATCTAAAAAGAACTTATCAAACTGAACACCCAAAAAACAAATAATCCATTGAAGAAATGGGCAAAAGACATGAACCCTTTTTGAAAGAAGAAATCCAAATGGCTAACTGACACATGAAAAGATGCTCAACATCACTCATCATCAGGGAAATACAAATCATAACCACAGTGGGATACCATCTCACACCAGCTTCAGTAGCTAAAATTCACTCAGGAAACAACAGATGTTGGCAAGGATGTGGAGAAGGGGGAACACTTTTGCAATGCTGGTGGGAATGCAAGTTGGTGCAACCACTCTGGAAAACAGTATGAAAGTTCTTCAAGAAATTAAAAATAGAGCTACCCTACAACCCGGCGATTGCACTACTAGGAAATTATCCAAAGGATCTAAAAATGCTGACTTGAAGGTACGCATGCATCTCGATGTTTATAGCAGCGCTATCAACAACAGCCAAATTATGCAAAGAGCCCAAATGTCCATTGACTGATGAATGGATAAAGAAGATGTGTGTGTGTGTGTGTGCGTGTGTGTGTGTGCGTGTGTGTATGTGTATATATGTATATATATATATGTATATACATATATACACATACACACACGCACACACACACACGCACACACACACACACAGTAGAATGCTACTCAGTGATCAGAAAGCATGAAATCTTGCCATTTGCAACAACATGGGTGGAACTAGAGTGTATCAGGCTAAGCAAATTCAGTCAGTCAGAGAAAGATAAATATCATATAATTTCACTCATGGGAAATTTAAGAAACAACAGGTGAACATAGGGGAAGGGAAGGAAAAATAAGATAAAAACAGAGGGAAGCAAACCATAAGAGACTCTTAAATACAAGAACAAACTGAGGGCTGCTGGAGGGGTGTTGGGTAGGTGGACGGGCTAAATAGGTGATGGGTATTAAGGAGGGCACTTGTTGGGATGAGCACTGGCTGTTATAT
Organism: Neofelis nebulosa; assembly: GCF_028018385.1. Lineage (NCBI taxonomy): Eukaryota > Metazoa > Chordata > Mammalia > Carnivora > Felidae > Neofelis > Neofelis nebulosa. The sequence goes on along the minus strand of NC_080785.1, from coordinate 136,384,073 downwards.
GTAAAGGATGAATCACTGAGTTCTACTTCTGAAACCATTAAAAAAAACACAAACTACAAATTCTCCCCCCCTCCAAAAAAGGTGTCCATTTAGCACATAGTTTAATGGCTAAATATGTAAGTTCTTGTTTAACATATTCTAAATTATTAAAAATTTATGTTATTTCTATACTATGAATATTTCAATTAATATTGTAATTTATTTTTTTATGTTTAGTTTTGAGAGAGAGAGAGCGAGAGCAAGCAAGCAGGGGTGGGGCAGAGAGAGAGAGGGAGAGAGACAATCCCAAGCAGGCTCTGCACTATCAGCACAGAGCCTGATGTGGGGCTCAAACTCACAAACCATGAGATCATGACCTGAGCTGAAACCAGTAGTTGGAGGTCTTAATCAACTGAGCCACCCAGGGGCCCCTTAATTAATTTTAATTTAAAATTTAATTTAAATTAATTAAATTATTTTAATTTTTAACTATTTAAATTGTTAATTAAATTATTTTAATTAATATTTTAATCTTGTAGCTAATCCTCTTTGTTAAGAAATTTCAAGTATATTTTCAGAGTATCTTTTTAAAGTATAAAAATCTGGAGCAAAGGTATACATATTTTTTCAGCTTTTCAAACATACCACCAACTTCTAGTTTGGGTTTCATTTTTTTCTTCTTTTAAATTATAAGCAAAGTAAAAAAAACACTAAATATTTATGTACAATTTATATTATATATTGTAATATTTTCATATAAATTCTCTTGTTAAACTTGTAAAATATCTTTAAAAACTTATTTGAGTGCGTCTTTGTTTTTTAATAAACTTTATTTTTTAGAACTGTTTTCAATTTAGAGTATTATAATACAAGATAATACAGAGTTACCATATTCTCTATACCCTATTCCCCCATTATTAATATCTTACTCAGTATGATACATCTGTTACAATTAAGGAGCCAATATTGATACATTGTAATAAACCAAAGTCTTTACTCAGATTTCCTTGGTTTTAATGTCTTTTTTCTTTTCTGGGATCCCATCTAAGATATCACATACTTGGTTATCATGTGTCCCTAGGCTTTTCTAGATTGACTGTTTCCCAGACTTTGTTTTTGATGACCTTGACAGGTTGGGAGTTCCGGTCATCACCTCTGGTTGTAGAATGTTTTTTTGTTGGAATGTATCTGGTGTCTATCTCATGAATAGACTGATGTTAGGGTTCATACTATCAATACTAGTTATCACTATTAATATCGGTCTTGGTCACCTGGCTGAGGTAGTGCTTGTCAGGTGTCTATACTGTAGAGTTACTCTTTCCCCCTTTCCATACTCTCCTATTTGCAAGGAAATCACTGTGTGCAGCCCACATTTAAGGAGTGAACAGGTGTGCTTTATCTTATCTGCATGAATTATTTGGAATTCTTTTGTGGAGCTTTGTCACTTCTCCCTAATTTAATCATTTATTCAATCATTAAATTAGTGTGATTCATGGATATTTATTTCATACTTTGGATTATCATTCAGTACTACTTTATTTCGTTGCTTGATTTGTTCCATTTGGGTCATTGGATATCTTTCAGTTGGCTCTTGTGTCCCTTGGACATAACCCCCATCAATGTGAGTGTTGGTTTTGTTTCTGTTTGTTTGATTTTGAGTATTGCCTTAATTATTGGCTGTACAAGAGGCTCCAGGCTCATCTTCTAAATTGCCTGCCCTCTTTCTAGAATCAGCCCTTTGTAAGAAGCACAGGTTCTCCTTCCCTCTGCTTTTTTGCCCCTCTCATTCTGTATGAGGACATTTTGAATGTACATCATGTGCTTGCCACTGGTGGTAGGCACTGTGGCTCTAGGGTGACAGAGGATAAATTCCATACTGTTTTTCTGACATCTCAGACTTTCTAAAACTCTGTCCTGGTGTATCTTTCTAGCTTTCTCTTTTCTTTTTAAATTCTATAATGTTTCTTTTTTTCACATATTCATATAAATAAATAACAGTGCCTAAGAATGATTATGTTCTCCCTGCTCTGTGTTGTGTTAAAAAAATTTTTTTTGGTTTTGCCTTTTTCTCCGCTTCCCCTCCCCCTTTTTACCCTGCATAACGCGTATTAATAACAATAAATATTGTGTTTGCATATCATTTTGCTGTTGATTTCACAGTATGATAATCATATCCAAATAATTTTCATTTTATGCTTTGTAAAACATGGCTGATTTGATACATAGTTTTCTGCATTTTGTTTTTCTGTCTTAGTACCTATAGAGGTCTCTTCATGTCACCTGTTACAGTTCTGAGTCATTTGTATAAATGACTCATCTATGGTAGATGTTGTTTTAATGTACCCAATGATTTCCGTATTAATGACACGCATATACTTTGTCTCTAGGCATCAGCCACTATAAATTCCTTAGAGTGGGTTTTCTGTATCTAAAGATAATGTTTGTAAGATAGAGGTTTCTAGATTATAACATTCTTTCTTTTTTACATAGAAAGAGAGAGAAAGAGAGAAACTATAACTTAATTTCTTTCAGGCACACACAAGCAGGGGAGAGGGGCCGAGGGAGAGAGAGACAAGGAGAGAATCTTAAGCAGACTCCATGCTTAGCATGGAGCCCAATGTGGGGCTCGATCCCATGACCCTGGGATCATGATCTGAGCCAAAATCAAGAGTCAGAAGCTCAACCAACTGAGCCACCCAGGCACCTCTGTTACATGTTTAAACTTGTGGTTTCTTTTCCCTTTTCTTAATTTTGCTGGTTTAAGTTACTTTTGTTTTTGTTTTTGTTTTTTTTTAACTTTTGTTACTTTGGAGTTTTTACTGTGCCTTTCCATTCCATTAATGATTACCTTGTCTTTCCCTGTCTTCATTTCTCTGTATATTTGAGTATCCATACACCTTTCCCCTCTATGTGCCAGGTGTAGAGTTTGAGCATCTGTTTTTCTCCCAGTACTTGTTGGGACCATTGCTCTAGCTTCTGGAATTGCAAGTGAGAAGTCTGGTAGCCCTCTGAGCTTTCCCCTCTGTAAGGAATATGTTCTTTCCACCTGCAAGCTTGTAAATTTTTTTCTTACAGAATTGAGGCATTTACTAGGTTATGCCTAGGTCTGTGTCTAGAATAAAGTAAGCTCTGTTTGTCTACAGATTGAAGTCCTTTTTTGGCCCAAGTAAATTCTCTTCTGTTACGTGTTTTGTTATTGCCTCACTACTATCTGTTCATCTTTCTTCTGCTGGAACTGCTGTTCATCTCATTAGTTCTGTCCTCCAAGTCTCTTATCTCTTCTATCGTGATTTCTCTTTTGCTGCTTTGAGCCATTTTTTCCATTTGATCTTTCAGACCACAAATTTGGACCTTTGCCATGATCCATTCCTTCCTTCCTTTTAATCTGCTGTATGGTTTATTTGGAAAATTGTGTTTTTAGATGCAGGAAGACTTCTCTCTGCTGTAGTTAAATCTCACTAAGTTCGTTTATTATTTTTCTGATCCATAAGGGCCTCTTACTCTTCAGATAGCTCTCTTCACTTGTGGCTTTGCTTCCTTTGCCCTGACTGGTAACTGTCTTTCTAGATGCTCAACCTTGTTATGTGTTGTCATATTTTCCTTGTCAGCTCATAAGGGTCCAGTTCCCACCTTGGCCTCGAATGATTTAGGGAGACCTGCCCCCCTCCCCAAGGGTCTTCAGACCTCCACAGTCCATGCTTTTTCTAGAATCCTTAGTTTACAGTCATTGTTTCAGAGTTCCAAGAGGCTAGTCTCTGAGCACTTGTCCAGCTCCTAGAAAAAAATTAGAAGTACACATCCCAGTCTCCTGTTCTGAAGTCCAAAGGGCCTAAGCCTTCAATGCCATTTACTATTCCACAGACATCAGGCCTGTTTATCTGTTGGAGCAGATGGATTGAAAATAGTAGTAGGGGTCACGTGAGGGAGGTGGAGGTGTTAGGCTCATGTCATCATCTTCCTGGAATCTTCTTTGGCCCTGGATATTTCATTTTATCTTTCTCCTAAAGGTTGTGGATGTATGCTTTGGCCTAGACTTAACCAACGGTGAGGAGAAAAGTATCGGGCACAGAAGTTGGAAGATCTGTGGGAAAATTATATTATAATTCTCCTTTCTTCGCTTCTTTCCTTATAATAGGATCAGTTATACTTCCCTGCCTGTGGTTAAGTGATTCGCACTGTCTCCCTGTCCTGTAGTCAGGCTTGGTACTATGATTTGTTTTGGTCTGTGGAAGGTATGTGAAAGCCAGAGTGTTCTCTCTAGTTCTGGGAAGAGCCCTAAGAGGTGTAGCAGCTTACTCTCAGTTTCTACCTTTTCCCTGGAGAATGGTATGTCTCACACACGGTCTGTTGCTTCTGATTGGGCCTTGGAATCAGAGAACACCTGGAACAAAAGCCACTGCCTCAAGCCAGCCATGGCCAGCCTATAGCTGACCTGCAGTGTGAATGGGAAGAACAAGTTTGTTGATGCCACTAAGATTTGAGGGTTGTTTTGGTCATGCATCAAAGCTAACTGATAAAATCTGGCTTAGTTTCTTGTTCCTCCTTTTATTAGATAATATTTATTTTTACACATAATTAAAAAATCTGTATCAGATCCTAAAGTTTATTTCCTGTCTCTCCAGCTATTCTCTTATTGGCTCACATGCATACAGTAGTTTCATGGTTGTGGTCAAACGCTAGCTGTGGAGAGTGTTCACAATTAAATAATAGGACCCAACCCATGTACATGTAGCACAACTGAGGATAAAGAAACCAGAAAACTGCGGGCGCTGTCTCGTGGCAGTTGATTACACTCATTTATCTAATGCCCTAAACTCCACACAGGGTTACTCTTCTGAAAGCATGGCTTCTCTTTGATGGTACAAAGTAGGTGGTTTATGGTTCTTGCCATCTGGGTTTTAAAGCTGTTTTCTGTTAGAAGTAAGTAAGAGTCCATTGGAGATATATTTATAACGTGGCCGTCCAAAGTTTTTATTTCCTGGGATGTGGAGACGGTATGTGCATTTTCATCTGACTTTTGACTTAACTAACAAATGAAATGAATGGGATATGTTTTTGTATTTTATCCCCTTTGCATATGGTTGATATTTCCCCCCTTATTAATCAGCTCTCAGAACATCGTTCTAAGAAACATTTGTAAATCACTAGTTCATAAATGGAAAGAGCATTCAATGAGCTGTGAGCCAAAAGACCTGGATTCTCCTCTAATTCTGCCACCCGCCCTAGTACCTGCCTTCCCTTCCTCCGTTCCTTCGCTTTGCCTCATTCACTCGTGTGATCGTTAGTGAGCCCTCTGTGCTGCCAAGCCCTGGGGTGCAGTGAGGAGTAAGCCAGACCCCTCTCCCTTCGTGCCCTTAGCAAGCCGCTGCTCTTTGTCTTTGGCTCCTCAGCCCCTTCTTCTTTCTTCTGACCGTGCTGTGAACTGGTCAGCGCCACTCTGCTGCTCAGCCTCCTTGTCATTTTATGTTCGTGGGGCATCTTCGCTTATGCTTCTAGTCCCACTGCATCATTCCGCTGAGGCTGGGGTGGGGGAGCGGTCCTGAGAGAGGAAGGTAGGTGAGTGGGGGAGGTGGTCAGGGGGCAAGTGCAACCCCTATCCAGACCTATTTTTATTTTTTTTATGATTCTTTTCAAGTTGTAATTCTGCATTAATGCCCAAAGAATGTAGCTATACAGATGATTTGGATATTTGGTGAGATTATTGCTCCCGGCTGGTCTTATAAATTTTATTTATTTTATTTGTATTCCTTAGAGTTTGGGAGACCATTAATTAGAACATCTTTATTACCGAAAAACGGATTGCTTCAGAAATGGGGAGAACTTGGGTAAATAAGCGTGTGCCTCCGTGAACAAGGACATTTGGTAGAATAATAAGAAAAATAATCTACTTTCTCTTGTAGGACTTCTTGAGGGGTTGGTTACTCCTTTTTTCCTCCCCCTCTCTTACACTTGCTGAGGAAAGTGCTAAGCGTGCTGGCTGAACGGGCTGAATGTAATCCTAGGTGAGAAAGCCGAGTGACTCTACGTGCAAACGCCCGCTCTCGTTCGCACACAAAAATCTGAAGAACAACCTGGTTATGTTTTGTAAGGGATTCCCGTTGCTTGAGATTCCAACTGAAAACATCTGTTTCCTGACGCTGTGCCAGAGTTCTAACATCTTGACAGGAATTCTGGTTGTGAAATTTCTCAAGCACCTCCCTCAGCTATATACATACTCTCTGGCTGTTTTCTTAGAAGGCTTAAGTCAACACAACCTAACATATTGGAAACGACTCTGTGAAGAACTGAAAATGAACTTCTTCGTTTGCTTCTTACACAGCGGAAGAAAAGCTCAGGTTTTGTTAACAAGTATCACACTCGTTGCTGAGTGGCTGTTGTAGGAATTTTGGGGTGATCCACAGTTCATTAAAGAAGCCAATGAAAATAAATGAATCAGTATGTGTGTGTGTGTGCGCGCGCGCACGCATATGTGTGTGTCTTTATATAAAGATCGATTTTTTTTAAACTTTATTACACAAAATGCAAACTTTTAAAAGTATTTCCAACTTTATTTTTTAAGAATCCCAACTGACAAAAATCGTTCATCATTTTAGGTAGGGCACAACTTCTGTCTACTTGGGACCTCACAGTTACATTCTGCTCAGTCATACATACATTGGTTATCCTCGATACCATAATTCCCCCATGTAAGTACTGTGTGCAGAGCCCTGGAAGCAGGATTAAATCTTAATGCAAGTGTTGAACATTTGCTAGGAGTTAGTGTTGAATGGTGTGCTAGAATCAGTTACTTGCGGCGTAAAAGCCAGTGTGATTTTGTGTTTTTTTTTTTCATTTTGAATGATTTGGTAAATTGAACTTGATACCTAAAAGATGATTTCTTTGCATTTTGATAGACCTGAATATTTTTTTTAATGTAATTTATTGTCAAGTTGGCTAACATACAGTGTATACAATGTGCTCTTGGCTTTGGGGGTAGATTCCCATGATTCATTGCTTACATATCACATCCAGTGCTCATCCCAACAGGTGCCCTCCTCACTGCCCATCACCCATCCCCCCGCCCCCATCAACCCTCTGTTTGTTCTCTGTATTTAAGAGTCTCTTATTGGGGTGCCTGGGTGGCTCAGTCGGTTGAGCGTCCGACTTCGGCTCAGGTCATGATCTCACAATTCATGGGTTCGAGCCCTGCGTCTGGCTCTGTGCTGACAGCTCAGAGCCCGGAGCCTGCTTCCGATTCTGTGTCTCCCTCTCTGCCCATCCCCCATTCACACTCTGTCTCTCTCTCCTTCAAAAATAAATAAACATTAAAAAAAAAAAGAGTCTCTTATGGTTTGCTTCCCTCCTTCTGTGTTTATAACTATTTTTCCCCCTTCCCTTCCCCCATGGTCTTCTGTTAAGTTTCTCAAGTTCCATGTATGAGTGAAAACTTACAGTATCTGTCTTTCTCTCTGACTGCCTTATTTCACTTAGCATAATACCCTCCACTTCCATCCACGTTGCTTTAAATGGCAGGATTTCATTCTTTCTCATTGCCAAGCAGTATTCCGTTGTATATATAAACCACATCTTTATCCATTCATCAGATGATGGACATTTGGGCTCTTTCCATAAGTTGACTATTGTTGAAAGCAGTGGTATAAACATTGGGGTACGTGTGCCCCTAAGAGGCAGAGGGAATCTCAAGCAGATTCTGCACTCTCAGCAAGGGAGCCCGACATGACAAACCCACGAACCATGAGATGATGACTTGGGGCAAAAGCAAGCGTTGGATGCTTAGCCGACTGAGCCACCCACACACCCCTATGCAGTATTTGTCTTTTTGTTACTGGCTTATTTTACTGGTTATAATGTCCCCAGGGTTCATCCATTCTGTAGTATTTGTCAGAATTTCCTTCTTCTTGAGGCTCATATTCCATTGTGTGCATGTGTACACACATACCATATTTTGTTTATTTATTGATGGACAGGTGGACACTTAGGTTGCTTCCACCTTTGGGTTGTGGTGGAACCACATAGGCTGCTTTGAACATAAATGTTCAAATACCTCTCTGAGACCTTGCTTTCAGTCCTTTTGGGTGTATACCCAGAAATGGAATTGCTGGATCATATGAAATTCTATTTTGCCCTATTGTTTTCCAAATGGCTGTCATTGTACATTCCTACCAACAGTGTGCAAAGGGCTCAGTTTCTCCATTTCCTTGCCCATACTTGTTCCTTTCTTTTCTTTTTTTCTTTGATGGTAGTTTCCTAATGGGTGTGAGGTGATATTTCACTGTGGTTTTGATTTGCATTTCTGTAATGATTAGTACTGTTGAACATCTTTTCACACGATTTTGGGCTGTTTGTAAAACTTTTCAAGAGAAATGTCTATTGAAATCTTTGCCCATTTAGAAATTACGTTTTTGTTGTTGTTGAGCTGTAGGAGTTTTTTAACTCCCCAATCTTAACCTTATATTCTGAATCGTAATCTCTTACCAAATACCTGATACACAGATCTTTTTTTGTCATTCTGTAGGTTGCCTTTTAATCTAGTGATTGTGTACTCTGTTGTACAAAAGTTTTAAATTTTGGTGTAGTCCCATTTGTCTAGTTTTACTTTTGTTGCCTGTGCTTTTAGTGTCCTATCCCAGAAAGCATTGCCAAATACACTGTCACGAAAGTTCTCCCCTATGTTTTCCTTAACGAGTTTTATAGTTTTATGTCTTGCATTTGGATGTTTGATCCATTTTGAGTTAATTTTTTATATGGTGTAATGTAAGGGTCCAACTTTACTCTTTTGCATGTGTATATCTAGTTTTCTTAGCACTGTGTTTTAAAGATAATTTTTTTTAAATGTTTGTTTTTGAGAGAGAGAGAGAGAGAGACAGACAGAGTGTGGGCAGGGCATGGCGGAGAGAGGGAGACACAAAATCCGAAGCAGGCTCCAGCCTCTGAGCTCTCAGCACAGAGCCCCATACAGGGCTCAGACTCACCAAGTGTGAGATCATGACCTGAGCTGAAGTTGGACGCTTAACTGACTGAGCCACCCAGGTGCCCCAGCACTATTTGTTGAAGAGAACACCCTCCCACTGTCCTGGGACCCTTGTCAAAGACCATTTGATTATGTATATGCTAGGGGTCATTTCTTGGCTCTCTGTTCCATTGATTTGTATGTCTTGATGCCACTGCCACATCGTTTTGCTTACTGTGGCTTTGTACTATGAAATCATGAAATATGAGACTTTAACTTCCTTCTTTTTTAAAGACAATGACTTTTGGCTACTTGGAGTCTCTTGACCATATGAATTTTAGGATGAATTTTATTGATGCTACAGATGTCATTGGGATTTTTCTTAGTAGCACCTTTTGATAAACAAAAGTTTTAAAATTTGATGTAATCTGATTTTTCAGTTTTGAGAAATTTTGTGATTATTGCTTCTTATGTTCTAAGAAATCTCCTCTTACTTCCAGGTCGCCAAGATATTCTGGTCTGTTTTCTTTTAAAAGCTTTATAGGTTTAGCTTTTCTTTTTAAGTCAGTGGTTCATCCTGCATTAATTTGTGTATATGGTTATGAGGTTGGGGGTCACGTTTCATTTTTATGCATATAGATATCTAGCTGTTCCAGAATTATTTATTGAAAATACTGTTTTTGAACTGTTTTCTGTTGTTTGGTCTGTGCTTAAGCCTGTTGTCCTGATGATTATCCTGATTACTGTGTCTTTATAGTACTTCTTGAAATCAAATTGTGTTGGTCTCCTAGCATTTGGTGTGATTTTTCAATATTATTTTAGCTATTCTTGGTCTTTGGCATTGTCATGTAACTTTTAGAATCAGCTTGTCTGTTGTTTTTTTTTTTAAAGAAAACCTGCTGGGATTATATTTGGGATTTCATTGAAATTATAGATTATTTGACAGATGATAGATATTTTAGCAATATTGAGTCCCCTAGTCCATTGACAATGTATTCTGTATTTTTTTATTTTTCTTTAATTTCTCATAAAAATATTTGGTCACCTAAATACATAGGTCCTACAAGTCTTCTGTTAACTTTTTTCCCTAGTTGAATTTTAATTCACCTTTAAACAGATTATTTTTTTTAACATTTGTTTTTCACTAATTTGCTGCTAGCATTTAGGTATTTTGTTGCTTTATTTTCTTTCTTCTTCTTTTTTTTTTTTTTTTGTATATTGATCCCTTAAGATTCTTCAGAATTTTCAGCATGCCTAATCATGTCATTTTGATACTGACAGCTTCCTTCCAATTTTTCTGCTTTTTTTCTTTTTCTTGCCAGTTATACTGACTAGAACCTCCAGTGTAGTGTTGTACAGAAGTGAGAACAGACATCTTTGCTGTGTTCATAATCTTAAGAGGAAAGCATTCAGTCTTTCACCACAAAGAACGGTGTTTGTGTGTGTGTGTGTGTGTGTGTGTGTATACATATATATGTGTATATATACACATGTATATATATATATATACATGTATACGTGTGTGTATATATACGTGTGTGTGTGTGTGTGTGTGTGTGTGTATATATATATGTATATGTATAGGAGGATTCTGTAGAAAGCAGAGAAAGAACACATCATCACTACCTTCAGTGCCAAAATTCACTAAGGATATGCTGTGCCTAGCACATGGAGTTAATGATTGGTGATATCCTCAAAGCTCCTGGCTGAGTTCTAAAAGATTTACTTAAGAATCAAACTGCTCACATGCATCTCCTTTTCTTTATTAGATTTTGATGCCCTTTTGTCTTTGTGCTTTTTTGGAAAGATGTTTTAGGACTTATAGGATCTCTTATAAACCTCAGGAATAATTCACTTAAAATTTTTCCTAATTTTAGGTTAATTTCCTTTATTAGGTAGATGTTCTATTCTCTATATACAGTGCACATGAGTGGATAATGGCTGTTCAGTTGAAAAATCAATGTGTGTTTACTGTTAGAATTCATTGCTGTCAAATGCTAGCTAGCACTAGACCAGCTTTAAATGGCTCTCACTTTTTTTGTTTAATTTAAAAATTTGGAACAGGGGCGCCTGGGTGGCTCAGTCGGTTAAGCGTCCATCTTCAACTCAGGTCACGATCTCGTGGTCCCTGAGTTCGAGCCCCGCGTCGGGCTCTGGGCTGATGGCTCAGAGCCTGGAGCCTGCTTCCGATTCTGTGTCTCCCTCTCTCTCTGCCCCTCCCCCGTTCATGCTCTGTCTCTGTCTCAAAAATAAATAAACGTTAAAAAAAAAAATTTTTTTTTAATTAAAAAAATAAATAAATAAAAATTTGGAACAATAGTTACTTTGAGGCACAAGGTTTCTTCAGCTTGATTTGTCCTTTGTTACCCTTAGGGTGAATGGTAAAAGGCACAGCCTATTTAAGAGGAGAATGGCTTCGTTAGCACTGCAACACTGAAGTGGAAAACCCTAAATCAATCATAAAAATTTGGACGTTGTCACACAGCCAAAAGGAGAATCTCTTTGGGTCACTTGGAGGGTCCCTTGAAAATCAGAATGGGCCACTTCTTGGACCCATTGTGATATCCATAGCAGGCCTACCAATCACATGCTGTATGAATCCTTCTAATTTGAGATCTTAGCAAAAAGTTTAATTTTTTTGTTTGTTTTATTGCTAGAGAATTTGGGGTTATTTCTGCCAAGGTACAATAGCTTTCACAGCTTTTAAAATATACTTTTTTATTCTTATGGTTCCTAGATCATTCATAATAGTAGTGTATTCATTGTAGCTTATAATCAAGTCTTATTTTTAAGAAAGTGTTATGCTGATACGACTTTTCCACGGAAAAAATAGAATTTTGGTGGTAAATAATACCTTAGATATCATTATCTTTGTATCACCTTGGTTTGTTATAAATCACTTCATTACTTTTTAAGGACCATAAGATGAGGGACACTTGTTTTAAGATCACAAGGCTCAAAGCATTGCTTGGCTTCAGTGATGATTCTAGTCCACTACTTTATCAGAGGTGAAGCGTGTTCGTAATGTAATTTTGTACATTCTCTATTTCATTAGCAATAGCCAACACTTCCCCTGCTCACCACACCTGTATTTGATTTTGTCTACTTCACCTGGAATCCTCACATGCTCTCTTGTATAGAATTATTACTGTGTTTGTTACTGAGTGGAGTCCATGTCAAATTTTAGCAGGTTTCTCTCTCTCTGCATCTGCCTTTTTTTTTTTTTTTTTTTTTTTTTTTTTTTTTTTTAATTTTTTTTTTTTTTTTAACGTTTATTTATTTTTGAGACAGAGAGAGACAGAGCATGAACAGGGGAGGGGCAGAGAGAGAGGGAGACACAGAATCTGAAACAGGCTCCAGGCTCTGAGCTGTCAGCACAGAGCCCGACGCGGGGCTCGAGCTCACGGACTGTGAGATCATGACCTGAGCCGAAGTCGGACGCTCAACCGACTGAGCCACCCAGGCGCCCCTGCATCTGCCTCTTTGATGGGAGCTGAGTTTCCTGCCGCTCGCTTATTAGTGCCCTGGGTCATAACAACCTTATTCAAACAAAACATCTTAAATGGAGGCATTAAAAAGGTCACAACAGTGAGGCATTTTGTAACTTTCAGAGCAATAAAATGAGTATGTTGTGTTTTGGAATATAAGACCTCTGAGTGCAGCTATTCATTTTCTACATCTATAAAGCGTTTCGGAATAACAGCTTACATCTGTTTGGGGTTTAAAATTCCACGTTTTGAAGAAACATCACTGTTATGTAACTCCAAACCAGATTCCGGGAGGGAGTGAGCTCTTTGACTGGCCTGTGTTCTCGGGCAGCCTGGAGAAGTGTTTGTTTTAGCCGTGGAGCACTGTTTGCTGGCGGCCCTCCTTCCGCATGCATGCAGCACATTTTCATTGTTGTTTGTTCCTCTCGTAAACGACCGAAAGCATTCGATAGGATCTTGACTTGAAGAATATTTGAAAAATTTTTACACATCAGGAGTTGATCTTACAAGGGATATTTCACTACCAGAAACCAGAAATAAATTTAATTATTTAAGCGTTTACAGCACATTTAATCACCTTAGGCTGTCAGTTAATCTTGTTTTAGAGAGTAAATTGGGGTTTACTGTCGGCTCACTTTTTAAGGTAAATACCCAGTGGAATAGTTTGGCCATTCCAACTGTATGACTTTTACATTACTTCTTTAAATTTGAAGGAACAATTTAATGAATAACATTTAATAGAGGAAAATGGGCAAAATGTACATCAACAGGATTCAAAATCTATTATTATTTTTTTAAGTACCAAAAAAGTGCCAGTAACGTACAATGAAGTTTTACAGGTTATTTTAATCAAGAAGTAAAGAATGCTACCATGGACCATTACAATAAATTGTAAGGCCTTTTTTTCTTCTTATTAATGTGAAATATTTACATTCTTATTAAAATGTGAAATATTTACATTAGGGAGGGGAGAGTACAAAGAAGAAAATTAAAGTCATTATCATCCTAGTACCTGTTACAGCCCTCTTGTGTGTTTTATTACACACCATAAATTTTTTTGAAATTTAGAAAAGCTTTTAGAAAACTAATATGTAGTCAGTTTGGGTGGGGGGCTTGATAGTTAATTGAAAATACAGCACTTTAGTTTCAGAATGGACGTTTTGTCAGGTGCTTTCACATTTTGGTGACAACAAAAACTAAACTAAATGTCACCCCTGTTGTGGAATTTTGACATCCAGGGTGGGGTGCTGCTTACTCTGAAGACAGCCAACTTCTCTGAGATTCTACTCTGTCAACCTAAACTACACCGTTGCCGTCATTTTTTTTTTCTTACTGCCATTTCCTGCCTGAGCAGAAGATAGATCTTTTTTTCTGTGTCCACTCTGAAACTCAGGGCCATCATTTACTCCAGCAGAGTAAAGGCAGATGATACTAGACTTGTAATTTGTGATTAAATGGAAATACTTTAGAAGTAATTTAATGCCCTCGATTCGTGTGAAGGTAACTGTCCGTTAATGCCTTCAGAATCGTGGTCTCTACCACACACACCCTTCACGGACTCACACACCCATATGCATATTGACACTGTCCAAAGTCCACGTTTTACTCTCCCCTTTCAAGTGAGTACAGAAAATGGTACTGGGGCCATGCCTTTTTGGCCAGTGATGGGATGTCATCAAGACTAGTGGGTGGTGTTCACTGGAATTGAGGTATTTTTGTCTTAGGAAAGAGGGAGGTGTGGTTCTGTTTTCCAATTTTAGAAAATGTCATTGAAAGCAAACAGGTTGTGCTGTGGGTGAATTTATGTGCAGTAAATGCACTGAGAGGTGTTTCAGGCAGAGTAGCAGACGGGGCTGTGGAGTCAGATTGTCTTGGCTTCTTAGGGTGTCTTCAGTCAAGTTATCCAGCATCCCCGAACGTCCTCTTCACCTGTAACATGGGGAGAGTAATAATACCTACCTGTCTCACAGGGTTGTTGTGATGTGTGAAATAAAGCTTAGGAAGTGCTTATTAGCACAGTGCCTGATACATGAGAAGTGCTTGGTCATTCTAGCGCGTATTGCTGTCCACATGACTGCAAACTCACTGTGACTGCGCTGGTTGTCTCCAGTGTCACGCTTGGCTACTGCAGATGACTCCTCTCCCTGCCTCCCGTGGGGACTGGCCGGCCCTCAGGCCCAGTTGTGCTCTTGGGCCCCTGCACTGCTGACATGCTGTGCTTCCCACCGCCACACTGGCCTGTTCCTCCTTCCCTGTTTTTCCACTTCCTCCTGTAAGTGGCTCTGTGGCCTCCTCTCTGGTTTCCTGCCTGCTCTTTCCCTCCACCTGCCTCCCCTCTCTACCCCTTCGTACTCTCCTGCTCCTCCTCCCCTTCCCTCTCCCTCTCTTCCTTTCTTCTCCTTTCCCTCTGGGCCTCTCCTTCTCTCCCTTTTCACCTCTCTTCTCCTCTCCCCTTCTACCTCTCTTCTCCTCTCCCCTTCTTTTCTTCCCTTCCCTTCCCTTCCCTTCCCTTCCCTTCCCTTCCCTTCCCTTCCCTTCCCTTCCTTTTCTCTCCCATCCTGCTCTGCCCCCCCGCCCTGTCTCCTCCTCCCCCAGTCTTGCTCCCTCTCCCTGTTTGTCTGTTTTTTTAAGTTTTTAAATGTTTTTATTTAATTTTGACAGAGTGAGAGAGGCGGTGAGGGGGAGGGGTAGAGAGAGAGGGAATCTGAAGCAGGCTCCAGGCTCCCAGCTGTCAGCCTAGAGCCCAGCGTGGGGCTTGAACTCATGAACTGTGAGATCGTGACCTGATCGGACACTCAACTGACTGAGCCACCCAGGAGCACCTCCCTGTTTCTATTTTAAACCCCAACATTTGGCCTGCTAAGGAGTAGACAGCTCTGGTTCTTCAGAAAAATGTCAAGTCTTTAAAGTCCTTATTGCTTGTGATAGGAAATATTTGTTTTGTCAGTTCAGTAGCCAGATCTCTGTACTGTGTTTCTCTTTCTGTTTCAAAAGGGTTTCACACCATCATTTTATGTCCCTTGGGTTCAAAAAGTTAGTAGAACTCTACAGGCAGTTACAGCTTAACTCTTTTTCTGAAAACTGTATATACTGCACCTATAAATTTAATGTTAGTTTTGTTATACACATAAAGTTAAAATGAACTAAGGCTTATAAACAATAATTATAGGTTCATATAGTAGGGCTAGGCAAACTCTGATCTTTCCCGCCTAATTTATTTGATTTTTTTTTTTTTTTTTTCTCTTCAGATTCCTTTCTCATTGGTCCAGTTTCCCTTGTGGGAGTCCTTAAAAGTAAGTTTTCCAATCTTCATATAAAATTTCTGCCTGATTCACATCCATGCCCACCATTTTCAGTGTGGAATGGTAGAATAGAATATTGACTGGCAGTTTAAAAACTCAAAATTGTTGATAGTTGAAAATACTTTTTGTGTGTGATTTATATGCCAGTTCAGCCTTTTAAACTTGTTCTCTCTGATACTGGAAAATCAGCACAGCAGGCATGACTGAAATGCATGGATATTAAGAAAAAACTTGGCTTTACTTCCTTCTCTACTGCAACCCTTTTTCTACCTGGTGGAATTCTGTTTCATTCCGTGTGTGCGTGCATGTGTGTAGAGGCCAAGGAATAACAAGGTGGGTAAATGGACAGAAATAAAGGTCCCGAGTATTTGCAGGCCGGGAGCAGCAGAGGCCTGCATTCTGACGGTCCCTTCCATCTCTGCCGTTCACCCCAGCCAGCTGGGGACTCCGAGGGAGAACAGAGTGTGGTGAGTTGTGAGTCAGCCTCAGGGAAGGTCACTCATGTGTTTAAAGACAAATAGTTAGGTGAATTTTTAAAAGCCCGTGTTTAAAACAGGCAAAAATGTTAATGAGGTTTTTTTCCCCCCATCTTCTGGGGCGATGATTTTGAAAATTGTGTGTCATGATATGGATTGTGTGGCTATTTGACAGCATTTTAAGGACTCTAATGTGAAAGGAAATATTAGAGAACATCTCGTGGTAAGCATAAGTCTTATTTCGTACAGCCTCAGTGTTGCTTGCACACGCACACACACCTCTCTCTCGGGTTGCGACGGAAAATGTGCATAATGAAAGCCCTTGTTCAACTGAAAATGGCTTATAGCAGACCAAACTGTAAAATGGCAAACTCTCTAGGTGGGCATTTGATAATACAAAGGGTAAAATCATTACTCTCATAATTGTATGGAATTAGTAATCAAAGCATGCTCATACAAAATGTGTTTTGAAAAGTAGAAAATAGATATATTTGAACTCTGAGGTTGTATGCTAAGGATAATAAGATGAGGTAAAACATGACTCGTAAAAAAGACAATCTGGAATATTAAATATTGAGAAATATTTCTTAGGAGTGATCTGCTTTTAAATAGCACAGCTTCGTTTATATCTATGTACTTTGTATAATCGTTTCTTGGGTCTTTTGTTGTCATTTTTGTTTTTACCGTTTTCTTCGTGGTGCGTGCTGAGAATGGGTTCTTGGGCAGTGTTTCTGGGCATGACGTAACAGCTGTCCAATGAGAAGGCCACATTCCATGAGCATAAGAGCTCTCCTCTTCTGTTTCTGACGGGAGAGCAGTGGAGCCAACAGCTGTCCAGGAAACAAGACTCACTTTATTAGTGCCTCAATAAGCAGCATTCACACAGCACACTCACACCCGTACAGCCCTATCTTTGCATAGGAATGTTTTGAGGCCCAAAGAGGGAAAAAGCATGAGGTTTATTTCTTCTCAGTATTAAGGACATTTGTAGTATTCTAGCTAGTTAAGAAATGTCTAGAATTTTTCAGAGTAATCATAGATAATAAAGGTACACGTTAACAGTTGTCTTTGAACAAATGTTAAAATGCTATCTTTTTCTTTTTTCTTTTAAAGTTTGGTTTATTGAGTAATTTTGATACCGGAAAATTCACCCTTTGTGAATGTACATTTTTATGCATTTTGACAAATGGCTTGTGACTACCACCGTAACCCAAATCCAGAATATTTGTAGTTTTCCCTTTTCCAGAATATTTTATAAATACAGTCGTACCATGTAGCCTTTTGTGCCTTGTCTTATTTCACTGAATATGCTTTTGAGGCTCGTTCATATTTTTGCCTGTACCAGAAGTTACTTCCTTTGCGTCACTGAGTCGTATCCCGTTGTGTGGAGGTCTGCAGTAGGGTTTGTTTACCTGTGCACTGGGTGATACACATTTCAGTTTCCAGGTTTGTGATTACGAGTAAAGCTGCTATGAGTTTGCATGCAGGTACTTGTATGGGGACATACGTTTTTGTTTCTCTTGGGTAGGTCCCTAGGAGTGAGGTCATAGGGAAAATACAAGTTTAATTTGGTAAGACACTGTCCGAGGTGGAGGTTGCCCCATTTTGCAGCAGTGTGTATGAGAGTCCCGGTTGCTCTGCACCTGTGTCACTTCTTGTTAAATCATTAGATTAAAAACATGTTTTTTTAGCTATTCTCATAGTATGTTGGTATCTCCTTGTGGTTTTAATTTGCAGTTCTCTCATGGCTAGACAATATAGAATATCTTTTTCCATAACAATATTTTTTTGTTTAAATGTCCAAATGTGAACTCACAGTGCTTCGTAGGAGACCGTTTTGGCCACTTCTTTTATTTTTGTAAATAAGATTTTTACAATTTTGTAAATAAATTAAAAATTTTTTAATTTTGTAAATAAATTTTATTTTGTCAAAGCAAATCCATTCACATTTGCTTTTGTACCCATAGAGAGATTCAAATACGTGCAAGAGCATTTCTATTATGTTTATGTGAGAATACTAAGGAAAATTCTTCCCCACAAGGACTTGAGCAGATCTCGTATGTGTTGTGCTGCAAGGGCGGGGCGGTGGGGGAGCGGTCTGGAAACAGAGAGTGGCCACTGTCATCTGAAGCCTCTTCTGCCCACAGTTAAAGGTACCACCTTTTTCTCAAATCACTTCCTCCTGCTGCCTTCATTTCTCTTGAGCATACTGCTCGTCTCCTGACCCGTTGGTCTCAAACCCTGGGTTATAATTTCATGGTCTCTTTCTCTGTCTGTAGCACATTACTCAGCAGGTCTGGGTGGACTCTGACTTTGTGGACCCTGTGGCCTCCTTCTTATCAGATTCTTATTAACTTAAAAGACGCAGTCGTGACACTTTCTCTACTCTCTTATCCACTCTACACATTGAATTTATGTGATCTTCATTCAACATCTCTTTGAAGTTCTCAGCGGTTTGTAACTTTCTGAAACTCTAAAACCTAAAGTTGTTGGCACTCATGGATGTCCGCTCTGTGTCTTCACGGTTTTTTCCAGCTCCCTTCTCCCTGTACTTCGTTGTTCAAAATCCTTTCCCTCCAGCCAGAATAGACTCCTTCCTGCTTCTGTTTTTTGGCTGCTTTCTGAAATATGCTTCCACATCTCCAGACACTGTGCATCTTCCAAGACCAGTTGAGTTTTGTTGTTTTTTCCCCTCCTTTAAGTCTTCCAACCCAGGCCTTGAAGATTTATCCAAACTTACCTCACGTTTGTGTGCATTCCTTACTGGTATTTAATCACACACTGTCCTGTGTTTAAAACAACAGAGAACTGAGCTTTAGAGTACTGGAGCAAGGCCTCAGTCCCTTGCATTTACAAATGGGTGACAGATGGTGTGAGGGTACATGTATTGTCTGTGCACTCTGAGCTGGACGCTGGCCCATTTCACAGCAATGCAAAGATGAATAAGAGGGTTAATGCCTTTGAGGAGCTTGGGGTCGATCGGAGAAGCACAACACCCCCACATAATGTTCAGCTGATGTGTCTGTAATTGTACACTCTGCAAGGAGATGTGGGGGCCAGTCCTCCTGACTCCCCCAGGGATGTCACTACGCTGCCTCATTTCTTCTGTTTTCCCTTTCTCGTTGTACATAAAATAAAATTTTTGCAATTTTGTAAATAAATAAATTTTGTTTATGTTTGCAAGAAAGAAGCCTGACACCGTAAAGAAGAGAAAAAGTAAAAGAGGTAGATTATCACGTCCAGAATTCCCAAGAAGAAAATTTTCCTTTAAGATTTATGTTGTGTTTGGAACTTTCTGGCAACCCAACCAGAAGAGAAACGTGATAGATGATGTGGTTGTTATTACCTGACAAAGACCCATCCCTTATTATTTCACCTTGTCCCTTGGCTTTGACTGCTGTCCTTACAGCTCTGTCATGGACCACCTCCTCTCAGGTACGGCCTCTTGTGACCAGCTTCCTAGTTGACGTCCTCACTCAAGATGTCTCAGGCGAACCAATTCATATATTTGGGGGCTCCTGTATTCGGCGCATAGACATTTATAATTGTAGATAGACCCTGTGATTATTATATAATGCCCTTCTTCATCTCTTGTTACAGCCTTTAATTTAAAGTCCAGTTTGTCTGATATAAGTATGGCTACTCCAGCTTTCTTTTGACTTCCAGTGGCATGATAAATAGTTCTCCATCCCCTCACTCTCAATCTGAAGGTGTCCTCAGGTCTAAAATGAGTCTCTTGTAGACAGCAAATAGATGGGTCTTGTTTTTTTATCCATTCTGATACCCTGTGTCTTTTGTAAAATTTTTTTTTTTCAACATTTTTTATTTATTTTTGGGACAGAGAGAGACAGAGCATGAACGGGGGAGGGGCAGAGAGAGAGGGAGACACAGAATGGGAAACAGGCTCCAGGCTCCGAGCCATCGGCCCAGAGCCTGACGCGGGGCTTCGAACTCACGGACCGCGAGATCGTGACCTGGCTGAAGTCGGACGCTTAACCGACTGCGCCACCCAGGCGCCCCTACCCTGTGTCTTTTGGTTGGCACATTTAGTCCATTTACATTCAGTGTTATTATAGGAAGATACGGGTTTAGAGTCATTGTGATGTCCATAGGTTTCATGCTTGTATCGATGTCTTTGGTACTTTGTCTCACAGGATCCCCCTTAGGGTCTCTTGCAGGGCTGGTTTAGTGGTAACGAATTCCTTCAGTTTTTGTTTGTTTGGGAAGACCTTTATCTCTCCTTCTATTCTGAATGACAGATTTGCTGGATGAAGGATTCTCAGCTGCATATTTTTTCTGTGCATCACATTGAAGATCTCCTGCCATTCCTTTCTGGCCTGCCAAGTTTCAGTAGAGAGATCGGTCACGAGTCTTATAGGTCTCCCCTTTATATGTTAGAGCATGTTTATCCCTAGCTGCTTTCAGAATTTTCTCTTTATCCTTGAATTTTGCCAGTTTCACTATGATATGTCGTGCAGAAGATCGATTCAAGTTACGTCTGAAGGGAGTTCTCTGTGCCTCTTGGATTTCAATGCCTTTTTCCTTCCCCAGATCCAGGAAGTTCTCCGCTATTATTTCTTCAAGTACACCTTCAGCACCTTTCCCTCTCTCTTCCTCCTCTGGAATACCAATTATGCATATATTATTTCTCTTTAGTGCATCACTTAGTTCTCTAATTTTCCCCTCATACTCCTGGATTTTTTTATCTCTCTCTTTCTCAGCTTCTTCTTTTTCCATAATTTTATCTTCTAGTTCACCTATTCTCTCCTCTGCCTCTTCAATCCGAGCCATAGTTGTCTCCATTTTATTTTGCAGTTCATTGATAGTATTTTTTAGCTCCTCCTGGCTGTTCCTTAGTCCCTTGATATCTGTAGCAAGAGATTCTCTGCTGTCCTTTATACTGTTTTCAAGCCCAGAGATTAATTTTATGACTATTATTCTAAATTCACTTTCTGTTATATTGTTTAAATCATTTTTGATCAGTTCGTTAGCTGTTGTTATTTCCTGGACGTTTTTCTGAAGGGACTTCTTCCGTTTCGTCATTTTGGCTAGTCCCTGGAGTGGTACAGGACTGCGGGGCACTTCCCCTGTGCTGTTTTGAATAACTTGCGTTGGTGGGTGGGGCCGCAGTCCGACCTGATGTCTGCCCCCAGCCCACCGCTGGGGCCACAGTCAGACTGGTGTGTGCCTTCTCTTCCCCTCTCCTAGGGGCGGGATTCACTGTGGGGTGGCGTGGCCGTCTGGGCTACTTGCACACTGCCAGGCTTGTGGTGCTGGGGATCTGGCGTATTAGCTGGGGTGGATCAGCAAAGTGCACAGGGGCGGGAGGGGCAGGCTCAGCTCGCTTTTCCTTCGGAGATCCGCTTCGGGAGGGGCCCTGCGGCACCGGGAGGGAGTCAGACCCGCCAGGGGGATGGATCCGCAGAGGCACACCATTGGGTGTTTGCTCGGAGCGAGCAAGTTCCCTGGCAGGAACTAGTTCCCTTTGGGATTTTGGCTGGGGGATGGGCGGGGGAGATGGCGCTGGCGAGCGCCTTTGTTCCCCGCCAAGCTGAGCTCTGCCGTCCGGGGGCTCAGCAGCTCTCCCTCCCTTTGTCCTCCAGCCTTCCCGCTTTCTGAGCAGAGCTGTTAACTTATGACCTCCCAGACGCTAAGTCGCGCTTGCTGTCGGAACACAGTCCGTCCGGCCCCTCCGCTTTTGCCAGCCAGACTCGGGGGCTCCGCTTGGCCGGCGAGCCGCCCCTCCGCCCCGGCTCCCTCCCGCCAGTCCGTGGAGCGCACACCGCCTCCCCGCCCTTCCTACCCTCTTCCGTGGGCCTCTCGTCTACGCTTGGCTCTGGAGACTCCGTTCTGCTAATCCTCTGGCGGTTTTCTGGGTTCTTTAGGCAGGTGTAGGTGGAATCTAAGTGATCGGCAGGACGCGCGGTGAGCCCAGCGTCCTCCTACGCCACCATCTTCCCAGGATCCTCTCAGGTGAACCAGTTCAGAACTTTTGGCTTTCATTCTGCTTGTCTGTAGCCAGTCTTCCTGTGTTGACCCCCTCTCAGTAAATGGCACAAGTATCTGCTGCTAGCTAAAGTAGAAAGCTGGGAGTTACTCCATAGTTCTCCGTTCCTCCCATCCCGATAACCCAGCCCGTCAACAAGTCCACTGAGCTCATTGAGGCCTCGGACTTGCCTTTTGTCTCATTTGGCACTTTGGCTCCTCAGAAGGTCCCCCGAGTCCATTCTTGCTTCTCTAAAATATGTTCTTTTCACAGCAGCCAGGGTGATCTTTTAAAGAAATCATCAAGTCATACCACTGTCCCTTAAACCCATCGGTGGCATCTCTTTGAAAGAAGAATAAGATCTAGAGTTTAAGCTATGGCTGACACTGTTCCTGTGTCCTCTGGCCCCCTCCTGTGTCACCCACCTCCTGCCACCCACCCACTAACCACACTGCAGCCACAGCGTCTCCACTTATTGCTGGCCTTCCTTCGGTTCTTTGTGGGCTGCTCAACTGGGGTGTTGCTTAACCCAGGACCCTTAGGTTTGTTGTGCCCTCTGCCATAAACGCTCTTCTAACATCGTTACTGAGCACTACTCAGTAGTAGTGAGCCTGCTGCATGTCAGGAACTTCTCGGCTTGGGGATAGCATGGTAAAGAGGACAGATGACAGTCCCCTTCCTCACTGAGCTTCCATTCTAGGTCTTTCCCTAGGCTTTTCTCCTGGCCAGCTCCTTCTCCTTCCCCAGGCCTTACGCCATATGTCACCAGAGAGAGGACTTCCCTTTCCACCCCTCTTTGGAGGAAGACCTTCTCATCTTCCCTCCGCAGGAACCATAGCCCCTGTTTATTCCCTTCCTAGCACTTTAATAAAATTTGTTCACTTAGGACCTTGTATCACCTGAATACTTAAAAAACATATCTGTTTTGTGTTGAGCAGATACTATGTGCCAGGCACTGGGCTAATAAGCACTACACGTTCATTAGCATCTGATTCACATCACCCACAACCTGGGGTGGGAGGCCTTGTCGTCTGCATTAAGACAAGGAAAGGGGCTCAGAGAGGTTGTCTTCATCTGTAATCCAAGTCTCAGTTTCCTGTCCAGCACCCTTTTACTGTGTTAACAGTAACACCATAATACCCAACATTTCTCTAAGTTACAATGCACCAGGAGCCATGATAACCACTTTCCACGGATTATCTCCTATTCAAATTGCATTGATTCCTTAACTTGATAGTATAAAGATTAAAAACACTGGCTGGCATATTTCTTAGACCGACTCTCCCGAGCATCTGTGGTTCTCCCGTCCTTGGGCAGGGATTCAACAGTGTTCGCTTCAGGAGTCAGCCCTGTGACCGGCCAAGGGTGAGCACAGGTAGTTTATGGTAATGAGAAAAGCCAGACCACATTTTTCTGTGTGTTTGTGTTTAATTTCTTGTAGTTCTTCGCTTATTGGAGGAAGGAATTTTGTCTTCTGATTGTTTATGTATATGTTTATGTTGTTAATAGTTCTTTTACACAGCAGGTGTCTGTAACGATTTACTAATTGAAGTTTGGCATTCTTTCTTCTTCAAATTCAGTGCAGACTTGGATAATATATATTAACTGTTTCATTTATAATGAGTTTATTTTAGAAGTATGTCCACCACTATAGCATACGGGTTTACTCTTACTGAGCTTTAGGTCAACAATAAGCATATTTTGGAAGGATATGATAAAATTCCTTGTAAGAATGTCACATTTTTTGTATTAACTGAATATTTAACAGAAGTAGCAGTGTAGTTTAGAGGATTATTTAAGAATGTGGTCTGGTCTAAACAGGCTTCTAGCCACAAGGTGTTACAAAGTTGCAAAGCACTAACTAGAAGAAATGCAAGCTTTAAGTTCAGATGCAACTGTTGAAGTAAAATGAAAATAAAATAATTTTGGTTATGTAAGACTGTGACACCATGCTGATGATTTTGTAAGCTGAAATCTTAGCTTTGTATTAGAAATCAGGTCAGGGGATTATTCTTTGAGTTATAGTACAATGTATAAAGTCGTCACTTAGATTTTTGATGTATACTTTAAGTGTTTTTAGAAGTTAGTACTTTAGAAAAACCTGGTTTTATTCAAGTGGAAGAGTAAATAACTTGTTTATTCTTGATTCTTATTTTGATAACACTTAAAATGTCTATCACCATATTCCAACCCACGACAAAATTCTACACCTCTTAACAATCTGAGTAATGGTTTAGGGGAGCCTGGGTGGCTCATTCGGTTAAGTGCCCAACTTTGGCTGAGGTCATGATCTCGCAGTTCGTGAGTTCGAGCCCCATGTCAGGTTCTGTGCTGACAGCTCAGAGCCTGGAGCCTGCTTCAGCTTCTGTGTTTCCCTCTCTCTGTGCCCCTACCCTGCTCGGGCTCTGTCTCTGTCTCTGTCTCTGTCTCTCTCTCTCTCTCAAAAATAAACATTTAAAAAATTTAAAAAAATAATAGTAGTTTAGAAGATGCTCAGTGCTCATTGTCCTCATGTACACACTTTCATTTCTAGTGTCATAATGGACATGTTTGGTCAAAACATAGATTGCTAATAAAGGCATGCTAAAGATTGAGAAGGGAAGGATAACAGATTTTGCTCTGTTTTACGTGTGTGTGTGTGTGTGTGTGTGTGATTTTTGCTACAAGCTTAGGGTAAGCTTGTACCCTAAATTAAATATATCAGTGTGGAAGAAAACACCTGAAAATAAGACCAAAGTATTTGTTGTATGTCCAGACCACCAGTTGAGTCAGAATGTAAGCAGCTGATAAGGATTTTAGCAAAATCGCAGAATGAAGCAGGCATCTTTGAACAATTCAAAAACTACAAGAACATCTGAATTCTTAATTTGCATCCTGGAAGATAAGAGACACTTTGTGCAAAAAAACAAAAAAAACAAAACAAAACAAAAAATCTTAGTGCCCTTTCATTCAATTTATAAAGTAATAGGTGACATTTTGTTGTTTCTAGGGCTACTCAGGTAGAGGGAGAGAGAAAGAGATCCCGTAATATGGGAGTTAGGAAAATAAAAACTTCCTCTTACTTTTAGGTGGGATTCCATTTGTAAGCAAAATGTTTTGTAAGTTGTTGTTTTGTGTGGTTTGGCCAAGGCAGAGAGTGAAAAAAAGATGTCCAGGAACACTAAGTAGGGTGGAGGACTGGCCTCTTTAGCAGGGGCCCTGAGACGGTAGCTGGCAAGGTCGTGGCTTCTGGAGCTCTGACTTCCTCCCCCAGCCCTCCTGTGACCTGGGCACCCAGCTGCCCGTCCATGGTAGCTACAGCGAGAGGCCACAGTGATGACGACACCACGCAGTTCCGTTCCTGAAGGTCAGATTTAAGCCTGCCTCATCAGTGCGACATCTTAGAGGGTAGGGGGTTAGGGTCCTTGGTCAAAAACAGTAAAAACCACGGCAGGATTCTTCCTTTGTCTTCTTTCTTTTTTACATTTATCTCCTCCCTGGGCAAGTTAGTGACTGTAAGGAGATAAAGAGAATCAGTCCCTTAGAAGATGACTGTGTTGAGTCACGTTGCTTTTTTGCTGAGACAAAGTGTGAGAAAAGAGGTGAGTTGACCATGCTTTAGTTTCATCAGATTATCAAACATAGTACTTTAAAAATGCCTAGGGGTATGCATCCGGCTTCTGTTCAGGTCCTGATCTTGCAGTTTTGTGAGCCCGAGCCCCACATGGAGCTTTGTGCTGACAGCTTGGAGCCTGGAGCCTGCTTCAGATTCTGTGTCTCCCTCTCTCTCTCTACCTGCCCTCTCTCCCTGCTCATGATCTGTCTCTGTCTCTCATAAATAAACATTAAAAAAAAATTTTTTTTAAATGCCTATAATGATTCCAGTTTCTTGGGAGTTTATATACCTTGCCAGTAGTTGACTTCAGAGGACCCATGTCTAGGTTCACATGAAGCCTCCTTTGAAAAATGAGAAAAAAGGAGGGAGGTTTGTTTTTGTTTTTTAAATTTGCGCTCTGGTTATTTGCCAGCATTTTTGGTGCTTGTTTAGTCTGTCTGGCTTCAGTACGCACTGGGATGGCGTTGCTGCTGCTCCGGTGTCTCTCTTCGGCTGCCATGCCCCGTTGATCAGAGCCCTGCGTCCAGCTGACCCTAAACAGAACCTTTGACCCACATAACAGCTCACCGGAAAGCCTTGTCCACCTCCGTCACTTGGGAGTCCTGGAGGTGGAAACTGTTGGCCATTCCCGGTCTATGTGGTTCTCTGCTGGGCCGAGAATGAAAACTTGGGATTGTGATGTTTGGCCAGTTCTTGTCTTCCCCTGCTCTTTACACAGAGGTGAAGTTATCAAACACTAGGTTGTCGCTCTTCATCTAGGGAGCAGGCATTTGCCAGCCTTCTGTAAGGAATAGGGCAGGGCCTGTGGGGAAGGCAGTGAGGTCTCTCTCCTAGAGAGTTAGGGGTGAGATGAGACTGCTCATGAAGGTCAGTGAAAACAGTGACTCCTTACTGTGTATATTTTTCTGGTGCTGTTGAAGAAGGAGGCTTGCCAGTATATTTGTTTCCAGCTACATGGGGCTTAGCAGTGCAGTCCCTCCGTTCTTTCATTTCACCCATAAAAATCTTTCAAAAATATTGTTCCTTAAATATAGTAAGCCAGGTGTGCGTTTGCAGGCAGAATTATTAAAAATAATCATACCTGTTTTTGTTGACTCCCAGTCAATATCATGAGCATGAGTTACCATAATTTGTTTTATTTTAACTGTTACTCAGTGATATGTCTAGATATTGTTAACAGAACAGGACCCCTTTTCCCTACCCAAAACTGACAAGACATCCAGAGCCAGAAAACTCCGAGAGCACCCAATCAGAAGAAATGCCTCTCTACTAAAACTTAGCCACATTTGCCCCAAATTAATACTTTTTAACTATAAAACCTTGATATTAATAAGCAACTCAGCATTTGAGCCCATCTTGATTTTGCTCAAGAATAATAAATGAGTTATTTATTACCTTTAATTACCACCACAGTCATTCATTAAAGACTTTGTTACAAATTCTTTGTATCTTCACCACCTTAACTTGTGTAGAAGTCAAGTATCTCAGTATCCCAACGAACCAAATACAGTTTCACCAAAAGCAAGTTTATATACCAGCCCACACAAAGTTGGTGCTTTGACACATCTGTGAATGGTTTCCATGCAGCCGCCATTATAACTATAATTAGCCTGTGTATTATAAATGATTCCTAATCATCAGTTAGGTACATCCACCTTCAGTTAGGAAAACTACTGTAACCATTTGATGATGCTGCCAGAGCCATAGTATGGCAGAAGTGAGAGCTTGACTGTGGTCTCGATTGTATTTAGTAATTTTTTCGGTTTAAAACTTTGCTTTGGAGATCTCTTTTGAAGATATGTTGGTATATGACTACTTACAGAGAGATGATTCATTTAATTGGATAATAACAGGGGTGCCTGGGTGGCTCAGTCGGTTGAGCATCCGACTTCGGCTCAGGTCGTGATCTCCCAGTTTGTGGGTTTGAGCCCTGTGTGGGGCTCTGTGCTGACAGCTCAGAGCCTAGAGCCTGCTTCGGATTCTGTGTCTACTTCTCTCTCTCTGCCCCTCCCCCACTCATGCTCTGTCTCTCAAAAATAAATAAATGTTAAAAAAATTTTAATTGGATGATAACATTTTGAGCAGCTGTTGCATTGTTTTTTAAAGTGTATGTTCCACAGTGGCCCTATCAGCTACAGTCTGGAGAGCGTTAGCGCCTCTCTCCTGTCTCCACAACATTCTGGTGGTGGACTCACAACACTAAGGCCTGCACAGAGGATTGTCTTTTGTTTCGTCTAAATAAATTGTCACCTGAGGTTATTAATGTGAACTCGAGGAGATGATCCGGTACGTGTGCCTATCCTTGTACCCCCAAAAGCATTGGTCAAGTTTCATAAGCCTGCAGTGCTGGAAGCTGCGTAACTACTTTTGAGCATGACAGCTGAGGTCCCAAACTGAGTTTTCCTGCACTAAAGCCAGAACACTTTTTTTCGATTTGTTACTCATTTATAGGACAATAGTGTACATTCGGGCGGGTCTTTTGAAGTGAAAAACAAAGCCTTCTCTTCATGCTTCATACTATTATGCTCTAATAGAAAACACCTGACCCAGGCCTGCCCTCCTAGCCGTTTCATAGCACTGAACTTGGTGTTTGCTTTCTATCCTTTGAATGAATACTCAGGCTAGTAGCTGTTACTCTGGGGTTAGTGGCGGGGGTGGGGGGGGGGGTGGGGGGGGTGGGGAATGCTTGGGAAAGCCAAATTGCGTCATGCCGCTCTTCCTCTCATAGGCCTTGAGCCGTGAGTGAAGAATTGCTTGGGAAAGTAAGACGACCTACTTGTTTTCTTGTGCTACCAATAGGTATTCAGGATTCCTCGTGATATCCTAATGGATGATAGAAATAGTGTTAATTTTAAAAAAGCTCATGTTAGGGGCGCCTGGGTGGCTCAGTCGGTTAAGCCTCCAACTTCAGCTTAGGTCATGATCTCACAGTTCGTGAATTCAAGCCCCACATCAGGCTCTGTAGTGACAGCTCAGAGCCTGGATCCTGCTTCGGATTCTGTCTCCCTCTCTCTCTCTGCTCCTCCCCTGCTCGTGCTCACTCTCTCTCTCTTTCTCTCTCTCTCTCTCCTTCAAAAATAAAAAAAATAATAAAAAATAAAAAAGCTCATGTTAAAAATTGCATATCTTTATAAACAGTATGAATGATGAAATTCGAAGTCTGTATGTGAGTAGTATTGTACCTACTTTAATCTCCTGTATTTCGTTGTACTATAGTCATTTAAGATGTCAACATTAGGGGAAGCTGGGTGAACGGTATATGGGAACCATATTATTTTTGCAACTTTTCTGTAAGGGTAAAATTACTTCGAAGTGAAGTATCTAAGCTCTTGGAAATATTTTGTAATCAAGCTATGTTATGGAAACTTAATAAAAGTTATAGACACTAAGCTGTGAACCAGACCCCAGGCAGCTGTGAGGATAATAGTGAGCAAAGGAGATGTTTTGCTCTTATGTAGAATCTTGTAGTTCTGCCATGAACATGCCTACCTGTTGTCACTTACCTTCCTAATCAGGAAACAACCATGTAAGCAACATGAGGAGTAATTTCTGCCTGTCTCATTACTTCCACTTGAAATTTCTCATTGACCTGAAATGGTAACAAATATGCATGGGTTCATCTGAAAATTTCAGTTTTTATTTGAAAAAGAAACAGGACATTGAATTGGGATAAATAAGCCAATATTAGGTAAAGGATGCCATCTGCTTTTTCAGTTTTACTTATTTTTGTACGCATCCTCTATCATAGGAGTTGAGATTCCCAATACTATGGTTTTTCACATTTGGGCTCACTTTCTGCCCTCATCCCTACACTCCCTAGTCATTTATCTGCCTGCACAGTAACCATTAGACCTCCATGGAGGTGGAAGTACTTACTTAGGTTGAAAAATTATGGCAATTTAAAATGTTTTGGTGTTCAGATAGGTCCTTAAAAAAATCCTCCATTACAAACCCACATTATTTGAACAACTTGTACAGACATCACAATATTTTAATAACTTACATATTGTAATGTAGTTGTATTAGAAGGTGAGCTGTGTATGGTAGTGAGGAATCTTACAATGATGCATATATATTATCTTGTCTACAAGACATGGCTTTGCGGGGAGCCACCAACCAGCTCTCTTGCTTACTGTCTCTCTGACCTTTGGCCAATTCCTTACATTCATTTAGCACCGCCCCCATACCTGTGTTTGCAGATCATAACATTTTCTAAAACTAAGAAATATAAAATCTTTAGCATAGCTCCTGGAACATGCTAGGTGCTCAGCAAGTGGCAACTACTCTTGTCACCAGTAATCATTCCTACTGTTGCCTGCACTGTGTTTTTATTCCATTTTCCAGTCTACTCAAATTATCGAGAAGTCACTAGCAATAATATTTACGTTTCCACTGACTAACCTTTCCTGTCTTCCCAGCCAGTTTTTTGTGGATCTCAACCTTGTCGTCCCTGCACATTGATGACCAAATTCGTCATTTCACAGTACTTGGGTAATTCATATGCAGTACTTTCTACCAGTCAGGTTTTTGTTGTTACTAGTGGTGGTGGTGCTTGGGAATTTTAAAGTAGTTCCCAAGTGAAACATTTGTACATAAATTGATCTTTTTAGCTTGGTCTCAATATTTTCCAAAGTTTTGTTGTTGTTTTTTTTTTTTTCTTTTGAGACAATTCCTCATGAAAAAAAAATGCACTCCTCTTATGTAAAGCAAGTTGTTTTGGGCAGTGACAGAGTTTGTTCATTCGCTTGGGTATTTGAATAGCATTCCGGAAAAAATTATGGTCTGTATGTGGAAGTAAGGTGTCTTACAAATACCCTTCTGTTGTCCAGACAGCTCTAACTTGTAGGTTCAAGGCCTCTTCTTTCTATTCTGTACCAGAATGTCTCACCCGTTCCAGTTCTGCTGTTGTCTGTTTAAACGTTGGCTAGTTACTTAACTTCTCTGAGCCTCAACTTCCTTGTCTCTAAAATGAGGATAAAAAGGCACATCCCTCAGAAGAGTCGGAGGTAACGAGAGTTCATGTATGTAAAGTTCTCAGTGCGTGGAGCGTAAACAGGTTCCATGCAAGTGTTTATAATCGTTCTTTCTGTCCTGTTCTGTGTCTGCCACTGAAACTTCTCACTGGATTCTAAACCCTCTGGTTCTAAAGATTTTTTTTTTTTTTCCAAATACAAAATGATTTCTTTATATGTTCTTAGACTAAATTATGCTGGCCAGGTGATAATGGAAAGTTATGCTTATCTGTGGAGATTCTATTTTTAAATTGTGTCTTCAGCCATCGGAGTCTATTTTGGGCAAGTGCCCCCCCCACTGCCCCAACACAATTTTTTTCCTCCTAGATTAGAGCGGGCACTTCTGTGAAGCCTTCTCCATCACCTGCCTTCTCTCTCTTAGAACCCTTTTCTGCCCCCACTGTGCCCCTGTCAAATATTAGACCTAGGGACTGCTCTTCTGTTTTCCTTTGAAAAAAGTGCCTGATAGCCAGTTGCTACTCTGTAAATGTTGAATTTATGAATTACATAACATTTTTGTTTTTTTTCCTTCTTCTGTATGACCTGTAATTCACATCTTATTATTTGTCCTTTATTATTGGTTATAAAGTCAGCATTATTAGTGTATTTTCGGTTTGTTTTGAGTAAACTTCTGCTCTTTGGAGCTCTTGAAGATACCAGTAGATTAATTGAGGATGACCTTCAGTCATCACTAAAGTCCAGTTTATGTTTAATTTTCCTGTTCTAAAAAGTCAGCAAATTAAGTCATGGTGTTAAAACTGGCTTTTGCCTGATAAAATGCTCATTCTTCCACCTCTAAAGTAAAAAGATAATAGGGGTGCCTGGCTGGCTCAGTCGGTTAAGCGTCTGACTTCACCTCAGGTCATGATCTCGCAGTTCGTGAGGTCGAGCCCTGTGTCGGGCTGTGTGCTGACAGCTCAGAGCCTGGAGCCTGCTTTGGATTCTGTTGTCTCTCTCTCTCTCTCTCTCTGCCCCTCCCCTGCTCACGGTCTGTCTCTGTCTCAAAAATAAGTAAACATTAAAAATTAAAAAAAAAAAGATAATGTTCTTTTTTGGTTTCTTCTGGTGCCACCAGTGCTTGTATGAATTATGGAGAAAATAATGCTTTCCACAGAAGCACAGAGATACTCGCAAACATTAAAGCATTTACTAGAAAAGTACCAAGTACTGCACTCAGTGGCAAGGCTATCTTCAGAAAGCTACGTGTGATAAAATATTTTTTAGCTTCTCTGTTTCCATGAGAAGTTTACAAAAATCTATTTGGCAGCTGTGCCCTTAGGCTAGTGAATTTAATAAATACACTTTTTAAGTAGTCCTTCTCATTAAGCAGAAGGAAATGTTGGGAGCCCTCCGATACCACACGTTGTTATATATTTAATTAAGTAATTTGCATACTTAAGCATGCGACTTAAGAAAAGTTGTTACCTGATTTCAGACTATATTACAAAGCTGTAGTAATTAAAACAACAAGATATTGGCATAAAACCTGTGTGTGTATGTGTAATTTATGACAAAGAAGGCAAGAATATACAATGGGTCAAGGACAGTGTCTTCAATAAATGGTGCTGGGAAGACTGGTTAGCCACATGCACAAGAATGAAACTGGACCACTTTCTTAAATCATACCCAAAAATGAACTCAAAATGGATTAAGGACTTGAACATAAGGCCTGAAACCATAAGACTCCTAGAAGAAAATGTAAGCTCCTTTGACATAGATCTTGGCAGTGGTTTTTTGAATCTGACCCCAAAAGCAAAAGCAATAAAGGCAAATGTAAACAAGCGGGATTACATCAAACTAAAAAGATTCTGCAAGCAGAGGACATAGGCAACCTACTGAATAGGAGAAATTATTTGCAAATCATATCTGTTAAGGGGCTAGTATCAAAATACATAAATAATTCATAAAGCTCAACAGCAAACAAACCATTTGATTTAAAAATGGGTGAAAGATCTGAATAGACATTTTTCCAAAGAAGACATATATGACCAACAGGTACATGAAAAGGTGTTCAGCGTCACTAATACTAATCTTCATGGAAATGAAAGAACCACAATGAGATATCACCTTACACCTGTCAGAGTGGCTGTCATCAAAAAGATAAGAAATAACAAGTGTTGGCAAGGATGTGGAAAAAAGGGAGCCCTTGTGCACTGTTGCTGGGAACGTAAATTGGTGCAGCTCCTGTAGAAAACTGTATGGAGATGTCGCACAAAATTAAAAATAGAACTGCCATGTCATCCAGCAATCCCACTTCTGGGTACTTATGTTAAGGAAGTAAAAAGACCAACTTGAAAAGATATCTACATCCCTGTGTTCCGTGCAGCATTGTTTATTATAGTAAAGATAGGAAACACTCTAAGCATCCATTGACAGGTGAATGGATAAAGAAATTAGGATATACATACACACAATGGAGTATCATTCAGCCATCAAAAAGTATGAAATCTTGCCATTTGTGACAGCATGTATGGACCTTCAGGGAAGTATGCTAAGTGAAATAAATATGAGAAAGACAAATACTGCATGATCTCTCTCTGTCTCTTTTTAATGTTTATTTTTGAGAGAGAGAGAGAGAGAGAGAGAGAGTGAGCAGGGGAGGGGCAGAGAGAGAGGGAGAGACAGAATCTGAAGCAGGCTCCAGGCTCTGAGCTGTCCACAGAGACCCCAATGTGGGGCTTGAATTCACAAACTGCGAGATCATGACCTCAGCCAAAGTCAGATGCATAAGTGACTGAGCCACCCAGGCATCCTTGTATGTATGATCTCTTTCATGTGGAGTCTAAAAAACATATATATATTCATAGGTACGGTGAACAGCTGGATGGTTGGTAGGGGTGGGGGATTACTGAATGAAAGGGATCCAGAGCATAAAAGAAAAAGAGCATAAATCACACATAAAAATTGTTGAAATTGACCAAATAGGGCCATATATGTCTTTATTTATTTATATGGCATCTTCCCCATTTCTGTAGCAGCCTTCTCAATATTCTAGATATAACATCACTGGGGAAATATTGAGAGTAGGAAGTTAGTACCAACTTTGGTGTTTTTCTTTCAATTGTGATATATTTGATTGTCTCTAAAAATGTCATGCCACCATCACTTGGTCATTTATATTATTCTAGTTATTTTAATAAATATATTCAAGAAATCTTTTTTCTAATATTTGTCATCATTACTGAATTGCATACCACTAGGTTAGAGGTCCTACCCAGTGCATTAAGGCAAGAAAAAGAAATAGAAGGCAGTAATCCATATTGGAAAGAAGAAGTGAAATTATGTTTATTCACAGATGATACAATAATGGATGTAGGGGCGCCTGGGTGGCGCAGTCGGTTAAGCGTCCGACTTCAGCCAGGTCACGATCTCGCAGTCCGTGAGTTCGAGCCCCGCGTCAGGCTCTGGGCTGATGGCTCGGAGCCTGGAGCCTGTTTCCGATTCTGTGTCTCCCTCTCTCTCTGCCCCTCCCCCGTTCATGCTCTGTCTCTCTCTGTCCCAAAAACAAATAAAAAAAAAAAAAAAACGTTGAAAAAAAAAATAATGGATGTAGAAAATTTGAGGAAATCTACAGAGAAGCTATTAGAATGGATAAATTTAGCAAGGTGGCAGTATACAAAATCACTACATAAAAATCAATTATATTTCTCCATATTAGCAGCAATCAGAAGCTGAAGTTCCTAAGGCAGTACCATTTACAAGAGTGTCAAAATATGAAATACTTACGGATACTTGGGGATAAACCTCAAAATACAAGTCCAAAACATATATACTGAAAATTATAAAAACACTTTTGAGAGAAAATAATGGAGACGTAAGTAAATGGAGAGATATGCCATAAATATTTATGGGTCAGAAACTCACTTTTACCAATACCTCCATTCTCCAAAATGATCTGTATATTTAATGCAATTCAGGTCCAAATCTCGGCAGACTGTTTTGTAGAAATTGATAAGCTGATTCTCAAATTCATATGGAAATGTAAAGAACCTGGAATAATAAGAACAATTTTGAAAAAGAACAATACTGGAAAGTATTCCATGATCTCAAGATTTACTGAACACCTGTAGTAGTAAAGGTAGTATCCAGTTGGTGTTAAAATAGATCTATAGATTGGAGCAGAATACAGTCTGGAAGTAGACTCACACATAAATGGACAACAGATTTTTGAAAAAAGTGGGAAATTAGTTAATTGGAGAAAGGATGGTCTTCTTGCTGGAACAATTAAATACTCATAGGTTAAAAACATAACAAAGGAACCTGAATCCTTACCTTGCAGCATACATAAAAACTAACTCAAAATGAATGGTAGATCTAAAAGTAAAACCTAAAGACCAAACATTTCTAGGAGAAACATAGGTGAAGTATCTTTGTGGCCTGAGTTAGACAAAGATTTCTTGTATGTGTCACCAAAGCGTGATCTAGGTCTAGGAGAAAATATTTGCAAATGACTTTTATCTGGAATGTATAAAGAACTCTCAAAACTCAGTAATTAAAAAACCCAGACAATTCACTGAAATTGTGCAAAACATTTGAACAGACACTTCACTAAAGGAGACTGAGGGGTGGCATAAATGTACATGAAAAGAAGCTCAACATCATTAGTCATTGGGAAAATATGAATTAAGACTACAGGGACATACTACTACACACCTATTAGAATGGTTAAAATTCTGAAGTACCAGTAATACTGTGGGTAAGGATGTGGAGAAATTGGAACTGGTCAGAATGTATAATGGTACAAGCAACTTGGAAAGTGATTTTGTAGTTTCTTAACATGTTACACATATTCTTAGAATGAGATCCAGCTATTGTACCCCTAGGTATTTCCCCAAGAGAAATGAAGGCATGTGTCTGTATAGAGCCATACAGATAAATGTATGGCTTTTATTTTAGCCTTCATAATGGCTTTATTTATAATACCTAACAGTTGCAAAAATCCCAAGTGTGCTTCAGTAAGCAGAAACCTATTGTAGCTATATAATGCAATATTATTTAGGAGTTAAACAGGAACGAAGTATTGATATACACAATAACATGGATGAATCTTCCAAAAATTCTGAAGATAAGAATCCAGGTTAAAAAAAAAATGAATGTCCAATTACCTTTACATAAAATTCTAGAAAAAGCAAACTAACCTAGAACGACATCACATTGTGTATGGCGAGGAAAGTCAGGAAAGAGGAATGGCAGAGAAAGCTTTTGGGGGTGATGGACATATTCACTATCTAATTATGGCAGTGTGTGTGTGTGTGCGCGCATGTGCGTGTCAGAGAAAGAAAACAAGTTGCATACTGTAAATACGTGTAGCTTGTTGGATACCTACTTAAAACTCAGTAAAGTAAAACAAAAGCAAAAAGAAAGAACAGAATGCAGGCTGTGCTGTTAGAAAGCCTAAGTAAAAAGCGGGTAGTAAGTAACAGGGCCCCAACTGTTAAGGTTGTTGTGAGGAGTATTAACACAGGTCCAGAGACGAGACCAGTGCCTGATTCGTCTGATGTGTGTTCTCCATCCGATGTGACTGCATCTTGTCTCTACTGGATCATCAGCTCTTGGTGAGCAAGGCACCATGTCTCCGCCATCATTTTGCCTAGTTTGAAACTTGGAATGAGTGTTTATTTGTATAATCTTCAATTTATTTCATGAAAAGTGCAAAAAATGTTTTGACGAATTTAAAATCCCTGCATAAGTAACAGAATTCACATCCTTCAGACATGGGCAATATGGATAAAGACTGAGAAAAAAACCCGGAGGAATATGGCAGACAGACACTGCTGTGGACTCATTTGTGAATTATGTTATTTATATGTTTAGAATCAGAGGGGAAATACTTAAAATGTTACCTTGTCTTAGAGATCTATCTTTATTTTTATTTGTACTCGTATACACAAATGTGTGTAGATCATGCACATTTCCTGAAAATTGTTTCCTTTGAGCACTCGAGTGTAGCTGTCACCCTTTTTCTTTGACTTTTTTTTTTTT
This sequence comes from Neofelis nebulosa, assembly GCF_028018385.1. Taxonomy (NCBI): domain Eukaryota; kingdom Metazoa; phylum Chordata; class Mammalia; order Carnivora; family Felidae; genus Neofelis; species Neofelis nebulosa. Next base: position 136,347,303 of record NC_080785.1, on the reverse strand, counting down.
TTTTTTTTTTTAGAATGCAGTTAAGTCCTTGGGAAAATCGCTTATGTCATCAGTAAGGAATGTCACCAAAATAGCTTCTCACTTAAGTTCCCATCCCCAGAGCTAACCCACGGGAGGGTCCGATAAATTCAAATATTTAATAACTTGTCTTTTTCTTTCTCCTTAAACACAGGCCCTCTGGTCCTGGAGGCAGGATCACGTGGTGGATTGTTGGCAGTCAGCAGTCTGTGGAGCTTTTGCAGGTGCAAGGGATTATATTATACTGGGAAAGACCAAAGGGGGGAGAAAAATGTGAAAATATTAACTATGCAAAAACAACATTCTTTAGAAATTCCAGATTGTTTAGATGAAGAGAGTTCCACTAGTTGTTTGAGAAAAGAGAGTGACTTCGGGGCGGGGGGGGAACAAACCCTGCTAAAAAGGTGTCTGCTTGAAAGACAATCAATTTGTTTTTGACAAATTTTTCTTTCTCTTTTTATCTTTATTAAAGCCTTCACTCAGGCCCTTGGATTATCTCAAAGATGATTTATAAAGTCCTCTCTGGGAGGAGACTTGCCGTGGGTGCAGGGCTAAGTGTGCAGCTGTCTGCCTTGAGCAGTGCTTTGGGGGTTTCAGTGATTCCTGCAGAAGGCAATGATTCACGGTTCGTGTGACATGTTTGACAGCACCACAGATTAACTAGTGTCAGGAGGGCCGAGGCTGCTCAGCAAACTTACCGAAGGCTCAACTGCTCTGTGGAGAAAATACGGAGATCTAAACATCTGGCCATTTTCCAGGCATTAAACCAAGAGCAAAGTGACAGTGTGCAATAATAGTGTGTTATCCATCACTAAGTCGTGTGAATTTTCCAGTGAGGCTGTAATGAGGACTCGGGTGCTTTACAAAATTCAAGAAGTGATAGGCTTAGCAGTCTAAGAGAGAAGTGCATCTTGCTGTTGCACGTAAAGGTGAATTAGAATTACGGTTGAAATAAAGCAAAGTGGCGATGCGCCAGAAAACGTAAACTGCTAGTTTTGATGTGTAGCCAGTAAAGAGATAAGTAGTTTTAGGATGTCAGCTTTATTAGGAAATGATTCTTTTGCCATTTGTTTAATGGTTGTTGGATTGGGTTTTGGTTGTGGTGATTAGGAAAATAGAAAGCATGTATTTCATAGGATTCTTTATTAATAATTGGACCCATTTGGCGTGTAGAATTGATAATCAAAAATAAGAATCTTACCTCTAGACATGAAACCGCCTCAAATGGATTATGATGGGTAATTGTTTCCACATGACCCTTCGTCATTAGCTGTGTTAAATGACTAGGTGGTCTTGATTCACTTTCTGGAGGTCAAGAGTCTTTACTCCCCAGTCCTTAAGTGAAATGTGTGGGGTTTTTTTTGACTGCCTCCAGGGGACAAAGTAAGCATTATGGAACTTTGGTCATCCTGGATAAGGAAGGGCACTTCTTAAATTTAGCACTTCCATAAAACCTCCACGTGTTAAAGTAAGAAGGGTATATTCTCCGGTCCCATTTCTGAAGTAGCTCATTCAAAGATTTGCTTACAAATGCACTGTTCCTAGTAAGGAAATTTACATTCACTACAATGCCTTTTTCCAAATAATGCTTTGTAATGAGTGCTAAGCAGTTAGATTAGTCAGAAGCGGGGAGGGCAGAACTAGTTATCAGCCATCCGCTGTGCGGTAGGATCCTTTCGGCCGGGCCCTTTCAGTCTGGGGGCTCCCCAGCGGAGTGTGGCCCAGCAGTCCTGTGCTCCAGTGACTGATGGACGCTTCAGTGTGAAGCAGGGAAGGGACTTGGCCAGAGCAACATACCTGGTGTGGGCCAGCTTGCTGGACTTAAGAGAATTGTCAGGTCTCAGCTCTGCCCCCAGTTCCCTTCCTGTTACAGACGCGCCCCTCCCGGCCTTAGCGGGGGATTATGGCAGGGCTAGGTGAGATCACGTGGGTATTAGTACTCGTGATCTATGACACCGAGCTGATTGATGAGAGGTATTATTTCTACTGCAGTAGAAACACCCAATACCCAGAAAATGAAAAGCTGTCATCACATCGATTCCTATTCACCACTGCATTGAGAGAATAATGTGTTGATAGAGTTTCTATACATAATTATCTCTAATAGCATGTGGATTTAAAAACCCCTCCAATTCAGTTGCCTTATTTCTTCTGCTGAGGTTCTGTAAGTGAAGGAGTTTGTCAGGTTCTGCAAAAATCCACCGAGGGTAGATCCACATGCGTTTCTTCCCAGAAGGTAAAATGAGTGTATTTTTGTTTATATCTCTTTTGTTTTGAAATTTCAGTTGGTGTGCTGTGACAGATACAGTTACTATTTTAAAAACTTTGTGAAAGATAAACATCATTTAAAAAGTACCGTAACTTGTGAAGAAGTGATCCCCCGTGGGAGTCTGTTGTGACACGGTGCATTGCACACCACAGAGGAATGAATTAACGCCTGGTCGCCCGGGGCCACCCCTTGCAGGCCTGCGCGCTCAGACTCCCCAGCCTCACGCGGCCACAAAGGCAGTGATGTGAGACTTGCCCGTAAGTCAGAAATTAGATTACTCCTCCTTGGGCACGTTTCTGGTTTTAAAATGGTTAAATCATCACGGATGAACCACTCTGGCCCATGTTTGGCGCTCTTCTGTGCCCGTGCTTGTTGTATAAACTACTTGGCACAAATATCCAAAAATGTCCCTTGAGATTGGAGGTGTTGATGGCTTATCATGCCAGAAATTCCCTTGGCTTGTGGTCAGGGGTTAAACGAGGGGAAAAAAAAGGACTTTGCCAACTTCTTCCCTTCAAGTTAACTTCTAAACATACAGCCATAATTCAGTCTAACTAATTATGACATTTGCTACTCTAGTGATACGTGCTTTGATAATCTAGTGTTCTTTGGTCAGTTTCTCATAATTAACATCTACTTACATTTTCGAAGAGAGAAGGAGTGAGACTGAAAGACAGGGTCGGAGGGAAGGAAAGAGAGAGCTTCCCATGGCTTGAAATCCCAGAATAGGGTGAAGGATTTGTCTGGGTAAGACATGGGAAGGCATGACGCCAGCTTTAAACAGAAACACCCTTCTGTTGTTGTCGAAGCCCTCCGTGTCTGGCCACTTGTTTGGAGAGCATATGCAAAGGAGGTGCATGGACGTGCTGTTCTTGCTGTGAGCCTCATCAGGAGATGGGAGGCCGGCCGGGAAGGGACGGCGCATGGTGGCCCTGCGCAGTCCTGTCCCCCCCACCACTTTCACAGCTTGTTGTGAGGAAGGTGGCCCCTTTGTCCAGAGTGCTAAAGAATCTGCAGTTGTTCAAGGACACGCGACATGTCATTTCACTGTAAACGTCCTGTTTCCCCCGAACCTGGTGCCTGAAAGCAGTTAGCCCGACATCCTGTAAAAGTCTAACTCTAGTGGAGCCCGTAGAAAATGGTTTCATGCGTGATGTGCTGCACCAAGTAATTATTTCCTAATATGTTAGCATGTTCCTTGTATTTATTACCAGCAGTTTATAGTTCCCTTAAGTAAAATGTAGAAAATAACTACATTTTAACTAAAAGCATAGGTCCCCACTGCCCTCCCTGTTGTGACCCATCATCCCATTACGCGATCTTCACAGGGCCTTCTTTGCAGACTCATAAGAAATATTGTGAGGGCTGTGTATCACAGCAGTCATTGACATCTGAAGACATTAAAATTGGTTTCTTTTTTTTTTTTTTTTTTTTTTTAATTTTTTTTTTTTCAACGTTTTTTATTTATTTTTGGGACAGAGAGAGACAAAGCATGAACGGGGCAGGGGCAGAGAGAGAGGGAGACACAGAATCGGAAACAGGCTCCAGGCTCCGAGCCATCAGCCCAGAGCCTGACGCGGGGCTCGAACTCACGGACCGCGAGATCGTGACCTGGCTGAAGTCGGACACTTAACCGACTGCGCCACCCAGGCGCCCCTAAAATTGGTTTCTTAATAATTTGCATAAAATACATCTACCATCATGGCTGTAAAATTAGGACCCATTCAAGCATATTGGTTTTTGTCTTTGACTTCTCTTCGTATTACCTTATCAAGCAGCAGTCTCTGAGAGTATGTCACCAAGCACCCAAAGTCGGGGGGCAGGAACCTTCTCACAGCCAAGACGAGCTTGACGCAGAGTACCTGCATTTACTAGAAGGCAAGGAGTTTTCAGCGTAAGTGACTCAGGGGAGCTTGAGTCATCAGACAGGGGGCGGGCGAGGTCCTTGCCAACTTTTAGGTCTTTGAAGTTGGTTTAGGAAACTTTGTGAACATTTTCAAATAGGATAATGGTGTTTGCACTTCAGAGTTTTAACACTCGGATGCGATTTAGTGTCTTACCACACATGAGACTGATTACATAGTGAAAGAGCCCTACTTGTGGAGCTGAGATGCACGTGACTTTGAGTGCCAGCTCCATACTACTGTGTGGCCCTGAGCAAGCTGTCTGTAAAATGGGACAGTAAGACCCATGCAAATGAAACAGAATAATTAGTGGCCATACCTGGTACAGGCCCAGCATGCCAGGTACAGAGTAGGCACAAATACTGGCTCCGAGCTTCCCCTCCCTCCTCTCTTGCAGAGGACGGGTTGGAATCGTGGGTTTATAAGACCCTTGTCCAGGGTACCCAGCAAGCGTTTGTGAGTGTCTGCTGTGTGTGGGGGGGCTAGAGACATGAAGGAAAATCGCAGATTATCTCTTCGCGTGCGGAAAAGACCCAGTTCCTAGCCAGTTCCTTTGAGCTCTGGTGTGCACCAGGCACTGTCCCAGACACTTCGCACAGACCCATGTAGTCCTAGATCCTGCTGCTGTCTGTGTCTTAGAGACGAGCAAACCGAGGCCACCAGCGCACCCAGTGGCTGTGAGCCCACATTCTGGAGTCAGCAAAGTTCAGGTCTTAGCTCTCCACTAAGTAAAACCTTCTGTGAGTTCTAGAACCTCTCTGAGCTTCAGTTTCCCCACCCATAGCGGGAGGTCGCAGTGACAGAAGTACCTGTCTCCTATGGTGCTTGACCTAGAGAGTAAGTGTGGTCCCTAAGGCCAGTCCGCTAGAAGAGTAGGGATTTAGTTTAAGGCTTGGTCTTTCTGACTCTGAAAGAGTCTTTCAGACTGGGCCCTGCTAACTCTTGCAGCCAGAGAGGGAAACAAAGTTGATTTGGGGTGGGGGGTTTGGACAGTACAGTTCGCCTGAAGTTTAATAAAGTACTACCTAAATTTCAGGCAGCTTTTCAATCTGGAAAAAAGTGTTTCACCTGTTTGTAACACAGAAGTGGCTACAGCAAAAGGGGACTCTAATATTCATGTAATTGGTAATATTCAGTCCTCAGATATGTGTCCTTTGTGGATAATCAAATACAGAACATAAAAGCACAAATGGATACATCTTTCAAAAAGTCATTGTCCTAATACATGCTACCAAAGGAAGGAGGTTCCGTGAGGGTCCTATTTCAGCAACATGTTTAGAAAGATATTTGGCAGAGATCAAATGACCTTCACAATTGTCCCCATGCCACAAAATTCAGAGGGGGAGGTGCTATTTCTGGAGCATCCTTCATGCATGTGCTCTGTTCGCCTAGCTCACGCAAGCTGAATCTTTAGAAAACCCTTTTGTGTTTATTACTTCTGTCTCCTTAGGGCCTCTTCAGGTTTAAAATACATCTTTGTATTTCTCTTAATAAAATATCGACATCATATACTGTGGTTTCTGTTTAAAAAAAAATCCTCCAATTCCTCTGTCCACAGGTATGGGTATTAAAATAATCAGTTTGACAGTCGTGGTATTCCGTGGAAGAGAAGGTGGGAAGGAAGCCGTGGGAGGATTGCCTGTTGAAATCAGCACCGACTGACAGGATGCAGAAAGGGCTAGAAATGTCGTTTCTCTACTTGGCCCATTATCTGAAGCCTGGAGACACAGAAAGCTTTACTCTTATAACTCAGAGGAATTTAGCCATTAATACCTAGAGTCCCTACAGCAATCTGCATACCTCTGTTTGCCCATTTTGTCTGAGACCAGAAAAGATAGAGGCGTTTCGGAGTCCCATTAAACAAGAGTGTTCCGTAGAAGGTGGGGGCCCTGTGAGAAGCGCAGCGAGCGGCGAGCCTCTCATACTGACGGCGGGTGTGTGAACACAGGCACACAACCGTGTGCACACGTAGGTCTGCTGCTGCACCCACGAGCAAGGTGAATTACGGGGCCTTGTTTTTGTTTTTATCCCTGAGCGTGTAGAGCGTTCTCCTGTCACCTCTCTTACGTGTGGTTCAGCGTCACTGCAAAAGCAGTGGAGCGTGTGCAGTTTGCACGCGTGCATCCTCTTCTGGAATCAGTCAGGTGGACACAGTGACAAGGAAGTGATTTGGGCAGAGCTTCGAGGGATTAGAAAGTACAAGTTCTGCCATCCACGTAACACAGTTAACAATACCTCCTTTGCGTGCCGGGTATTTTTATACGCACAGGTGGATTTGCAGCTGTGGTCACCACGCCTCTGGATGTGGCAAAAACAAGGATCATGTTGGCAAAGGTGAGTGTAAAACGTAACGTAGACACAGCAGATGTTTGTGTGTATCAGCACCAGGGCTCACGTGTATATAAGTGGCCAAGAGCAGGGTAACACTGATCTAGAACAGCAGCCTTACGCTGCCCTGCCGAGGCACGAATGACTGACGTTGATGGCAGTGTCCATAGTCGTCACTATGACCGGTGTCGCCACAGCTTTTGACCTTTAGGAAAACATTCTCACTGATGTTCTGTGAGAAGCATCAGATGGGCCTCTGCCTGGTAATACTGCTTTCCAGTGACCTCTGTTTTTACGGGCGACAGACCTGAGGCTCCCAGAGTTGACTGGCTTCACGCCAATGCCGCAGGTAAGCTAGAGGCTCTGAACTCAGATGATGCTTGGCCTTAACCGTCTGAATCAGGACAGTTGTCAGAATTGTTTGAAAAGTTTTCATTGAAAAGAAACATTGTTAGAAAGAGTCTGGACAGAGGTTCATGGAATGCCATGCACATAACCTATCTGGGGCCAAACAATAGAAAAGAAAGAGGCACACATACCCTTAGGGCAAAGTGCAGCCATAAGGGCGGAAATCTAATATGGAGGTTGACAAGGCCAAACCTGAGTATCGGTCCTGTTTTAAATTGAACTTGCTAGTACTCTTCGTTAAATGTGGTCATTAGCTGCTCCGATAAGTTCATAATTGGGCCACTTATACTGATACTCCCCTCTCTTCTCAGATCAGTTACTGTTGCTTTCTGTCTTTTTCCTGTCAAACAGTTGTTGGTGAGTTATCTAGATGAGGCCTGGCTCCAACCTAGAAATGCAGCTTCCAGTCAGTCAGTGCCTACCTGTGGGCTTGAATGGAGGGGCTTCTGGTCTGGTGAGGTCCTGGGGTCCTGATTGCAAAGAAGCTCCCCAGTCTACTTCAAACTGTCCTAGAAGACACTGGTTGGGGGCCAGGCATCTGAGGACATCATTTGGGGGATTTCATACGATAATGGCCTGTCTGTTGTCCTGTCGTGCAGGTTGGTTCCAGCACCGCTAGTGGGAATGTGCTCTCTGCCCTGCACGGGGTCTGGCGGACACAGGGGCTGGCGGGGTAAGTGCAAGATGGAATGTTCGACTGCCTTCCTGCGTCTCTTCCCAGCTCTTCCTCCTTTTAGCCTGAGCAGGAACCGCTTTGCGTCCTTCTGCCCGTCCTGGTTGGGTCTCTGTTCACATTGCACAAAACCCGTTTGATGGTGCCTGAGTGAGATGACAGTGCGCTCTTGAGTCGATGTGGCATCTAGCAAGTGATTGCCGGCCTTGGCGATCTTGATACTGGAGCGCCTCGGCAGGCTCGGCCCCCTCTCGGTTCTGGGCTCAGTTAGGTGATGCAGGAATGCACGTGAGCCAGCGTAACATTTAGAAGAAAGCAGTTGGGGTTGGGGCTACTTTTAGCTGCCGTCAGTCACAAATTACTTTCAGTGCCCCAGTGTGTGGCTCGTCACTTGCAACCCTCTCTCTTTTCCCCTCAGCGCCTCACCCTGCAAGCATCACGTCCTAAGATGCTTCCCTTGCAAAGCTTGCTTTCACCTTGCTTTTGCAGTCTGTAAACATGTCTAAACGTTGGGATCCGTACAGTCTGTGAAATTACCATGTTCTCTTTGGAATGACCTACGAGGGGTTTTCCTGAGAGAGCACAGCTTGCGGCCGCTTCTTGCAGGGCCAGGAGTGAGCCTGTTGACAGGGTGTGGCCGGTGGGGACAGCCCATCTGTGGCAGCGCCACCTCCTCATCGTAGTGCCGTGTGGGTGACTCGATGGGATCGCCGTGTTGTGTGCATTTGACTTGACAGGCTTTTCTTTCGGCTAGTTGATAGTTGGGGAACGTGGGGCACATAGGTCAGGCCCCAGGTAAGGTTTTTGCAGAACGGCCCCATTCTCTTCAAAATTTGCAACCGTTAGTTGCAAAAGTAGGTCCTGTTGGGTGGTTTTTTGTATGTGGCGGCCCTGAGGGACCGATGCTGGTTGCCTGACAGACTTCCGGGTTCTGAGAGGAGGACTGGGTTTACCAGAAAGGAACGCTTGAGTGCGACCAAGGGCATGGCAGAGCGGTGGCTTGTGCGCCACAGGCTGGCCGTTTACAGCTAACGTGGCGTGAGGAGGGGAGAACGCGATTGCTCGCGGCGCAGACACGCCGGTCCCGACACACATCTCACGCGGGCACCCAAGTGGCGTGGGAGGAGAAAGCTCTGGAGCAGCCTTTCAGTTAGCGGGTGAAAGATTCTCAGGGTTCCAGGTAGTTGTGGGCCACACAGAGATGGTGCTCGCAATGGCTCTGTTGAATCTAAAGTCACAGTGCTCGATTTCACTGCCCTGCTTTGTTTCCCGTGTGGCTCACACTGGATTCTGTGGCAACCGCTGGTCACACCTCTGCTCTGTGGAGTTGGTATCGAGCTGCAGGTGCGTCCGCCTTTCTTGAGAAAGTGGTGACATGTGGGTGTGGTGTGGTCGGCAAAACCCTGGCCACCGGGAGCCTGAGAGGCAGGAGCTCCCTTGAGCAGATGACTGAAACGAATCCCTCCCTGTCCCAGTGCTGGTGTCTACTTGCTGTCATGTGACCCGGCAGCGCCAGAATTCCGGCAGAGGATGGGTGTCGCGAGCCTTCCTTTCCGGGGCCCTGGACAGGTAATTGGGAATTTTGCTTACTTCTTAAGCCTTGGGCTCTCATTAGCATACACACTGTGGTCCTTGGCAGCCCGTTTCAAGCAGCCACGCTCGTCATTTAAGAAGTGATAGTTTTATTAGCTTCCTAGTAAGACGATAAAAGGCAACGAATAATTAGACAAAAGATTTTGGCTGAAAGCAAACAAAGCAAATCCCTGCCCACGTGGGCGGCTGCCCTCCCAGCGGCCCTGGGCGTCCTCAGCCCCGACAGGGTCTCTGCCTGCCTCTTCTGTCCGGCTCCGACACAGCCCTGCGGGCCCATCCTGCTGCCTCTGAACACACCTGCTGCGTTCCTGAGTGTTCTGGATCCTGGCAGGTAGCTTCCCTGGCGGCCGTGAGGCCCTGCTGGCCTCTCAGGGTGAAGTGGGGGTGCTTTTTGATCTCTGTGTCGGTTCACACAGGGGAAGGCTGTGTTCTGGCACAGACTTGGAATATAGGCTCTAGGGCAAACTGGTTTCTCCAAAATAAAAACACCACATGCTCATTCAGTCCAACAGCCGGAAAGTAGACGGGACGCCCGTTTGTGCCACATCGTTCATTCGTACTCGTCCTGTTAAGCAGCCGGCTTTTTGTGTTTCCTGACTGTGCCCTCGATGTCTTAACCGCTGCTGCCCCGTGTGCACCCCCTCCGAGCCCCGTGCTCTGCCCAGTACGTTTGTTACCTCGTTTGATCTGTGGTCCCCAGAACACAGCCGCACTCCACTCAAGTCTCTGCCTCCTCGTCTGGTTGGGGCGCTCACTGTACAAATTACTTGGCTTTAAGGCTATAATTATGTTAATGGATTCAATTGTCATCTGGTGAGACCATAAACTGCTTCCATCTGCCTCTTGCCAGAAGCAGCTGAGTTCATTAGCAGCAAAAGCTGCACCAAGACACGGGTTTCAGAAGTCAGATCGTGAGGGAGGATATCGTGGCCTAAGTGGTCTCATATCTCAGCTTCTGCTGACCTCCCTCCCGGCACCCTTCACTTTGTAGGCGGGGCGCCAGGAGTAATCCCTGTTTGGGGCCACAAGGTCCCAGTGGCCTCCGTGTGGTAATGGAGGAGTTTTGTCTTCACCTACCACCTTCTGCAAGAACGATCTGCATCATGCTGAGGCAGACAACTTTTTTCCTTGTATGGTTTTCATGGTTACTTCTAGAGAAGAGGTTCTCATTTCATCTGTGGGATTTTACTTCATGATTTAAATCCTTACTCAGCTAACAAAAGTAAGGGCCCCCTAATGCTCAGTCCCATTTTCCTCAGAAGTGCTAAGCATGCCATTCAGAGGGCAGGCCAGCTGACCTCTCCCAGCAGGTGTGCAGAAACCAGGCGGTGGGGGCTTTGTCTCCTGTCCACCGTCTTGGCCAGTCACCATTGTCCACCATTGCGGACATTTTTTCCTGTTTAAAAGGTTATGTCCTTTTCACATAGCCTGACCTGTATGTTTGGGCCCTGACCTGGGCCTGAGCCAAAGTCTTCTCACTAGAAGTCCACTAGTTCTGATTTTTTCTGCTTACAAAAGTAAATGCTTTTGGTAAGAAGACTGTCATTCGAGAAAGATAGGGGTTGTCTCCTCTACTCCTGCCCTCCGGAGAGAGTTTAGGGCCCATCCCTGCCGCAGAATCAGATGACACACACAGCTTTGGGACTTTTGTCAGAACCTGTTGGATTTTCGGTCGTGGATCCCGGGGCCTACCTCATTTTTACCGGCTGCGTAGTGTCCCCCCCCGTGTGGACATGGCACCAGAATTTGTGTAACCAGCGGGGGTCTGCAGTTTCTCTGGTACCAGCAATGCCAAGATGCACAACTCTGAACAGTTACCTGGGCACAGCTACAGGATGGCTCTTAAAGAGTGAACTCCAGTTTGCACCCCCAGTAACATTCTTTGACTTGGCCTTTCTTTGTTCCAAAGTCGTGCCACCGACTGGCCTCTTGTGCGTGGGGACAGAACCTGGGGGACGTGCACTCTGCCTAGCCCGTTCACCTTTCTTGTCCTTCCTCAGAGGAAAAGACAAATAGGGCCTCCATGGAGATTGGCCTCCCTGTTCTGGTGTCACATCCGTGGGCCTCTAAGGACCAAATGCATCTGAGTCACTGGGAGGGGGGCGGGCAGAGTCGTGGGGAAGATCTCCAACACCCGAGACTGCCTTCCATCGCTGTGGCTGGCCGTGCCCACCCGAGGAGTCAGGCCTTTGACTCCTTTACAAAAGTCTGTTCCTCCATCTCTCAAAGAGCCAGTCTGGAAGTTTTCCGCAGGACTGCTGTGGGGACAGAGTTCTTGTTTCTTGGCTAATTACTGGACCTAATTGCGAGGCTCCCAAATAAGCTGTTTGGTACTGAGCCACGTTAGCCAGCAAACAGCTGGGCCCAGACTTCAACAAGTCTACTTGGGAATGTAATTTAGTGCCATTCTGAAAGGAAAAAGCACACGTTTTAAGTGCTGTGTGGGGTTTAATGATCATGGTGTGTTGAGTTGAGCAAGCTGTGGGTGTTGGAATTTAACCTAACACACACCAATTTAAAAAAAAAAATCTTTCCTGCTTTTTCCCTTCCCTAGATTATTTGCAGGTGTCTTCCCTCGAACGGCAGCCATCAGTCTGGGAGGCTTCATCTTTCTTGGTGCTTATGACCAAACCCGCAGCTTGTTATTGGAACTTGGCAGAGGGAGCCCCTGAATCCAGGACGGCCCCACATGCACCTCTGTCCAGAAAGGGGGCTGCTGTGCGCACGGGCTCCCTTCCGGCGAGCAGCTGCTTGCCCATCTGAACCGCCTGCACCATGCCCCTGTGTGTGAGGATAGGACCTTGAGGATGTCTTGCCTGCTCCAGGCTGGCTGGAACGCCAACTGCCACCTGTCTGCCAGAGCGCCAAGAGGACCGTGTCCACAGCGGTACTTGCGACCATTTTCTCAGAACCCGTTAATAAATAAGTTTGGTGATGCCGAGTCCAGGCTGCTCAGAGCCGTCATTTGATCTGTATCTGATCTTGCATTTCCTGCCACCTGCCAGTGGACGCAGCGGAAGGCAGAGAGGGTTCTCCTTCCGAAAGGATGGCTAGACCGGGAACAGGAAGGAGACTCAGGAGAAGTGCACGTGGGTGGGTTTCTCTCTATTGTGAGAGCTTAGGGCTTTGTTTAAAAAGCATGAACTGCAGGTGCATAGCCGGCATTCTATTAGGCAACTGGGCTGCTGCTCTTAATTACCCTCAGATTTCCCCCGAAAACACACAGTTATATTATTTTACAGAGAAGGATCCACCGGCCGGCGTGGTGTGTGTGAAAGCAAGCCGGTAGTTGCAGCTCCAGGGACGAGGTGGGCCCGGTGCATCCGAGGAGGGTGCTGAGCCCCCCCCCCCCCCCCCCCCCCCCCCCCAGGGGCCTGGGCTGGCTGGGGAACAGAGCAGGGTTTCTTCCTTCCTAATCGGGAAGGTTTATTGTCTGCAGTTAGAAGGGGAGGTCACCATTTCAGAGCTTGACTAATAAGCTCCAGGTGTTAGAAAAATTCAGAGAGAAATCTCAGGAATCTAGTGGTGGTGTATCCTCCCTGGGGCTAACGTATAGGATTTTGCTTCGCATAAAAAAATTTCCCCCTTTCTGGGGAAAAAAAAGATAATTAAAGGCAGAATAAGTGCATTTGGTTTGTGAGTTTCTGGAATGGAACATACTGCTTACAATGTCACTAGACAAATGACCCCAGCCACCCAATGAACATTCATAAATGAACCTTTATTAAAGACACTGCAACACCGTTTGTTAGACACTTCAATATTTTACATGTTTTTCAATGTACACTGTACCAAAATTTCTATAAATAAATAACTTTGTACATAAAAGTAATACTTCCTCTTTCACATTGCCTCTCAGAAGCAGCAAATTCACATATTTTGTGGAAGTAACATGAATCAGTTGACGGTTGAGAACACAATTCTAAATGTGCTTACCTTTTGCAACAGTGATGACATCAGACAGTGAAATTTAACAACCCTTTTGTCAATCTCTCCCTTCAGCTTTTTCGCTAAAGGAACTTGCTTTCCGAGATCTTAAGGACCTTGTTTCAATGTCAGTTTTCCTGAACTACACATTGGCACTCACAAGATGGTTAGCTTCGGGTCTCAAAAGTGCAAGTATACCCAGGTGCGGGGCCTAACCTCGTACAGTCCCAGCCCGGGTCGGCTATGGGAGGGAAGGGTGTGGACAGACATGCCCCGGATCCTCAGTAGAGAGAAGCTAGCCCTGAAAGTAAGGACTCGATCCTTTTCCTCCCCCGCAGTCAACACAGTATTAAGGATATTGGCAGAACTAAAACAGCACTATTGAAAAAATCCACAGGTACCAACACCAGCAGCATCTTATTAAAAAGCCTCAAATGACAATCGAGTGATACAACCACCACATCTGCTTTTCTCACGGAAGGAAGAAAGGCAGTGCTCAGTTGTTTGGAACAAACGCTTGTGGTGGGTTCACCCCCCTTCTGCTTGGCGAGGAACTTACAAGAAAAAAGCACATATGGCAAAGGTACGTGACGCAGGCGTCTCGGGACTCTGCGGGGGGGGGGGGGGGTGGTGGTGAGCTCCAACAGCCTCCACACAGGAGCAATTCTGACAGGAAGTTCATTCCCACGCAGATGACGGCTGTGGCGGGAAAGCAGGCTAGGGGGTCTGTCCTGTGAAGTGCAATACAAATCCAAGGACTTTCCATCCTTCCCACCCACCAGAAACTCCTGGGAGCAAATGTGGTTTTTAGCTTCTAGAAATTCCATCCATGCATTAAGGCACCAGAACCATCCCCCCTCCCCAAATTAAACAGCAACCTGATAGGAAAAATAATATTGTCAAAATTGTATGATTTCTTTGTTAACCATGCACTAAAGATTAAAATAGCCTCTGCAAAAGATATATAATATATATGAAATCTCTGAAAACTCTTATGTACAATGGTATCAAATACTTTTCTGTTTTGTACACAACAGCCTCTGGCAGTTCTGTGCTGTGGCTGCAAGTCCTTTAAACTACGGATACTCCACATGGAAGTTTAAAACCTATGTACACATCAGTGACGCTTGAACCCAAGCTTCCTCACAGCCTCTCCTACCTCTTTCCTGTAGAGACGGACACAAGAGCTGAGGTAGACAAAGCCTAGATTTTCGGTGCAAAGAGCAGGGGCACGCCCCGTTTCCCGGGTGGCTGTCCTGTCAGTGGTGGGTACTCGGGACTGGAGTCACATGCTTTGGGGAGGTGTCCATTGTAAAGAAGCAAGTGCTGGCCTTCGCCGGGGATGTCGTGACAGCCCGAGGAGGCTTCTGTGAGCTCAGGACTGCCTGGAGTTAATGTCAAGGGAGGCTGGAGGTCCACGGAGTCTGACTCACACAACCTTGCTAAAGTCCAAGAAGAGGCCCCTGTGAGAAAGGAGAGGACGCGTCAGAGCCTCCAGTCTGGCTGCTGCCCTGCCCCCACCCACCTGCCGGGAACTCCCTGGAAGACACTGAACATCTACCTTTTCCATCCAGAGGTGCTGTGGGCTTTTTCTTCAAGGAGGCTGGCATTCTGTCATGGTTACTGGGGTAGAGGGACGCCCTGCAGTCGGCGCGGGACCCGTCAACAGTCCCACCGGTCAGATGGTGCGGAGAATGTTCTCGGTCACTCTGACTGGGCTCCGGGCCGCTTAGCGTACCTGCCTGTGTATGGTCTCTGGGCACAGGCTGAGGACGGGATGCCTGTTCCTTGCAACTGCTGTCCGGGTCAGTGGTGTAGTCACCGCACACAACCGGGCCGCTGTGCTCTGCAGGGCCAAGCCAGAGCCGGGTTAGAGCCATGGCCACAGAAGTGTGCGTCCCCACACAGGAGAGGGAGCTGAAGTCCCCTGCTGTGAGGCTGCAGCCCTGCTTAGACCAACGCTGTGGAAGTCCCCTCTCTCCCAATTATGGTCACAGAAAAAGGACTGGGCAAACAGGAAGCCATTAACGAAGAGTGGGGTCCTCCACGTTTCAACATTTCAGATTAATTTCTGTATCAGAGCGAGTGGCCCTACTGTTCTGCTCAGAGAAAGAAACCCCATGGAATGACATACCACGTAGGGGCAGGAGGCACCTTGATCAGAAATACCCTGGTGAAAAGGTTCTTCAATTTGGGCCATGCCCTTTACTTAAATTGCTCATAAATCTGGAAACTTCAAGCCCAGGATCACCATACCACAGATTGATGTAAGACACCTCCTACTCTAGAATTATGAGAGCCAGACCACAGCTTCCTGTTTACACACTGAATACCAAATTCTAAGACCATTAATTCCTCTTTCCCTTTCATTTAATGAACAAGTCAACCCAAATTTTAAGAACCAAAGACTATTCCGGATAAAAGCATCTCTTACCCATCTTCTGTGGGCCAGGTCTCCGCTGGGCTTTCTCAGTCACGGCCCAGGGCTCCTTGTTATAACCAGCACAGGGCTTGGGCTGCCTGCACGTCATGCCATGAGTGTCCACCTCTGAAAAGAGGCTTGTGTCTCTTGGACACACACCTGTAGTAGATTCCCACAGTTAGAAATGCCGGACTTACCTTTTCACAGTAAGCTTTAGGAGAACAATGGGCAAGGCTACCAGAATAGTCCTTCTTAAAATGTTGTTGACAGAGGTAGGTGCCTGGGCAGACCAGCAAGAAACATTTTGTAACAGGCTTCCCAGCAGTCAGGCCTTCCAGTGTGCAGAGCCATGGTGGTGAGCAATTCTAAGAATAAACTTGTCCCCAACAGTCTCCCCTGTGGAGGAGGCTCGCCTGGCAGAGCATTCTAGTAGCAGGGACCGGACTACAGTGCAGGCCTGGGCCCTTCCCCTATGGGTTGGTTTCAGGCCCTATAATGTCCTGTTGGACCTCTTCTTTCAATCCTACCCTATCCTGACTAGGAGATCCTGAGCCCCTTCTAAAGCAACCTCCTGCGGTCTGGACTTTTAAAACCCTGCAAAACTTGAACAGGGAAGAGCCAACAAAGATTTAACAGAAGGCTGGAGTCTGCCTTCTAGGTCAGCTGTGCTCAACCTAAGGCCACACACCTGCCCCGGGAAGGGGCCAGAGGCCACCTCCAGCTCCTGAGGACAAGATCACATCAGGCTTGGAGTCCTTACCGTTGCTCTCAATGTGCCCATTGGCCTGATGGCCACCCTCAGTCCTGATCACAGTTTCCTGTCGGTCAGAAAGAGTCCCCTGAGAAGACAGGTAGCTTGGAACATCTGGTGGCACAATGGTTTCATCTGCGAGGAGACAGGACAGTCAGATACTAGGTGTCCCAATCCTTCGTGGTGATAAGGAATGAAATGCTTGTTCAGTATCAAGCCCAGACACAGCACAGCCACCAGCATCCGCCCAGGCTGTGCAGAGAGACTGTCTGCAGGGCCCAGCTTAGCCTTCCTTTCCACCTGGGTGTAAAAACAGTGTGGCAATCGGAGGCCTGAGGCCACCAGAGAGAGCAATGATGCCAAGAGAACCACAACACCATCAGGTCACTGCAGCAACAAGCCACCACATGGCCACCATGTAATGGGGCGCCTCTGGACCCGGCCTCCTCCACAGGGATCCCTGCTTTTCTCCTGCCCTGAAAATAAACTCAGTCAGCAGTGGCTAACCTGTGTTGGTGACACTGTATTCCTCACTCTTCTTCCTGGTCTGGTAGATGATGCACACCCAGACCAGGGACGTCAGGACAATACTGCACACCACAGCGATGGTGAAGATGCCCACGGTGGTCCCATCCTTCCTGCAGCCGGGAGTGGGCAAGATGCTCAGCTGGCTGTGGGCGCGCTCTGTGCCCAGGGCATTGGACATCTCGCAGGTGTACTGGCCCGCGTCCTCCACCACCACGTTCTGAACCACCAGCAGCTGGTTGCCGGGGGTGAAGTGGTGGCGTTCGGTGAGGCTCAGAGGGCGGTTCCCCTTGAACCAGGTGATGCGGGGTGCAGGGCTCCCGGTCGCCTTGCACTGGAGAGCCACCGTTTCTCCCATGGATACCACACGGTCTTCCAGAGGCACCACCAAGGACGGGGTTTCTGCAGGAAGTTAGAGGAAGCCTTCCGGTTATTCTACGGGCCTGCCTTGTCTTCTGGGCAAAGAACAGTCCAGCATGTCAATGAAATGCCCTATGAGATCGTTATCAGACTGGCAAGCTTTTCAGAAGACCTACCAGAGTAACTAAATCTTTCCCATTGTGGGGGGTGGCTCCCACAAGGAGGGGAAGTAACCTTGAGCCACAGGAGCCCCTACTGTCCCCCACCTGCCCTGTGCCACACTTCTGCTTCTAAAGCAGGCCACACCCAGCCAGCGTAAGGACAGTTCTAGAATGTTCCATACCAAAGCCCTCTACTCTAATTCACTGTGGATCTTAAACAAAAAAACAGAAAAAAAACAAAACCACTTGAAGAGAATATTAGAAAGCAACTCAAAATTTGAAACCAACAGAACCAGCACACCACACTCCGCTCCACACCGTAGGCTCCATCCTCGGAGAACCTGGCCTCTAGGTGTCTGGCACTTGAGGCCCCTCTTCCACACCCACACCCTCGTGCACTTATGTACTTAGCGTACGAGCGGTCGGACCTAAGACTGTCAGAGTGGCATTGGCTGAAACGGTGCCGGCTGAGTTCTGGGCCGTGCAGCTGTAAACCCCCATGTCATCTATTTTCACGTCCGTGATGAAAAACACATCGTCATCGGGCATGACGTGCATGCGTCGTTCGCGAGCAGCGGGGAAATCGGTGCCTCCGTCCTTCTGCCAAGCGATCTGGGGGTTGGGGTGGCCGGTGGCGGCACACTCAAGGCGGGCCATCGTGCCCGTCCGGATGGCGATGTCGTGGGGTATTTTGGTGAATGATGGCAACACTGCAAAATACATATGATGTACGGTCAGGCTCGCGTCATGGGAAAGCCGGATGCAAAGGCCAGGACGACCCTCTGCCAAGAAGACCTCCTGCTCTGTGTTTGCATGTCCCCTGGGCACCCTTCGTGCCAATGTCTGCTTCGAACCACTCGCACCATCTTTGAGCAGCAGGCTTCCCCAAACTGCCCGCCTCTCCCTTCCCTTGGGCCGCCCTTGTTCACCTGAGCCTGGCTGTCATCCCCTCAAATGAAGACTTCATGAAGCGTTTTGCCTTTTGTTTCTCACATGGCTGTCGACGCGGGGACACTCGGTAAATACTAGGGTCTGACACATGACTGCCTTAATTAAGCACCAGAACAGAGCCTGGGAAATACAAATGATCTGCTCCAGCAAGACACGATTACGGCAAGGATAGTGACATGCCCTCACCCTGGGCAGAGCGACAGGACGGCATGTCCCTCCCAAAGACACCTGTGGTGGAGACTTGGTGTTGGGGCCACAGTACTGCACCCACGCGAGCTCAAGTATACACCAGCTTATTTCGGCCAAGACTTCCCTGACACGGGGAAACATCCAGCCACACGCCAGGCATCGCTGCCGTTCCCATCAAGGTTACTTTGGTAGAAAAGTCTAACAGTTCACTGAGTTTTTGATAAAGAAGACTCCTTCAGAATAAGCCAAGACAACAGGCCACAGTGGGTAAAGAATGTGTTTTCCTGTGGTCTGTGAGGGCTTAAAGACAGTGGTTCCAGCACTTTTTAACTGGAGGCTTAATAATCAGGAAAAGCTTACCAGGTTACTTTGGGGGGGCGGTGCCTAACTACTCTAGCTATTAACGTCTCTTCTTCTGCCCTAAACTCACTGCAACAATAGCCCTGGAATAAGCCCTGAAAAAAGCCAGCTTGATAGGCTCTAAAGCTGGTTACAGAGTAAAAACTCCTCATCAAACACCCCAGGGCCATCCTATCGGGCTGGCAGTCCACAGGCTCCGTGGCCATCTACTCAGAGGGCAGGAGCTTCCCCACAATCGGCATACGCTTGGAACCTGGACACCAAACATCATGGGTGGTAGAGAACAAATGTATAAAAATGTAAGGACGGCGCCCTTCGTGTCACTTAGCAACCGGATAAAAAAGTCACCAAAACCAAAACAGACAATTCACTGAGAATAACTTCAATCTATAAAACATGCTCTGGGGCCGACTGGACAGTAATATCCCAGTGAAGCTTAGGGGTCTCCCATCTGCATCCTTCCTGTGTGGATGTGCAGGACTCTTACACCGGGGCACAGAGCACTTCCTCACCATTCACAACGAGTCTGGCCTTGTGCGAGTAGGTGGAGCCGAAGTGGTTGGTGATGACACACTGATAGCGGCCCTCGTCCCCGAAAGTGACACGGCGCAGGTGCAGGATGGTGGTGTACTCCATCACCACCCCATCCTGCGCGCGCACGTGGGCAAAGTTCTCCATGTCGGCATTGGCCAGGACCTCGTTGTCCTTCTTCCAGGCGAAGGTCATCGGGGAGCTGCTGCTGCTGGCTGCCGAGCACGTGAAGCGGATGTCCTTGCCGACCACGGCCATGGTGGGCTCTGGCTGGGTGATGATCTGTGGCTTTGGTAGGTCATCTGGGGAGAGAAGAACCAAATTTAAGGCTCTCAGGACACACGGGGACCTCATCTTTCAGTGTCACTGCACAGCCTCCCACACTGTAAAGGCCAGGAAAATCCATGGATATCTGGCTTTATCCAGTTCTAAACCCATGAGCAGGGATCACCTCTGTGACCACATTCCTTGATTACAATGCGTCTGCTATTACTCATGTACCAAAAGCATCGATTTTAGGAGTTTCCACGAGAATACTACACTTGGCTTCACTTGCTTACCTTAACACAAAACACACTAACAGACAGGAACCACCCGCCATGACTGCACAGACCTTACCATAAACTTTACTCCAAAGGAATGGGGGAGAAAGCACTTCCAGAATGTGAGAAGAGCTCTTCCAAAACTGCACTTCTTTAATGTAGGGAGAACACTAGCAAAAATGGTTGTAATCAACAGTTTCAGAATTCTGGAAAATAACCAAAGGCTGTAACAGCCCATGAAGGACGGACTCAAGAACATGTCTGAATCTCAGGAAGAAAAGTGAGCTTTGTGGCATTCTAACTTAAGTCCCATCCCTCTCTCCCCTAGCCTTAAAACCCAACAGCGTAGCAACCACTGAGAGGGGCAAAGTAGGTTTGGAGCCCCCGCCACCCCCCGCCCAAAAGCCCCATCCTCTGGGCTGGCATGATCGGATCTGATGTAGTTTTCTGAGCAGGGAAGCCCTCCCCCTGGGCTTCCATTTGATGAAAATAGTCAGCAGGCACCGACGAAGCACTTTGAGTTGGAGCCAACAAGACACTGGCCGCAAAACTAAAAAGGAAAAGCAGCGCGTGAAATGTTGATGGTGGGCTTTGAAAAGGTCTACCGTGTTCCTGAGGATGTAGAAGGCCACATGCATGTGCAGCACCGTATGCTTGCCCAAGAAAGGCCTGAGAGGATCCTAATTTCTTACCTGTGATTAGGGATCAGCACAAACAGGAAGTGGTGGCACACCCCCCGGCACACAACATGGATGCTGGACAAAGGATGGGAGACTTTCTGAAGTGATCTAAGGACTGTCTGTCCAGGTAGTAGCTAACCAGGGCTACTGGTTACTGGCGGCATCCAACAGACTTTAAAGTATTTGTCCAGAAATTGTAGTAACACAGAGAACAACAACAAACCAAGGGGAAGACAGAGAGGGAATCTGATGCCCAGAGTTGCCACATTATTTTAAAGACTCTGTTTCCAACAAAAAACTATCAAACTAGATAAACAGGAAAAAAGCAGTCAGTGGAAACTGAAGGAAGCGCAGATCTTGGACTTTTAAAGACCTTAAAGTGGCTTTATAAATATGTTCAAAGAACGAAAGGAAATCATGTCGAAAAAAGTTAAAGGACAGTATGTGAATACTTTCCCACCAAAGAACACCAATAAATAACTAGAAATAGAAGTAAACAAAATGTAAATTTTGGAGGTTAAAAGTATAACTGAAATGAAAAATTCACTCGAGGGGCTCAGTAGCCCGTGAGCAGGCAGAATTGGTGAAATTGAGACCATCCAATCTAAGAAACAAACAAACAAAAAAAAAAAATGAAGGATAATGGACATTCACAGAGACCAGTGGGACAGCGTCAAGTGTAACAACGTAAAAATAATGGGAATCTAAGAAGGAGAAACAAAAACAAGGCATTTCTAGAAATAATAGCCCCAGACTTCCCAAACTCGATAAATAGGCATCTACACATCCAAGAAGCTCAAAGAACCCAAATAAACTCAAAGCCCTCACCTGGAAGCTTCAGTCACACTTTCAGAAGTCAAAGACAAATGAATCTTGAAAGAAACACAAGAGCTGCAACCTATCACACAGAAGGAATCCTCAATGACATGACAGCTGATTTCTCATCAGAAACCATGGAAGGCAGTAGGAAGGCATATTCAAAGTCCTGAAACAGACTGTCAACTAAGAATTCTATATCCAGCAAAACTAACCTTCTCAAGTGAGGGAGAAATTAAATCACTCTCAGATTTACAGACAAATCACCCACTGGAAATCACTGCTACCAGACCTGTCCTACAAGAAATACTAAAGGGAATCCTTCAGGCTGAAATGAAAAGACACAACAGTAACTGAAATCCACACAAAGAAATAAAACACACCATTAAAAGTAAACACACAGGTCAGTATGCAAGGACGGTCTAAGTGTATTTTTGTAACATTCTTCTCTTCCTGATTTAGAAGGCAACTACAAAGAGCAATAATCAAAAAGTGTTGATCAGGCTTATAATGCATAACGATGTAATTTATATGAAAACAGTAACACAAAGGAGGAGTTCCACAAATGGAGCTTAGTAGGAGCAAAATTTTGCATACTACTAAAGTTATTAATCTGAACTAGATTGTTTTAAGGTGTTAATTATAATCCCCACAGGAACCATTAAAAAAAAAAAATCAAAAAAGGCAGGGATTACCAAAATGGATAAAAACCCATGACCGAGCCATTCACTATCTCTAAGAGACACACTTTAGATTCAAAGTCACATATATCAAGAGAGCTATAGTGTCCACACTGATGTCAGAAAAAACAGACTTTAAGGCAGAAATGGTGGGGTGCCTGGGTGGCTTAGTCTGTTAAGCGGCCGACTTCGGCTCAGGTCATGATCTTGCGGTCCGTGGGTTTGAGCCCCACGTCGGGCTCTGTGCTGACAGCTCAGAGCCTGGAGCCTGTTTCAGATTCTGTGTCTCCCTCTTTCTCTGACCCTCCCCTGTTCATGCGCTCTCTCTGTCTCAAAAATAAATAAATGTTAAGAAAAAAAAAGACAGAAATGGTTACTAGAGACAAAGTAACTTTTTAGAATGTAAAACAATCCATCAGGAAGACATAAACATTATAAACATATATGAACCTAACAGAGCTCCACAAAACATGAAGCAAAAACTAACAAAACTGAAGAAATGGACAGTGCAACAATAAGTTTGTAGAATTCAATACCCCGTGTTCAATGATGGTTAGAACCACTAGGCAGATGATCAACAAAAAAGTACAAGACTTGAATAACACTATAAGCCAAATAGACCTAGCAGACATCTATAGAATTTTCCACCCCCACAAGAGCAGAATAAACATTAATTTCAAGCACACATGGAATATCCTCGAACAGAGACCATATGTTATGCTGAAAAACAAATTTCAGTACATGAAAAAAGAGAAATCCTACCCAGTGTCTTCAATGACAGTGGAATGAAGCCAGAAATCACTATCAAAAGCAACACTGGGAGTCTAATTTGTGGAAATTAAACAACTTCTGTAAGTCAAAGAAGAACTCATAAAGGAAATTAGAAAATACTTTGAAATGAGTGAAAATGAAAACATAGATACAAAAACTTAAATGTTGCAGCTAAAACGTGCTTATAGGAGAGATGGAGAGCTATCTACATTAAGGAAGACCTCAAATTAATAACCACACCTTCCTCATTAAGAAATCGGAAAAATAAGCTATCCCCAAACCAAGCAGAAGAAATAATTATAGAGCAGAAATAAGAGAAAAAAGGGGGGAAAAATCAATGAAAAGTTAGTTCTTTGAAAATACTAATGAAATTGAAAAATCTGTAGACTAGCAGAATGGGGAGGTGGGGAGAAGACACCACATACTAAAATTAGGAACAAAACTTACCAACTAACCTCACAGCAGCAAACGGGAATACTATGAATAATTTGTATGGCAACAAATCAGATAAGCTGATAGATGCACAAATTCTAAAAAAGAAAAATTTCAACACTGACTCAAGAAGAAACAAAATCTGAATAGACATTAAGAAGTAAAGAAATAGGATAATTTTGGTGTGCCTGGCTGGCTCAGTTGGTTAAGCATCCGACTTCGGCTCAGGTCATTATCTCATGGTTTGTGATTTCAAGTCCTGCATCGGGCTCTATGCTGACAGCTCAGAGCCTGGAGCCTGCTTCGGATTCTGTGTCTCTCTCTCTCTGCCCTCCCCTGTTTGCACTCTGTCTCTCTTTCTCTCTCTCTCAAAAATAAACATTAAAAAAAAATTTTTTTTAACAATTTAAAAACTTCCCACAAACAAAAAGCCAGACCAAATGGCTACACTGACAAATTTTTCCCCAAATTTAAAGAATAATTATCACTAATCCTTCAGAAATTCTTGCAAAAAATAGATGAGTGAACATCTCACTCCACTGTATGAGTCAAATATTCCCAGACAACAAAATCAGAAACCCAACTATACACCCGAGAACAGATGCAAAAATCTTCTACCAATATACTGGCAAAGCAAATCCCACAACATATAAAAAGGATTATACACCACGACCAAGTTGGATTTATCCCAGGAATGCAAGGTTGGTTTAACACCCAAAAATCAATGTACCGTATCAATGAAGGTGGTGGGGGGCACATTATCCTTCAAAAGATGCAGAAAAAAGCATTTGACAAAATTCAACACCCTATCATAAAAGAAATACACAACAAGTTAGAAATAGAAGGGGAATTCCTCAACCAGGTAAAGGTCATCTACGGAAAACTTACAACTAATACCATATCCAACAGTGAAGGACTGAATGCTTTTGCCCAAATCAGGAAAGACAAGGAAGTCTGCCCTCACCACTTCTAGCCAACACTGGAGGCTCTACCCAGGGCAATTAGGCAAGAAAAAAAGAAAAAACAAAGAAGCTATCAAGACTGGAAAGGACGAAGTACAAGTGTCTTTTTGCAAATAACATAACGATCAAATATAAAAATCCTAAGCAATTCAGTGAAAAACTACTAGAATTAAATGATTTCAATACAGATGCAGGATGCATTCATTCACTGTTACTGGGAATAGGCAGTGGTGCGGCTACTGATGAAGACAGTCTGGCAAGTGTTCAAAAAGTTGAACAGTTCCTGTATGACCCACAATGACATTCCTAAGAACCACGCAAGAGAATTCACAAACACTTATATATGAACGTTCACAGAATTATTTAGAATTACCAAGAAATCCAAACAACCGAAATGTCCATCACCTAATGAACAGCTAAATACGTGTATATCCATACAATGTCATATTGCATTAAAAAAATAATGAATACCTAGTAACACATTCCGCTAGGTTAAAAAAAACCGAGTCACAAAAGACATTATAGGATTCCATTTATATGAAGGTCCTCAGGGACGGGACAGTGCAGTGACTGCTGTGAACATGGAGTTTGTTTTACGGATGATGAAAATGTTCTAAAATTAGGTGGTAGTGAGGGTCACACAGCTTCCCAATACTCTAAACACTACTGACTGGTACACCTGAAACAGGTGCATGTTACAGTAAGTAAATGATACAACCATCATCACAGTCCCTGAAAGTAATTTAATCTCCCTAAAAAGAAACTCCCTACCTTTCAGCTATCATCCTTTCTCCCTCCACTCTAAGCCACCAGTAGTCACTCACCCTCCTACCACCCCTGGAGTGGCCCTTAGATGGGATCCTATTCTGGACATTACATTCATTCATTCTGGACATGTCATATGGATGGAATCATACAGTGTATGGTCCTGTGTGACGGGCTTCTTTCACTTCAAATGTTTCAAGGTTCATCTGTTGTGTGAACAATTGGTGTTTATGGCCTGATGATATCCCAGTGCCTGGCTCTACCACGTTTTATTTATCCACTCCTGGAGTGGTGAGCATTTGGGTTATTTCCACTCTTTGGCTGTTACGAGTAATGCTGCCACGAGCATTTGTGGCCAGGTTTTTTTTTTTTTTTTCAACGTTTTTTTTGTTTTTTTGTTTTTTTGTTTTTATTTATTTTTGGGACAGAGAGAGACATAGCATGAACGGGGGAGGGGCAGAGAGAGAGGGAGACACAGAATCGGAAACAGGCTCCAGGCTCTGAGCCATCAGCCCAGAGCCTGACGCGGGGCTCGAACTCACGGACCGCGAGATCGTGACCTGGCTGAAGTCGGACGCTTAACCGACTGCGCCACCCAGGCGCCCCAATTGTGGCCAGGTTTTATGTAGATCTATTTTTGTTTCTCCCCAGCATATAGCTGGGAGTGGGTCACGGCTTAACTATGTTTAATTGTCTGAGAAATTTTCCAACTTTTCCAAAGGGGCTGCACCACGGTGCACTCCCACCAGCACTGTAGGAGGGTTCAGACTCCACCCTCCTCACCGACACTTGTTGTTGCCTGACTTTTTGATTCTAGCGATGCTGGTGGGTGCGACCGGTTCTATTTTCCTTTTATAAAAAAGGAGGTGGACCCCCGTTCATGCTCTGTCTCTCTCTGTCCCAAAAATAAATTAAAAATGTTAAAAAAAAAAAAAAGGAGGTGGAGACTCCCACACAGCTTAAAACTTCGATCTCCTGCCAAGTGTTTTCCTGATGCCCATTCTTATGTGACAACGGGTTTGGCATCCTGTGCTGCCATGTGGAGATGGGCTAACGAGTGTGAACTGCCACGGGATGTGCCAGGGCCACCGGCTGGAGGCTGGGCACAGCAGGTCACATCTGCTCATCCAAAGGGCAAGATTATGCCCTGTGACAGGAAAAGGGAGGAAGGTGCAGGAAGCCCCACTTCAGGGCAGCTAGTTAACAAATTAATGGTCAGGGCCCAGGTACGTGATGAACAATGGACGGCACAGTCATCATGTGCTACTTGGAACACGAGGCGTGCAGAGCCCGACATTGTGCACAGACATTCCCAGAAGACTGACCACTAAGAAAACACCGGATGCTTTTAAGGCTTCTCGCTGGACCGGATCGGCACAAAGGAGGGCGAGCCTGCTGGCAGAGGTGGTGGTGGGTGGATGATGGAAGGGGGCACTTGTATCCTGACGTCAGCAGGCACACTGGCTCTTGCTGTGCCCGAGGAGGAGGCTGGAGAAGTGGACCACAGGGTTGCCCGCACTGCTCTGGGAGCTCCTGGTTAGGATCATCAGCCACACCCAGGGCACAGGGGCAGACCGGGGAGGACAGAAGGCAGGAGGCACTCACAGGAGTTCCGGTCACGCCCGGGAAGCCCACCCTCACTCCTGCTTAAAGCAGAGACCGGAAACCCTCCAAGATCCGTCTCATTCTCTGACCACATCTTACTGACCACGAGGCTGTGCATTTCCACGTGAGTGTGGCGTATGGGACACAGCGTGTGCACAGCCTCCAGTCATTCAGCATCTTCTGTACCGTTTGCAACCAAACCCGGATCGTGACCACCCCCGGTCCAAAAGATGGCAAGACCCACGCTCCAACAGTCAGAAGGAGAAGAGAGCTCATAGCTACAAGTGCAGATTTCAGTGGTTTGGAGAAACAGCGAGAGTGCAAGTCAACAACAAGGAATTATTTTTACGACACTAACTGTTCTCCTGAGACTTGTTCTTCCTGTATTTAACCTTCCATTCTTGGGGCTGGAAAAAAACACACATTAAAACCCCAGCCTCAGACACGGAGTAAATTCACAGCTAAACCCAGGCACCAGAGCCGTCTTGAGATGACACAACTTTCGTCCAGTAACCGGTTCTTCTGATTTGTAACCGAACCAAGTCCTGCTCCCTTCTCATTAAATGCATGCACTCCAGGAACCACATAATGAGGCGACTCCACAGTAAGTACCACGTGTGGTTTCAGCGGGAAAGAACTTGCATACAGCAGCTGATTGGGAACCACGGATTGGGGTTGACTCTGATCACAAAAATCACTCCCATAATGAGGACTTCCTCCTGGCCTCCCTGCCCTTCAGGAAAGAAAATCACAGGGATGGCCTTACCACACACGAAACTCTCTGGCGGCACAGAGAAAATGCTCTGGCCCTTCAGGGATTCCGGGTGGGCACAGGTGGCTGTCACGAAGGGCTGCAGCATCCTGCCCAGTAACCACGGGGGCAGCCACTTCAGCTGGCAGTCGCACAGGAAGCTATCACTGCTGATGTGTCTGAAAGGGAAACAAAAGGGACACGTGAGGTGTGACCTCCAGAAAGGGATATTCCCTCTGCACACAGACTCCTCCCCCAGTCACCGCTGATCGGCTTCTGTCCTCAACACCAGCCATCTGGGAAGGGAAGAGATTTTTCTCCGTTCCTCTTCAGTGACCCAGAGCAGCACATATAATCTACCTGGAGATTTTGATAAAACGATGCTCTGGCTCAGAAGGCTGGGGGTGGAACCCAAGATGCGGCACTTCTGACAAGCTCCCGGGTGATGTGGACACCGCCAGCCTCAACAACCCCACGGCATACCAACAGCCCGCAGTTCACACGCGTCCCAAGACAGGCACACACTGCTCCTGTGTGACCCTGGGGGCACCATCTGACCTCCTCCAGACTCTGTCCACCCGACAGAGCTGAGGAGCACTGTGCCCTCTCTGCTTTTTCCCACCCTCCTGATAAGCTACATACAGCTTCCAGATTCATCTGCAACTTAGCTCTCGACTCTCAGATCCTGAGGAGGGCTGTTTTTCTATATTGCTGTTAGTTTTCATTTGGCCAAGCTCCATGTTTTCTTACGTCCAGACGTAAACCCTGCCAACGTGGCCCCCTCTTGTTTGTGGATCTCTACGGCACCGCTCAGGAGGCCGGCAGAATTCGGCTCCGCTCCCTAAATAGTGCTTGTTAGTTAATTGCCACTGCCCAGGGAGCATGAGAATGCAACACTGGTTTTGTGAGGCTCCAACCAAAACAGAGAATATTTTCTTTTTCATTTCTCAGCAACTGAGGATCAGCTTTTTAAACAGAAATCGGAATCACCATCTCGGCGGACATTCCTTCCTGAGGAGTCACTCGAAGATAAGTCAACCGAAGAGTCTAGCTGCCCTGTTCCTGGAAGAGACCTCAAGGCTGTGAGCTAACAGAGGTCAGCGCATGGCAAGGGTGAAGGCACGCGGGCTCCCCTGTCATGAACTGCCTCTGGTACAAGGTACAAAGTACATGGTGACAGAAGGGGTGCTGAAGTGTACTTAGATATTCCACAAGGGGCACCCGGGTGGCTCAGCTGGTTAAGTGTTTGACTTCGGTTCAGGTCATGATCTCACGGTCCGTGAGTTCAAGCCCCGCGTCGGGCTCTGTGCTGACAGCTCAGAGCCTGGAGCCTGCTTCTGATTCTGTGTCTCCCTCTCTCTCTGCCCCTCCCCTACTCACACTCTGTCTCTCTCTCTCTCAAAAAAAATACGTTAAAAAAAAAAATTCCACAAGCATCGCATGGGCCAGGATCCTAGCAATAGCCTCCACCACCCACCATTTCCCTCAGAAATCTGCTCTTCCTTCCTGTTTCTCATGGTTACCAGATTAGCCATCGTATTAAAATTACTTTTGGAAAGTGCTTTTTCAAAGACTGAAATAATTGATCTCAAAGCCATGCTAACTGGGATGTCTGCCCACATCAGACCTTTAAAGGTCAGCATTTGGCTTCTACCCTTAATTTTTTAATTTTTGTATTTTTATTTGACAGGCAGGTAGCTGCATGCTTAGAGCTATCTCCCGGAGGGCTGTCGTACTGTGGATTTACCCAGGTAGCATGAGGGCTCCGCCAGCTGAGCCTGAGAAGTGGCCGGTTCCGGCCCAGTACCTGGGGGGCTACTCCGGGTCGGCTGTGGTGGCGGGTGGACCGGCTGCCGCCAGGTACCACACACTGAGCTTCAGTGACAGAGGGACAGGAATTCTGTCAGAAGCGCTGTCACGAGCTCCCCATCAAGCCAGTGTTGGGCGCGACTGCCCCTTTCTGGGTCGGCAGCAGGAAAGCCTGAGTAGACTCTAGAGGAAGACGCTGGGCTATCGCTGTGAGGCTTCAGGCACTTGTGTGGAGGACGGTCACAGGAGCAAACTAAGGAAGGCCAAGTTGACAGTGATCCTTGGTCACAGATGTGTGTGGGAAGGGTTACTCCTTACACCACGAGTGTAGGCCTGGCTGGCTTGAAGATGTCCTACCTCTCCCACAACGAGGCCCACCTGACACAGAGGAGACCAGACCTCAGAAAGAGGTACTAAGGGTGTAGAGATAGCTTTCCTGAAGAGTCAGGACCAACAAGACAGTGAGGACACTGACCCCCTGACCTCCCTCCACATGCACACATGGCTTTAAGGACAAAGGTGAGGTTGAAAGGCTGGACCAGGAATTGGCAGCAACCCTGGGGCTTTGCAGATTTCCACTACTCTTCCTGCTGGTCAGCTGCTCAGGGGTGCGGCTCTCCACAACTCCCGCCTCCGGCCGTCCCATCACTCTGCTGGCTTACGGTGCATTTTCATGATTCCAACTCAAAGTGTGTTTCTAATCATTGCTTGTGGAAATTTACCCAGAGCATGACTAAGTGCACGGTACAACCTGCCTTGATCAGACGGAGGAAGAAAATGACCAAGTGGAATTAACCGTTTCTCCCAGCAGAGGACTGGGCCTAGGGCCAGCCACGGCTGGGTACGTGCAGCGAGCAACGGGAAACCCAGGCAGGGGCCAAGGCTGAGCCTCTAGAACCACGCCGAAGCAGATTTTGGGGGTGGGGTGTGGTGGAGGGTCCCAGTTGCCTAGAAGGGTCCAGTCCTTCCCAACTAAGAAAGTATCTCAGAAAACCTCAATTGTTAAGGAGAAGCAGTCTTCTCTCCCTGTCCTTTCCTCTTTCTCTTATACCCTCTTCCCATCTAATGAGATTACTTCCAACATTATATTTGAAAAGTTGCAAACACAGAGAAGTTGAAAGAAACGCACAGTGAACACTTAACCATTCTAAGACCGTGACCCTTTGGAGAAAGCAGTTCTACTCAACAGGCCTGAATCTCACAGCTAAGTAAATGCCATGAGGCAGGTGCCTAAAAGACCTCCTCTCTCCTCACCCAGAGGAATATCACCAGGGGCCTGCTTTGCTTTTAAAGTATGGGGACTGTGCCTCCCTACTCTCCCACTTCTCCCAAAGGCCACCAAGAGTGGCCTCAGGAATGAGGATGAGTTCAGGATGCACAGATGGCCATCCTCTGTCGTCTACCCTCCGTCAGCACTTCTGAGAACCAAAAGCCACATCTTTCAGGGACTAGCATTACAGCTAGACTTTGCGGCAGCAGTATCAGATTAATGCACGGGAAGAAGAAAGGAAGCTTGGGTGTTGCTACCTGCACACCCTGACGAGCTCCTCTGCCAGAGACTAGGGCACAGGCGAGCTCTTCCAACCCCGTGACCCGGGGGCCCATGGTGAACATCTATGGTGGCGGCACCACCACCTATGAACCGCTGTGGGGGCCTCGGAACAGATGTGGGCTGGGAGCCACATCACTAGTCCACAGTGACCTGTGACCACCCCCCAGATATCTCTGCCTCACTCACAGGCCACCAAACCCGGCAAAGAAGCCACTCTCAGTATAGGTCCTCCATTTTTAGGCAGACCTAAATGATGAAAACTTGCCCTGACATCATTTCAGGGATGATCGCCCATTTTCTAGAAGAAAGTTCATGTCACATCACCTAGAGCAGCAGTCAGTAAGCTACAGCCTGCCCTGCCAGCCTGTTTTTTAATAAATAAGAACTGACTGGCACACAGCCGTGCCCACCTATTTAAGAAATAGGTCGTGCCCGACCCTTTAAGAAAAGGTGTGCTGAGGGGCGCCTGGGTGGCTCAGTCGGTTGAGCGGCCGACTTCGGCTTGGGTCATGATCTCGCGGTCTATGAGTTCAAGCCCCGCGTCGGGCTCTGTGCCGACAGCTCGGAGCCTGGGGCCTGTTTCAGATTCTGTGTCTCCTTCTCTCTGACCCTCCCCCGTTCATGCTCTGTCTCTCTCTGTCTCAAAAATAAATAAACGTTAAAAAAAAAAAAAAAGAAAAGGTGTGCTGACCCTGATCCAGAATAAGCCCCCAGGGGGCATTGCTTTTCTAAAAGACAGCTTACACACAAATGCTAACAGCCCCATCTGTTACATATATTGACACATCATGGAATCAAGGCGTTTCTGACTCCAAATTCTCTAGTCATATTAACCAGGACCCTGGAACCCCGGGTACTTACAGCTCTTTGAGATTCTTCATCTTCACAAAGGCATCAGACTGGACAGATCTGACTGCATTCTCTCCGAGGTTCCTGCAAAAGAACACTCTTCACGTACAGACACACACTCTGGGCGCCCTTCAGGTCAGCCACCTGTTTGAGCCAAGAGGCTCAGGTGGCTTCCGGGAGAGTCCCGGTTTCCCCAGTGTGCTGGCCGTACCACCCAGACCCCGTGTCCCAAGTCCACTTAAGTGGCTGTCACCTCCCAGACACTGGCACAAGCACACGGAACAACCTTGGAACCAAGCCAGCCTGAAGGGCAGCAGCAAAGCTAACGGTGAGGCCGGCTCAGCAAGTCAATAAGCAAAGCTTTATCAAGAGAATTCAGGTCCACCTTGATTCCAAGGCCAAAGAGACTAAGAATCAAGCACTAGAGGCATCTGCCCTCGATGGTGACCACACAAATGTGTCCGGGCTGGCATCACCCTCGTCCTCCCGGGCTCTCAGAGACAACCAGGCCAGAACACCTCCCGGCTGAGCCCAGCGTGTGCTCGGCCCCGTGAAGCCGCTTCAGTGGGGCCGGGAGCCTGCGCCAGGAACGCGCGCCCTCACAGAGGTGAAGGGGAGGCCGGGGACTGTGGAGGAGCCAGCGCCAGGGGGAGACAGGGTTAGAGGACGGGGGAGGGTATCCATCCAGTCGGCAGCCGCATTAGTTAGGAACTCACCGACCGGCCATGTGTTCTCTAACTGTTCCTGGCATAGGCAAAATAAAGGCCAAAGTTGAAGCTGACTTATAACGAGAAGGAAGCAGCTGGCGTTTCCAAATAGGCTGTTTCTCAGTTTACAAAGATGTGATTAAATTGCTAGCAGACTTCCCCGGCAGCCGCATTTGGCAGGCCTGTGGGTCAGGGAAGGTCTGGTGAGATACTCACAGGTGCTCCAGGCCCTCCAGCCCCGAGAAGGCTCTCTTAGCCACGGACTTGATCTTGTTTCCAAACAGAGTTCTGCCATTTCCAAACATCATCCAGAGACAGGGAAAAAACAAAACGCAGAACCGGATGGGAAGAGACAAGGGAGGAACGGGAGAAAGAAAACACATAGTTAGGCCAGTGCCATATGATAAGTCTGTCCAGTGAGGGGCAGGTGGAAATCTGACCTACATGGAGACTACGGGTCCGAAGTATGCAGGCCTTGCCCTTCTGAAATGAAATGCTTTCATCTTTATTAGAATTTAACGTGATGACAGGATGCACCATCTCGCCTGAAAAGGCTCCTTGCGATGTCTGTGGAAATCCCCTCGTCCAGCCCGGGCTGTGCCCAAGGACCCAAGGGCCTCGTGAGAAGGAGGGGACTCATCACTGTTCCCATGAGAGGAAGCAGAGTCATGGAACGTAATGAAAACTGGAACTAAAATCTGCCACCCTCTTCTGAAAAGTGGGGGTGAAGGTTCCCCGAGCAGGCAAGAAGAGGGCAGGAAAACCGGCCCCCATCAAGACGGCTCCCCAGCGACTTGCACTGAGACATACCCGAATGGCCAGGACGTGGCCACAGGGAGCCGCACCCCCGCCTCTGAGAAGGCCACTCGGGGTGTGTAGGGCATGCCCTGGCGCTGTGGCCTCTTAGCAAGAGCCCAGATCTTAAATGATGCCCATGGGCCCAAGGTTCTTTAAATCGCAGACGCGTCCTAAAAGGTCAACCTCCGAGGTTATCTAATACCCAGACTCGTGCACCGCCTACCCATGAGAAAGGGCTCCTACTTCCCGGCACTTGCAATCACAACTTCATCGGCAACTCCTAAGAGTTTTCTCAGAAACCAAATTCTCGTCCCCTGCAGTGCACATGGAAGAAATGAAGGCTTCCTCCACTGGGCTACATAAGCCAAAGGAGAGTCTGTTTGGGGGATGAGGGGTTGGGGGGGGCACCCAGAATGCCTGGACACTGGGAACGAAAAGCATCCGTGTTCCAGTTTTCCCTCCTCTGACAACAGCCGACCGGGGCACTCCCTCTACCTCCTGTAGGTGCGGGCAGCTGTGAGCCCCTGAAAGTCATGCTGACAGACACGTGGGCTCTTCAATGTGACGTCTAGCCAGACTACCTAAAGGGCTAGTCAGGAACGGGGAATGCTGGGAGCCAACTCCTGCCACATCTCACCGGCTCTGGGAGGGGGCTTCGTAAGAGGGCACTGCAGACAGCCTCTGGAGAGCAGCAGTCTCGTCTGGGATCCCACCTAGACCCGTGTTAAGATGGGGTCCCCTGAGGGAAAACATCAAGTACCAGCCCCTCCCTGAAAAGGGCCAGGAAAGCAACAGGAGCCTTGAAGAAAACCAAAGATGGCAGGGCGGCCCAGGCGGCACCCCCCCTGCATAGGGCTCCCGGCACCACCTACACAAACCCCAGGATGCCGCCTTCAGGAAGATGGGGTCACGTGCAGACAGACCAGGCCAGTGCCACAAACCACAGGAGGTGCTCACCGCCCCGCCCCACTGCCCTCCAGGGCACCGAAAGCCTGAGGGGAACCTGCAGGGCAACCACAGGAGCTCCCGGGTACCCCCACTTGATCAGGAACAGACCCCTCCTCTCAGAGCCTGCAGCCTTCGGACAAAGCCAGCACCTCCTGCCTCAGGGAAGATGGAACGGTCCAAGACCCCTCTGACTGCTCCTTCTCTCGGAGGCAATCTGCGTATTTCCATTCTCTCTCCATCTGAAGCTTTGATTCTCAAACACACAGCCCAAACACGCAGAAGTCCGGCGACCACACTAACTCTCTTCCCCTAACCACACAACTAGCCCAGCAAACACCAGCACACGGCACCAAACCCAAGTATCTGCAAGAGCCTGCCAACTTCTCACTTACTCAGATCCCCCAGGCCGGGTCACTGTGCTCCAGGCCCTAGTAAAATGTATTAACTGTTTAGTGAAATCTCCCGTAAACCAGATCCAGGAAAAAGCTGTGCTTTATTTCATGCATTACGTATTAGTCACACTGACCTCTTTTATAATGAGGGCAGACTGTTATTTCTAATGGTAACAATAGCAATAAAACAAATTCTCAATTACGTAGGGGCTAATCATCCTGCTGCGGGATTAAAATAGCCCCTTACTTTCTCTAGGCGGACATCTGGGGGCTCAGGCTTAAGCTGGCAAACTGGGACAGTTTCAATAAAGGCAGCCATGCGCAGAACGGATGGCCGGGACCGCGGGCCGGGTGGTGCTCATTCTGTCCACACGACAGCGGGCAGCTGAGACTCCACTGTCCCAGATCAGGGGCTCCCAGAGAAGGGACCGCAGGGCCGATGTGCCTCACACCCCTGCCTCGGCGCGGACAGTGACCCTGGAAGTCAGCCATCCACTCCTTCGTGCATCTCTAGTGTTCCCCAAGGCCTTTCAGCTCTTGCTAACACCGCCCGGCAGACGCCAGGGGAGGCCTGGTCCAGCTCACGTTCACCTCCCCACCTCTCCTCCACCTGAGACACTGAACAGCACTCCGTGAGCCCTGCCACTGCTCTGTGAACACACAGGGGAGGGCGATCTTGCCCAGGCTGGGGGGCAGCACCCACTCAGGCCCACCTCACAGGAGAGGCTTGGCCTCGTGGTCCAATTCCAGGTTTCCTCTAACACTTCCCTTCGCGCACGTCACGGCCCCACCCCGAAGAAAGCCATGGAAAGAGCTAGAACCACGGGGCAGGCACTCACATCACCCCTCGTACACACGTGATTAACTGCTCCTCTTTCTGCTAATCTGTGTTCCAGAAAGCCTCCCTCCCTCCTCACATACTAGGACGCTGTGCACACTTCCCAGGAGGTCTTCCACCAACATGATGACGGGGCCCCCAGTGAGAGGTGAGCATACTGACCACAGGTGAGCAGGTAACACTTGCCCTGCCAGGAAGCTCCGGTTTGAAGAGCTGTCCACATGGCCGTGTTCAGCAGGCAGAAACATTACGGGCAGGACAGCACCCACCACAGCTGCCCAGGGAAGCCTTTTAAGGCTCTGCTGCTCCCGTGTTCCCTTCTCGGCAAAGATTTTAATTTAGATCTGGCCTCTTCCGTGACAGGAAGGACCCTGGGTCCTCAAATGGGTGAAGGCAAGACTTTCTCCCTTCCCATTCTCAGGTCCCTGAAGACCTGACCCCAAGGGCTTCAAAGGCGGGCCCCACCAGGTCCAAGGGACCCAGCACTGACCACAGCCCCACCGCGTGAATGAGTCCACGTGATGTGACCGCTCTCGAGAGGCAGCCCTTCCCTGTGCTCACACGCTGCCCTTTTCTAATGGATCTCGACCGCTTGCCACCGGGCTGCTCAGTAAGGCAGGGAGGTGTGAGGGCCACATTTCCCAGCCACGGCCACGCAAGAGAGCGTCCGGGCAGCGCGTGGGGGAGGTGGGCCGGGAGGAGAGCCAAGCAGCACCAGTCCCTTCCTTCGCTCTGCCGTTAACCGTTTACTCAACACCTTCCATACACCCGGGGGAGTGGTTTTTACCCAAGCTACGTGCCACGATCACGGCGAAGCGTGGGCTTTCCTTTCCTTCCCTTTCCCAGGGAGGACACCGCACACCACAGGCAGGTGGGGGAGCATCGCGACCCCCACGGGTGCCTGCTTCGTCACCCAGGGGTGCTGGCACTACTTCACCTCTGTCCGCTGCCCCTTCCCCAGCCCCACGGGCTGAATGGGAACCCGAGTCACGGGCATCACAGCATTTGTTTTTCCATCCGGGAAGAGGATTCTTTTTTCCTCTTGCGATGTAACCACAGTACCGTTCTGCCTAAACGACTATACATATTTAATCAGATTAAGCAACTACTATCCCCATTCCCCCAACTGTGTGTGTCCTCCCTTTATTTTGAAACCTGCCAGCCCCACAATTTTGGTCAGTGAGGCTGGGCGGGGGAGGAGGCTGGAGGTATCGTATTTCAACAAGGTCCCTGGAGTCTCAGGACCGTGTTGGTGCGGAACCGCGCTGCCTTCCGGGAGCCTGTGTCAAACAGCACAGAGCAAGGGAGGCCCGCGGACTTAGGATCTCAGGCAGAGCTGCTGACCCTGGTCCAGCAGGTAAAAGGACGAGAGAACACAGGGGAAGAGGCGGCAGCATCAGGCTGGACTCTGCAGAACGAGGAGTCCCGGCACAGGCACCCCTGCCCCTGCAGGGCAGAGCCTCTGGAGACACGTCCACCCCCGCCCCCGCCCCCTGTGCACACACTCACACCTGGCCAGGCAGGCCCCGGAGAGCAAGGCCTCCACCCCAGGGGCACAGCTGCTGTCCCGTCCCAGCGCTTGCTGGGCAAACTGACTAGGAGGCGGGGAGGAGAGAGCGTTTTTTTAGGGAAGAGAAAGGAAGACAGAGACATGCTGGAGAAGAGCGAGAATCCCGAGACAGCCAAGAGAGCTAATCTTACTCAGAACTCTGAGTATAAATGGTGTGAAAAACCACACTTTTCAAAACCACCTCTACAGAAAGACATTCACCCCACCCCCGACAGGCTGTCCCGGGACCTTCCACCCTGCGGCTGCTTTCAGAGTATCTGCTTGACACTTGTACTGTGCTCAGCTCGCAGTCACTCGAACAGGCCTGGGGAGGTTGAGCAGTGACTGCCTCTTTCTGTCTGCCCCGGACCCTCCCTCGGACTCCCCTGCCCCATCCCAGAGGCTCCTGCGGTGGCCCACTCAGGGAGAACAGTGTGGGCTCCAGAGCCAGACCGGCCGGTCCCGACCCTCCACAGTGTGTGGTCTTGGGCAAAGGCCCTGCACCCGCGTTTCCTCAACTACAAAAAAGGTTGCATAACAGAGCCTAACTCACGAGGTTGTTGGCTGTCAGATACAACACATGTACACACATGCCTTGCACAGTAACTGACAACTCCAGGAGCCTAAAAAAAAATAAAAACATCAGAAACCAGGAATAAAAACGAGTCATTACATTACCTGTCGTAATGACTGTTTCTGTGTGACGTTATGACTGACAACTGAAGTACTGACCAAAGACTCAAAACCGTCAATGGCACTTGGCTTTAGACATCTCACACAATTTCTAGGAATCGAGTAACAGGGCGAGACTCTTTTGTGCAAAGCAGGACAAAAAAACTCAGCCGTTTCCCGGTCAGTCACAAATTCAGCGGGACAGAAAATCCAACAGGCCTCTGAACACCGGATCTTCGGCCCCAAAGGAACCAACGCCCAGGGCAGTGATGAGACCACTGGCCACAGAGAAGCTGGGATGTCTTGGCTCTCTTATTCAGACTTTGCTTCCCAAACAAAGGAAGATAAATGGGAGCCAGCCCTTCTCCAGCTGGGCCCACAAAAGAGGCGGCACGGGGGAGCCTGAGAAGCACTGTGCACCCCCTCCACAGAAGAGCCAACGCCGAGATACTCACAGCTTGCTGAGACTTTCAAGCCCGGTAAAGGCCCCACTCGTGTCCTCTACTGTGCCCGAAATCTCGTTATGGTCCAGATCCCTAGGGAGGAGACAGAGAGAAGGCTCACCATCCAGCCTGAGTTCTCGACCCTCTTTAACACGAAGCGGGAAAATAGACACCCGCTCTGTCACCCGATGCCCAGCTGTAACGTACGGCCAACACGAGTGTGGCCACTGGGCCACAGGAACCCCGTTTTGCACGCCTTGCGGTGTAGCCTGGCCTTCTCGGCCTTCCCGCAAAGCCAAGGCACGCCTCAAACTCACAGCCACCCCAGCTCCGTGGGCTGCTCCCCAGTTGGGTAGGGCTGGGCCCTGGGTAAGGACAGGGTGCGGACAGCACGTGGGAAACCCCCCAAGAGCAGGCAACTGACCACGGGCACTGGGAATGGGAATGAGCCCGAGAGGTCTTTTGAGGCTCCTGTCTGCTCTCACACCAGCCAGAATCCCTTTCCTAGGCTTGACTGAGAAACTGCCGAAGGCACATGGAGGAAAGAGCGAAGAAAAGGGCCCCACACAGGGTCCTCCCTGGGGCCACTCCATGCTGGCAAGTGGGTTCGGAGGCCCGAGTCACCCCTCCTCACAGGGCCTGCACAGGCGCGGACTCGGAGCCAGGGACGACATCTGGGCGCTGAGTCAGACTTGTGACCCACTTGCCAGGGTTGGCGGATGAGGCCAACTTTTCAGCCCAGTCTCCTCCAACAATGCAGATCACAAGGCAGATGACTCAGCTCCCTCCCCCCCCTCCCCTCCCCCGGCTTCCAGGGCAGAGGACAGCGCCAGGCGATGCTCCCACCTGGCGACCAAGCCCCCCTCTCTGCCCCCACCAGCAGCCCCTCCAACATCCCCCCCACGGTTCTTGGCTCCTACCCCTTCCTCCGCCAAACCCTGGCTGAGGCAGGCCAGGAAGAGAAAGGGACACTGCTCTTGGCCCCATGGGAGCCTTCACAAGGAATGAGCACTGCCAGGAGGGAGGGGGGCCCCCGGCTGAGAGGCACAGTGCTCCTTCTGACCTTGATCTTACAGCAGGAGGCTCGGAGCCCTGAGATTCTGCTGCTGGAAGGGACCTCTCCTTTCAGCGGGTCTCTCCTTATTATCTTCACACTGAAAGCCGGGACCCAGGGCTGCCACTCTGTGTGCCTGTCTCCCAGCTCCTCACCCTGACTGCCAAAGCTTTTCTCTTCTTTCTGGCTCAATCTGAATGTCCCCGGCCTTGTTATTCAGGCCGTGCAAGCGCGAAGGCTGGCTGACCTCGGCTTCAATAGCCTGGCATCCGGGCTGTTTCACACTCCCCAACAACGGCCCAGCACTGAAGCCCGCTCTGCCCTCCCTGCCAGGTGCAAGTGCACAGGGCCTCCTGTCACACTGGAACAGGCCCTCCGGGCAGCGGGGCATGCTGGGAAGGCAGCTTCAGATCTACTACGACTGTCTGTGGAAAGCCATACACCCCTCTCTGGGGGCCTGGAAGTTCTCCAGAGCCAACAAAAGACAAATCTTAACTCCCAGGAAAACATCCTGAAGCAACTTCTGGCAACCCCACCTTATTAGGAATTTGAAAGAAAATGACATGAGTGCCTCTATTTTTTCAATGGCCCTACTGAAGTTCAAGGGAAGACAGAGGAGGCCCTAGATACCTCTCTTGAAATTGGGCCTCCTGGACACGGGTTGTGAAAGCACATGGGGAAGATTCGAGACTAGACAGACGGACCACACGGCTGCTCCCAACAAGGGGATCCCGGCATCCCAGCAAGGGCACGGCAGAATTACCGCTTGGTAACAGCAGGGTTTTGAGTCGTCGCCTCTATCGGCACCACCCTCGGGGGGACCGAGAGACGTTTCTCTGCCCCACTAGTTCTTTGCTGGACCCTCTGCACAAATCTGACTGCACAGCAACGAGAAGGGAACTCGGCAAGGTGGCATGTTTGCTCTATCCCGCCTTCCCAGCAGGGAACCCCTTCGTTCTGTCGACCCCACGATGAACGACGTACAAGACACGCAGGTTTTTGAGTCCCTTGAAGGCGCCTTCTGCGATGTGGCTGATGGAGTTGTGGCTGAGGCGCAGGATGCTCAAGCTACTCAGGTCTGCCAGGCTCTCCTCGTCCAGCCGGGTGAGATTATTGAAGGACAAAACCCTGGGGAAGGGAGGGGGAAGCAAACGTCACCAACGCGGCACAGGCTCATGCGAGGCCCAAGGGCCAGAGTGGTCGTGCAGCCAGAAACCCAGCAGGGCCCCACACCCATACAGTTAGGCTCCTGGAATACTCGTGCCAGCCACGGAGACCGGACAGCAGATCAGGCTGTGAGGACGACGCAAGGTCATACAACACCAGAACCCTAGGGTTCCAATCTCTCATGCTGGGGTCCGTGCGGGGGTCCTGACTCAGGCCATCAAAGACCACTCACGACTGTGGCCCGAGACCCTGGACGGGGAGCCCAGGAGGTTCTGACGGTGAGCAAGGGAGCCCAGCGAGAGTCCTGACATCGGCCAGCAGAGGGCGCCACCAGCCACTGCGTGGAACAAGCCTTCCTCCCACAACAGTGCGCCCGACCTGGGCGGCAGTCTCCGGTCCCCTTGCCCCCATCCAGGCCAGCCTGTAAGCGTGACATCCTGTAAGCAGGACAGGGAACATATCCCCCCAATCACACACCCCCCCAACCACACATCTGCCCCGAGCATCAGAATCAGACCTTCCTCCCAGCACGCCCTCATGAACCTTGACACCACACGGCCCTGGGTTGTTACTTAGTAGTCCTCCACCGTTGAAAAATGGGAAGTTTGGGTTGGGACAGGAAGAAGCCAAATAAACTCGGAGAAGATTTATGAGTTTTTAAAGGCAGCAGGAAGTAACATTCTTTCCCTCCTGAGAAGTCAGTCCTGGTGTCTGCCAGTCACAAAGACCTGGCAAGTGATCAAAATTACATCCTCACCTGCAATTAAAGCATTTAGCTTAAAGGAAGGACCAGAACGCTGGAAAGCAATCCTAAATCTGGCTCCGAGGTTACCAGACGTCGGGAAAACTGACAGGCTGGTCAAGGCATTTCCATGACCTCTCTGCCCCTTGTGAAGGGGAAAGACGGCTCCACATGGGCCACCTGCCAGAGAGGGGCACTGGGAACACTCCCTCACCAGCTGCCTCAAAACCTGGGGTGCACACAGCCTCCTCACTTAGCCACTGGCCTGGCTCAGGCCCGGGCAGCAACCAGCTGAGATCAGTCCTGGGAATTGGTGGGGGTGGGGGAGGTAGGGGGGCAGTGGGAGGGCGGGCGCATGGCCTGAGGCAGGAGATGGTCAGAAGCCATTCATTCAATACCACTTGAGAAGAGCAAGCCGCACTGCCCTGAATGTCTGGAAGCTAAATCTCAAGGGTTAACGCTAAGGCACACACTCACAAAATCCAAGGAGGGTACGTTCGAGGAAAGAGACGGGACTATGGGTTTTTGCATGAGATAATCACAGGTTCAGTGAAATACAAACTCCAGGTCATTGTGCAGTGGGTGTGGGGAGGAGGAAGGGGGAGAAGAGGGAAAGACAGACAAAAGCACCACCTGCAAAAGACTCAACACTGAGCTTAAACCACCCCCTTGCTGGCTGGGTGAAGTCAAGACAGACACAAGACACAAGCTTGGCACTTTTAACAGCCGTTCATTTCCGTGGGTGACTCTTTGCCTACAGTCAAGCCTAGAAAAAAAGAAAATCCACCCAGATCCTCTTAAAAAAAAAAAAAGCCCACAACCACAGTGGAGTAAACTGGAACTGAGAAACCTGGAGCGCGTTAAAGGGAAAGAGCCAACATGGTGAGGATCGACTTTTTCCCTCTAAGACCTCCTGTCTTCTGCACATGTTGAGAAACAGGGGGACACCGGCACGTCCAGCGGGGGGCCGGCGGTGCCACTGTCGCGGTCAATGACCCAGTGACGTGGCACAAGGCCCGGGCTCCGAGCGCCCGCGCCGGCCGGGCCCCTGGAGGCCGCCGTGCCTCAGGCCCGGGGCCGCCCGCTCCGGAGGGTCGCCCCCAGGCTCGGGCTCCCAGAGTCGCCGTGCACAGAGCCGAGGCGGGACACTTACAACTCCTGCAGCCTCTGGCAGAAGCTCCAGCCGTCACGGCTGATGCGGGCGATGGAGTTGCCGCTCAGGTGGAGCTGCTGCAGGGCCGACAGGCCGTAGAGCGAGCCGCTGTTCACCTCCACCAGGCTGTTGGACTCCAGGTGCCTGCAATGACAGGGCACGGGGGTGAGGGCGGCCCCTCTGCCTCAGACACGGGCGCGGGAGACGATGGGCAAACCCGACGGGGGGCCGCCAGTGTCCCGGTGGACTCGGGGTTCAGAGGGCAAGGGGACCCTGTTAGCCGACTCCAAGGGACCCAGGTGCACACGCGGGCACACCGCGCCCGGCAGCAGCCGAGCCCATTCAAGGAAGAGAAGAAGACAGAATGGTGGAGGGGAGGGACCTCTTATCCCCATCTGACAGGTAACGTGACGCTGAGGCAGGGAGGAGTGACGTATGACTTCCAAGATTCAGTCCCCAGCTCAGTGGGCAGCGAGGGGCCAGAATTCGAACCCAGGTCTGGTGCCCAGAGACACCTTCGCTCTGGGCTCAGGCTACTTGGATCGATATCCTAGTTTTGCCACTTTGCTGGCTGAATGAGGCAGGAACATCTATAATACGAAGAGACCCGAGGTGGCAACTTCACAGGGCTGATACGAGAAGCACACAGGAGAACGTGCGTCACAATTTCAGCACAGAGCCCAGCACTTAGGCCCCACCGGGTCGGTCAGGTGAGGACGTTCTTACGCTGCTTCTCGACCCTGCACACCCTAGCCCAGGACGACCGTCCTGGACTGGCCTCTTGCATAAAACGTACTAATTCCAATGTTGCCCCACGTTCAGTATCACAAGGTCTTTGGACAACCGGGTTCCGCCCTGTCTATCTCACTTTCCGCCACTGCCCAAAAGGTGAGCTCGTTTATAAATAACCTCTCGGGCAACACATCCCCCCGCACGGGATGAATCTGCTCAAACTAAAAACCAAATGGGACGTGCTAACTCCATTTTCTTCTGAGCCTTCTCTTTGAACGTCGGCATACCCAGTACATAAACACCTGGG
Source organism: Neofelis nebulosa (assembly GCF_028018385.1). Classification (NCBI taxonomy): domain Eukaryota; kingdom Metazoa; phylum Chordata; class Mammalia; order Carnivora; family Felidae; genus Neofelis; species Neofelis nebulosa. The sequence continues at coordinate 136,304,217 of NC_080785.1, read as the reverse complement.
ATTCCAGGTTCAAAACGACACTTGTAAGCACGTCAAGGGCAAGTGTTTCTGAACAGATACAGAGCTGAGGCCAATCAAAGGACCGGGAAGAAGGGGACCAGCAAGACGGCACCGCTAATGCGAATGCCCCCACCCCACAAAGTGTGTGGGTCTGGGGGTGGGCGGGAAGAGGCGCTCATCAGAGACGCTTCGGATAAACGAGCAGGGTGCAGAGCCGATGAAACCGGATGTGGGGTTTTTGTTCTCTGTCTCAGCTGCAAAGATAACAAAGGATGTGAACACAGTGATGTAACTGGTAAGACTGGAAAGGAGGGGCCAGGGGGTGGGGTCCTGAGCAAATTACATCGCTGACCACAACCCAAGAAATCTCCCGTTGACAAACGTAGACACAGTGGGATACGTCCTGGAACGTGGAAATAACCACGAACAAAACTCCACACAGAAAAACCAACAAGGAGGGGTGCCCCTGGCTGGCTCAGTCGGTGGAGTGTGCCACTCTTAATCTCACAGTTCTAAGTTCAAGCCCCATGTTGTCTGCAGAGATTAGTTAAACATAAAATAATGAAAAAAAGAGAAAAGAAAAACCAACCGGGAAAGGACTGTAAGTGACCGCCCCCTGGGAGCAGAACTGGGGGGAAGAGGACAGGGGAAGGGGACCCCCGGCTGCTTTTTTACCCTCATTTTACTCAGTTATGAGTGTATGTTACTTCCCGTTGAAAATAAACTAATTTAAATGTTTAAAAATGGAAGATCAGAGCCGCCTTTCCTGCCCTTCTCCATATGTCTTCCTGCCGTGGTTTTACGTGACTCGGCGCACAAGCGAGCTCTGGGGCCGCGCGCATCTGTCTGGAGAGCGCGCTCCCTGGATAAAAGCGGAACATCTGCGCCGAGCGACTTGATTAGCTCACGAAACATAAATAAATCTCCCAGGATGAACTATACATTTTAGGCCCACCTGCATCTCAAGACAGACTGTCAAATCCCCAACAGGGAGACAGGGAACTTCCTGCAGCATGGGGGAGAGGGGAGGGTGTGGGGTGGGGGCCCACTCTGCACCCCGCTGCTCACTGAGGATGCGGGGGGGCGGGGGGGGGCGGGGGGGAGGGGGGGGTGGAGCCCAGCAAAACGGCTCCCTCTCCCACCTTCACCAAGCTGCTTCCCTGACCAAACCCTGGGAGAAGACGACGCTCAGCTGGGGCAGAGTCCCCGAAGACAGGGAGCCGTGCTCGGCCAGAGCCCACACGGTGGGGGGGGCCCGCGGCCGGCTGAAGTCCGACGTGACCCCTCCGGGCAGGGGGCCGAAGGAACACACACAGGCCCGCGGCGCCCGGAACCCGGCGTCGCGCTTACAGCACGTGTATCCTGGACAGGCCCCAGAAGGCCCCGTCTGTGAGCTTGCTGATGTTGTTTCGCTGCAGCTTCAGCACCTCCAAACTCTCGAGCCCCTGGAATGTCAGGCCCTCGATGAGCCGGATCCGGTTCCTGTTGAGGTCCCTGAGGAGATGAAGACCGCGGGTTCAGAGGGCTCACGGCACGCACCCTGCCGACGCCTCCCACCGTTCCCACGCAGGCCCAGAAGCCCAGCCGGGAGAATCGCGGCGAGGATGGCCCAGCGGGGCTGCGACGTGTCTTACGGACACTCCTGCCCGCCACGCAGGCGCAGGCGCTGACGCTGACTGGGCCACAGCTGGTGGAGGAAGGAGCGCGCGGGGCTCCCCAGATGCTGGCCCCACCGCGCCCCCACGTGAGCAAATGCTCCACTTCCTCCCCAACTCTCCATGGCTTTGTAGTGAGGAGGTGGGTGTGACTCAGGATGTGAGCGTCTGAGGTGAGGTGTCTCTCAGCTCAGCAACAGAAATCCGTACCGGACGCCTCACCCCGGGAAAAACCGATCCACTGGGTGCCAAGTGGCAAGGACGCTTCCCACTGAAGGCACAAACAGGGTCCCCACTGATGGAGAGAAGGCAGTGCCCTTGGGCGAGGAGGGGGCTGACGCACCAGTGAAGCCCACACATTCGGCTTCCGACGCCAGCGTGATAAAACCTCAGTTGCCCAAAAGATTTCAGGAATCTGGGTGGGCTGGATCCATTAGTAACACTGGGGGAAGGGGAGGGGAGAACACAGAGCTAACCAGAAAGCCCTTGGTTTTCCCCAAATACTTCTGCAGTGTCTCATGACTCTGTCCCCCACACAACCTCCCGAGCATCAAGAGACCTTCTCCAGAGCTGAAGAGAGCAGAGTCAGAGCCTGGATCTAATGAGAGGGGGTGGGGTGTGTGTGTGTGTGTGTGTGTGTGTGTGTGTACACGTGTGCACAACACAGGCAGTGAGAGCTCTGGGGGGTGGGGGGCACACCGTCTTGCTACCAAATCTGGCCCCGAACAATCGGTGCGTTCTGTTTAAACCCAGTCTCCAATATCAGCTTCTTTTCCTGAAACGTTCTCTTCTAATACAAAGAGAATACAGGAAAATGAAAAACCAGGGAACAAACGGTCCACCGGGCTCTGGAAAACAGGTTTTCTTGATTCCAACCCTGTGCCATCTTAGGAGAGCATTCGGCCTCAGATATCAAAGAACTAAACAAATAAATGCTTTCTTCAAAAAAAAAAAAAAATCATAGTAGATGGAGACAGTCCATCTCGGTCTACACTAATTTCCTCTCAGACTGCTCAAAAAGTGTGGGACACCATAACGTCCACGGTACAGATTTTTTAATTTGAGAGAGAGCACACATGTGCAAGTGAGGAAGAGGGACAAGAGGGGAGAGAGAGTGAATCCCAAGTAGACCCCACAGTCAGTGTGAAACCCAATGCGGGGCTCGATCCCAAGACCGTGAGATCATGACCTGATCTGAAGTCAGGAGTCAGACACTCAACCGACTGAGCCACCATGGTACAGATTTTATGGGTACTTTAAAAAAAAACAACACAAATGGGGCGCCTGGGTGGCTCAGTCGGTTAAGCGTCCGACTTCGGCTCAGGTCACGATCTCGCGGTCCGTGAGTTCGAGCCCCGCGTCGGGCTCTGGGCTGACGGCTCGGAGCCTGGAGCCTGCTTCCGATTCTGTGTCTCCCTCTCTCTCTGCCCCTCCCCCGTTCATGCTCTGTCTCTCTCTGTCTCAAAAATAAATAAAAAACATTAAAAAAAAAAATTAAAAAAAAAAAAAAAAAAACCAACACAAAAAACCCCAAGATAAATAACCCAAGCCACACAGCCTAAGCATTAGCCAGGATCAGCTCACCAGCAGGACTCCTCATTTCATTTTGCAAAGTGCCAGTGAGGACAAGCATGTATATCCTCAGTGGATCTTTTTCTCAGCAACCTGAGGCAGCCCACAGGCACCAGACCCGGCTTCTAATTTGCTTTTATTAGGTGTCACCACAAGGCCATTAATGACGGCGTATGTAAAACCTGACGGGGAGTGAGGAAGGGGTCGCATTTGGAACGAGGTCCGTGGGGAACACTGGCCTCCACAGAGTTTGGCTAACCTTAATTAAAGTGCAGGTTTCTATACTCACAGTTGCGTCAGCCTGGGTAACTTGAATGCTTTCACAGGAAGCTGGGTGATCCTGTTTTTGCTCAAGCGAAGCATTACCAGCGACCGGGACAGGCCATCAAATGCTCCCGACTCCAGGCTGCCAATGCGATTGCTTGCCAGGTTGCTGGAAGGACAGAGGACAGAAAATGAAATGGTCAGAAGGGGGCTTCCCTCACCCCGTTACAGACACCGGAGTTGCCTGGGTTGGGGAGAAGCCAAAGCAACACCCAGAGGGGTGGGTTTCCAGGGACACATCAGTCACCTAAACTCCCGGATGGGGGAGCCAGGAGACTTAGGTGTCAGTACCCTCCACTTCAGGCCCTGGTGGAGGTGTCATTTCAGCCCCCCAGCATGCTGTGCTTGTGGCCAGGGCCTTCCGCTGGAGGGCCGGGGGGTCGACGTCAGTCACCTCCACCCCAGCACCCTCGCACCCCAGCCTGGCCGAGCACCGGCCGTCTCCAGAGCTACCTGCAGGAGTCCCTCAACACCCCCCAACCAAGAGTTAGGGGTCAAGGTTGGTGAGAAAAGCCCTAGGAATCAGAATGTCAACTTCCAGGCGAAGGGCAGAATGGATTTACTAATTTAGAGAAATAGTCTTAAATGTTAAAGTGGGTCTCACCACACAGCTTGATACGTATACAGATACATTTATATGTTTATACACACACACACACACACACACACACACACACACACGCACACACACTTACAAATGTGTCTAAACTGATTCATTTTAATCATTTGAAACGGTATCCAGAGAAACACTAGTGAAGGAGACCTGCACAGGATCCCTTCAATTCTGCAACGGGACGTCCACTTAGCGGATTATGTATGTAAAGGGCACCTCCCCTCACACCACACTACAATATACTAGGTTGCATCCGGGCTTTCCATGGTGCATAAATTCTATCAATAAAAAAAAAAAGAGAGAGAGAAAACAGAAAGGGAAGGAATGATACACTATTCCTATCAGAAGTCACTGCCATTGGGGCACCAGGGTGGCTCAGTCGGTTAAGCATCTGACTTCGGCTCAGGTCACGATCTCGTGGTTTGTGAGTTCGAGCCCCACATCGGGCTCTGTGCTGACAGCGCAGAGCCTGGAGCCTGCTTCAGATTCTGTGTGTGTCTCTCTCTCTGCCCCTCCCCCACTCATGCTCTGTCTCTCTCTCTGTCAAAAATAAATAAAAATTAAAAAAAAATTTTTTTTTTAAAGTTACTGTTACTACCTCTCGTTCTGTCTTCCCTGGACAAATGCTGCTCTTTGTAGCGCAAGGAAAAAGACCAGAGAGAGTCTGCTCCACCAGAGAAGGGAAGAGAAGCAGGCATTTCTTGCCTCCCCATCCGGCAGTGGCCCAGGCCACGGCACAAGAGGATTCTGTGCAAATGGGGCTGGACTGTGTGTTCTTAACACTCCCCATTACAGAAGAACAGTCTGTGGGATGAAGATACACACCGGCCAGTAGCTACCAAAATAGTCCCTCCTGCTTTCGTGCAGACGGAGGTCAATGTGATTCAGTTGAGCAGTTGCTGGTTCCTTCGTCCCAAGCGAGGGAATGCCAGGCGGTGGCTGGACACTTTCGCAAAGCCCTGAGTGGGGGCTGAGCACGGTCACACAGGCTTAACAGAGGCCAGGCCCCCCCCCCCTCCCCGTTTCCAAATCTGGTGCCTTGATGCAGCCTTAGAAAGAAATCACGCCCCCTCCTGGGGGTCTTGGAAAATCCCTGTGCCAAAGCCCTGGCCTCCCTCAGCTTAGGGGTCATAACGACCCCTAAACCAGCCTCATGGACGATCTCCAAAACGACTCAGGATCAGTAAAAGAACACAGGAAATGAAAACTCGTGTCATTTGAAGACCTCTCCGGAGCCTGGGTTTTTCGTTTCTTCTCCGAAGCACCATTTTTCTACCAGCAAGCCCAACAGGCTTTCACGGTTTTTCCTCCCTTCTACCATCCACTGGGTGTGAGAAGGGCTAGGACGATGGGCAGACGAGACACAGACCAGCAAAGAGGACAGGGCCGGGGAAGCCGCAGAAGGGAGTCAGGGCCTGCTCGAAGAGACCTCACGCCAGGCTTCGGGGGTCAGTGCCGCAGAGGCCAGCACCCACTGCTTCAGCCTCAGCAGGGAGGTCTCCCCACAGTGCTGTTTTCTAAGTGCCCCCGAACCTTCTCCCCAAGCAGCCCGGGGAAGGACAAAGAACATAGGCCCTCTATCAAGACAGACCTGTGTCTGAGGGCCAGACCCTCCCCTCAGCTGGTGGGTGTGAGAGGCCCCTTGCCAAGCTCTCCCTGTGCCCACCTCCACCCCTGCTGTCAGAGAAACGCCGCTCCTTAGGAAATGCTCTACACCTGTGCCCACGGGAGATAAGGAACCCGGGCGCCCTGCCGAGGGAGGCCAGAGGGGTGCGCCCACGCCCGGAGTCTCAGGCAGGCCGCGGGGTGGGAGAAGGACACGCGCACCCCGCGTGCACGCGGGTGGTGACGGCGGGGCACGGGCACTTACAGCTCCCTGATGTGCAGCCCCTGCGGAAAGCAGGCGCTCCGGATCTCCGTGATGTTGTTCGAGCTCAGGTCCAGCACTTCCAAGGAAAGGTAAGCCTTCAGCTGACTCCCCTCCACGCTGCGAATCTTATTGTGTTGCCTAAAACACACAAACGGACAAGGGGACCTGAGCGTGTCTTTCTGCAAGGGAACCATTATTCCCTCTACCCAACCCCCCCGCCCGGCCTCTTTTCACACGTCTTCCTCCCTGTTTTGCTCATTCAGAAAATTATAAGAGTGGTGTCACGTTTTCTTAGCGTTTATTTATTTTTGAGACAGAGAGGAAGAGCATGAGCAGGAAAGGGGGAGAGAGGGAGATCCAGAATCTAAACCAGGCTCCGAGTTCTGAGCTGTCAGCACAGAGCCCGATGTGGGGCTTGAACCCACAAACCACGAGATCATGGCCTGAGCCAGAGTCGGATGCTTAACCGACGGAGCCACCCAGGTGGTGCACCTGCCCTCCTTTAAAAAAAAAAAATTTTTTTTTTAAAATGATGGTAGCAATCTTAAAACGAGCTCTCCCATTCTTCTTGCTGTGACGTTATCACCTGCTGGCTGGCTGCTAAGGTATTGAATTCTCTGTCGATGACAAGTCTGTCCACCCAAACTCAAAGCCTAGGTTCTCCCCAAGGAGAAGCCCGCAGGAGTAATGTGGAAGGCCGCCATGCAAAGAACAGAGAGACCGCAACTCAGAACTGACCAGGGCGCTTTCCCGTAAGGAATGTGCCCGGTGGAACCAGCCAGCTCCTGGTGTGGTTCTCACTTAGCATCTTCAGAACGCAGCCCAGCCCCATCACTTAGGAGGCTGCAGGCTCCAGAGCACCGAGTTCAGGTCTCATCTAACTTAACCCATCGCCACGCACCACACATTTTGCCAGGTGTGAAGACAGGCACGAGGGATTTTTTCTTTTTTTTTAATGACACGATTCTGACAACCTAAGGGCAACAGGAACTGGGCGCTCAGTCTGGCCGGAATTGAATCCTCCGATCTTTCCGACTCGACCCCCTTGACAGTTTTGTTCCTCAGTTTCCTCGTATGGAAGACGGGGCCACCACCCCTTATTTCAGGCATACGGGAGACCCACTAAAGCAGACATTAACCCAAGCATTCGGAGTGTTTAACCCCTGCCCAAGGAAGGCAGTCTACCACCGTGACTTACTTGCACGTGTCGTCCTCCTGAAAAACCCACGGTCTAACCAACCGGCCAGTACCAGTTAATCAGGAGAAAGACAAGAAACACGGACAACGGCTGCAGGACACGGGGTGGCCCCCACCGTGGATTTGGCTCCGTGGGGCAGATTCAAACCCCAGCAGCCCTCGTCCCAATATTCAGATGCTTCGAAATGTGCTGGGGTTGTGCTGGTTCCAGGCCCTCACTCGGGCCAGTTTCTGAGTGAACAGCGTCAGGGGCCCCGGCCAATCAAAGCATTCTTGAACACAACACGAGTGAGCCAGGCGTCGCGTACCCGGTGGCATCTCTTTTAAACACACGCTTGGCCAAATCGGTTCCAGCAGGCATAAACGAGGCTCTCTCTCCCAGAAGCCCTGGGGCTTCTTGTCCGCTCCTTTGTGTTTTCACAACTCTCCCAGGCCCTGAACCCAACACCCATTTACAGGGGCACAACTCCAGACACGGGGAAGTCTCCCCAGAATGAAAGGCCGCTTTTCCCTTCGTGTCCCCTCCCCACCCCCCAGAAGCTATTTCCTTTGAGTTCTTTACAATGTGTCTAATAGAGATGGTCTCTTCAGTTTTCTGACTCCAAAAGAAAAAGAAAAAAAGAAAAGAAAACCTTTATCATGTTAAGTATGGGAAAGAAAGAACAAGAAATAAAGGCAGCAGAGCTGAGCCTCGTCCAGGAACTGTGAATGCAGGACCAAGGAGCCAGGAAGAGACGATGTGAAAGCAGGCAAGGAGCCCCAGTGCGGCCCCGAAGTGGGGCAGAAAGGGACCGTGCACACAGCAAGGGCCCACGGGACAGCTGCGAGCCCCCCGACATTTCTCTCACTGCGCCTCGTCTCTCAGTCTCTGCCTTTCATCTTACACCTGTCTTTGTCTTTCTTGCCAGTCTGTTTATTTAGCAACTCCAGCACGTTCTGTGGGACACCAGCCCCACTCTGGAGGAAGGCTACGGTAATGAGGATGGGGCTCTTTCACACGCTGTAGAGAGCTCCCCAGTTGGCCCAAGGGGCAGCCATGCGGATGAGACACAACAGAGCGTGGGAGTGAGGGTGTCGGAGGCAAGGTGGACGAAACGTGCCAGGAGCCGTGCTGAATTCTGCCAGACCAGCATGCGGGGTCCAGCTCTGGGGGCAGGACCGGACACTGGGGACAGACAGAGCACACCAGGCGAGGGCCCCCAGGCCACCCTGGGGAGCAGGGACTCCACGTGCCCGTGGTCGAGGAGAGACGGGGCAGCAACACAGACACAGACGCAAGAGAAGAGGACGAGAGGGGCCCACGGGAGCTGGAGATGACAGCTGGAGGCTGCATCAGTGATACTAAATATTCTGGTTTGCAAATATTAAAATACCCTGGTTAGGCTAGTGGCTATGCCTTCCATCCTTGTCCACATACGGACCACTCCCAACCCAGTAACCACAGAGATCCTTTAAGGCATCCCAAGAAATGGGGGGAAAACATTTGAAAATCATATATCTGATAAGGGATTAGTATCGAGAATATACAAAGAACTCCTACAATTCAACAACCAAAAACCCCAACAACCTGATTAAAAAATGGGCGAAGGACTTGAACAGATATTTCTCCGAAGATGGACAAGTGCATGGCCACTGAGCACAGGAAAAGATGCTCAATAGCACTAATCATTAGGGCAACGCAGTGAGAAACCACCTCACACCCATACGATGGCTACAAGCATGTAGGGAAAGAGGAACCACAACAAAGTGCTGAAGAAAATGCCAGGGTGGAACCTCAAAACATTAAAGAACTATTACGTGATCCAGCAGTGTTACCTCCGGCTATATATCCCAAAGGACTGAAAGCACATCTCAAAGACACATGCAGGGGCTCCTGGGGGGCTCAGTCGGTGAGGCGACCGACTTCAGCTCAGGTCATGATCTCGTGGTTCGTGGGTTTGAGCCCCGCGTCGGGCTCTGTGCTGACAGCTCAGAGCCTGGAGCCTGCTTCGGATTCTGTGTCTCTCTCTCTCTCTCTCTCTCTCTCTCTCTGCCCCTCCCCCATGCTCATGTGTTCTCTCTCTCAAAAGTAAATAAACATTTAAAAAAATTGAAAAAAATGAAAGACTTACACACACAGCCATGTTCAGAGCAACATTACACACAATACCCAGAAGGGGAAGCAGCCCAAATGTGCCTGGAGGGATGAGTGGATGAACACAGGGCCCCATACATGGACCACGGACTACTCTTCAGCCTTGAAAGGGGAATTCTGACCTGAGCTACAACATGGATGAATCTGGAGGGCATTGTCACGTGAAACCAAAAAAAGCCGATCACAGAAAGACAAATGCTGTTTGGTTCCACATCTGTGAGTTTCTTGGCGGAGTCAGATTCACTGAAGCAGAAAGTAGAGTAGTTCTTGGCCGGGCGGGAGGAGGCAGGAAAGGGGAGGTGTTCGATGGGTACAGAGGGTTAGTTTTGCAAGAGGGAAAAAGCCCTGGAAATTAGTTGCACACAATGAGCGTACTTCGCATTACCGAGCTTAAAAAAGGATCCCGATGGTAAATATTATCACGATATAAAAACCAAACCGAAAAACAAAGTCAGTTTACAAGAATCCACTGCCTACAACTCAAAAGATGGCTCTTGCATCTCATTTAGGACTAAGCCCTCACAACGGTCTCCAAAGCCCACGTGACTGCCACATAGCGCCCTGTTGTCTCTGCACTTTTCCTCACACACTGCCCCACATGGACCCTCTCCCACGCAGGCACACACCTGTCTCAGGACCTTTGCACTTGCCCTTCTCTCTGCATAGAATGCTCCTCCCTGCCCCCCGAGACCCATAGATGGTATCCCCTTAACCCTTTCCCATCTTATTCAAATGTCCTTGGCCATGTTCTCTAAACCCATAGGCTCCTTCACCCCATCTCTCTCTCACAAACACACACACACTTTCCACTATGCTTCCTATGGTATTTTTCCCAAAAGCTCTAATTATCACCTAATATACCCAGCAATATGCTTATTTCCAGTTTAACATCTTCCCTCCCACCAGGATGTGATTCAAAGAAGGCAGAGCTATCAGTCGGTTTTGTCCACCAATGTGTCTCCAACCACTGGAATGGTGTGAGGCACATAACAGGTGCTCAATAAATATGTGGTGAAAAAAAATGAATACGGGTTAAATTTCTGAATCCCACAGATCTGGGGCTCGCCAGCATTTCAACAGAAGAAAAGCCTGCAAGCAGATGAGTTCAGTTAGGGAACATGAAGGAAAGAAAGGGTGTCAACTGGCCTGTGGCAGCACGGCCCAGACAACACAAGACACTTGGCCCGCAGCAGCTCCAGGGGTCCTCAGGGCTTAAACACCCCTGTTCCCAGCTGCCAAGGACGCACTGCTTCTCCCCGCTGGACTAGGCTCTCTGCTCCACACTCTTTTTTGTTTTTAATTTTTACTTACTCATTTTGAGAGAGAGAGAGAGAGAGACAGAGACAGAGAGAGAGGGAGACACAGAATCCAAAGCAGGCTCCAGGCTCTGAGCTGTCAGCGCAGAGCCCAATGTGGGGCTCAAACTCACAAACCGTGAGATCATGACCTGAGCCGAAACCAAAGGCTGGATGCTCAACCGACTGAGTCACCCAGGCGCCCCTCTCTGCTCCACACTCTAGCCCAGAGCCCTGATCACATCCTTCCTGAACTCCGTGTACTCTGCAAAACTGACCACACAGTTCTGCGTTCCTGTGGACTCTGCCTCCCCTCCTTCTCAAAACAAGAATCCCAGCGGGTGAGAGGTCTCCGTGGACCGTGGCAACTCCACCCACGGCCAGGAGTTCTTCCTGGGCTGGGACTTGGCACAGCACAGAACATGCCGCGAGCACTGCCCTGCCTGAGTTCAAACCCCAGTTACACAACTTCCAGGCGTGAAGTTCAAGAGGAGCCTCATCTATAAAGCAACGTGTGAAGTTCCTATGCCCCATGGGTGATGTGACCTGACACATAGCAGTTGCTCAATAAAACCGGTTCTTGTTTTTATTAGTCATATTTGTATCCTCAGAGCCAGGCTCAGGACCTAGTTAGCGGGAGGTGCTCTGGCAAGAGAATGAATAAAATGAATGAATGACTGGATCCTGTCTACTCCTCTGCCCTTTCGGTGCGAGGAGGCAGGCCTGACTCCTCTCTCAGCAGTGAAGCGTTGACTCAGAGCTCTGCCTCTTAGCTGTGTGCATGAAACAAGCGTGCTCCGGCTAGAGAGCATCACACCCAACCACAGGGAGACCGGAGCGTCTTGGGGAGCTGTGCCTCAAAGTAAATCCCAGATGAAAGCTTCTGCAGGACTCCATGGCTAGAACCCTGATGGTTCCCCAACCAGCTGCATCACACCCCCTCCTCGCTCCTGCAGCCAAAGCATAGCTTATGTGCACACCCCTGACCCCAGCCCACCAAACTCTACCCTGCCCGCCCCCTATCCCGGGGGAAGTTGGCCTGTCCAAGCCACCCCCCTCCACGCACCCATCCATAAAGGCTCGAGCCGACAGCCAGTATTCAGGGGAAGCCCTCCTACCTCCTTGAGCGTAGACAGTTGGGAAAATGTGGTTGCTGCCCCGATCCCATCAGGTGGTCTACTTTCAAGCAACTGTCCGTGCTTTTTAATGCCACGTGCAAACACAGAAGCGGTCACCAGGTGACTCCTTTACCTAACTGCCCAGTTCCCAAATAAGTCCACACTCATCTAATTTCTGGGTCCCTGTTCAAGTTCCTTTTAGCAAGAGCTGGCCAATACCTCAACACCTATAGGCAGCAGGCCCTGGGCGAAAGCCTCAGGGAAATCACACGGCGATCTAAAGACAAAGGTACCGTTATTTTCTGTGCGTTACAGTGGAAGAAACTGAGGCTTAGAGATCCTGCTGCGATTCTCCTGAGGTCTCACACAGCTGAGAGACAAGGAGAACCAGAAGCAAACTCAGGGGAGCAGGACCCTCCGGCATGCCATCTGAGAGGCTCTCCCAGCAGAATTTTAAGAACCTCGTGCTGGATTCGATCCATAAACCTTCAGCAAAGCTTGGCTGGATCTGAATGCTAGCCGGCTACTTCCTGGTCACCTCAGACTGCTCTGGGTAATTAACTGGCCACCCAGCTTCCCGGAGTCCTGCGTGAGCAGCAAATCTGCAGAGGGCTTTGTGCGGGGGGGGGGGGGGGGGGGGCATCTCCGCGCACAACGCAGAGGAAGGGAAAGCGCTTATGCAGGACATTCTGCATAAGAAAGAAGAGAATAGTTGCTTTGAGACCATGTCTTTAGGGACCTGTATGTGCGAATGGCTACCTTTATTCTTAGGGAATGGAGAGCTGGGGAGGGATGCCCAGCCTGTCTCTGCCACTAAACCAAATTAGGGCGGTTCTGAGGTTGTGCGGCCGGCGAAGGGTGAAGGGCCCAACATTCGCCTCCACCCTGTGGCGGTTTACCCCTCAGGCTGCCCTCTGGGGCGAGGAGAACTTAATACAGCAGAAGTCTATTAAACCAACACCTGTTAAAGGCTTCAAAATAAAATCGGTCTTCAAAGGCAGAGAGCAGGCAAGATAAGCCCTCTCCACTTGGCTATGTTTTCAGAGCTGATGTTAAATTGGACGGTAAAACAGACAGAGGCATTTGAAACCAACATTTTAAACTTTTTATCCTAAGTGACTGCTCCACTATGGTTCTGTGAAAGCCTGGTTTATAAGGTATTCCCCTTGGTGGTGGAAAAGATCTCGTGTCACTAACAACAGCCACAAGAAAGGGCAACGAGATCAAAGGAGGCAGGGTCAAGGTGGGGCAAATGGATGGCAGCTGGTTCCTGAAGTTATGCACCTATTGTCTACACCGCAGGTCAACAAACGTCTTCTAGAATAGACCTGATGGTAAATATTTTAGGCTTGTGCATCATGTATGCTCTGTCACAAGTGCTCAACTCTGATGCTAGAGTGTAATATGACAATGGGTAAATGGATGAGTGTGACTGTTCCAGGAAAACTTTATTTACAAAAATAAGCTGAGGGCCACATGTGGCCCACTACCTACAGTTTACTGTCCCCTGGTCGACACTATAGCAACTACTGTGCGTCGGTGTGGGGAGTCCCCCAGCTTCCATTTCCAGCTCAGAGGCAGCTTAGCAACTGGTTTTGGTAAATCACTGTCGGCATCTGGTTTAACTGCCTACAAAATGGCAGTAAATGCCTCCCTACAGGGAAGAACCCTCCTATTGTTCCTCCAGGGCTCATGTCAGACATCACTAATTAGAATCTTTCCCACTGATGTCTTTTCTACCTCTTCAGGAAGTTGAATGGGACCTAAGTCTTCATCATTATTATATTCCTCCAAAGACAACCCGGGATCCTGCCTGGAGCCAGTGGAGACAGATAGGTGCAAAGGGTGATCTGAGAACAGCGATCCTCAGTTTATCCTTCCTCTCTTTAATTCTTCCAATTAGGCAGACACATTGAAGCTGGCCAATGCAAAGTCCTCACATTTAAGCAGGCACACCCTTCTGCTCTTCCAGAGAATGATGGTGACTCCCAGAAATCCACACTGACAACTCCCAGAGTATGAATTCTCACTGGTGACAACACATCTTCCGTGTTATCTCAGTCATCAAACTCTCCATACGTCTTACTTAACAGCATCAGCAAAATTCAAATTCCAGATCTCTCTCCGTTTGAACTTCTGGCTAAGAAATAGTTTCACACAATCTAGCCCCGAAATTGGGGGGCAGAGTCCCGCACCTGCCAGCACTGCCCCCACCCCGCACCTGCCACCAGGATCCCGGCTGGATGCTCCCACTCCACACCCTGCAGGCTCTGAGCACGAGAAGCACCCTGCACCCGGCCCAGCCCGTGGTGCCACAGAACTCGTGCTCTGGCTCTGCACCACCATACCTACAGCCCCCGCACAGGCACATGCGCTCGGTGACGCTGGGGTGGGGGGGCTGCCATAGTATTTTACAGCCCATACACGGAACCCACAGAAGACGAGACAGTTAGTGACCTCATCACCGATTTAGTGTAAAACCCAGCACGGGCCACAGAGGCCCTGATGCCTGCCTATGGGGGCTGGCCGCACTATGGCAAGCACCAGAAGATGCTACCCATTTCAGGAACGTGGATAAAGATGGTAATTTCTCCTTTGTTGAAAACTACAGCACCGCCCAACAGACCATATGGCCCAGTGGTGGCAGCTGTCCTATTTGTTTGTAAACGTTTTTATGGCAACCGCACGGGCATGTGGAGAAGTGCGTAAATTCCCAGCGCAGAGCTCGATGCGTTTTTACCAGGGCGTTCATCCGTGTGCCAACCACTCACATCGAGATGCAGAATGTGTGCGGCCTCCTTCCTGTCACTCTCCTAGTGGCCATTCTTCGCAGAGGGAACAGCTCTGTTCTACCCCCGGGGACTAATTTTGCCTACTTTGGGGCTTTATACGCATGGAATCATTCCAGATGTGTTCTTCAGCGTCCAGCCTTCACTCAACAGTATGTTCATGGGATCCGTCCTTGCCTTAGTAGGAAATTCCTTTTCGTCACTGTGTGATATGTCTATAGAGACAGTACACAGCGATTTATATTTTCTTCCACCATTGGTGGGCACTGAGTGATTTCCAGGGTGGGCTACTGCAAGAGTCCCAGCTGTGAACACACGTCTTTTGCATGTATCATTGGTGCACACTGGCATGCGTTTCTGGCAAGCATCAATGTCCAGGAGTGGCACTGTGGCGCAGTCACAGGGCATGCAAACGTTGTTCCCCCTTATCAAACACCGGCAGTTTTCTTTTCTTTACCCCCCCCCCCCCCCGCTTTTCGGTAGTTTTCTTTTAAACCAAATCCTCCAGAGTTGAAATGTGTCCGAAAAGTCATTTCATCCAAATGCCCTGTTGCGTGCTGCTTCATTCAGCCACACTGTCAGATGGCAACCACCCTCACGTGCCCCCCTGCCTGCACCTGTCCCCCACAAAAAGCCTCAAGAATACAGCCTGGGGCCACAGAGCAGGGCCAAGCCCGATCGAATCTTGTTCAGGTGTCAGAATGATTTTAAGTGGGCACCTAATGAGCACCAAAAAAGCAAAGAAGAGAAAATAATTCTGAGTCCCAAATTGGCAAGAAGTAATGTTATGCGAAGTACTGGGAAGAACACCACAAGCCACTTGAAATAAGAAGGTAAGGAGGTTCCAAAAAGAACAAGTGAGTGCAGAAGAGGTTTCCTAGGCCAGTGGGGAGAAGCTTCTCCTCTCGGAATGACGGTCCAAAGCATCGCCCTCTCACCAGCCTACTTTACATTCACCTTAAGAATGAGAACAAAACCATCTGCATAATAAATCTACTGCATAAACTGACCATTTTCTCTAAGAAACGAGCGACGCCTAAGAAACGGCCCAGCCTAGGGTGTTTGCTGGACAGGAAATGAGAGTCAGAATAAGCAGGTTTCTTTCTCTCTCTCTCTCTCTCTCTTCTTCTCACTACCCCCGCCGCCGCTGCTGGTGAATCATCAGTTCCCTGGGGAATTCTGGCAGATTCTCAGCCTGGCTGGAGATGACGTTCCCGATCTGTTTATTCAGGTGGAGATCGGATAAAAAACAAGAGTGGCCCAGTGGCGGGATAAACAGCCTCCGCCAGGCGGGGTCAACCCTTCCGAAGGCAGGACTGGGCTGTGTCAACCATCCTCCTGACCCCTTCACTTCCGTTAAGGTCACTGTCCCCTTAGGGTCTTCAACGAACTGTTTTAACTCCTCGCAAAGGAAACCTGATGTCCCATCCCCATGGGAGTGGGTGGCCCCAGGCACTTCGATGCAGGAGACCCCACTTGGTCCCCCCACCCTGACCTGACACACATCAAGCTGGAAGTCTAAGATCTGGAAGGAGGCAAGTTAGGCACGGCCAAGAGTTGGCAACCACAGTCCTGTAGAGTCTAGAGTGACCCACTCCATAAATGACTATAAGTCGTGAGGATCCCCATCCCAACTACTTCTGCCTTCCATTTTTACATGTGCAAACAAACACAAGAAAACCTCCTACGGAAATGGACACAGTTGAGCGAATGGAGCTAATCAAAAAAGGCTATCTTGGAATTTACAATTCCAATATAGGATATTCTGGAAAAGGCAAAACTATGGGGCCAATAAAAAGATCAGGACTTGCCACAGGTTATGGAAAGAGAAGGATGGAGAGGTGGAAAACACAGGGGATTTTCAGAGCAGTGAAACTACTCTGAATAAACGTGTAAATGATAAATACAGGCCGTGAAACGTTTACGGAAGCCCACAGAACGTAGAACAGCAGGCCCTAATGTCAACCAGAGGTTTACTTCATCATGTATCAATACTGGCCCATCCATTCTAACAAATTTACCACACTAAGGCAGAATGTTAACAGCAGAAACCAGAGGAGGAGGTATATAGGAAGTCTCCACATTCTCGATTCAATTTTTCTATAAACCTCAAAGCGCTCTAAGAGTCTATTAATTATGAACAGATTAAAACAAAGCTTCCTAAGGTATTAAGTAGTCCCATGGTCAACACATCATTAGAAAGGAATTAGAATTTTTAGCCCAACTTCTTTAGTGCTATATCCTTTGCACCCAGTCCCGTGCTTGGAACATAAATGGTGCTCAATAAATATTTATTGAATAATAAAATGAATTACAGCTTTAGTTCAGTCTCCTACATTCACCATCATAGACCTGAACAAAAAAAACGTTATTAGGTAAAAAACACTGAGGCAAGACCAACTATCCAATTAAGAAAATTTTTTGAAGAAATTAAAGGTGTAACCTGGAATTACCTTTATTAGATAGAAAAGCCATCATATTTAAAAAGAAAATGCCTAATAAAATGGACTTTGGGGTTAACTGCACTTCCCCCAGTTTAACCCCAAGCACAGACATTCGCTGATTAGCCAGGGCTGGTAAAGGGGGAACAGCTCTATTGATGGTGCAGCGGCCAACGGTCGGTCCGTCCATCCGTCGGTCCTTCCTGCATCCGGCAGCGGCGAGGAGTAACTCTACCCACCTTCCCCATCGTCCCTGGGCCACAGGGGGAAGGGCGATGAGGAACTCAAGTAGGAGTTCTTTCCGGGTCAAGGCCAACATGGCTGCTCAATTCTTTCAGCTTTCTTCTCACCTAAACCAACCCACACGTCCCTTGATTTCTTCTCCTTTTCCCCCTTGCCTTGGCAGCCTGCCGCCCTGCACACGGCTGGTGTTCCTCTCCGGCACCCTGGAGCCCTCACGGAGGAGGCGCCCTGCCTGCAGGTGCACAGAGCGTCAGGCTGTGGGTCCCTGTTCCGTGGAAGCACACACCCTGGCACAGCAGGGAGCACTGTGGGGGCCGCAGGAACGTTCTAGGCTCACCTGAGTTACTCTCATCACCACTGTCAAGGCCCATGTGTCTGGGCCTGTGTGCACTTGGCTCTGTCCCTCAAGGGCAGTAGGGAGGGAAACCAGTGCCCCCCACAAGGGGCTCCTGGCACAGACTGTTCCAGAAAGGAGGGGCTGGCCAAGAAAGGTGGGCAAGGCGGAGAGGTGGTGGCAGTGAGGAGCACGGGGTCAGAGAACCCCCTAAGGCCAGGCTCGGATCCCAGAAACTCTCGCCAAGGGGAGTCCCCCTAGCTCCTCGTGGACGATGTAAAGAAGCTGCATGGGGTGGATCTCCTCAAACTGAGGTCTTAACACCAAGAGGGTGGGGTGGAAACATCGCCCGGTCCCTGCCCTGTGACAGGGTACAGCTGCTACACCACACAGAGCAAGCACCTCTCCCCACACTTAATGCCGGGGAGCAGCAGGGAAGGGGGTGTGGGCACAGGGGTCACCTGAAAATCTACAACCAGCAACAGCCTTTGTCTTCGGCTACAACGGTTTCTGTCCCTGGGAGTCCTCACCAACCAGGACTTGAACACAGGTTCGTTTTGAGGAAAGACATACAGACCTTAGCACCTGCTTTTGCAAACTGACAGAAACCCAGAGAGGACTTCGGCTTCAACGCAAGGAGAAGTGCTTTTTTTTTTTGCTTTACACCATTTTGGCTTACAAAACGTTTCACAGGAACACTCTTCTTCCAGACAGCAGGGGAAACCTGTGAACCCCACCGTCCTCACAATTTCCAAACAAAACTTAATGTTCTCGTGGCTGCCCTCCCATGTCAGCCCTGGACACTCAGGATTCTGCCCATACCGTAATCTAGAGCAAAAGGCAGGGTGCACTGGGAAGTGATTCCCATGACCGCCACTCTCCCAAAGAAGCCAGCGGAAAAAGGATGGGAAATACCCTAGAACGTTTCTCTTGGACATAGCAGGATGACCACGGAATTTTTCCCATCCTCTCTTTTGCATATTATTTTCATGTGCTTTTTATGTAAGTAAATTAATCTGCTGTTTGACAAAGCTGTTAACACAACCTTAGACACCGAACTCTGGGACTTGATCCTTAAGTGTAGAAACGCTGGGCCTGCCTGACTGTCTGAGGCAGAGGGCCTTCAGGGGTGAACACGCCGAGGGGCTGGCCTCAGCGGTAGAGGCCTTCCTTCCCTGCGGGCCAGCAGGGCGGGGGCCCCGCCCATTCATCTCCAGGCCGGGATGGTGCTGGGTTCCAGAGTCTACTCTTGGACCCCGTGAATCCTGACAGTCTCGGGGCACAGAGCCTGCTCCAGGTGGTAAAAACTTCAAAGGGCCTTTGTAGTTGAAGCCTGGAATGGTGCCCTGGGGCCCCTGCAGCCTCCCGGAAACGGTTCCAACGCTCGACTGGGCTGCCTTTCACCCACCAAGAAGGCACACCACACTTCTTTGTGCAAACGGAGCAGTAGCATGGGCCATAACAGCAGGAAGAGGGGTCTCAAATGTAACAGCGTGTGAGAGCTTACCAGGAGCAGGCTCGGGCTAGCTCATTTAATCCTCACGACAAACCAAAGAATGGATACTGCTACGGTCCCCATTTCACAGACGGGGACGCTGAGGCACGGGAACGCGGCAGGAAGCAGCACGGCTAGGACGGGAGCCCAGTGGTGAGTCCTTGTCCCGCACTCCTCCTCCGTATGTGGTACTGCCTCATAATGGAAGCAGGTGGAAGAGGGCTTCCCTGGACAGTCCCCCGGGCCACTCACCTCCTCTCGGCACACTACAACCCCACGTCTGTGATTCCATCAGAGGCAGACCCAACTCTGCGCGCTCAGAGGGGGCTCGCGCCCCTGCCCGTCCACAGGCACATGTCAGCACATGGCTGCTGCCGGGCCTAGCCGGCCCTCTCCTACTTATACTCAAGAAGACTGGAGTGGTCCCTAAATGGGTGAGCCGAGCTCTTGACAGTATGACAGGACAACACTGGGCCTTCTCCAAGAAGCAGAAACTTGTTCACCCCCTGCTCTCTACCAGGCCACAGAAGGCACCTGTTAAACCAGGTTCAGAGACGTCAGGCCCTGGGTCTGGGGCCACCCAGCTCACCAGCAGGCAAGCGCGGGTCTCCTCTGACTCCAGGCTGTGCGGCTGTCTCAAGAGGAGAAGCACACAAGTTTTATCAGCCAGCCTGAGGTTAAGAGGACAGAAGACGTGTGTGTGGGTGCCAGGGTGGTCCTGCAATCCCTGGGAGGGTGGGGGGCACAGAAGGAGCCTCCTGGGCGCTTCCTTCCCATGCCAGCTTCCCAGTGGCTCGGGGGTTCCAGAAGAGGAGGAAGTGGCTTCTGCACTTGGCTGCACTTTCCAAGACAAGTCCCTCTCCCCTCTGGGAGTGATACCACTGATGTGCCTTTAAAAATAAAGCCAGGCCCGCTTCCTGCCCCATCTGGAAGCCTTTTGATCTCCCAGTCATATGATTTAGGGTATCTGTTAACCACGCAATTCCCCAGACCTTCAGCGTAGGATCCGACCGTACTTGGGGAGGGTTCAGGACGGGTACACGTGCGATTAGAGTTGGCCTTTGTAGGTTAGTCCTCATCGACCCTGAAGATGGTGAGCCCCGCTACAGCATCAACGCGGCCCCCTCTCCGGTGGTCCTGCTCTGCGCCTACGACCACGCCATCCCCTCGTCTTGCCTGTTACAGCTTCCTGCAGGAGTCTGCACTTGCTGTGTCTTTCTTGAAACCACAGGCTTCCAGTTTCTTCTTTGCTTCAGGTCGTTTTTTTGTTTTGTTTTTTTAATTTATCATCACAGACCCAAATGTGAGATGTAAACTACAAACTTTTAGAGAAAACACAGCAGAAAATCTTTGGGATCTAAAGCTAGGTAGGGGTGCCTGGGTGGTTCAATTGGTTAAGCATTTGACTCTTGATCAGCTCAGGTTGTGATCTCGAGGTTCGTGGGATCGAGCCCCGTGCTGGGCTCCTCGCTGTGAGTGAGGATTCTCTCTCTCTCTCTCTCTCTCTCTCTCTCTCTCTCTGCCCCCGCTCCACTCACGCGGTCTCTCTCTCAAATAAATAAAAGTTAAAAAAAAAAAAAAAAAAGCGACACCACCAAATGCTGGCCATGATGCAGAGAACCCAATCATTCGTTCCTCACTGATGGGAATTTAAGATGGTACATTCGTGCTGGAGAAGTGTGGTGGTTTCTTAAAGAGCTACACATACAAATATCACACAATGCAGCAATTAGGCTCTACAGCATGGGTCCCAGGAAAGTGAAAATTTACATGCACTCAAAACCTGCACATGAATGCTCACACCGGCTTTATTCTGAACAGCCCAAATGTGGACACACCCCGGATGTCCCTCGACAGGTGAATGGGTCAACGAAGTGCGGTGCATCCGTATCATGGGGTACTATTCTGTGATAACAGAAGTCACCTATTGATACATGCGACAACCTAGATGGATCTCCAGGGAACTGTGCTTCCAGACAAGAAGTCAGTCCCAAAAGGGTACAGGCTGTATAAACCCACTCGTATCCCATTCTTTAAATGAGAGTCATATACAGAGAACAAATTAGACACTGCCAAGGGCGTGGGGGCAGAAGGGAAATGGGGAAGCTTCCAAAGGCAAAATGAGGGATCATTCTGGGGATGGAGGTGTTCTGTATCTTGACTGTATCAAGGTCAATATCCTAGTTATAAAAAGCTTTCTATAATGTTACCACTGGGGTTAACTGGGTTAGGATATAAGAGGATCTTTCTACACTATTTTTTTGTTACAACTGCATGTGAATCTGTAATTATCTCAAAAGTAAAAGGTTTAAAACACCAAAGAAACATGTCACGATCTGCCTTGTGGAATCAGACAGAGGCCTCGGCAGAATTCACGGTGGAATCAGACAGCCAATCTGCTACCTCACTGGGTATTCCTACAAACCAGCAGAAACTTACTTCCTATGACTTACTTACTTCCTATGACTCCATTCAGAAAGCCTAACAGTGCTGGGCACTGCGGGATTTCTGAAACATTTCATATGGGTAAGCATGAAATGTTTAATTATTTCCTACTGTTCAGGAAAGGACAAGGGGGCCTGGTCTCCTGGTGAGAAGGGAGATGTTGACAAAGCCTGTTAGAAGACTGCACGGCCCTCGGCAGGCGGGGGGGGGGGGGGGGGGGGCGGGGGGGGGGGGCGCATCAGGAATGACCACCCGGTCCTGTGCCCTCTACTTCAGCCGAGGCCCCAGCACTGCCTGGCCGGGCAGGAGGGCTCGCTAGGTGGCCACACCTTGACCCGGGTCAGACTTGGACGGCCACACCGGAGATTCCCAAAGCACCATTCCTGAAACACTAGCTTTGGAGGGGTCCCATCAAACGGCTGTGGAATGTCTGCACACATCCGCCCTGTGGGTCCTTGCTGACCCCCCAAAGCAGGCCAGCCACAGGAAGGTACTGATGAGGACTCCGATAAAGATACCTTTCGTTCTGCTTGATTCTGCAGTTTGTAAATTTACGTGGTGCCACTCATCCCACACAACACAGGCTCGCTGAAGGTGGGAAACACCAAGCTCCATCCCCTCATTAGTAAAGGCTCTGACACATCCCGCAGCCAAGAAAACCGCTTATCTGTAACTCTGGGTTTTCTCAAGTTTCTTAGACAAGTAGTCAGGACGGGCTGGACGCATGCACGGACCGGCTGTGATTCTCCAGCTTCACTCTGGAGAAAGTCTTTCCCCAAACCATCTGGTGGCCCCTCACGGGTGAGCAGATGCCCGCAGGCCAGGGTAAGGGCAATTTCTTACCTAAAAAGCAGCCAGGTAAAGATTCAAACCTACAGCAAGGCCCACAGGGCCCACACTCCTCCCTCGAAGCCACACGGCCTGCCACGCAGTAGTTTCCACTACATCCTTCTCTCCTGTAATCCTCGGCCCAGCCTGCCAACACATCGGGGAAAAGCTAGTCCTATCTCTGGGCTGGAAAGAGCCATGCCTGCTGGAGGTCCCAACAGACCATTTCTGTTATCACTTGTCCCGAGGTGGTCCCGTCATCTCGATGATAAAGGTCTGGAACCACCCAGTATCTGCCCCGTGTTCCACGATCGTTTACTTTTGTACTGACCGATTTAGTGCTTTCATTTTTCGAACATGCCTACTATGTGCAGCTGCCGTAAAAAATAAAAATAAAAAAAGGCATATTTGACGGCAACACCGCCGTCCTCCTTACCCCACCCCTCATGCCCCAAACACGCACGGTGGAGTCGAGGAGAAAAACACAGATGTGACAGGTGCGTTGACAGATGGGGACTCGAGGGTGTGGGGGAGCAGGCTGAGAGGAGAACAGCCATATCGGACCACGGAGACACCACGAACGAGACACAGAATCCAAGACACGGCTTTCCACACGTGCAGTTTCGTGCAAAGATCAGGGCAGGAAGTGGTGACAGGGAGAAAGAAACGGAATCGGGACAAACGCGCAAGAGCTGAGACCTGATCTCGCAGGTAACGGGGAAGCCACAAAGGGATCCTTCGCTCTTTTCCTCAACAAATACAGACTGCAGGGCAACCACAAAGCAGGCAGTTCCCTGGGTGGTAAGCGTGGAACGTGGACTGAGGCTGGGGCTCCCTGGGTGTCTCGTGGGGAGGGAACAGCTGAGTCCGAGCACCTTTGGGACCGAGGCCAGGAGGAGCCCCTGGAGAGACGGGGCAGACCGCAAAAACTGGCTACGGTGCTACCCCCTGCGTCATTTAACCAGACTTCTCAACACCGTGCCCGGCGGGCCCACCGGACAGATCTCGGCACCATCCGAGCCTCTACGAGGACCCCAGGGTCCCACAGCCAGGTCCCACAGGCTGACAGGAGAGGACGCAGCCACGTGCCTTCTGGACACTGCTCAAACGTGGCTGATACAGCACCAGCTCCTTTCCTTACTGATGAGGGAAGAGCAGCTCAAGGAAGGCGCAGTGACTTGTGGAAGACCTTGCAGCAGGGTCTCTGGGCAGAGTCAGGGCTGGAAGCCAAGAGGCTGGACACTGGTTCCTCTCTGAAGGGTACCGGTGCTGACAAGGGGGAGGCCATGTGCACCAGGACAAAGGATGCTTCCTCCCCGCCCCTCGGAGTCAAGCACCTCTCACTGCAGGATGGCTTGCATTCTGGGGTCCAGAGGTAGGATGTGCTCTGACGGGTGATGTCCAGACGAGAGAGGCAGGTGGGGTCCTCGCCAGCCTGCGTTCTCTTCCCGGAGATGACCCAGGAAGCCACCAGGGCAGGGAGAGGATGCACCTTGGTCTCACTCAGGAAACCGATCTGATTACATCCACACTACACTGTACTCTGCTTTCTGAATCCATCTGCTTGGACGGTTTACTGTGTCTCTCAGAAGCTGGAGATCTTCTTCAGGGATCGGGGTACAGCGAAGACAGGCACTGGACTCTTACGTGGAACCGCACAATGGCTGGAGAACTGTTAACACACAGTGGAGAATGAGGGAGGGGGCAGGGCCAGCCTGGTCTGTGAGGAGCCCTCGGGGGCTAAAGGGGGGGATCACGCCACTGCCTGCGAGGGCAGGAGGAGCGGGGGCTCCTGGGACGGCCGGTCCTCACTCTGACTCCCAGAACCCAATAAAAATTACGAGGCAGGAAAACTTCACTATTTGTGTCGATAACCACTGTTTTTCTCCTTATAAAAAAGAACACACTGGATTTGGAACAACCACCACATTCTAAGAAGTCTCAGGCAATCTTTTCCCATCATTTCCAAAATCCTAGTTACTCTTTCCAACCTACGGAAGGGACTGATTCCAAACCCAGCCCTCACAAACCCCCATCACATACATCACGTGATCATCAAAAATCAACGTTAGCGCTAGACTCCTGCTGTATCCCAACAAGTATTTAAAAAAAAAAAGAACAGTCTTACTTTTGGAATTATGAAGAACAAGGTTTTTGAAAAGACTGAAGTAAGTTTTGCCTGTCATTTTACCATGAAGAGGGTTTTCCCCCCATCGTCAGGAAGGTTCTCTGACTTACAGGTGGAATCCACCTGAGAGATGGTATAGTAAACCAGCTTTCAGGGCGAAGAAATGACCTGGATTAGGCGGGGACCCACAGTCAAGCTCCGTGATCACCAAATGAGGTAGGCGTGTCCAACAGACCCCAAGGCCCGCCCCTGCGCACCCCAAAGGCAAGGCAGTTTCCTAGTAAGTGGATCACTTCACAGTGTCTTCCAAATAAATCAGTAGTAACAAGCTCAGACGGGGCCCCCAGGATCCTAAGTGCTAATCTGAAGGTCAGCCTTACCACTTACTTCCCCTCCGCCTGGAACAGAAAAAGAAAAAGGAGAGGACAGGAAGGTGGGGGAACCTGGCTACTCTCAGTGACAGGTATGAGAGGGAAGCAGAGAGGGGAAGACAATACCTTTCACTTGCGATTACCCAGCTTGGGCTCATCAAAACCTGGGCAGCGCATCGAAATGACCTCTAGAGAGCTTTAAGAAACCACCAGTGCCTGTGCCCAGGGTCCCTTCCTCCGCAGCCCCCCAGTCCAACGTTTTGATTTACACCGTCTGGGATGGAGCCTGGGCATCTAGGGTTTTTGTCTGTTTGTGTTTGGTTTTCAAGCTCCCCCGGTCATTCTACTGTTTAGCCAAGGATGACAGCCACTGCTTAGGGGTTTGCTTAGTGTTTCACGGGCTTGCTGCACCCAGCCCAGGTAAAGAAACAGCCAACAAGAGGAAGAAAACCAATGCTACCGATTCACCACTGAGCTCTTGTAATAGGAATTCACCTATGAGAAAGCTAAGGACCGCCCCCCCCCCCCCACACACACACAAATATGGGGATGATCTATAAACTTCAACTAGGTTGCAAGACAGGGAGCCATAATGGGTGTCTGCAAGTGAAGTCCCTTTTTTAGGGATGCAAACAGCCTCTGCGCCAGTCTGGCACCAACCCCCTCGGAACACAGCAGCAAGATCGGGCCAGCTCCATCTACACCGGAGGGAGCTCAGTAGAGAGGGTCCGTCTAAAATAGTATCTAGCAGGGGGCGCCTCGGCGGCTCAGTCGGTTAAGCGTCCAACTTCAGCCCAGGGCACGATCTCTCAGTGCGAAAGTGTGAGCCCCGGTTCGGGCTCTGTGCTGACAGCTCGGAGCCTGGAGCCTGCTTCCGATTCTGTGTCCATACCCCCTCTCTCTGTCCCTCTCGGAAATAAATAAACGTTAAAAATTTAAAATAGTATCCAGCACGTGGTATTCAGTGAATCCTCACAGCCTGCTGTATCGGAAACTACCTCTGTCTGGGGAAGTAAACTGAGGCCCAGAGAACACAGCAAAGGCGAGGATGAAGACAGGCTTAAGCGGAGATCCTTTTGAGCCAGAGGCTTCTTTAACCACCATGCAGAGCAGCCCCTCCCCATAACGCCCTATGATGCAGTCATTGATGGAAGCTGGTAACACCCATCTGCACCTACCTTTTGCTTCAGTTACTTGGGGGAGGGAGCCTTGGACTCTACAAGCTTATCTGACAGCAGCCCAGCCATGTCCTTCCCCAACAATAAAATGTCTCTTAGCCCCCAAAGAGACTCTCCACCCACACAGCTGGGCAGAGACCAGTGGCCTCGAGGAAGGACACCTCATGCATGCCATAGAGCTGCCTGCTACCAGCCCTCACACACGCTGTCCGAGCTCCTGGTTGAAGGAGTTGAGGAGAAAGCACCACAGATTGGCACCTTTATCTCAGCTGTTTGGGCTTGAAAGGCATCCAGGAAGTGAGGAAACGGTGCGGGAATTTGCCTGGAAGCTGTGTGTTCGAGGCAGGTGGCCGCTGTCCGACAGGCTGCTGGAACATGTGCACTCTCCATCCAGGGAGACCTGACAACAGACTTGTTTTCCTTCTCGGCGCCCCTAAAACATGGGCAACCGTAATCGGCTCAGAATAACTAACCTGCGGGTGTGACCAGGTCGTGAGGGGAGGGGCAGCCTGTTGTTCGGGACAGGAGAAGGAATTCCTGTGACTCTACATTCACTAATGAAAATCACCGAGGGGCTGCTGAGAGTCCGATCACCTGACAGCAATGTGGCAGAGGCCGGCACTCGGCTTTAAGAGATGCCTCTGCCCTGGGTCAAGCATCTCATCTGCACTGCTGAGCAGCCTGGCTGCAGTCCCCAGGCCTCTCCCTCCTGACACAATTTGATAGGTCGACACGTGACATTACAACATCCTACCAGGCTCCCAGACCACATACTTCCATGTACACAGGGAGTGCAAAACCCAAAGGTGGACAGAAGAGAACTCAAGATCCACCTGTGCCACTTACTGTGTGACCTCAGGCAACTTTCTTGCCCTCTCTGTGCCTCAGGTGCCTCATCGGTCAAATGTGCTTAGAACAGACCCTATGCCGTCTCCAGGGACTGCAGAGGCAATATAATGGGAGGAGGCCTGTGAAGGCACCTGGAGCAGGGCCCTCCATCAGGGAACCACACAGACTGAGTTTCATCTCGGAAGGTGGAACCCTAAGAGAAGGCTGATGTTTTATTTATTTTTTTTTTTAATTTTTTTTCAACGTTTTTTATTTATTTTTTTGGGACAGAGAGAGACAGAGCATGAACAGGGGAGGGGCAGAGAGAGAGGGAGACACAGAATCGGAAACAGGCTCCAGGCTCCGAGCCATCAGCCCAGAGCCTGACGCGGGGCTCGAACTCACAGACCGCGAGATCGTGACCTGGCTGAAGTCGGACGCTTAACCGACTGCGCCACCCAGGCGCCCCGAGGCTGATGTTTTTTGATCACTTCCGAATGGCAAAGAAACGGCGATTTTGTATGACTCCATGTAATGAGTAAAAACTCTTCTACCTTGAAGAACCCCTGCCTTTGGATAAGCAGGGTGAATCTAATATTCCCTCCATAACGCCCAACAATGACAGACCTTATGAAAGGAAGGCCTAGCATAAACGCAAACACATTTCTTCCACTTGGGCTATAAAAGCTGAAAATGGCTCCCAGGTGTGAGCAGACACAATAGGCCCTGCCTTCTCTGCAAGGTCACCACGCAGGTCAAAGTCAAGCCAGCCATTTTCGGATTAACTGCACACGCTCATGAGGCTTCCCCAGCGGTAAGTGGATTACAGAAGCCACCTGCAGGAAGTGGGCGAGAGGGAGGAGGAGGAGGAGGAAATGGTCCCAGTTGGAAACGGACTGTTGATACGGCCAGCTCCTTTCACATGGGAGAGAGGGGGACTCTCGTGCAACCCCGGAAAGCGGCTCGCCTCCAGGCTGGGGCTCACCGAGCCCTGGAGGGCGTTCAGCACCCACCGCGGCGAGGACAGGCACTTCCCTGCAAGAGCCTGCACACCTCCCCAGCTTCCCTGTGCTCCCTGGATCTCACGCCCCACCGAGAGCTTACTGGTCATGAGAGAAAATGAGAAAGGAGAGTGAGTTCCCAAAAAAGAAGTGACCTCCATGGCCACACTCCTATTTCACCGGCCTCCCCTTCCTCGGCTCCCCAGACCCACAGCTGGTGTTCGCTTCACTTTCTCAGCAAATGACTTGCAGATGACCGCTCATCTGGCTGACTCACTACCCCCACTCACAAAGAAATCAAAAAAAAAAAAAAAAAAAAAAAAAAGGGAAGAAAAGACAGAAGGAAAATGACAAGTCATGACTGTGTGTAATTTGGCAGGCGTGCGGGGAGGGGGGGGAGCCGGAGATCCTTTCCCAGAGAAAGGCTCCCTTGGACTGGGGGCAAGAGGCAGCCTGCACGACAGAACCCCTGGGAAGTTTCCGGGACAGAGGGCTGCTCTCCCTTGTAAAGTGCGTGTTTAATTTTCTATCCGGAGGCTCACTGGTGGTATCCAGCCGGTGCAGGGTCTGCGTTTCTAAGAACCGAGGGGTCCTTCTCTGCCTTCCAACAGAAGCGTGCTGGCCCTTCGCAGCAGCCTGCCTGCTGACAAAGGCAAACACGGGAATTGGGCGGACTGGCCTTAAAATGGAACTAGCCATGTCCCGTTCGTCCTCCCCCAAGCACCCGACACATTGGGCATCGGTCCAGCTTGCCAGGTGCTCCATCTGACGCCTGTAACTTACACTCTCTTGTGGGGGGAGAGAAAGGAGATCCACGTAAGGAGGAGCCTCAGCTAAAATGTCTGGGAAACTTCCCCCTCTTACACCAACCGTGTCTGTGTCAGCGGGGAAAAGCCCTCCTTACGGGCCTCCCCAGCCCTCGCTTGCATTATGGCTGTGCCCCCAGCTTTCTCTGCAGCTGGCCTGCGGGTTCCTCGAGGGCAGAAACCCCAGCCTGGGAGACATGTGTGGTCACACTGGGCTTCACCTCACGGGAGCCCCTGCCGCACTGCACGTGAGCCCCTGGTCTCTCTCCATCCTGAACCCCCCTAAGCCTCCTCCCCGGTCATGTCTTTTGCTCGGTGATGAGCAGGATGACGGCCTGGCCATAGCAGAAGGCAGGGAAACCAGGAGGTGAGTAACCGGGGAGGGGGGTGGGGTGCGGAGCAGCTGTGGGCCCTGGGTTTTGATCCCCCCCTTAGGGCAGGGGATGACTGCCCACCTCTCGGACCCTCCCTCTCACTTCCACCTGGAACAAAGCAGTGCACCATTCCTGACTTAGGCGGGGGCCAAGATTCATCTGGAAGCAGTGCCTGAATCGGCAGGAAGGTCAGTGCTAAGAGCACCTGCCGGCTACGGCTCTTCCTGCGCAGGGCGGCGGGGTGCTACGCTGAGCCGAGCCGTTCGTACCCGCACGCAGAGGCAGGAACAGGTCTCCCACCAGGCTGTTCACTCAGCACTGCGTGCCTCTGTGGTAACTGGGGAAGGTTGGCTGGGAGACCACAGCCATCACCAATACACAGCAAATTAAGTGACAGACTTCTAACAGCCAGAGCCCTTCTGCCCCTGCTCATTCATTGTCCACTGCCCCCAGCACCGTCATCAGAAGTAAATGCCTAACCAGGATTTTGAGCCCCACTGTTCCAAACAAATGCCTTTGCCACACCTGCAACATGAGGAAGTTGTCTAAGTAGCCTACTGCCCTCCAAAAGTTAAGCAGCTTTGTAACGACTCCACACGTGAGTCTTGGAGGGCCGCTCCGTCCACCCCATCCCTGTGTGAGCCCAAGCCTTCTAGGTGATTCTGACAGGTGGCTCAGTTTGAGAATCACACAGGTGATGGGGAAGCCACCATCTCCCAGGGGAATGGCTGTGATGTTTCATCCAGAGCAAAGATTCGGTTCACACCAACAATCTCGGAGCAAACAAGGCAGAAAGTGAGCATGTCTCTGAAGACACAGGAGAGGAAGCACAGCCCCCTTTTTATACATAATGTGTTTTCTGACTAGGGCTATAGCTTCCCTTTAGTGTCTGGGAAATGAACAGGCTGCAGACTGCTCAAGAAACAAGGACAGTCACTTAAACTCAACTTGGGACTTTTTTTTTTTTGAGAGACAGAATGAGAGAGAGTGAGCGCGCACATGTGATAGAACATGAACGGGGCGGGGCAGAGAGAGGAGGAGAGAGAATCCCCCGCAGGCTCTGCACTATCAACACAGAGCCCAACAGGGGGCTCAGTCTCACGAACCGTGAGATCATGACCTGAGCCCAAATCAAGCGTCGAATGCTCAACCGACTGAGCCACCCAGATGCCCCGTCGACTTGGGACTTTTACACACAACTTTGCTCAGTTCTTGCCGAAAGTGTCTCAGTCACTGTGAACTCCACACTCCTGATGAGAATGCATGAAAAGACGCCAATGACCCAGACAGGGTATCCTTTTACACCAAAACCAAAACCGACTGGCCTTCCTTCACCAGCCCGGCTGAAGGGTATTCTCAGGTGGAGGGCGCATCTCTGAAGCAGAATGGGGAAAGAGCGACCCAATTCTACAGTTTCTAAGAAACGTGATTTAAGTCCGCTCTTAACCTCATGATTTGTGGACACTTCAGCAAATTCCTCTACAGGAAGGGTGATGATCCCTCCCCTTCAGGAGAACAGCTACCCCCCACCTCACCTCTCACACACACACCTGCAGTCCCCCGTCCCCATGGGTCCAGCTACGATCAGTACACAAAGAGTTTCACAGTCCTAGATTACCACTCAACATTTCTAGATCAACTATTATTTCTGACTTCTGGTGATAAACATGGTACGTAAAAAGAAAACGTTTTAACGTCAATTCTCTGTTATGTCTGCAGATGATGATGACCTTCCTCAAGATGAGGCAATATGGAAAAGTTAAAAAAATTTTTTTTAATGTTTCTTTTTGAGAGAGAGAGAGACAGAGTGTGAGTGGGGGAGGGGCAGAGAGACAGAGGGAGACACAGAATCTGAAACAGGCTCCAGGCTCTGAGCTGTCAGCACAGAGCCCGACGAGGGGCCTGAACTCATGAACCATGAGATCATGACCTGAGCAGAAGTCGGATGCTCAACCGACGGAACCACCCAGGTGCCCAAGGGTTTCCTTTTTTTTTTTTTTTAAATAAATTTTTTTAATGTTTATTTATTTTTGAGAGAGAGACAGAGCATGAGCCAGGGGAGGGGAGGAGAGAGAGGGAGACACAGAATCCGAAGCAGGCTCCAGGCTTCGAGCTGTCAGCACAGAGCCCGACGCGGGGCTCGAACCCACGAACCGTGGTGAGATCATGACCTGAGCTGAAGTCAGACACTTAATCAACTGAGCCACCCACGCACCCCAAGAGAAAGTTTTAAAGGCAGCTAATTGAAGAGAAAGACAAGAGGCCTCATCCCAACTCACTAGATGGAGGCGCGCTCTCTCTTTCTCTCTCTCTCTCTCTCTCTCTCTCTCTCTCTCTCTCTCTCACACACACACACACACACACACACACACTTCTAGGAGCCCCAGCCAGCTATGTATTACGCAGCGTAATGTCACTTGTACTGTACCCCTGATCACTAACAACCTGGCTCAAATCTCCAAGAGGAGCCTCACTTCTGAAGCTGAGTTCTGATTCCCTTTCTCCATGGCTTCTGAGCCCTCTGAGAGAGTAATTCCTCCCCTCCGCCCTGAGCGACCATGGCCTCCGAATCCTCATCACCGCCTCCCCAGGGAGGCCTGCTCTTTAATTACACTTTAATGTGAACTGATCTTTGCTTTAATGAGCCTGTAAAGAAGATTGATCTGGGGCCTCTTTTTTCCTAGAGGTTTACCAGGCAGGCACGTGGAGAGTTAAGTACTACTATTGATTTGACTTCCCCAGAAGAATCAGCAGAGAAGAGCCAGCCCTCCATCCTTCACGGCCTCGGCCTCGGGCTCACTCAGCTCCACCCAGGGCTCCTACCACTTAACTGGCTCTGAGTGGGGTCACAGACAGGACACCAGGTTTCATTTGTGCCAGGTTCTATTCTCCGTAAGTTACAATAAAGAAATGTTAAATACACCATCCCTGTTATTTAATCAATTCTTCTTTAGCTAAGAAGAGGTCGCAACAAAATGTGTAACTGTGGAGATTTACACCCACCTCCGATATTTTTATTTATTCACATTCTAAGTCTTCCAGATACACCTGCTAACATGAGAGAAAAATACTTTTCTCAAAAACAAGTTAGTTTTTAGATTAGTGACTGCCATCTAAGGAGATGGGGGAAATCACTGCCTAAAGGGCATGAGGTTTGTTTTCAAGGTTATGAGAATGTTCTGGAATTAGAAATTGGTTGGGGTGCCGGTTAAGTGTCTGACTTCGGCTCAGGTCATGAATTCGCGGTTCCTAGGTTCAAGCCCCATGTAGGGCTCTGCTGAGAGCTCAGACCCTGGAGCCTGCTTCAGATTCTGTGTCTCCCTCTCTCTCTGCTCCTCCCCTGCTCTCTCTCTCTCTCTCTCAAAATAAGCATTAAAAATTAAAAAAAAAAAAGAAACTGGTGATAGCTAACACTGAGAATGTACTAAAAAGCCGCTCTAAAGTGCTTAAAGCAGCGGGTTTTACATTATGATAATTTTATCTCAATAAAAAAATTGTTTTCACAAAAAATTTTTTCAAGACTAGAAGTAAAAGGTGTTTTGATGTGTTTTCAAATACAACAGAAACCTAAGGGATTTTAAAAGTACTATTACAGGGTCGCCTGGGTGGCTCAGTCGGTTGAGCCTGTGACTTTGGCTCAGGTCATGATCTCACGGTTCGTGAGTTCGAGCCCCAAGTCATTGAGCTCTGTGCAGGCAGCTCAGAGCCTGAAGCCTGCTTTGGATTTTGCGTCTCCCTCTCTTTCTGCCCCTTGCCCGTTTACACACTCTCTCTTGATAATAAATAAACATTAAAAAAAAAAAAAAAAGTACTATTACAGAGTCCCAAGCAATTGTGTGCAACTAATCTCCACCTAGCTCTCCGGTCTGACCTAGGCCAAAAGTGGAGGAAAATGAATGAAAACACATGGTTAAGGGACAAGGTCTAAAATATACATCAACTGGGGGACATTTGGCTGGCTCAGTAGGCAGAGGATGCGACTCTCGGTCTCAGGGTTGTGAGTTCGAGCCCCATGTGAGCTCGAGCCCCATGTTGGGGAGAGAGATTAGTTAAAAAAGCAAACAAAAAACAACTACACACACACACACACACACACACACACACACACACACACACACACACTCCAACTGGAAAAGAAGTCACCTGGACAAAGCCCAGGGCTGAATGGGAAACATGTTACAGCTGACACGCATGAGACAAAGAGCTGCCCTGCTTTAAAGCTAATGTCGATTTCACAGCAAGCTTTTTACTCCCAGGACTGAAAAAAGTCCAACTGCTTCGACTGTAACCAATCTTCTCAATGATACAAGTGCAGTAACACCACAGGAAAAGCGGAAATTTTTCTTCACCAGAAATGTCACTTATGCATCAGACAAAATTACTGTTGCCGTGGGAATCGTAACATGAGTTTCCTGGACCTCAAATTAAAAAAAAAAAAAATCCAAAAAACAGACACATAAAAATCTACCAGCAGATTTTGCCCCCGTTTAACAAAACTCTGTTTTCTTCTGAGAACTGTTTTATCAAATTAGCTCCCTCACTCCCCAACCCAATCCTATTAACAGCTTTCCTTGAGTTTCATGCTTTTTTGTTATTAAGAACAAATGGCTTTGGCATTACCCTCAACGCAACACAAATAAATCTGCTCTCTGACAAATACTTTAATTGAATTAGATTCCTTTAATCAGAAAGTATTAACCAATTGAAATTATACTTAGCGACTTCAGTTCCCAAAACTCCGCAAAAGTTTGTTTTGAGGCTCCGATAGTAAAGCCAGATGAAAACAAACCTTTTCCCGTGACGCCCTCCCAACCGTGACCCCTGGGAAGGAGGCCCCGAAGTCGGGGGCTGCCAAGCACCGTCGTGTGAGCGAGGAGCCGGGTTGCGGGCGTGGACACGAGACACTGGAAACCAAGCATGGAGATGATGAGCTCGTTTGCAGAGGCAAACAAAATCCGGAGGCAAAAGTAATCACAGGCATCGGAGCTGCAAACCCCAAACCCAGACTTCTGCGGAAAGCCAGAGGGCTGCACGAGTGGTTATAGGATGCCAGTCCTGGTCGTTTCTCTTGTGGCGTTACTGCCCCCACTCCCAGTTTCCAGGTCACAGATGGACTACAGAAGCTGCAAGGGGTCCTTGTACCATCTGTCTCAGCCCCTTCATTCAACACACGAACAGAAGCGACCTGTCCCAGGTCACAACATCAGCCGGAGCTCGGCATATGCCTGGTCCGTCCTTTCCCTGATGCACCTACCTATGAGCGTGTCCCAAGAAAGCTGTGCTGGCTTCTCTACCTCGGGTGGCCTCAGCCATCTGGTCCCTTCGCACATTTTTATTATTTTTCAGATCCTCTGCCTGCCCACAAAGGGAAGGCGAGATGGAAATAAGAATGTGGGGACCGGGGATATTAAATGAGAAACTTACTGACCTCCGTGACCTGCGACATTTTCACACACTATGTCAGGGGCTTCCCAGACGGGACAGCATTGAATCCTCGTGAGGTCCCTCTCTGATGGCATCTGGGCCCCAACGTTGGGGCACAGAAGGTACCTACTACGTGTTTGCTGAATGTATGACACTTTTTAATTCACTGTTTCTAAAGAGCCACAGACACACCAGCAAAACAGGCTCTTCAAGGCCTGACAGACTGGAATTATCATGTGAACAGAGGTGCTAAGGGCTTCACGGGCCAGGTGCTCACTGCTTACTTTCTCCCCTGTCCTTTGCTTGGTCCCCTTGACAAACAGCAAGGCATGAAGGACGGAAGCAAAACTATCTACGCAGATGGCATGCTGTGAACCTAGCTTTGCAGGCACTAAACCCAGGGAACACAGGCCCCCCCCCCTCCCCCCAAGAGAAAAGGAAGATAAAGACCCTTCAGTTTCTGTAGTTCCAGAGAAATCATTGACCAAGTCAGATGGAGACCAGCTTCAGGCCAAAGAAGCAGCTGCCAATACTAACCGGCATTTTCCAAACTCCATTGAAACCAGGAGGGAGTCTTTATTTTTTTCCCCTGCTTTACAAAGTTTAACGCTGTCTAATTGGAAGAGCAGGAACGAGGCCAACCGGCCCCACTGGCTCCAGGCACTTGGGCCAAGGAACAGAAATGTATTTTTAGTCAGTAGAGCAAAGCGTGATTCAAAGTGCACCAGGCCCTCGGGGCACACTGGGGGCCCTGCCCGTCTCTGGCACAGGGAGGCACAGAGTCACCTGCCACACGCCAGCACCCAGCGCACGGGGGCAGATGAAGGAAAAGAGCACAAGCTCGGGCATCGGTGTCCAGTCTCAGTCCCACCTCTCCACTGTGCAACTTACAGGAACTCAGGGAGCCTCGGTCTCCTGTTGGTGACAGGAAGATGTTCTGTGTCCCTGGTTTCCTCACCAAGCGAAGAGCAAGGGGCCTGAAGGCAGTGTGTCTCACACTTGGATGAGTGTGCAAAGGGCCAGGATTCCAGCAGGGCAGGGCTAGGATGGGGCGTGAGATTCTGCATTTCTAATGAGCTCAGTGCCGACAGCACATTGCTGGCCCGGGAACCACACTTTAAGTAGCAAGAAGTTAAAAGCACCGTCTAGTGCTTTGCTCTATGAATATACAAGCGAGCATCACATCCTTAATTCGCCTCAGGTATGGGTAACTTAGGGAATTTAGCCCACAGGTAAACACTTTCCAGATGCTGGACACACAGGCAAATGGGTCCAAAGACAGAGTTAGACCCTTGCCTGTCCGTCTTGGGCCAGAAGGCCACAATCTTCTTTCTATCACATCACAGAAATGAGGACTGACTCACACATCCTGTGGCCCTACAGGTAAGATCATGCCAATGCCCAAGGGGCTATGTGACAAGTAGCCACAAGCCAGAAGCAGCAGCCCCCATCCGTCTAACACCTGCTATGTTTGTGCATGACGCCTGAGTCGTGTATACTACACTGCACTTCTCCCCAACCTCTGGCTCACTTTCCCCATGTGTACAATGGGTTAAGGAAATTTTCTGCCAACAAGGAACATGAGGTCTGGAGGGAGAGAGCGGTTGGTCAGGACATGGAGCTGGGGCCGCAATTCTAACCCCTTGCTCTCTCAACCCTGCAAGGCCTTGAATAGGGGTAAGACCAAGACCACATCTT
This sequence comes from Neofelis nebulosa, assembly GCF_028018385.1. Taxonomy (NCBI): domain Eukaryota; kingdom Metazoa; phylum Chordata; class Mammalia; order Carnivora; family Felidae; genus Neofelis; species Neofelis nebulosa. Next base: position 136,268,056 of record NC_080785.1, on the reverse strand, counting down.
GTAAGGACAGAGCACCTCCTGATCACAGGGCCTGCTGCGAGCAGAAACCTGACACCTGTGAGCTCCAACAGCCATCATAAGGATGATGTCTTCCCAAGTCCCTCTGCTCTGCCTGTCAAGCCTTGGTGTCGAGAAAAGGTACTTGCAGATGAGCGAACGAGTTGTATATAATACCAGCAAAATCAAAACCAAAGGAAAATAGGGCTGGAACAGAAAAAGGAAATTCAGTGTGAAGACAGCAGTGCTCCGCTGAGGAAGCTGCCCACAGAATCTGGCGGAAAAATTGCTGGACTCACAATGGTTCATCTGGAAAGACCCCTGGTCAGGCGTCAAGCAAGCAAGCACCTGTAGCGGAGGGCTAGAGTGGGCGTACCTCCCAGGCAAAGGCTCCTAGTGGCTCACACAGTAACACGCCCCCACAGCATCCCTCCTTTCTCTTCCATTCCAGTCCCTTTACAGTCTTTCTCTTTTCCAGTGTGTTGTCTAACGCTTGACCACGTCGACTACTTCCGTACTTCCAGGCTGATTTCAGACGCCTGGGGGGATTCTCTTTTTGAAAGCGGTACAAGTGAACTGGGTCACGTTCCCAGATTTTGTGCCACAAACAGAAGCTCACTGTCTTGTAATTCACATGGCTTCCTTTAATCATAGTTCGTTCACTCTAAGTTACAGTTTAACCACAAGGACCAAGAAATGTCCTAATTCTATGTACCTCTGGCCATGGATAAGACCAATTTCCCACCCCCGTCCCCACATTTGGTGAGGCAAATCCTCCAGGTTTTAGCTCTGCAAACCCCACAAGAGCATGCAAGGCATTTGTCACGAGCATTAGGGCTATGTGAAGAAAGGCTGTTCTCCACCAGTGAGCATGGGGACCCAAGTGTTCTGCCACCAAACGTCAGCAAGAGAACACCACGGCCTCATGAGCCCAGGGTTCCCCGTGTGGCACCACTTACAGAAAGAGAGAGACGACGTGGGATGAAGCAGCACCCAGGGACGGTATGGCTGTCAGCTCGTTGTTATTGAGGTACCTGTGAAAACAATAAGAAATTCATCATTTAAATTAGCCGGAAATTTCCTACTGCAAAGTAAACAAAAAAAACAGTGCTGAGTTGGCTACTGTGAGACGATATTACAATGTTCGATACAAGATAAAGAATTTTAAAAGGACTTTTGAAAGGTAGAGAAGTCCCGTGAGGTCACAAAACCCAACTACGTACGTGTCACAGCCACGGTTTAGCGATAAACACTCAGGGGAAGTTACCGGTCTTCCAGATTCTCATCTAGCTCAGAAATCGGCACTAGCAAACAAGGATCCAGGACAAGAGCACAGAGACCGTCGACGAGAATGCTCCTTGTGGGCTCAGTCTGCAAAGGCCTTGGAGAGAAAGACCATCCCTCCCTGGTTGTTTTTACGTGTCTGTGACATGGAGCTCTGCAAATTTCAGCTCTGCCCTCAGCCAAGGGCAGACACCTCGCACCCAGAGCTGCCTCCTCACCCATGGTTGGAGTTCCCAGGAGCCTGGGACACGCGGGCCAGTTATCCCAGTGCCTCGGCTGTGCAATAAATAACAAGGAAGCTGGACTCGTGCAGTCTCATCTACTTGTGATTCCAGCCTCCCTGAACTCTGATGAAGCCTCCAAGCACGTTTTCCAGGAATGCATACATATAGACACACACTGCTTCACGAAGACGTTTTGAAAATCCTCCACAGACCAGATGTGCTCTCCAAGACCCTTTCTGGCTCCAACAGTGTAAATCTGTGTTTCCAGAGTTCTTACCTCTTAATGAACGGGAAAGCCCACAAACCCAAAACACAGTTCGCTGGGTCTGCCCCCCCCCCCCCCAGAGGCTTTGCAATCCAGCCTCCTTACGTGAACATGTATTTCCAAATCTGGGAAGACCCAAAATCAGACTTGCAAAGTGAGCCCAAAAATCCTTAAAGAAGGGGCGCCTGGGTGGCGCAGTCGGTTAAGCGTCCGACTTCAGCCAGGTCACGATCTCACGGTCCGTGAGTTCGAGCCCCGCGTCGGGCTCTGGGCTGATGGCTCGGAGCCTGGAGCCTGTTTCCGATTCTGTGTCTCCCTCTCTCTCTGCCCCTCCCCCGTTCATGCTCTCTCTCTCTGTCCCAAAAATAAATTAAAAAAAAAACGTTGAAAAAAAAATCCTTAAAGAAGCCAGAGCACAGTGATCCAGCTTTCTGCCGGGTGACAGGCTGGAAAGAAACTGTATCTGAGATGCAGAATCAAACGGGTAAGGCTGAGTTATCTTCTATTTTGTTTAAGGGTGTGTCTTACATGGACCATCTTGTTACCATTTGAAGACAAGGCCACTGAAACGGCAGCTGCACTCATACAAGTATACAGCTAGCCTTTGCTTGAATAGAATAGTCTGGTTTTCTGCCATCTTCTATAGATATGAATGGGAAGGGGGAAAAAAAAAAGGAAAAGGCCTTGAATCATCCCATTTGCTTTCTGCAGTGCCAGAGCCGGTCAGAGATGAGGCTTGGCAATTACTGGGCCGTGGGACACAGAATGTCTGTTTCAATAGCTTCATGACTGAAGCATCTGGCAGAGAGAAAGCAGATCCGTATCATGTGGCAAATCCCTTCTTCACTTAAAGGGCCCTTGTCTGTGTATTGAAGTAGACAATTAATTACTTTAACAGCCTCTTATCTGACTGCCCCCGGAATCAGATGGTTTCTGCTTCACCTCTTTGCTCCTCCAATGATGCAGCGATCCATTTCCTAGCTTGATGCAGGGATGATGAACACTCTCCATCGCTTTTAATCTCTCCTGATACCTTTTCACGGTATCATCCACACACTTATTACTAGAGGAGACCCTCAGATCTTCACAGAGCAAGAAAAACTAAGGTCAGGGCCTGCTGCCAATAAGGTAGCGTGCATAAGACCTCTTCAGTGCCTAGAGATCTATTCTACAACCCAGGTGATGGGGCCTAAGAATACTAATGTTGGTAGCAGCTAACCCACAGAGGGGCTCTTATGTGCCAGGCATGGCTCTAAGAGCTCTTCAGTGTATTAACTCATCTTTAGACCCTGAGGGGGTAAGTCCATGCACATTCCTGTCGCACCAAAGGGGAAATGGAAATGCTGAAATGTCGAATAATTTGACGGTCATCTGCATTAAGTGGAGGGGCCCAGGAAGTGTAGCCGTCAAGTTTAGGTCCTTAACCACTCACTACCCTTTATTTCTTTGTAATTACAATAGCAACTCCCCATGCATGATGCAACTTCATTACAACTCTGAGTTAGGTACCAGGTTCCACGACTGATCCTTCCCCTACAGCTACATGCTGTAAGTCAGGTTCCGGTTGCCATCACAAGGCTAAGGCCACACAAATAGGGGCGCAGAGATAGAGCTGAACCCAGGAATGACTACAAATCAGAGGAGAGCAATGAGTGGAAACGCCGACAGGACATGAGGCTCCTAAGCCCTCAGGTGACATGTGGTTGTGCTTCACTCTGCTGGAACAAACAGCAGGGACCTCTCTGCAGGAGAACGTGTGCTCAACGAGATCCATCTAGGCCAGCCCCACTGCACACATGATAGACTGCTCCGCCCAATTTCACAGAAATCAATGAATGAGGAAAAGAGGCAGCATTGACTCAACTGCTGAAAGTGGAGTGCACAGGGACAGAGGACCAGTGCTACAGATAAAGGGGGCCCTGCAGATCTAGAGTGGAGGCTCCGAGCGAACAGATTTAGGCAGAGATCATGGGCTGTCTCTCAACAGGGCCGTGCCATTTACACAGCGGACAGTTGGAGCCCCAAGGAGAGGAATGGCATGGCACGTGTGCCCCTCCATCAGTCCTAAGAACCGCGAGCTGGATGGAAGCCCATCGGCGTCACCGGTGCTGGCTTTCTCTCTGTGCACTCATGCCCTGTAGGCATTATGACAGTATCCTCAGAAGGCAGCGAAGACTGCACTCACTCTGAGACAGGACCGACTTGCCAGACGGAAATAGAGACTGGTCAAAAATAGCACGGCCAGAGCTCGGACGGAAAGTTTAGCACAGTCTCCACGAATAAGCAAACTGGAGGAATTTAGGACAGGCCTTGATGAAGTCTTCTGAGTATGTAGGGTTGTGCAGTTCGCTACCCTGCATACTCCCCCCACATTTGCTCCCAGCCAAGGCCCTAAAAATCCTCAAAAGTCTGGCTTCTTGAACTGCCTTTTCCTGATGATCCAGGGACCAAGAAGTCCCTCACTCAGGTGCTTTTGGACCACGAATCATGGCCCAAGCCTGGAGCTGGAACAGGTGTAAAGAAGGTAAATGGGGCTACAAGGACTGCCTGACCCTGGGCAGAACCTGGAGGTGGGCCTTTGCCACCTCAGCCATCATAAGGTCCGCAGAGGCCTTCTGGGCTCTTACTGAAATTTCTAGTTACTGGGCTTGCTGAAAGATGCAAAACGTTAAAGAGGGCATTCATTTCAGAGTACTTTAATTATTATTATTAATTCATTCAAATGAGGCTTCAACAAACAATGAAAAACAAAGCCAAGAGGTGACTGTGGATTACAGTGCTTTTTGGCCTTTGTGTATTGCTGTATTATTTATTGAATTGCTAATATACTCACACAGAGAAAGTTTCAAACTGTTTCCAAAAAAAAAAACCAAAAAAACACCAGGAATATCCAGTAAAAAATGAAGCTTCCTTGCAATTCAGTCCCCTGGTCTGCCTCCAAGAGGAAGCGCCCGCCGCTAGCTCCTAAAGACCGTGCACGTGTTTTTCTTTTACAAAGATATGCGTGAACTATACGGACTGGTCTGCAGGACCCTTTTCCTGAGTCATGTATCTTGCAGACCTCCATCATTCTTCGCCACCTGCTGAGAACTCCTCTGTTGGCATCAATGAACTATCATTTATTTAGCCAATCCACTATTGGCTGTTTCCAAACACAAAGAGAGCTGCAATTAATAACAAAGTTGGGCAGGAGGCTGAAATTTCAGTTAGCCTTGCTTCTTCAAAGGGAAGAAGTCCTCCCTAGCAGGTAGGAGTACAGACTTTGGAGGCAGACCACTTCATCAATAACTATTATCAGGGCTTTTAGCTACTTGAGAATTAGGTACACTAAATTATGACTCCGGCAAGACTTTATGATGTAGAGTTTCTATCTCAGATGGCCAGATGTATTTTTTTTTTTTTTTGTATAGTGATTGAGGATATAATCACCGTAAGTTAACAATTATAAGCAATACGGGTGAACTCTATGCACCGGGCTCTCTGCTGAATGGTTACAAGCACTATCTCACTGAATAACATGTCAATCCTTTAAGGAAGGTACTAAATGATCACCCTACCTTAAAAGATGAAACTGAGGCACAGTTACAGAGCAGCCAAGTGTGGATAATTAGGAGGGAATTTTACAGCTAAGATTTTCTTTTTTAATACTTATGCATTTATCTGGAGAGGGAGGGAGCATGTGTGTGCACTCCAGTGGGAAGGGGAAGAGAGAGAGAGAGAGAGAGACAGAGCGAGGGAGAGAGAAGCCCAGGCAAGTTCTACACTGTCCCCGCAGAGCCCGACGCGGGACTCGAACTCATGAACCCCTAGCCAAAATCAAGAGAGTCGGACCCTTAACCGACTGAGTCACCCAGGCGCCCCTACAGCTCAGATTTTCAAATCGGACAGCCCTGGGTTTATTCAACCTCAGTCCTACCCTTTAGCAAGTGAATGGCCTCCAGCATGCTCCTTAACCTAACTGTGCCTTAGTTTCCTCTTCGAAAAAATGTAAACAGCACAAGTATCAACTTCATAGGGTTGTGGCAGGACCTGGCTGAAATAATTAAACCTAGCGGCTTCGGCCAGAGCCAGAAATAGAGTGAATGCTTAACAGGTGGTGGTAATTCACAGCCAAGTAGCTGCGCCTCAAAAAGCTAGCCCTCGTTATTTCCCTCCTCCCTCCCACACACTGAGGGGTGACACATCAGAGGGTGAGCCCTAAATACCCAAAGGCAGGGCACACTCAGGCTCCCTGGCCGCCCTGAGGAACACTTCAGGTCGACGGCCCTGGAAAGCACGCAGCAGCGCCCACAGGGAGCACTGGCGGGCCAGGCGGCGGTCACGTGACCCGCATGCAGTTCTTAAAGAGGACGGTATAAATAGCCCCTCTTATTAATAGAGAAGCCTGGCCGTCCAGGCCCCCTGGCTGGAGGCCCTCCGGGTGGGTTTTCCTCAGAGCTGTGGGCAGTGAAGGCCGTGTGGCTTGGCAGCAGCTGCTCGAGTGTCCCTGCGGCCTCTAGGGGCCTCCAACAGGCTTGCTTTCTGGCTCCAAGCGGCCAGCAATGGACTGTGGTTCTGGGCCTCCAAAATAAAACCACTGCTAAACCACCGCCTGCTTGCTTGGCCAGCCTGTGGTTCCCCTCTCGCTGAGGTTTCCAGACTCAGAGGGCTGTGCAGGGGTTAGGAGAGCTGACAGCTCCCGGGAAAGCCTCGAACCCAGTTAGTTTAGAAGCAATTTGTAGGCCAACTAGAGCTTTCTGCTTTACTTCCAAGTTGTCTCCCACCTCCCCACTCCTCCCCTCCTCACAGCCCCTTGACTCTCTGCTTCCAGGATGGATTAGAACTCCCTCTGGCAAACGCCTGGATCTTTATCAGCGACAAGTTCCACTGCTCTGGGCTCCAGGGAACCCGCCTACTAGTCCATCCCAGTGTGACACGAGGGACAGCAGGTGGTCACGGTGGTAGAAGGCTCAACCAACTGGCCCTTCAGGGTTTGGTTCTTAATAATGCACCAAGCTTGGGGGTTGTGTGGCTCCCAAAGTAGCAGAAGGGAAACGACACAGTACCTCCCCATGTGCGAGGCCTTGGACCTCACTTCCAATGAACAACTACAGTACTATCGATAACGTGCCCACATACATCCATGCTGCAGAAAGGGAAAAGCAGCAATGAGCTGCTAGGTAACTTGTCGAGGGACGCAGACTGGTGAGGGGCACAGCCAGAACTCAAACACAGGTCTGTCTGCTACTAAAATGTGTGTCTTTCCCACTAGGTCACATGGTATCCGAGAGATGCGGTCTGTCTTTGCGACTACACGCAGGAAGGTAGTGTTGCCACACAAGGCACGGGACAGGCGTCCGCCTGGGGGAGCGCAGGCCCTGCTAACCACTTGCTGTGCAATTCCAGCCAAGCCCCCACACTTCGGTTCCTTCAACTGAAGTCCTGCAAAGGTGGCAGTGACAGCAAGGAGCAGAGCAGCGCTTAGGCCGATGGCTAGCAAAGGTCTACCCTCACGAGAGCATTCGCGGGACGGAGGAGGACAGTCACACAGATGACAAACAGCACAGGACGCGGGTAGGAGCCTCACGCTGCTCACAAATGGCGATAGCCATTCTGAGGAGGGAGAAAAGTGCAGCCGGAGGGAGAAGAGGCTGGACAAGGAGGACAGTGCACGGGGGACAAGGGGTCCGGAGGAGTAAGAAGAAACAGTCTGGACCTAGAAAGAGAAGACTGGCAAAGAAAGAGTGATACCAGGAGATAAACACTGGATTTTCGGTCTTTCAAATCTTCAGGTGAAGGCTGCAGGTTAAGCGAGGTGTGCGGGAAGTTAGGGCAGCACGCTCTAGCGTTCCACTTAAGCGCAGGTCTGGGGCTCAAACGGACTGGAGTTCAACTCTCAGCTTCACCACCCTTCCAACACTGTGCAGGTTTATTTAGCCTCTCTGAGCTTCTGTTTCCTCCTCTGTTAAGTGGAGGAAGTCACTGTGAAGAAAGTAATTTGTGTCACAGAGGTGGAACAGGGACTGCGTGAGGTAGCACTCACCCAGGGGTTTGGCTCGGGCGCTGCTACGATGGCTGGACTGTTGCCAGGCAAGAAAATTATTTTAAGACTCATAACCAGCACCCCCAGTGAAGGAAACAGGTGGAAGTCCGATGCTCGCAGTTCCAGATCTGGGTGGGGTGTAAGTTCCAAAAAGCACCAAGCAGAAGGGAACGAAAAGCCAGAGGTCAAGGGATCCAAAGCAAAAGCGGAAAGCCCACGTGGGGAAGGAAGAAATGTAACAAGAGAGCTGGAGAGAGAACAACATGGAAAATGTTCGCCGGAGCATCCGGCACAAGTCCAGTTGATGACGGTCAATGATGGTTCCAACTATAACCCAATACAGCCCTCCAGGACCCAAGCCCTGGTCACAGCCCCTCCTGTCATGCATGCCAGGCACAGTCTCTGGTCCTGTTCCTTCCTGGAGCCCTGAATTTATATTTCCTCTAGCCTGCATCATTCACATCAGTTCAGGTGTGACCCTCCTGACCACCGGCGCTCCGTTACCACACCTCCATAATTTTAAAAGAAAAGAGCCTATGACCCTGTCCTATTCCCCCCTTAACACTTACCACCAGTACATCTTACTATTTCCTTGTCCAGCATATGTCTTCCCCCACCTTAACATAAGCTCTGTGAGAGGAGAGATTTGTCAGTAGGGCTGGGACTGGGTCAAGTGGGGCAGGACACACAGCGGGGCATGCCCAAAACCTCAGTGGCCAGGATCAAAGATATTTTAACGCGGTGTTCTTAAAACATCAAAATGAATGCAAAACAAAATCCACGACAAACAAAATATCAAGGTTTTCACATCAAGACAGGGTCATATCTTCGACAGTGCTGTGTCAATTCGTGCTAGAGACTGGAGCCAAAGGAAAGATCAGGAATGCTGATCCTGACTTTACGTAAACCGTGTGTTTTATTCACCAAAGATTTTGTCTTGCCTTTGTGTTGAAATTTTTATTTATTTGCTTATTTTCTTTGAATGTCTCTTTTTGAGAGCGCGTGTGTGTCAGTGGGGGAGGGGCAGAGAGAGGGAGAGAGAGAATCCCAAGCAGGCTCTGTGTCGTCGGCACGGAGCCCAACTCCAGGCCCGAACTCTCACACTGTGAGATCATGACCTGAGCTGGAATCAAGAGTGGGACGCTTAACTGACCACGTATTGGTATTTTCAACACTGTATTAAAACATTCTTCATCTCGGATGCGGAGTTTGTGGCATGCCCTTAACCGTGAGCACCTGACATCAACACCTCACTTGCCTCACCACAGTCGTAGCTCCCATCTGTCTGCCCTACTCGTTCCTGTATCCCCAGCGCCCAGAGAAGTGCCTGGCACACAGGAAGTACTCAAGTCAATGTTAAATGAAAGCTTAAATGATGCCAAGAGAAATACCCCAATTTCAATTTTGTCCAATTCTAAAAGAAAACCTCTACGCTTTGAGACTTAACACACAGAGTCGAATATCCTAACCACGAATGGTAAAGACAGCCTAGGTCCAGAAAAGGCACTGGCTCCTTGATGGACAGGGTTAATCACGCTGGGCGACCGTGATGGGCTCAAGTGTGTCTCCTTAAAATCCCTATTTTGAAGTCCTAGCCCTCAACACCTCAGAATGTGACTATATTGGGAGACAGAGCCTTTAAAGAACTTGCTGAGGTAAAATGAGGTCATATGGATGGGCCCTGACCCAATACGATTGTGTGTCCTTTTAAGAAGAGGACATTTGGACGCACACAAGAGGCACCAGGGACACACCCATCTGAAGGAAATGCCACAAGGAGAGGCGGCGAGGAGGGGGCCATCACAAGCCCAGGAAAGAGCCTCGCAGGAAACCAACCTGCCAGGATCTTGGTCTTGGTCCTCCAGCCTCCACAACTGGGAGAAAATAAGTTTCTGTTGCTTACATAACAATAGTCTGTTGTATTTAATTACGGTAAATTAGTGCAGTGACCTACCTCAGACTTCTTTGCTCCCTCCAATGGCTGTTGACCTTATAGGAAAATTAAGGTCCTGGACAGAGTATTCCCAAGGGCTCCTTCCAACTATGAAGTTCTTTTACTTTGGAAGTTTAAACATTTTTTTAAAGAGACATAGAAGTCATAAACACAATTTGGACAATGTGGACACGGGGGTTGGGGGTAGCTACACCAGCTAATGAAATTAAATTTCCTCTAGATAAATCACCCAGCAATGAAATCAAAGAATAATAAACAAGGGCTTTTATCACTCACACATAATGACCAAAGTGTGTAAAGCACTTATCTAATAAGATCTACTGAAAATACCTGACAATAAAAGCACCAGGTGAATAATTTACGGACTATCCATGTGTAGTAGTTTTACATAAAAATTAAAATGAGACAGTTTTAATATTTTAATGTACATGATGAAGTAGTCACAAAAGTAAGCGTAAGTCTACATATTGTGCTAGTTTCTAAATTTTCTGCAGTAGTTATGCATGACTTATGTAGAAGTTTCTCAAAAGTCCCCGTGGAACTGAAATTCCTGATAACACTGACATCTACATTACAAGCAGAATTCTTTAGCCAAGAAGAAGGAAAGAGTGATGGCTGATTTAAAGGGCACTGCACGGAGGCCGGGGGCTGAGAGCTACAAAGGCAGTAGCAATGTCTGGCTCTGTTTGGAGATGGGAGGGGAAGAGCGAGCCTCTGTTGTCCACTCTTCTCTACCTGTTTCCTGGGATGCAGAAGGGGTGGGCTGGCCCGTATGCACCTGCTGAGCGGGCTGCTCTACCTCCCTGGCAAATGCAGGGAAGTACCAGTGAGGTGTGCCAACACAGCTGGTCCACAAGGTTTCCCACAAGGGAGGGGACCCTCCTAGACACCCACCATGCTCCGCGATTGCTCATGGATTGTAGCACACCCATCGCCGACTGCCTAGGAAGAGAGAGAGGCTGCAGCCAAGGAGCTCAGTAAGCCATACAATCTGTCACCAACAGCCGGTACGCAAACGTTCTTTCCAACAAGGTTAGACCGCTGATCCCAGGAAGTGAGCAACGTGGCAACAGGAGAGGGTTTCCCAAGGAGCTCTGAGTCCCCCACGCCCAACCGCAGGTTTAAAAGAAAATACTCACACTTCCTGTAGATTCGGCAAGTCCTCAAAGCCCGCAGGATCAATCTCAGAAAGTCTGTTGTAACTCAGGTTTCTGGTCAAGGAAGAGCATTAAAAAAAAAAGAAAGAAAGTTAAATCAGCATGCAGCATTGCACCCCAAATTCAGCAATCTTTCTACTCCGCACCCACAGGCCCTCTCCCTTAGAATTGCTCCTATCCCGTACAGGACTGTTAAGTCACTTTATCAGTAGTGACACTGACAGACCTTGCTTCTCCTCACTTGCAACCATCAACAAGTCACTGTGAAAATCTCAATCAATGAGGCTGGCTAAACCCAAATGGATTTCAATCCGTATCATTTCACCATTTGGCAACTTTTTTGATTTTTGATTTTTTGATTTTTTTGAATGACTTGGACATTTGCCCTTTTTAATTTTTTTTTGATCACCTTACCTCTTAATCTCTTTTTTTTTAAGTTTATTTATTTATTTATTTTGAGAGAGAGAGAACAAGTGGGGGGGGGGGGTAGAGAGAGTAGAGGACAGAGGATCCAGAGTGGGCTCTGTGCTGAGAGCAGAAAGCCCAATGTGGGGCTCAAACTCACCAACTGTGAGATCATGACCTGAGCTGAAGCCAGATGCTTAACCAACTGAGCCACCCCAGCACCCCTCCACCAGGCAACTTTTTTTTTTTTTAAAGTTTATTTATTTGAGAGAGAGAAACAGAGAGACAGAAGGGGAGAAACAGAGAGACGGGGGCGGGGGGGAATCCCACATAGGCTCCACGCCATCAAAACAAAGCCCAATGCAGGGCTGGAACTCACAAACTGCAAGATCATCACCTGAGCCAAAACCGACAGTCTGACGCTTAACCAACTGATCCACCTAGGCGCCCCTCTGTTTGGCAACTTTTAAAGAAATTGTAAAGTAAGCCAGACCTCTACCTACATTAGAGTGTGCCGATCCTAAAGTCCAAGGCTGGATCAGATCCAAGGCTATTCTAAATGGCATTTTAAAAATTAATATTTTACTCAAGCATCAAATATCAAGCAATAGTAAAGAAAAAAAAAGAGGGGTCAGGAACTGACCCTTTACTGTCTACAATCAGTGGCTCACAACCAGGGATGACATTTGGCAATATCTGGAGACATTTTTAGTTGTCACAACTACAGGAAAAAGGGGGGCGGGAGGCTTGCTACACACATCCAGTGTGTGGAAACCAAGGACGCTGCCCAACATCCTACGATGGGCAGGGCAGCCCCTGACAACAATTATCCAGCTCTAAGTGTTCATGGTAATTATTCACGGGTTGAAAAACCCCTTTTCTAAGCAAGAACTTGCAACTAAAAATTGTTAAGATGCATACTCCAAGTTGAAGGACCTGTTTTGAAAGTGGACACCTTTCAAGTCCCTAATCATAAGACCATCCATGAACACACAGCATGCCTATCATCAATGAGTAAATACTGCGAGGGACAGTCACACAGGAGATTCATGGCCAGTTTGAACAAAAGGCAGTGAAAACCTCGCACGCGAGCAGCTTTCTGGAGAAGACGGCATCTGCCATGATCATTCAGGAAGTGCATCTCTCCGCTCTCACCCCCCAGCTCTACCCTGAGAGGTGCACACGGAGCAAGCTGACCTGTGTTGGCTCAGCAGAGCTCTCGGGTCAGCCCTCAGCCCACACCAGCCCGATCTTTCAGAAGCAGAGATCCACAGAGACGTGGTCCAAATGGGAACTTGGTGCACGTTACGCCTGCTCCCTGCCTCCGAAATACGCCCAGTCCCACGTATGCCGAGCAGGTCAACGTTTTTCATCTCAGCTATTAATTCCACTGGCATCACTGCCAATTAACAGTACTGAGCATCATGAGTTTCCGGTCGATCATCTACACGGCACGTAAGTGGCAACTGGCTTTTAAACTCACTCCCTCCAGAGACATTCCAATCAATGCTAACCTAGAGCTGATGGCCATTTCTCTGACAACTCAAGACATTCATCTAAATAAGAATCAGACGACACTTGAAATTAATGGTACATCTGTGTTCAGGGCACAGCCTGAATTAAAAGCAATTTGTCCAGAGATTATGTTACTATAAAAACTGAAGGTGGTAATTTTTTAAACCACATATTGAAGTCAAGCATGAGCTTGTCTGTGCTTGGGGGTATTTATGATCGGGTTCACAGAAATCAACAGGTTAGACTTGAAAGAGAAAAATCCACAAATGGAGAGCAAACCCCTCCCCCCCATCAGAGGGGGACAGACTGAAATTTTATTCTATTTTGAGCACATTATCATCAACAAAGGGGGGGTGGAAATACTTTTTCTGGGTTTGGAGATAACGTCTACAACGTTTGTGTATCATCTGAGCTGGAGGAGACATCAAGGGAAGACTCAGAAATCACAAAGGCCGGAGGCCTGGAAGGTAAGTAAGTCACAAGGCCGGCCACCCTGCCAGGTGTGCAAAGAAGCTTGACACAACAGTGCCGGCTTGCCCATCAACGGGGGGCGTTTGCTCCTGTCTCCAGACACGAGGGCAATGCAGACCAGTCTTCTCCATTTCCAAGAGAAGCTTAAATTCTGACTTGTTAGGTGAAATCTTTTTAATTCTTACAAAACAGAAAAAAGAAACTAACTCGGGATGGGCCAAACATAACGTACCTGCAGGCCATATCTGGACTAATGACCACAGTTGTTAACCTCACATCTGGGCCAATGACTCTTCAGGCAATTAGGTCCAAAAGGAATGTCTTGCTTCTGGCTTATATACATGGCCAGGGGGGAAACCAGTCTCAGGCAATCAACTGGGAAACTATCTGGAATGAAATTACTTCCCTTATGTCCACATTCTTCACCAACTTGGTATTAGAAGAAAACCACTTTTATAATGTTTATTTTGAGACAGAGAGAGAGAGCGTGCGTGCAAGGGGCAGAGAGAGAAGGAGAGGTAGAGAGGGAGAGAATCCCACGCAGGCACCACACTGTCAGCGCAGAGCCCGATGTGGGGTTCTACCTCACAAACCGTGAGATCGTAACCCAAGCCGAAATCAAGGGTCAGACGCTTAACTGACTGAGACACCCAGGAGCCCCGGAATAAAACCATTTTTAAAGCATGACACCGCTTGGTCCATCACTCTTCTAAAGAGCAGACAACACTTATTTAAACTTCAATAATGTGTAAATTCTGCTTTTTAGACAAGGCTACTTGCAAAAGGGTCTTCTGTAAGCTAGCCTTATGAAGAAGCTGAACGGTGTCGGGACCTCGTGTTGAGATTCTGGTAAACAGCAGGGAAGATGAAGACGCCTGTAAGTGGAAATTTAAGCTCTCACTTGGGTCAGCCTGGATGAGGCCAGTCTCTTGACTTTCAGTGAACTAGAAAAGCCATGTTATCAACAAGTGAGAGTCAGCAGACTGGTCCTCAAGGGGAATTCTCTCCGAGGGCCTCTGAGCAGTTACAGAGAGAAGACGGGTTGAAGCTCAGGTCCCCTGGAACGGCTTCCCCTTTTGGACCCAGAGCTGCCTAGCTTTGAGGTCTGAGAAGTGACCGGTCCTGAAACCTGCGACACGCTGTTGATCTTCACCTGCTTTACCAGGAGATGGGCAAAGTGTTTACTGGAGCTTCCTTGACCAGCATCATCTGCAACAAAATCTTCAGAGACATTTTCTGGTTTGCTCGTCTCAGCCAGACACACTCTCAGCATGTTTTGTTTTGTTTTGTTTTGACTGTGGTAAAATACACAAAATGTTACCACCTTAACCACTTTTAAGTGTGCAGCTCAGGGGCATGAAGTGCAGTCACACTGTTGTAGAACCATCACCTGCATCCGTCTCCAGAACCTTGTCATCTCCAACTGCAACTCAGCACCTCGTAAACAACGGACTCCCCATGCTCCCCTCCCCCCGACGCTGGCACCTCCCTTCTACTTTCTGTCTCTCTGAATCGGACAACTCTGGATACACGTAAGTGGAACTCTACAGTATTTGTCCTTTTGTGTCTGGCTTACTTCACTTAGCATAAGGTCCTGAAGGTTTGTCCATGTTGTAGCATGTCAGAATTTCCTTCCTTTTTAGGGCTGAATATTATTCTATTTTGTGTGTGTCTACAGACACAGAGCCTGTATTTTGTTTATCCGTTCAACAGCTAATGGACATCTGACTTGTTTCAGATGGGCTACTTGGGCTATTATCAAGAATGCTGCTATCAGCACTGGGTTGGTTTTTCTCCCCCCCTCCCACTATAATTTTTTATTGAGACATCACCGACATGTACCATTACATTAGTTTCAGGTACACAACATAATGATTTGATATCTCAGCATAATATTTAAATAGAGTTTTTTTTAACCCTTTGACTGCTATGTTCATTAACATCACTCATTTCTCAACAATTGAAGAAATGCACTTTTCAGCCCAAGGATTGTGCAGAGAAGGGTCTGAATTCTCATCTCGGGTCAGAAGAACAATCAAAGGGTTAATGGCGGGGGGGGGGGGGGATCTTTCATGAGGTCTTTCTTTCAGGTGGCAGCTGACAGGCACACAAATCTAAAGCATCTCACTTATTTCTTCAAACACGATCGCCCCTTACCAGGCCCGGCATGTGAATGTGTCTTCAGTTGAAGGTTTCAGATTCTCCTGTCAAAACAATTCATCTGTCAGCAGGACAGATGCTGTCAAAAGCATTTCTGCACCTTTCAGTAGCAAAGAGGACTGGAAAGAAACCTCAGGGAATTTAGTTACTGCCAATTGCAGCTTTCACTAAACATTTTGTCAGCCATTGTCATAACAGAAATGTTCCCCGTTCTGGTACAAAGGGTGCGCGGATCTACCAACAATTGAGCCGAGCCGTAGATATTCTTCAGCTAATCCGCTGAAAGATGACCGTCCGGCCCACCGTCTGGAGAACACACAAGAGGCACCTCTGCAAAGAACAGCTCAAGTTGTAGCCCAGTTTTATCTGGGTCTGAGAAGCAAACTGTTTTAACAGTGCCCGGCCACAATCTGCTTGAGGAACATTTCTCCTGACAAAGGACCCCCACCCCCCCCCCCCCCCCGACCCCACTGATTTAGAAGCACTGAGTCTTTAAACAGCTGAGCCATCCCCACCATTATGGAAACCTGTGCAGTCCACTTCGGGAGCCACTAGCCACGCGGCTACTGACATTTACACTGAAAGTGATCAAGAGTACACAAAATGAAGAGTTCAGTTCCTCAGTGTGCAACCTGTACTCCAAGTGTGCAACCACCACGTGTGGCTACTGGCTACTGAAAGGCACAACGCAGACAGAGGGCATTTCCTTCATGGCTGATATTTCTGTTAAACTGTGCTGCACTGAAATCATGGCAGGAATTAATACATATTTAAAGTGAACTGGCACTGACAGAAGAAACTTGGATTTCAAAAATAAATTTGAATTTCCCAATAATTCAAGAGCTGGGGTGGGGCGGGGAAGGGTGCGGTGCGCCTGGGTGGTTCAGTCAGTTAAGCGTCTGACTCTTGATCTCAGCTCAGGTCTTAATCCTGATCAAGGTCATGAGTTCAAGTCTCGTGCTGGGCTTTGCATGGGGTTCCGCGTTGGGCACAAAGCCTACGTTAAAAAAAAAATTGCAGTGGGGGGATGGACACGGATGTTAGCAGACACCTTTTGGGCACACCAAAAGGGATGGTTCTTAACCATCCCAACAGAGGACAGGGCCTTTGAAAATTCAATTCACGAGGAAGACACTCTTAATAAAAGTCGGTTAAGCGTCCGACTTCAGCTCAGGTCATGATCTTGCGGTCTGTGAGTTCGAGCCCCACGTCGGGCTCTGTGCTGATGGCTCGGAGCCTGGAGCCTGTTTCAGATTCTGTGTCTCCCTCTCTCTCTGCCCCTCCCCCGTTCATGCTCTGTCTCTGTCTCAAAAATAAATAAAACGTTAAAAAAAAAAAAAAATTTAAAAAATGCCCCCTGAGTGTAATTCTATAGGCTTAATCAGTATTTACATAATCTGGCCAGCATCTTCCTGGATTACAACCAGAACCACGTATTACAAACGTGGCAAACCCTATTCAAAGCTGGAGAACAATAATTCATTGACTTGTTGGAAGTTGAGCGATTAAAAGTTCCGTGTGCTTGTGAAGGAGCCATGGTGAGACCTAAGCCCAACGACATTGCTAGCAGCTCATGGTCAAATACAGGCGCTGCTCACGGGCCACTGACTACACACACACACAACCTCCAGCTCGGAAGGGCACCACAGCCAGCGCACGGCTGTATTCTTCAACATTAAGGCAAGTCGTAACTCACAGTAGAAGGAACTGGTCCTAAATCTGGGACAAGCACTCCCTGGGGAGTGAGGTTTTCCTGTTCAGTTTGGTTGTCAGGCCAGCCTATTTGCCATTACTCAACCCCGTCTGGCCTCCTGAACGTCGCGGTACTTTGCGTATTTTGAGCCTTCAGATGTTTGCTAAACCAAATAACACAGCCTGGAAGACAAGTGTGAAGCAATCCAATGAGCCATCTAAGGGCGCACCGCGGAGGTGCCCAGGACTCGCCTGGAAACCCCTTGTTTGTCCAGAAACCTGGGCCCCAGTGGTACATCTCTGCTCACCTCAAAAACTGCACTGCTTGCTACCTATTAGTCACCTGGGGCGCCTGGGTGGCTCATTCAGTTAAGCGGCCAACTCTGGATTCAGTTCGGGTCATGATCTCCTGGCTCGTGGGTTCGAGCCCCATGTCGGGCTCCTTCCTGACAGCGCGTAGCCTGCTTGTGATTCTCGCCCTCCCTCCCTCTGCCCTTCCCCCACTGGTGCTCACACTCTCTTTCAAAATAAAAAAATAAACTTAAAAAAAAAAAAAATAAGAGAGAGAGTCTCCTACTTAGAACTCCCTGGGAAAAACTGATGGGTCCTTTCAAATTTCAAGGGGTGTGAGTGAGGAAGAACATACAACTTGCGAAAGTTACTTAATCCCTTAAGCTTTTAAGGCCATGTCTGCTGCATTTTTACCTTCTGAGAAATTCCGTGTGGTACACATCAAGTTCCAATGAGATCACATTATGTTCCCTAGACCCACGTTATAAGGTTTTATGAGACTAAGTGATTTCTTTTTCAATCTGCAATGTTGAATGCTCATTCTATCTTTTTTTCTGTTATGATGCTTCCAAAAGCCACAACTGAATAGGCTGATTATATGCATTAAAGGCTTATACTGAGAATAATAATTAAAATTGCATCTCAAATTGGAATTTTTTCCTCTGGCATCCTCACCCAAGAACTGTCTCTCTTCAGTACGCTAAAGTAGCCCCATAGTCCCTAAACTGAGGCCTGGAAAAAGAAACACATTCTGCACACAATCAAATGCACTATCATTCAGCTATCAACTCACTACATATGCTCATTTTGTTTTTTTGGTTTGTTTTTTTTTTAATGTTTATGTTTGAGAGAGACAGACAGAGCATGAGTGGGGGAGGGGCAGAGAGAGAGGGAGACACAGGATTGGAAGTAGGCTCCAGGCTCTGAGCTGTCAGCACAGAGCCCGACATGGGGCTTGAACTCATGAACCATGAGATCATGACCTGAGCTGAAGCCAGACATTTAACCAACTGAGCCACCCAGGTGCCCGGACATATGCTCGTTTTGTAAGCTTTTGGTCAAGAATGAATCAGTAATGAATCACTTCAATTTCTGAAAATGTTACACTGATAATTCTCTATGCACATGAGGCTTGCACGCAACTGAAAAGAAGAGATAATACACTCTAGCCACATAAGGACCCCTCAATGAGTGACTGCTTTTACTCCTTAAAATCAGCAACAGAAACCAGTGTGAACCTCTGAATTCTAATGCTTAAGACATTACCTGAGAGAAGTCACCTGTGCCTGCTTCTGTTATCCCACAGGACTTATGTGACCTTCTCTATCTTAAAGGTCCATACATCTTACCCGTGGATAATTCGAATACAGGTCTAAGTCTTGGTCCTGTAGCACCCAACAGATGTCAAGTTCAACAAGTATTCACTGAATGTCTGTGTAGAATGTATACTGCACTGTGCTAAGTTCTGATACCAATTGGGATAAGATCTAGTTCGTGACCTTATGGAATTTACAGCCGAGTGGTCAGATAAGACTGTGAACCAAATAATTACGGCCAAAGGCTCTAATATGACAAGCATCTTGGGAATGATGCCAATTGGTGGCTCTTGGGCCAAGGCAGATCTGCAGGGAAATTTGTTGGTTTCTGACTGAAGGGTATTTGGAGAAAAAGTTTCATCAAAAAAATTAAAATGGCAGTTTCTCTTGAAAATAATTGCTGGGCCAGCATGCCTGATAGCTATCAGCTACATTTATTTTGCAGGTACTCCAAATGACCGCAGACCTCACCGCTCTTATTGTCTCACCCAAGACCTCTTGACTCATTGACACTATCTGCCTGTTCCCGGGGGAGTACCGTCGTCTTCGGTATGGATACCACCGAGTCCAGATGGTGCTCAAAGCAGGGAAGGTTAGCTGTGAGGAGGAAGGTTAATCAGGAAATGCAAGGCCTTAGCGAACCCTGGAAAAAGACTAGAAAAGGAGCATGGTTTTTGAGGAAGAATACTGGGAAATAAGGCCCGCAAGGTAAAATAAGCTGTGGTGAGTATGACACTAGATGAACAAAAGGCCAAAAAGTCAGAACCTCCTAGAAAGGAGAAGGGCAAAACGTGAACAGTTTCAGGGCAAAGTAGAGAAAAGGAGCCCATGTCGTCAGATCACAACCCACCGGTTATGTCAAGGGTTACATAAACCTAAACAAAGCTCAGAGCCAGGCCCCTCGTGACCATTAATCTACAGGGTCATTTAAAGTTGATTTCCAGAGTAGTTGCTCACCT
The DNA here is from genome assembly GCF_028018385.1 of Neofelis nebulosa. NCBI lineage: Eukaryota > Metazoa > Chordata > Mammalia > Carnivora > Felidae > Neofelis > Neofelis nebulosa. The sequence goes on along the minus strand of NC_080785.1, from coordinate 136,248,344 downwards.
ACTCAAAAGTTTTGATCAAAAGAATCAAGAGCCCCACCTCCTCTGAAAGTAATCAGCATTAGCTTTCTATAACATCCCTTAAAGCAGCAGATCTGAGGATCTATTTTTCCTACCCAAATCTTGGTTTGGCTGAAGAGACAAAATAATTGAGTGTATTTCGTCTCCTGCTTGGTTGTGGCGGTGGTCCTGGAGGGGAAGCCCACAAACAGCCCGTAACGCTCTCTTGGTACATTTGGTGTGTGCATCATTAACCCCTAAAGATTAATTAATTTAATTAAGAGGAGGTACTCTGGCCTCACCAGCTCTGCAGTTGGTGGGTATTTCACAAACAAAGGGAATTTGAGCAGGAAATAGCTGCTGGCCACAGGCTGACCCTCCCACAAACCCGTCACGTAGGGAACGCCACCCATGACCACCCCAGCAGGGAAGAGGTGGCCACAGCCACCATTTGGTTTTGCTATTACAGAAGTGGCTGTGCAGAGACTTGGAAATGGGGAGGCGAGGAGAGAGGTCGAGAGTCTGGTCACCTACTTTATATTTTATCGTCTCTGAAAAGGGGTCACAAATTTGCCCTCTCAGAGAGTCCTTCAGCTCTACAGGACTTTCCACACTCATCGCGCCCACGATAGGACCGGTGCACCCTTGCCTCATCAATCTCTTGTCCAACGTGGCCCTCATGTCCCGAGGCACCAGGCGGTCCAGTGCGAGCAGTAGGCTCATCAATCAGGAACTAGAGGAGAAGGAAATGAAGCAAGAGCCGTAGTCACCTCTGGCACCACACTTAGGGGCCTGAGCTCACGCAGTGGAAGGACGGAGGGGGACTCTCCTCAATGAAAACCTTGCTCTACTGAAGCAGGAAACAGAGACTTCTGCTTCTGTACAGTTAAAACAAGTCTGCCAAAGGGACAGGAAGTGAGGGACACATGAATCTAGGGGATAAATGTGGACTCCTTGCTTCACCAAGCGCTCTGTGAAGTCGACCAGTGCCCTCTGGTCATGGATTACGGTTTTCCTTTCCTAACACCTCCACCTGAAGCCCTTGGCTCTGACACACATCTGCAGGAAGATTAGCTTCCTGTAGAACCACCACTGCAAAATGGAAGGTGTTTTACTAAAAGCACGATGCGGCTTCAAAATTCATGAACTTTGGTTTCACGTACGAAAGATGCAAACTAGCCATGTCCTATAAACCCTCCTTCGATTGAATGCGTCACGCAACAGAATTGTGTAAACGTTGGCCCAACCACCAACTCCAAGTGACACTGTGATCGATTTCCTTTCCCAACACACTGAAAAGATTCTCCACTTAACACTGAGTGATTTCACACACTTCGTGCCCTCACTCAAGGGCTCTGGGAGAGGAAAATAACTGTTTTAACACAGCCCCATAAAATAGCACTCTTGGTCACAAGAACAGGGTGGTCAAATTCCAAGCCTGTCTTTCTGGCAGAAGGTACGGCCGAGGATTTCACCAGGATAAAGGGATCAGGAAATTCTATACCAGTGACTCTGGATTCTTCAGAAATGAAACCTCTAATACTCCAATAACATATTACTTCCCGAGCACTACAGACACACATTAAAATATTCAAAACAAACAAAAAAACTCCTTCCCTCCATCTGAGTCATTACACGCCCTTCTCAACCGTCTTGTTTAGTAGGAGTTTGCCAAAACCAGGAAAGCGTCGAGGCATTTGGTGGCTTTCTGAACCCCCATTTCTGACGACGCACTCTCTAACATGAAGCCAGTCAATGAAAATAATAGTACCCAAACCTCATGTTACAGAAGCACATGCCAAAAATAAAAAACAAAACTGCAGTAACTCTCACCTCTGGACATGTAATGACCGGGGTTTGTTGTTGTTAACGAGAGTACAGCTGATCACGGAACAACATGGATTTGAACTGTGTCGATCCACTTACAGATTTCCCCTTCCTTATGATTTTCCTCATAACATTTTCTTTTCTCTAGTTGACTTTATTGTAAAAATAGGGTACGTGATATACACGTAACACAAAATATGTGTTCATCAACTGTTTATGTGATCGGTAAGGGTTCTGGTCAACAGTCAGATATTAGTAGTTAAGTTTTGGGGGAGTCAAAAATTATACACAGATTTTCAGCTGTGCGGTCGTGGTGGGGGAGGTGGTACCCCTTACCCCCTCCTCCACTGTTCAAGGGTCAACCGTATTTAGAAGGGTGATTTTAGGCAAATATACTTTGGGGTTACAAATGAGCAATATATAGTAAGTTGCCTAACTGTCTCCCTTAAAGCAGAGGAAAAAGGAAATGAAAGCTTTCTGTTTTAAGCAAATACATCTGTCCAAACAACAGCTTACCTTACTGTTATCAGCATCTCTTTCCTCCCCCTGCCCACACACACAGAAAACTTAAGGGACAAATGACATAAGCGAGTGTAACTACCTTCCCAGGCTGAGCTACTCATAAAGAAAATCCTTCTGGGAAGCAAGACATTCCCAAGGGTATGCACTGGAGTCCTCAATCAGCTTCCCCTGGGATGGACGTGCATGTTTCATTTTTCCAACTGAAATCACACCCACTACTCACTAACGTCTGACATCTCTTCAGGCCTGTGTGAAGCCAGAGCATCCAAAATCTATAAACCAAATAAGAAATCTAGGGGTACTTGTACTTATCACGACACTCAACATTATCAACAGGTTAAGTGCAAAGTTCCTTCAAATATTACCAATGCAATATCCTCTAAGCTTTCAACATCATCTTCTAGATTTCAAATATTCAAAAGTTACCTTCTGGGTTTATCTTCCCTTCCTTTCCCAGCTACCTCAAAACTTAAAAATGAAGATCCCTCAGATACAGAGAACAGATCCCTGGTATTAAGTCAGCCAAAGTCAAAAACTCAATTTACCCACAACTTTTCAAGAATACATCCCGTTGTATTACAGGGAGGCATGAGAGTGTCTCTAGCTAAGTATCTTAAAGAAAATGCAGTTTTAATAGGTCAGCCTCGTGAGTAACAGTTAAGTCGCTGACTTTATTAGCTAGCTTATCAACTTGGGCTCTCATTCTGTCAATTTTTCCGTTGGGCTTTTTAAAGTTTATGTGTGTCATGAAATGCCTGGCCAAAGCCAAAAGGCAAAGTTTTTCTTTCAACGATACAAAGATGTCATGAAACGCAGTAAACTTAAAAGCCCATCTACACGGTTTTCCTGGGGCTGCGAAAATTTCTCTGGCCCTGGTTGCTGAATGGCTGAGAAGACACAAGGTCAAAGTGCAACAACCACACAGTATTGCAACATGCATTATCTTACACAGACTGCTTTCTGCTAATAAAATACGGCACTTCCTTTTCACTGAAATTACAAGCACAAAGAATCAGATGCATGGGACTTCCATCCTTGAACATATGAAAGTTTTACTATGGCAAATGGCAAGCTGTCTGTGAAAATGACGGAGTCATAATATACTTCCATTTCTGCTGCTTTTTAAAAATCATTCACCAAGGCCTCTAAAAAGATGCCTCACCTCTTCCACATGGGCCAGTTACATTCAGTGAGGCCCAGTGCATCATCACACGCAGAGGCCCTCATGTAGGTGCCCTTCTCCCCTCCTCCCTGTCCCAGGCCAGTCTGCAGTTCCAGGTCACTGACTCCCAAAGGTGTGTCTTAAAGGGTGGGTCCTAACGGTAGATTCCGCTTGCTAAGCTATACATTAACCAAATAACAAATACTGGCACCTATGGGATGGGAGTCTGTTTTTCAAGTAAATCACCACCAAAGTTGATGAAAGCCCTACCGGTAACCAACCGTAAGGGACTCCCTTTGCAGCCCCAGGTTCAGGCTGGGGAAACCTCAGTAACACCAGGTGCGGATATTCCGTGTGGATACTCTGTATCCTCTCCGTGTGCTAGGGAGAAGTAAGAGCCATTCAGTTCCCACCTCAGCAGGACATCAAGGCCCACAGGCCCCACCAAACCCAGACAGCAGCCACCTAAGGCAGCTGCCCTATGACCAGCTGGGACATCTCTGAGTTACAATGCTGGTTATCCAATGAACCCACAGGCAGCCCCCACCCCTGCTTCCACAATCACTCCTTTTTAAAGATGATATAATCAAAGCAGACTTGGTTACAAGTATCTGTTCAGCTTCCCTTAGTCAAATAACTACAGCTCCGCCTCCTTCTAATAAGCTCACTACCTTTTCTCGAGGGGAGAGGGGGAATCTCAGAGGAGGGGTTGAGGCTCCCTGCATAGGGCACACTAACAAAACTGGCATCGCTCTGCCTCTTCGGTTAGAGGGCAGTCTGGTCCTCGCCAAGAGATACAGGAGATCAAATAAAGGATGGCTGGAGGTGTGGCACAGTAGGCTCCGTAAGGCACGGAGCTTCAATGGCCAACCTGTCTTCCAGCTAAGACTCCTCCAGACGACTCCCTTCTCCTCACTCCCCCCCGCCCCGGCCCCCTGCACCCCTTCTAAAAGACCCTCCGGGCCCAGGTCTGCCCCACATGGCCACACAAGCATGACTCTGCAAAACTGCGCTGGCAACTTACTTTGCCTGCCGCGCACTCGATGGGGATCGATAAACCAGAGCGGGTTTGGATTCGGTTAGATTTAAGCTTGCACAAGCACAAAGAAAACCACCCACTCTCAAACCCAGAGAGCTACTGCAGAAAGCACCTGCACAAACCTGTCAGGGTGGTTTATAAGGTCACAAGTGCCTCAGAAAAGATCTTTTATTCCTAGGGCCATGAGACCAATGGTCGGCCTGCCACACTGCTGGTGTCAATATTTATCTAAGGCCTAGGTATTCATGATGGTATAAACCAGGCACTTTTTCAACTTATTCATTCACGTAATTTACCACTACAAAGCCCCAAAACAGAGATGCATTTACAGCTTGAATTTCTTTTCTTCCATTTCCATACAAGGAGGCTGGCTGTGGGGGCCCATGGTCTATGTCAGCAGAATCCCGGCAGTTTAAGAATAAGTATTCTCAATGTATTTGAGAACTGCCCGTATCAAATGTCATTGCACCTGAGGACAATAAAGAGAGGGAAAAGGGAAACAAAGCGCCAGCTCTCTCCCCTCCCTTGGCATGCATGTTTTCTGCACTGCAAATGAGCAAAGCCTAGGTCTTGAAGTAACCAAACCCCTAGAACCACACCCAGGCATTTCTAAGTGTGCCTTACACTGCAGGCTTAATCCAGCAACCAATATCCAAAGGTATGTAATGCTCAAAGGAAGACATGTGCTATTTATTCAACAGCCCTGTCTGGTCAGTTCCAATCTCCCTCCTCTTCAATCCTTTATGGAGTCTTCTTCCCTTCACCTGCAAATAAAGGTCTATATACAATGCCCCTTGCTAGGTAAAAGTCAGAAGGGATAACTAGTTTTACTAATGTGACCTTCAGAACTCTGAAAACAGCTGTGCATTGTAGAAACGAGGTTCACACATGGATTCCTCCAATCTCTCCCCCATAGAATCTCCTCTCTGCCATGGATGCTAATTGAAGCTCCCTCCATCAGCTATGCTGGCTTCTTCCAAGGAGACGCACTGCTGTGCTCCCACGGCAGGAGCGACGGGGGGGGGGGGGGGGGGGGGGGCAACTTCAGGTTTTCATGCCAAGGAAACTGAGGCATGGGACAAAGATGGCTCTCTCTCCAGAGAAAAATTAAAGAACCTGAAAGCTCTCTTGCAAAGCAGCTGGGAAGTGACAGACTTCTGAAGCCAGCTACCTGTGATGCACTAAATCTACTTTTCTGATACAATATACACAATTCTTCCCAAGTAGACAGGTATCCCTACCAACCCCCTCACCAGGACTCTGTATACTCCATGTAGCCCAATAAAGATGATCATACTGATAGCTGCCAACAGGTTGCAAATCACTTCAGTTCCTTCCTGAGCAAAATTATGATGGCAAGTGATGAGCTGTGATATATGATCCACGTGTGGCCTGTGAGGGGCCAACATTCCTACCTCTGCTTTAAATACGCCTGTGGAGTGAAAGCAGGCAAGCACTGAGCCCAAAATGGTAGCAGCTGAGGGTGTGGTCAGTTTTATTTTTTTCTTACATAAAAATATACACGACACTTAAGCAGCCAGTATTTCCTCACATACACTTAAGTTAATAATTCACAAACCAACTGACATTCATCAAGGATCAGAAAATTTAAAGGTGGTTTGTGCAAACACTCATGTTCCTGCTCTCACTTAACAGCTGGTTTATTCAACTGATGGCTTCTGTTGCCCTTAGGGGCAGGTAGTACCTCAAAAAGTTATTTGTGAAGGCAGTTATACACTACCCAGGTCACTTAGCTTCTGAGTTTCACAGTATCTAAACTCCAGTAATCATTTTCCCCTCAGAGGGAACAGGTAGACAGTGATAGGAAGGCAAAGAGAGAGGACAAAGTTATCCCACTTTGCTGGTAACACTTTATTGTAATCATGCTCCCTCATTTCTAATCTGGTCCCTCCTAATGGACAATCCCCAAAGATGCCAAAACAATGCTGGAGCAGTAGGTATGGACGGAATACCGCTCACCTTAGAGGAAGGCTCTAGATCTCAGACCAGACGTCCTTTTCTACATAAGGCATGCCTCTCTGCCTCAGCTGCCCTCTAAAACCGACGGCCTGATTCCCTCTGCCCTCAGACCTTATGCTCCCCACCTCTCTCCTCTCTTTCTGTGTGTGTGTGTGTGTGTGTGTGTGTGTGTGTGTGTGTGTGTGTGTGTGAGAAAGTGTCAGTTTATTCTTACAGGCATGAAAATTACCAAGTGAGATTGATATTACAAAGAGAGAAACAAATTTAGGCACAATTTTTTCCCTCTTTTTGGAAAACACATTTCTAAACATAATTTAACAGTTTGAGAAGTCATGAAATAATGCATTTTATTTATTTGGGTAATAATGAGACATTCTTATAGCCATACTCTTGATTTTTTTACTTCATATGACACTGAGAATTTTTTTTAATTCTAATTTTTTTTATTATTTTTTTAAATTTACATCCAAATTAGCATATAGCACAACAATGATTTCAGGGAGAATTTTTTTTTTTTTTTTTTTTTTTTTTTACTAGTTGACACATAATCCTCTCTTTTTTGATCTCACTTGGTTTCACTCTCTCTAAAATCCTGCCTATGTGTGTTGAGAATAGGGGCAGGGAGAAGGAACCTAAGGAGCCTTTGCCAACCACTATTTGAGTGTCTCCATCCTGATGCAGGATAGAAGGATTCTCAGTTGTTGGTTATGTTAGTTTTTCAACCACAGGAAGTTCAACCTTGGAGGTGTGAGTGGCAAAGCTGTGAACCCTCTACAAACACACGACCCACAGGGCAGTCTATGAATCCACGATAGCTGCACAGCCATACGCACACCCATGAACCTTGTAAACGAGGTTACACATTAACTACCACACATCTCAAGGAAGATCCTATCACTTCCACCATCTCCACACCTGTGATATCTCACCTTTAAAAGGGCTTTCTGGAAATTGCTACCACAAAGTTTAAAATAAATGCATACAGGTCCATTTTCTAATTTTTGTTTTTAAGAAACGGCTCCTTTCAGCAGGTACAGATGATCCCTCAAAGGCATCAAGTGAACCCCCAGGAGGCAGAAAGTAACACCACACCCAAAAGATGTGTAGGATGCCCAACTGGTGGTTATTTCTACAAGTGTGTGTAGACAGATGTTTCAGGGACACAGAGGAACAGTGCCTGGGATAATTCACACAGCAGATAAGCCAGTGGTCACTCACACTTGGTCTGGAAATTAACGAACACACATATGCTTATTAAGCACCGGCTGTATGCCAGGATTGGCTCTGGGTTCTAAGACCATGCTGCAGAAGCTGGCCTCTACCCACAAAAAGTTCACAGTCAGGAGGGGAAGACAGACGCTGAGGAGGTAACCAGAGATGTACTCTCAAGACTATCCCAGAATAAGATAGCAGCCACTCTTGCTTGCGTGTTCTAGGAAAGCCCTCTGAGGAAATGTTTAACCTCAGACCGGAAGAGAAAGATGAGTCAGGGAGGATGAGACCACAGGCAAAGGCTTCCAGGGAGGAAAAGGCTCAGCTGGGGAAGGAACTACCTCGTCCTATCTGGGCCAGAGCTCAGAAAGCCCTGGGTACCGAGTGACCAGAGCTGGGCAGGAGGAAAGGGTTCTGGGGCTTGGAGTCAAAGGGACGTGTAGCTGAGCCTCAGAGAGCCCACAGTCCAGGCTAATGGCTCTCACACTAAGACTCCAAAGCCAAGTCCCCTTCAGTATTAAAATGCAGAGTCCCAGGCCTCATGCCACAAATTCAGACTCTAAGGTCAATGGAGGAGTTAGAAAATGCCTATTGGCTAACTAGAGGACTAACAGGGGAGAACCATATAATCCCTATTTCACTTGTTGAGAGATGGCCCATGGGCCTGTCTACCTACATTGGTGGATCGCCGAAGGTGGGGCTGTATGTTCACAAGCTGTACCTGTAGGCCTTCTCTCAGGGTCCCTTCAACCACCTGGAATCCCTCTACCTATGTACTCGGCTCATCTAGAATGGGACTCAAGAGTAGGAAATTCCAAACAAAAACACAGAGAATCCTATCCTCTACATCCAAGCCTAAGGCTCTAAACGCTTACAGAGATTCAGCACTCGCCCCTGAATAACTCAATGAGCCCCTCTCCCTCTCATTTCTTGTTGTAAAGGAAACCGTTGCAAGGCCTCAGCTTCCTTTCCCATTAAAAGCCACCAGGGCCAGCGTTTTCAATTAGCTGTGTCAGCCCACCGGCCGAAGCCGTCCAAGTTCAATTTGTCTTCCCTCCCCCAGCTTCCGGTTGCCACCAAGCACTTCACACCTCCCTATTGTAAACCCGTCCAGAGCAATTACCCTGCCTGCCTTTGGACAGCCTCAGTACTGCATTTCTGCCTAATTTATAGCTGCAAAGCTCTGTCAGCAAAGGCAGGCTTGCCCTGGAGCAGAGGAAATGCAGAGAAAATAGTCAGACCTGGCTATAAATGTATATGCACACCAAGTTTCCTGAGGTTACAGGTGGGCAAATCCCTCCATTCTCCTGGTAGAGAACACTGTGTAATGAGCTCCCACACAGACCCTTGAATCTGGATTCGTGGCAAGAATAATCACTGCTCTGTTCTCTAACATTTCCTCCTCTGCCTGGGATTACAAACTGGTAGGGGGGCGGGAAGGGGGGGCGGTGGTAAGTAAACCAAATAAATACCAGTACTTACAAACCTGGTAAGTACTGCCCATTCTATTTCTACCTGAAGATCTGGTCTTTAAAAAAAAAAAAAAATACCCAAAACCTTCAAAATGAGGTTTTTCTCTCCCTAAGTAAAACAGACGAAAGCATGTCTACCTGGGGAAAACCCCAAACCATTCAAAACTGTCCAACCTATCTCTTTTTTTTAATGACTCAGGTAAAAACTGGGCAAAGAATTGACATTCCTCCAAAGAAGATCTAAAAATGGCCAATAAGCACATGAAAAAATGCTCTGCCTCCACAGTCATTAGGAAGATACAAACCCAAACCACAAGGAGATACCACTCCATCCCACTAGGATGGTTACCATTGAAAAGAACAGACAGTAACAGCTACTGGTGACACTGGGGACAGAGAGGAAACTTCATATGCCTGCTGGAAGACAGTCTAACCGCTCCTCAAAAAGCTGAACACATTTACCCTATGACCCAGCACATCCACCTTAGGCATATGCATACCCCAAGACAAAGGAAAGCAGACATGTGCAGAAAATTTTGCATACCAATGTCACAGCAGCATTACACAGAAGAGCCAAAAGTGGAAACAACCCGAAGTTCACTAACTCATCAACAGACACATAAAATGTGGTATATCCATACAATGGAATATTAGGCAGCCATAGAAAGGAAAAGCACTGATACATGCTACAACATGCAAGGGCTGTGAAAATATTTTGCTAGGTAAAAGAAGCCAGACCCAAAAGGCTGGTATTATATGATAGGATTTACATGAAATACCCAGAATAGGCAAATCCATAGAAATAGGAAGTCGATGTGGCCAAGGGAAGGGAGGGAGAAAGCAGGGAGGGGCAGCTAGTGGGTTCGGGATTTAATTCTGGGGTGATGAACATGTTCTGGAACTAGTGACGATGGCTGTACAATTCTGTGAATATACTGAAAACCCTGGATTTCTTTAAAAGGATGATTTTTTTAATGGAATTTGAATTATATCCCAATAGAGCTCTTGTTTTTTTTTAAGGGGAAAAAAAACCTGCTGCCTTACCAGGCTCTCAAAATTCTAAACTGAAAATGCCAACTATCTACTTCTGTACCACAAACATGCAAGAATACTATTCCAAACGCTAGTAAACAAATGCAGAGCAGGCAAAATACCCAGATTCTGAGTGGTAAAGTCATGACCCCACCTTCCAAAGTCCCTCTTCCCAGTCAGTCCTTCCTGTGTCCTACACTCAGTGCCACAGCTCTGCTCGTGAAGACATCGCAAGTGGAAAACCTCAGCTGAAGCATACCTTCCCACAGAAAATAAATTCTCGGGGTTTCGAAAGTGCATTTTTCTCTTCTTTTGAGTAATTATTTGACGAGGCTGTGGAAAGCAGGGTTCCCAATGCCAGCGATTCAAAAATTAGGAACACGCCAGAAAGCAGGAGAAATGTCACCACAGCGGGGAGAAAATAAATTAGTCAGATTAAGATGAAGATCTAATTGATTAAGATCTACGTCCAGGCAGATTTTAGAATCAATGTGCTATTTCTGGAAGGCTAGAGACTATACATTTCCATTTTACAGGTTTTTTTTTTATGTTTATTTATTTTTGAGAGACAGAGACAGGGTGCAAGCCGGGGAGGGGCAGAGAGAGAGAGGGAGACACAGAATCCGAAACAGGCTCCAGGCTCTGAGCTGTCAGCACGGAGCCTAACAAGAGACTCGAACCCAGAAGACTGTGAGATCATGACCTGAGCTGAAGTCAGACGCTTAACTGACTGAGGCACATTTCCATTTTAGATTAAAATTCGTTTAAGTTCACTGAGAGCAGATATAAATGCCCAACGCCTCCCACGCTCCACCCCTGCACAGGTATGCTGGTCGTTCTTGGCCGAGAGCGTGTGCCCTGGCCCTCCAAATGCTGTCCTCGCCAGCAAAGAGGCAGTTAACTGGGAAGTCCGAGAGTCTAATGGGGCCTGGATGCTAACCAACATCAAAGAGATTCCAGTTGCTCCCCTTGTGCAATAAACTTCTTTCACCCAACATCATTCACACTTCGAAAGTGCAAAGTTCACTCTGATATTGGTGGCTTTCTCACTTTGTAGCTTTTTTGGCAAGTGCCCCTTGGCCTGGTTGTTCATTAATATATAATCAGAACATTAAAAGCATTGTTTCACCTTCTAGGGAGTCTGTGGCCAATTTAATAAAGCTGACATTGTGCCCAGCACAGGGGAACCACCTTGCAAGTGGCAGAGAATTCAAAGATGCACAGACTGGAAGATATATACATGTATATCCACACACATACACACACACACACACACACACACACACACACACACACGGTTATTTCACAAGATGTTTTTGGTATTCCCACATGGCAAAGGGATAAGATTAAAATGTTTATCTTACCGCAGAGATTGACCTGGCACTTCTTTCCTTTCAGTCCTTTCAACACCAACTTGCTTCTTACCTTTAAACCCCTCCCAGGAAGTAGTGATAGCTGTGGCAACAAAGACCGGTGAGTGAGAAGCATAGGGTCACACGCCCATCAGACAGGCTGTGAGAACACTGGTTAGCGCGCTTTTACTTTTCAGATCCGACACTCGCAATGACAACTCACTTTTAAGACCGTGTTTACTTTGCTGAAAGCCACATTCTAAACACGGCCTCGTCTGTAGAGGGGAGGCAGCTTACAGTCCAACCTTGTTTATGCTCCAAGGAGGTTTGACAGAAAAACCACATCAATTTGTTTTAAAATAATTTCCATTTGCTGGAAGCTGTTCCTGAAGGGTTCTCCGCCACGCTAATCTGCTCTGATTCCTACCAGCTGTAGGTACCAGGCACGCCAGCCACAGACAGGGCGGCTTGGGCACAGCCAGGCAGGCTGGCTGTGCGGGGGCTAGGGCAGTCCAGGGCTGCTTCTGGGCATCAGCAGAGCCACGCAAAGTTCCCCTCGACAACACATAATCGACTTTGGCTTAAGAAGAACACAAAGACATCTCCTAGTTCAGAGTCAAAAATCTGTGACGTGCCCGCACAGAGCACGGTTTTCTATGCAGCGACACTTGGGAGAAAAAGGCTTTTCAGACTCTCAGTCACATCACCTCTAGTTATCAGGGCTATGTATCTGCGTTCAAGCCCAAAGTTTACAGCCGGGGGCATGAAGATAATTTATTTGGCTAACTAAGCATCAGAAAAAGAAGGAAGTTAAAAAAGGAAACGTCTATGAGTAACACATATAAAGATCTTCACCCTCATTATCCAAAGAAATATGCATTAAAATAACCCAATGCAATTGCCATTTATTAAACTGGTATATGGTTACAGAAGAACAAAAAGGAACATCTAACGTTCATGAGGGTGTGGGGAAAATTTCCTATGTAAATTGGTGGCCTCTCGGAAGTAGCAGCACCAAAAATCTTAAGAAGTTGTGTATCCAGAGCAATCTGAATTTAATAACTCAGCCTAAGGAAACATGAATTTATAAACATATATTTATAAGGATGTTTACTTCAGTTTAGGAAAAAACTTAGATGCCCAATATCAGAGAAAGTTGAATTATGACTTAAACTGTAGTTTTTAAATTTTTATTTATTTTGAGAAAGGGAGAGTGTGCAAGAGAAGGGCAGAGAGGGAGGAACAGAATCCCAAGCAGGCTCCGTGCTGTCAGTGCAAAGCCTGGGGCAGGGCTCAATCTCACTAACAGTGAGATCATGACCTGGGTTGATATCAAGAGTCAGATGCTTAACCAATGGAGCCCCCAGGCGCCCCTTAAACTCTATTTTTAAAAATGTTTTGAGGGGCGCCTGGGTGGCGCAGTCGGTTAAGCGTCCGACTTCAGCCAGGTCACGATCTCGCGGTCCGTGAGTTCGAGCCCCGCGTCAGGCTCTGGGCTGATGGCTCGGAGCCTGGAGCCTGTTTCCGATTCTGTGTCTCCCTCTCTCTCTGCCCCTCCCCCGTTCATGCTCTGTCTCTCTCTGTCCCAAAAATAAATAAAAAATGTTGAAAAAAAAAAAAAATGTTTTCAGTTGGAGAAAATATGATATCGAGTATAAAAAAAAAAAAAAAAAAAAAAAGCAGAGTTACAAATGTATAGTGGCCTGAATTTTGTATTAAAAAACAGGACTCACAGTAGGTATTCAACCACAGACATCATATCCATACACCACAGTAATAATATTTAGCACTGGATAATGAGATCAATTATTCTTTTCTTTATTTTGTAGTTTCCTCTTTATTCAATAAACATGACTACCATGTGTCACCAGAAAATTAAAAGTAATTAAAATATATGCACAGTAACTAGACTACAGGTCAACAGCACAAAACCCCATTAACATGAAATCATGGTCCTTGACATATCACAACTTACTGGGTATAAAAGGGCCTTCCTGCAGATGCATAGCCTAAGATCTCGATACCACCAGGATAAACATTTGAGGCAGAGCTCACCGGGCTGAACAGAGCTCTCCCAACTACCTCTTGTTGCCATCTCTAGGACACTGGCCACACCTGAGATCCAAGCAGAAAGAGGCCAGATTTAGAAATCTATCTGTCCCAAGTCTCCTGCCATGGAAGTTTCTATAAACCTAAGTTGCTAGTTTGGACTGAACCACTGAGGACAAGGTAACCTGCCTTTAGTGTTCTTACAACTTGCTCCGGTCAAGGACAGCAGCCTTTTCCTCTGCCAGCAGAGACGGAGAAAAACGACGTTGGCCTGACCATCCTTTTTGTGAAAGTAGAGGCCTTAGGAAAGTAAAGAAGAGCCAAGCAACCCAGACCAGCTGCCTGGCCAGGGCTCAGCATAAACTGAGCAGAATAACCACAAGGGGAAAGGTGTCTAGACAGCCTCAGTCTAGGTAAGAAACAACTCTTCCCTGCAGGGTCAACCCTCAATAAAACAGACTCCGAACACCAGCTCCAGCAACAGAGCAGATGAGAGTTGGGAAATGCACTGTGGGCTCCCTCACCAAACACAACATGAAGGAGAGCAGCCGGGTCCGGCCCAGCTGCCAAGGAGAGCCACCGGAGATCCACGAGGGAAGCGACACGAGGGACCCCATGTGGGAGACAGGTCACACACAGTGCTTACAACGAACAAGAGTTTCAGTAACAACACTTGGATATGGGATTTAAGAGCCACCTTCCCACAACAGAGGGACAAACAACACGGTCAGCTCTTAATGTGGCTGGGAAATTGCCTATCATCTTGCAAATCCAACTATTTGTTTCTTATTCCTTTCCATTCTTCTAAGTCTCTCAACACTAATATTTGGTGGGAAACAGAGGAAACTATCAAACAGACAAGGTACGTTTAGAAAATGTACAGACAGATGAGCCCCCGGGAGGCCTAAATTATCCTAAGTACTTAGAAAATGTCTTTCTATTGAATTAATAGGACCACACAGAATCAACACCAATGGCTCTATCTACATCGACATCGATAGAATGTGGGCCAGATTCTTGATGTACAATGGTATGGTTAGACACAAAACCAATCCCTGCTTTCAGGGAGCTTACAGACGAATGCGGGAGTCAGAGAGCAGTCGACTCATCACTTCTGCAATGAGCACTGCAGAGTTCTCAAGGCAGACTTCTAACCCAGCAGGGAAGGTTGGGAATGGTTTCCAAGAGAAGGGATGGCTAAGGGGTGACGAGTAGGAGGGAAGAATATTTCTCCAGGCAGAGGCAAGAGGATGTGAGGGACGTGACACAGGCAGTATTATAAGGGCATGGAAAGAGTCCCACGTGGTGGCCGGGGCACAGGGATCCACGGAGGAAGAAACAATGAACGTTGGAGATGCGGGTGGACAGCCAAAGCTTTAGGCGGTAGGAGTCATGTGTTCCAGTCTGTGACTCTGCAGAGACCCTGTAGCTGGCGGGGGTTCGGGGCGTGGTTGGCAAAACAGGTAGGAGAAAAACCTCCCCCATGCCCCCTAAAATCCATATGCCTCAATGAAACAATAGAGAAGAAAAGCTGAATATAAAATTTATCATACAGAACCACTGAGGAATTCTCCCTTTCTTCCTTCCAGCTCTCTGCTGGGTCTTTTTTTTTTTTTTTTTTTTTTTTTTTTTTAAGGTGAAGGGTGGGGGCCAGTGGACCACTGGTGGCTACCACACTCTCCCAGGACCACATATGTATCTCCCAGGGCTGCAGGACTCAAGGCATGCCAAGGATTTCAGGCAGAGTATAAACTCCAACAGCAGGCTAAACTGTTTATATGTTCTTGAGTTAAAAATACACCACTCAGGTCAGCGTTAACACCAGGGCCTTATCACCAAGGCTGTTTGTAAGCTGGTTACACAAGGCCAGCCTGTGACTCGCCCGACTTTTACATGTGCCTCAGTCTACAAATTGTCTCACGATACATCAGTGAGATTATCATAAAGCCACCAAATATACATGCATTTGAGAAAAACACTTTCCAAACCCAAGGATACTTTACTGTTTATAAATAGTTTACTTTTTTGATCCCCGAGCATATAATATTCGCAGTTGCTCCAGAAACCAAAGAAACACGGAACGGGAACACAAACCACAACCTAACAGAAACAATAAACAACAGATGGTGAGACATATGTGCCTGCTACCACCCCCTTCACCAAAGGGGCACACCAAAAATGGATTCTGACACACAAGTCTGCCAATGAAGAAGCACACTCTTCAAGATCACTGTCAAGACACCATTTAGGCAGCACTGGCCGGAACTGGGCTAGGTGCTTTAGGCCCCAAGCGTTGCAGGACCGATCCCTGGCATCAAAGAATTCACAGAAAGGGAAGCAAGGACAAACACAAGAAAACCAACAGTACCAGTTCTTACCGTATTCTTTCGAAACACCAGCACGCAGAGGCAGGTTTGAGTTCTAGCTTTGGCAATCGCTAGACCCTGGGCTAGTCACCCAGCCCCTCCCGGCCTCGTGTACCATGCAGAGGGGAACGCATTTCACAGACCTGACATGATAATTACGTTACAGGACACGATTCCTGCTGCAAAAATGTGAACTGTAATTACTGCAGTGGCTGTGACAGCGACAGCTCACCTTTCTTAAGCTTTTGCGATGTGTCAGACTCTCCTCTGAAAGTTATACGTCATGTCAATTTCGCCCTCATAGCAAGGTTAGCGCTACAATTATCTTCATTTAACACAAGAGGAAGTCGAGTCAGAGGGAAGCTAATTGTCCAAGATCACCCAGGCAGCTTGGACTCCAGAGCCACCCCTCTGACCACTGTGTCCCCTAACAACATGGCTGCTTCACCCCCACTACAACCACGCGTGTGGAACAAATGGGGGCTTTGTAGACAAAGAGGACGCGTCGTTGTCTTCCCCAGCAGACCCTGGAACGCTGCACTGTTCTGGGCTTTTTGCTGCTGAACGTGGCTTGAGCTTACTTGCAGTGTTCAAGACAAATGCATCAATAAATTCAGACTCAAGTCCCATTTGCCTTAACTAATGATTCTAATTAGCTGATGTTTACACAATTTTTTTTTAAATCTCATGTGTCTCAAAACAAAGAGGAGGGGTCATAAGCGTGGCTGTCATGTTGCTTTCCATACATGGGCATGTCTATTTTAGGTATCACAAGCTCATGTCCAGCGATTCTGCCAATTTCACCTCAATGCTCTTTTTTTTTTTTTAAACTCTGACTAGAATTTTCCAACTACACTGTAACTTTAAGCTTTTGTGTTTCTTCTGCATTTAAAAAGAATGCCATTTCCCAATATATAACTCCCAGATGTAGAATTCACAGATGATTCATCTCGCAGAACAAGTGTTCGGAGACATCAGCTCCAAATAGAGGAAAAACTTGGAATTCCCTTCTCCCTCAAAATAAGAACTCGCCTGGATCTACTCGGCTCAACAAAGTTTGTTTTCAATTATATTTCCAAATTCTTTTAACAATAACTGCATGGCGTCTGGCACCAACACATCTGATGCTTTGAAGTGGTTCTCAAGCAGAAAGGAGAAAATAAGGGGAAAGGAAGGGAGGACCATCCATAATTTTTGTTCTAGGTCAACATTTTCTCCAAAAGTTCACCCTGCCACAGAAAATCAGACAAACCAGGGGTGCCTGGGTGGCTCAGTCAGTGAAGCGTCCGACTCTTGATTTCAGCTCAGGTCATGATCTCAGGGTTCCTGAGAATGAGTCCCACGTCCGGCTCTGCACTGACACTGTGGAGCCTGCCTGGGATTCTCTCTCTCCCTCTCTCTCTGCCCCTCCTCCACTCACACGCTCTCTCTCAAAATAAACAGTTTTTAAAAATTCAGACAAAACCCAAGCTATGACTTTTCACAGAAGGTCTGCAAGGAGCACTCGCCTCTGAAACTATCCCTTTACACGTCAGCTAATGCTGGATAGGAAAACAGATCCTCAACACAAAGAAAATGGCCTTTGACTCCTTGCATCTAACATCTAAAAACACTTCTGTTAAGTCCTCCACACAGGTCAATCAGGAGGAATCACACTTTGGAGGTAAGCATCAGAAGCCCTTTATGAAACAATGATAACATGGGATCCTTTCTGCCCAGAAAAGATGCACCAAGCCCCAAGAAGGAAAGTCACATGTCAATTAACAAATAATTACCAGGAGCCCCTTGGTACATGAAACTCAACAATCCCCGAGGCTTTCAAATCTAGCTGGATGAAGAAGACAGCGACGTGTGAAAACTTACTAACCTGAGACTCTGAGAATCCTGAGAGAGGACTAGATATATAAATAATGAGTGAATGAGGTCAAGTGAAAAACAGAGAATGTCTGACATTAACAAAAGAGGCTCAGAAGGATGGGAAGATTATTTGGTCTATTTTGATCTCAGAAAGCACACGAAAAAAGGCCATTTTTAAGTCTTAAAAGGGGAATGCTTTAAAAAAAATTCTAGTTCTTTGGATTATTTCCTTTAGTCCTAAAGCAGTCCCTTAATTCCTGTTAAACTTCCTGTCAAGAAGTTCCAAACCACTAATTGTGCCTCCCAAGTTCACTGCATTTTAGCTGTATCCCCAAACAAGGTTCCACATTCCAAGGATTTGTTCTAAAGAAAAAAAGAGAAAAAAATCCAAAGGTTCCGTCTCATGACAATTTACATGACAAAGAATGAGTGGAAGGAAGAGAAAAGCCCAAGACGGTTCACTGAAAGCAGTAATAAACTCCATGTGGAAGAAAGGGAGATGGTCACAACACAGAAGATAAAAACTTCTAGATTCTGCACGATACATAAAGTCTTTTAAGGAGTCCAATGGTGACAGGATCACAATTTCCAAGAACAGCATCTGACCAAGAGGAAACTAATGACACAGGCAGATGGGTGGCTTTGGTATTAACCCAACCAAAAAAAAGAGAGACAGACTTTGCAATTGGGGAAACCAAGCCATGGGACTCTAGATATTAGGCCATTGGGTTTCTACCCTGAAAGATACACACAAACCATCTCTCTTGGTAAGAGTTAAAAGCTGCTCTGATACCCACCATGTTCCCACCACGACGAACCGGCTCAGAAAAGACAGACAAGGTGGTGTTTCACTGCCTTTCCTTTGGCGACTACTACTTAAATCTGTCACAGAAGGCCCATCTAGAAATTTAAGGCAGTACCCTCACTTATAACTTCACTCATCCCAAGTATGCACGAAAGGCCTGCTTGAGATGCTGCGGCCCCAAGAAAAGCAGAGATAAGCAACTCTTCGGAAAACCGTACCATTAATTTCTGTGCCTTTTTTGATCTAAACCTTAAAAAGCTCAATCAAAGATGTAAAATAGGTCTGCATTAGCTTCCATAGTTTTCTTGGGGTTTTCCAAAGGGAAAAAAGAGGCAATGGTCAAAGAAAGAAATACCGTGGAATATTTGCTCTGCTTCGATAAAACTTAAAGGCTTACTCATTGAAGTGTCTCCACACACACAGCCTTCGCTGCCCTGTGTATGCATCTGAGGATTCCACTCAGAATCCCCAAACATGCCAAGATTACTTGTAAGTAAGTACGTCATAGACACACATCCATTTTCTAATTCTTGCCATCTGATGAACAGTAAGCTTATTTATTCCCTCTTTGCTTCAATTAGGATGGAATCATAAACCTGAAAATAAGGAGTCGTAGAAGTCGTACATCCCTTTATAGGAAGGAAATTAATTATTTAGCCCAAGGTCACACTATGAATCAGGGGCAGGGCTGGAACAAAACCCCAAGGTCTCCTGATACGCAGCCATGGGCTATTTTTCAGCCTACTACATTTCTGCCTTCAGAGTTTAAGAAAATTAATGTTTCCTTTCAGTTCAATAGTTTTTATTCCTCTTTGGTAAGGAACCCCTTTATGAAGCTTCATGAAATGTAGCCTTTCTGTCCAGAAAGATGTACTGAATTCCAAGATTTCACATATACTGAATTTCCCTACCCCTCCCCCCAGCAAATAATATTTGAGGTCAGCCAGTCTTATTTTAGGACAGTCTGGAATTCAATATAATTTAATCGTTTCTAAGTACGGTTTCAAAGGAACTTGTGAAAGCACCCAAAAATGTCCACAGAAGAGTTCCGGATTTTTCTCCTGGGCAAAGCACAGCCCTCGGTGAGCTCAAATGCCCGTGGCCGACAGTCCTACACAGACACCATCTCTGAGGAAATGTTCGGAGGAATTTGGGATGAGGCAGGCTTTCACAGCTACAAAACATTTCAGTTTGCTTTCTGGACCTCCTGTCCTCCCAAGGCAGAAGGCAACCCCATCCCCTCCAAGCTGCAGCTTCTGCATCATCAACCAACTTCCTGGAAGCAATGAGTTCTTCTGGCTGTTTATAAGTTTTGCAAGCACTGGGAGCCCGTGTGCCAGAAACTCACACCAGCCCAGGTGGAGAGAAGAAATCACTGAGCAGCCCCCAAATTAAAAGTAAAACGCAAACTAAAACCTAGGCAAGACGCATGGTCGTGGACCAAGGTACCGCACTGCTAAAATCGGATGAAAGAATGTAATTATTCCAATTTGCAAAACAGAAATTAAATGCACAGTCGAAATTTCTCAACTGTCAGTTTTCCACCACCCATAGATTTTTCTTAAACCCTTTGGCATGTGCTTCCACTTTTCTAGAATTTGCTGTAAGATGGTATCTAATCAAATATCATATAAATTTAATTAAGCCTAATATATCCATGAGTTTAACTGGACCACACTGGACAGCTTTAAAAACCACGGACCACTCCATAATCGAAATTGAATTCAGTTTTCACAAATATGGAAATAATTCCATAAACCTGATTCTGATGAGCGAACAGAACTTGGGGAACAACATAACTCCCATTCAGATTCCTAAGTAAGTGACACTCAGCGTTAAAACCTGAAAGGGTCTCCCAAATAAAAACGGCGGCGAAGGCTAAGGAGAAATTAAACTATGGACTTAAACAAAACAAAACAAAACAAAACAAAACAAAACAAAACAAAACAAGACCATTCTGCAGCTACTTGAAGAAAAGCATTTTCAAGTCTGTGTGAAGTTGAAATCAAGCACAGAGGGTTCCAGGAACCGAGTTCTTTGCTTTTGGAGGATTTTCTTATAGGGTGCCTCTAACTCTATTTAAAGCAGCCTCAAGTAGCCACAGCTGGAGGGTCAGGCCTTGCAAAGTAAACAACAGTTAACTCAATTCTGACTCAAGACTTAACTACAACCAACAGTTAATTACCCCTCTGTTAACCAACAATATCTGAAATATCACTTTTTAAATTACACTTTTGAAATCATGTTTGTTCACTAATGGCTTCCAATCAGCAATTAATAGCACAGTTCAAACATCCCAATAAAGAGCTACCAGGGGAGTGAGCAGAGTTCACCAGAATTGCACACCTCCGGCAAAGGACGCTAGGACAAAAGAACTTTCTAAGCACCTCCCACAAGAAGGAAAAAAAAAAAAAAAAACCCACCTCTATTCCAAGAACATATAAATGCAGAGCACACACAGTATGTGCTCAATAAACATTCTGTAAATATAGCTTAACCACGATTCCTTTCAGAAGAACACTTAAGTGATTTCTTTCAAATATTGTTCAAATTCACATTTCGTAAAACCGCCCTAAAATAAGAGGCAAGTTATTTGAATGACAGATTATAAATTGGTAGAAGGAGCAAAGGACAGGTAGTGGGTGGGGTAGGGGGGAGCACTTGCCTCCATTATCTCCACCTCATTTCTCAACATCTAGATAATTCTGCTTGCTGGACAGACCCTCCCTCATTTCTTCCTAATAATGAGACCTTGAGGACACAAAACAAAACAAAACCCTGCAGATCTTAGATTAGAGATCTATGCACCACAAAAGTTGAAAGAAAAATTAATGCAAAGTGCTTAAAAAGAGACAGACCATGCTTTCTTTAAACTCTCTGAATGCCACCTTTTGCCAAAACAAACTGAACAAGCAGTGATTGGAACCTGCATCCTGGTTCATAAGGAAACCAAGATTTATTAGGACTTGCAGAGATGAACGGATTGGTTGTTCACACAATGGGCTTTACCGGTTATGCTAGATTAAATAGTAATAAAGACGCCAACAATCGCAGCCGTTCATGTGGGCAAGGCTGTGAATTGTGGCCATTCACTGGGGAAGGGACGCAGGTACAGGTGCAGAAGGATCAACAGCAAATGTCTTTTCAGATAGCATCCTTGCCAGATTCCTCCAATGACCCTGTGCTCACCACCCATGTCCCCATACAATACAACTGCAGACAAACCCAAACACATGAAAAATGTCAGAGTTCTCCAGCTCTCTGCATACCACCCAACAATCACCTCCCCTCGCCCCTCCTCCACCCTCAAACATTTCCAAAGAGAAATGGGTACAGCGCAGGATTCAGCTGGCCCCAAAATCTGTAACCTAACCCCTGTCTGGAGGAGTGCACCTGCATTTTTCCGAGCCATTGACTAAGAGGCGCGACCTGCGTCTCAGTAGGGCTCAGTTTCAATGAAACCAGGGAAATAATAGGATAAAATTATTAGTTTAAGGGCCTCTCAGTTCTCTGTCTCCTTCGCACACCCACCTCCCAAAGGATAATGCTAAACTGACAGAAGTATTTGCACAACTGGAATACATTTATGAACCACCTCAATAATTTTTGCTAATTGCATAATTTGTTAATTTGCTGCAACTGTTCACAGCTTCCCGCCAGGTTGCTCCGCGATTCCCAAGGGCACATGAAGTTTTACTTGCTTCACTTTCTGCAAATCACCAAAAACTTCATGAGAGAAGGCCAAGTGGGATGTGAGCCCTGCCACCTGCCCACTCCAAAACAAGCCCTTCGGATAGGAAAAGGGAACCTTTCCTAGGAAGCCTCTGTCACCAGGAAATCTGACGTGGAGGGCCTGGCCATGAGAAGATGCAAAATTTGAGTTACTACCAGGGCTTTAACCTTCGAGCTGTGCCCCGCAATCACCAGCGAGTTGACAGACTCACATTGACGAAGTGGGCTAAACCCAAGTGTCATCTGTCTTCATAGTACCTGCACATAGAATATTAGGATCCCCTTTGTAGAAACAAGGAGATTTGCCCCAAATCACATGTTAGCTCTGGGGTGGTGGACCCAGGGATGGCCCCTACAAATAATTTCAATCTTAACACTATTCCCTAGAGAAGGGTATGTGCTGGGTGTGATCACCAGGGATGAAGGCATCCACATATCTAACGGAGTGAAAGAGAAGAAAGCTTCACCCTCGCCCAATCTCTTCCCCACCAATAACCCACCCCAAGACCCAGGGTCCAGCTGAGTGGGGAACACTCATTTTGAGGACAAAGAGAACAACTAAAGGCAGGACACAGAGAGCATGAGCATGAAACCCAGGGAAATGGAGCAACAGCTTTTTTTTTTTTTAATGTTTATTTATTTACTTTTTAGAGAGAGCAGTATCAGGGGAGGGGCAGAGAGAGACGGAGACCCAGAATCTGAGCAGGCTCCAGGCTCTGAGCTGTCAGCACAGAGCCTGACCCAGGGCTCAAACCCAGGAACTGTGAGATCATGACCTGAGCCAAAGTCTAGCGCTTAACCGACTGAGCCGCCCCCCCCCCCACCCAGGCGCCCCTAGGGGAACAGCTTTTTAAGAAACCGAGTAACTTTTGTAAGCAGTTAGGCTTATGGCTTGTGTCTCAGAAGACTACGCATAACATACTTGGATTAGAACCACGTATTAAAAATTAGATTATATAATATAGAAATACATAAGGCAAAAACCCTTTGGATAAGAAAAATTCATAAGCATACCCCCCTCCAAAAACAAACAAAAACTAGGATACAAATTGGCAACTTCCAATTATACCATACACAAATCACATTCTTTTTTTTTTTTTTTTTTTTTTGACAATCCTGATTTATCTATTCATTTCGCTTCATGACAACAATGGTCACGTATAAAGTTTTTCAGTAGCAACTTTCTTAGCCACAGTCACGGAATTGGCCAATTAACTGGTGAGTCTGTACTATTAAACCCTACAGATAGATAGATAGATCGATAGATAGATAGAGATAGTGCAGGTTCCAAGAGGGTAAACGGTTGTGAAAATTTTAACCTCTGGTCTTTAAAGTCCTACTTCTTTGCATGGGGAGATACAAACAGATCTGAGCTTCTTGTTCATTCTCACACTTCAACTTGATACAAAAGCAGAAGACAATCACATCACTGACACACAACATGAACTGAAACCATGAGGTATGGGGACTAGACCCCATAGACTCAATGTCATGCTTAAGTTATTAAAACAAAAAACAAACCACCAAACACTACTAACAGTCCCTGAATTTCCCACAGGCCAAGGAACATTGGGGATTTTTAGATATTTCCCCTCCTCTGCCTGGGAATTTTTCTTCCCCCCCCTCCTCCCTCCTGTCTCAAGACAATGCCTTCAGCCTTTGAAACTGCATCCATTATAAACAGCTCTGAATATTAACACAGCCCAGAGTCCTGTTGGCTTTTAAAAGACCCCCAGGGTTTCAAATTGCAGTTGCTGAGAAGGGGGAAGGTCCCCAAAGAACAAATGTCACCAAGCTCATTCAAAAGGAGTTGAAAATTAGGCTTGCTCATGAAACTTACAGTTCTTCAACCCATGGGGTAAGTCAGAAGAATCCTTTTGAGTTTTAAACAAATGAGAAAAAAAGAAAAGACAAGACTCTGGTACAACCAACATCCATTATTACTTATAGACTTTGAATTCAATGAATCCCTTTTCCAGACTTCTCTCTCCTTTGGATGTCACTTTTAAAATAACCATAGGCTATGTTAAACAACTTCCCCGTCCTTGGCTCATAGGCCTTCAGGGCTTTAGCAGGTGCACAGAACTGGGCCAGGTGCATTGTTAAGTGACAAAAAAAAAAAAAAAAAAACAAACCCTAGTGGCTCTCTCGCATTCCTGTCCGCCCTGAAAGGGAGGATGCTGAAAAGCCTTTGCACCAAGGAGACACTTCTACAGAATAGGGGAGAGGCCCTTTCATTGTGAGCACGGTGTCTCAGGGAGAAAAGGTCAGCCAGAGGCCATCCCAATGTGCTCAGGAAAGGCTGCGTGGGGAACCCAGGCAAAGAAATGAACACTGCAGGGAGAGAAACCCTTAACTGAACGATCGGAGCTAGAGGACCGGGGCATCAGGACATCCAGGAGGAACCAGCTCTTATTATATTGCATTGAATCGTCTTCTCTTTTGGAGATGATGAATTATTCCTGACAACACATTCCAAAGCCCAAACCCTGTGAAATCTAGCGACCAAATGTGATTATGGAAAGAGAGGAGCACATCTCTTTTTAAAATAGTCCCTGGGAAAGAGACCACGAACAGTTCTGACATATCCTAAAGGCAAGGGGCAACTGTGTGCCAACACAGTTCACTTCTATGAGGATGTGGGAGTCTCTGTACGCTTTGTAATTTAACAGTATTCAAAAATTACATTTGATGCTTATAATTTCACATCAGAGGGACTTAAATAGTGTGCCTTTCTCTCAAGGCACCCAATTTTATTTGCCAGATTCCCTTACTCAAAACAGGTATCGGAGATCTAGTAACAGACAAGTGCTTCACCACGGAGGGGAAGAGAGGCCAGGCCAGGCTTCTGACACTTGTTGCAAAGACAAGGACCCTGAGCCCAAACTAATTATTCCTCAAACTCTGAGAGCACTTGCACCTTTCAGATGTTCTGCCATTAATCTGTGTTTCTGAGGTTCCCTATTCCAAACAACCGCTGCCCATCTTCATAAATCACAAGATGGCGAAGGTCTGCTGAGTTCTTCAGTTTTACATAGAGCCACAAAAAGGAAAACGGGCAGAAGGGAAGACCTCAGGGCAACCCTGACAATAATCAACTTCTCAAAACACACACACTCATGCACACACACATACGCGAATCTTAGCTGAGGTTCTGGAACAATTTGGTCATCGTTACTTTAAATCTAATTTGCATAAACAGGATGGGAAGTATTTTCCAAATACTTAATTCACAACACTCTGCACACCTGGCCCTTCCAGCACAGCTGTAAAATTTGAAAGACAAAGGCCCTCTTTGCTTCACAACTACAATGGCAACCTGGGCTGGTGCTTATTTTCTAATGCAATCCTGAGCACCACTTTGGAGCCAAAACCCACAAGGTTAGATTTAAGCCCCTGGCTTGGTCCTGCACTGGCATAAGGAGACCTAACACAAAGAGACCCAAATCAATACACTCATCTTAACGTGGCTCAGGAGAACCACACTCGGAGTCCTTGAGTGAAAGTCCTTACTTTAATTTTTTTTTTTTTTACGTTTATTTATTTTTGGGACAGAGAGAGACAGAGCATGAACGGGGGAGGGGCAGAGAGAGAGGGAGACACAGAATCGGAAGCAGGCTCCAGGATCTGAGCCATCAGCCCAGAGCCCGACGCGGGGCTCGAACTCACGGACCGCGAGATCGTGACCTGAGCTGAAGTCGGACGCTCAACCGACTGAGCCACCCAGGTGCCCCCCTTACTTTAAAAAGCCCTGTCTTGTCTTCCCTCCACAAAAAAGACCACTGAAAACCCAGATTTGTTCCTCCAGGGCCTGCCCTCCTTCCTATCCCAATGCCATGAGCCACCATGCAGCCCCCAGAACAGTTAAACCAGCAACCTACTGTGCTCAACCTCATGGCACAGGTAAGAGTCTAAGGTAAGTTGTATTTAATACTGCTTAAACAGCTTCTGAAGCCCTGCTCTCAAAAATAATTTCAAAGAAAGCAAACATCTAAGTTCTAAGAAGTCCAACTTCTTCTAAAGTTCTGGGAAGTGGGAATAAGGCTTGGCAGTGCTTGGTGCTATTTATGAATGTGCTGGTCGGGCTATGCCAATCTCACCTACGTCATGGGATGGCAGACTCAGTTATGGCTCAAATACTACAACCATAAGTTATTGTGCTGAATAAGTTATCCTGAGGCCCCAGGAATGAATGTATTTTCCCTTCTACCAGTGCCATTCCATTTTTTCTATTCAAACTGCATTTACGTTCACTAGGAAGAAATTTTACTTTCCCTACGCTAAGCCTAGGAGCAACTCCAAAATTAGATGCACTGTTTACAAAAGCAAAAAACAAAACAACAAAAACTTCCATAAAACCACAGGTCCCCTTCTATCTCAAACCCACAGCCTGAAATTGTTTGAACTAGCTGCAGTAAATCTAGTTCATGGGGTTATAAATGAACTCAAAGCAATTTTCTAGACACAATGGATTAAGGGTATAAACTTGGTGAAACTACAAGATATTTTATTTTATTATATACAGAGACTTTCTCTCCTAAAGTCTTGCAGAATCACAGCCAGGAATATAAAAGCATGTAACTATCCTGATAGAAAACTCAGAATAAGACTAATGATTTAAATGGAGAAATCTGGTCTAGAAAACACACACACACACACACACACACACACACACTACAACACACTTCACTTTTCTATAACCAGAAAAATGACTTTACAAATATTTTCCAAAAGAAACCCATTTTGTAGTGAACATGGTATTAACATATACGAATCAGAAATCACTATTCACATCTCAAAATCTAATCAGTTAACACCATAATCAGTATAATCACATCGACTGAAGCTCAAAATACCCACTTAGGTATTTACTGGTCATCAAATGTGTGAGTAAAAGAGACAAGACTGCAATTTAAAAGGTATTTATGTCATGTGAAACGTCACTCCCAAGCAACAGGAAGCCAAAAAAATGGCCAGTAGTTTTGCTCCAAAAATTAAAGGACAAGGCAAAGTGGATCTTGTGACCACAAGAAAGTGCCAATAACAGGACACCCTATGCTGTCTGCAAAGTCACTACTTCTGAGCTAAGTGCCTTCCCCACAATGCCATGAACATATGGCATTGGTAGTCATTCTTCCAACAGGTGAACACTCAAGAAGTTATTCTGATTCTGCCCACGTGATTTTATTTGAAAAACTATCCTAAGAAAACATAAAGGAAAAACCACAATACCTCAGACTGCCCCAAGTAAATGAAATACTACCTACTGGCAAGGCTGGGCTCTATCTATCTCCTACTACTTAACAGCCACTGCCTCTATTAAACCCCCCACTACCACCACTGGTCTTCACTAAGTCACTGAATCACATAGAAAAAGCAGAAAATTGCAGGGGAAAAGCTAACCATAACAAAAGTCCAGCCTCAAACTCTGAAGAACTTGATCCTTAGGCAATATGTAGCATGATGTGAGTTAAAGATCTGCACCCCGTTTTCAGAGGCACCGGCTCTTCACGTGAGAAAGGAACCAACTTTTCTTCTTTCCCCTTCACAGCAGCCAGATACCCAAACCACTTTTTCTTAGCTCAAGCCACAGGTGTTGGTTAAAAGTTATGTCATCAGTTGTCCCTTCTTCAAACACTGAATGTCCTGTCTGAGGACACTCCTGTGCCCCTCTACATTCTAGGAAAGACGTCCAATTATCCAACTAAAAAGCAGATGACTCAAGCTAGGCCTTTTCTGGAAGGTACTCATAGTTCTGCATAGATGCTAATTACCTATAACTCGATAGGATTTGACTCAGGACCATATTCTTAAAAGTAGAAAAAAGGCTATTATACTCTACCATATTTAGTGAAGTCTAATGCAGCTTTTTCCTGCCAACTCTCCTGTAAGAAGGGTCCCACTAAGTCCTGATAGGCCAAAACCATGACAGCACAGAAAAGAACGTCTTTCAGGTGAAACAAACAGCTTAAATCAAGCAAGTCCCCGGCACCCTCTCCTGAAGTAACACAACTCCAAAACTAATTTGCACCCTTTACAGGGGAGAAATGCTCAAGTGTGGGCTCCACCCTACTGGACCATCAAGCCCAAAAGGAAGGGTCTGGAAACACAGCTCCCTAATGCCCATCAGGTGGAAAGAGACCAGCACCCTCGGCAATCACAGATCCAGGAACTCTCCAAGTCCCCTAACTCAGGGCTGTTCCGGGGAAGGCAACCTTCCACCGTGGCCACAGCCAAGTCAGGCCACGGGGTCCTGGGGGAGGAGAAGGCTGCTACACGCGCACTCTCGCTAATAAATAATGTAAATGGAAGACTGGAGCCAAGAGTCACCTTCATTCATTACCCACTGGAAGGCCAAGGAGCTCAGACACCAAAGAGTTGGGTTACAGGAGAGGAAAAAAAGAAACACACACCCGCAGACCCCAGACAGACTTCCTCACACTCTCGCCTCCAGATGTTTCCCACTCCACCCACACACATACGCACAAACACCCTCGCCTCCACACTCTTCACTCACACTCCCTCACCTTCAGACTACCTCCCAGATCGCCCTCAGGCCCCGGGGCGCAGTCACCTCCACACCCTAAAACCTATGCTCGCTCACCTCCAGACCCCACGAGGAACAGCCTGTTCTCCCATGGAGCCGCATCACCCACGTTCTCACCTCCACACCCCAAAACCTATGCTCACTCACCTCCAAACGCCACGAGGCACACTCTTTTCTCCCCAGGACCCTCACCACCCACGTTCTCACTTCCACACCCCCATCAGGCACACTCTTCCCCTCCGGACCCCCATGTACGATCTCATCACCGCGACACACACACAGGCACGCCCCTCAATCCGCACGCCCTTCCCGGGTAAGCACCCCAGCCTCCCCGTCCCCAA
Organism: Neofelis nebulosa; assembly: GCF_028018385.1. Taxonomy (NCBI): domain Eukaryota; kingdom Metazoa; phylum Chordata; class Mammalia; order Carnivora; family Felidae; genus Neofelis; species Neofelis nebulosa. The sequence continues at coordinate 136,219,052 of NC_080785.1, read as the reverse complement.
GTGACAGCGCCCCGGGGCTCAGGGGAAGGGCGGCACTTACAGGCTCCGCGTCCAGGCGGGCAGGTCCGGAGGCAGCGCTGCTAGCCCGCGCCCGCCGCAGTCCAGCGAGTCCCCCGCGCAAGTGCAGGCGGCGGCGCAGGGCGGTCGCGGGCCGGCCGCAGCCGTCGCCGGCCCCAGCTGAAGCAGCAGCAGCAGCAGCAGCAGCCACAGGAGAGGACAGGGCGAGCGGCGCGGGGCCCCGAAAGCTCCCCGGACCGGCCGCGCCATCTTGTCTGGAACGCGCGGCGAACTCGGGGCGCGGGGGCTGCGAGGTCCCGGACGACCGCAGGCACCGGCTGGTCCGCGGGGGCTCCGCTCGGCACTAGGCTCCGCGCCGGGGCATGGCCGCCCGCACAAGTTTCCCCCGCTGCCGCGGCTCCGGCGCTCAGCGGGCCCCCGGTGCCCGGACCGCTCCGCAGCGCCCGGCTGGGGCCGCGAGCCCCGCGCCCATCCGGGCCGACCCGGCTGTGCTCGCTGCGAAGCCCACGGATCCGGGCAAGAGCTGCTCGGCCGGCTCTCCTCGTCCTCCCGCCGCGCTCCTGGCCGGATCTTGAGCCCCCGCGCACGCCAACTGCCGCCGCCGCCGGCCGAGGGCAGTGCGGCTGCCTCTGCTGCACAGAAAGCGCTCAGCCTCGCAGCCTGAGCTGTGCGCCCGAATGCATCTTCCTCTCGGCTCGGAGCGCCCGGCAGCCGACTCCGGGCTGGACGGCACGGTCACCCCCGCACTGCTTCGAGGGCCCCGTGCGCCTGGCTGTCCCAACGCCTTAGGCAGAGCGCGCGCGCGCAGTTCCGGGCTATGCGCGGCTCCTCAGCGAGGCGAGAGCCCAGCCGACCTCGCGGCGGAACAATCAGTCGCTTGCCTCTCGCCTCCCCGCGGCCCAGCCCCGACGGGTCCCCGAGGCTCCACCCCCGGCCGCTCGCCCTCACACACCCCCTGGGCTCCGCGCCCCGCGGCCTTCTGCGGGCCCACGTTGGATGCTTTGCAACAGCGCCCCGCCACGCCCCCTGCCTGCTGCTCATTGGCTGCCGGAGACCAGGACGACCAGCCCGGAGAGCCATTGGTGCGCTCACCATGATCCCGCCCCTCCGACCACCCCGCCCCACTCTCTTTTCCCACCCAAGGTGTGAAGGGCGGGGGACTGGGAGGAGAAAGGGTGAGGCGTCCTCCGAGTCTTAAAGGGGACTTGCAGTCTGGTAGTGGAAAAGCGGGATGCCGACTGGAGAGAGGAGGAAAGACATGCCCTCTGGGGCTAAGGGAGGAGAGAAAGTTGATAAAGAGGGCAACGCCTCCACTTTGCAGTAGTCTGACCAAAAAGTTTCTTCTCTTCTTCCCTGGCTGTAAATAGGGCCAAGGATATAGAGCAAATCTACACTCATTTTCCAGGTGCCCTCTAGGACCATAGACACAGATTTAAAACTCCGCAAATTTCCTACCTATTGAGGCATCTTTAGTTATTTCATTAGGGGTAGCCGCCTTCCTCATCTCACAACTTGAAGCTCCTTTCTGTTCCTGACTTGTTCTTGACCTCTTACACCCAGCAAGATGTCCTGGATTACCAAAATGAATGTGTGCTGCAGAAACCAACTCTCAAAGGTGCACACACTTCCACCCCCAACCCCACCCTGGTTAAAGGGTACTTCTGAAAATGATCCAGCCTTCGAAAAAGGGGTTGCTTTGTTTGCTCCTTTGTTTAAATCAGGCCCTTTTAAGCCAGTTTTCAAGTACTCCTAGAAGACAGTGAGAAAAATAGTAGTTGTTACAAATCTTCTAACTTTAGCCCTTACAAGTCCGAACATAGTAGCCATGTGTTACGACAGCGCATCCAAAACGTAAGAGCGGGCGGGTGCGCGCGCGCGCGCGCACACACACACACACACTGAGAAAGGGAAAAGATTAGCCCGGTAATATATAGCTGCCCCTCTGGGCGTTTTGGTTTGCTGGTGTCTCATGTCCCTTGCCAAATGTATGCAAGTTTCTAACTTAACTGCACACATTGTCAGGAAAATTAAGCAAGTCAAGTCTGTTGAAAAACACTTGCTCTAGCAAATGAAATCTGACTTGTGTTTTATGGAACCGGAGGAGAGGAGACATTTCTCAGGGAAAAAAAGCAAAAACAGTTTTAAAGGGTTTTGTTCCATGTTTGATGTATTCTAAGGGGGTTGTTTGAATTGAGATGTTAAACTTTTTCCTCAACCAGAAGAGCTTTTCTTTAAGTGAAATTGGGTTTGGGCTTGGTTGTCTGATGGTTACTGGTTTCCTTCTTATTCCCTCCTCCCCCCCTTTTTTCTCCTCTCCCTTCATCTGATTAAGTATGCTATCAGATAATGGTGCCTCACTTCTCTCTCTCCCCCCCCACCACTCTCTTTTTGCATGATCTCAGCAATGATGCCCAAAGCAATGTGTGTAAATCAATCCAAATATGATTCCCAAGAAACATTATCAGAAAAATGCTGCACCTGACCCTTCTACCCAGGGCTTTCACCAGCTTTTATATTTCATTTGTAATTCACATAAACACACACCTTCCATTTGGACAAGAAGAAATGTATCTCTTTGTTATAATGCCTTAGTAATAGTACTAGTAATAAGCCAAGGAATGGAATTTGAAGGACCCCCAAATATAAGAGGTCCTGTATGTCAATGTTTCTTAAACTTTTCAAGACCAAGGAACACAAAACAGTAATTTAATGCAGAATACCCATGAACATTTCCTTCAAGAAAACCCTGGTCAGATCCTCCTAGCCTGACCCCCACCTCAAAACGAAACAATATACACAGCAAAAAGAAATTGAACTCATTGAACCTCTTGAGCTGCTGACCTAGACTTATCTTTCAGGTCTGTTCCATTAGAAGTACTGTAAAATGGATATTTCTTATCAGATGTTTTCCAAATGCTTGTGGGTGTACCTGTGCCATGCTGTTTTGGGACACCAAAATTCTGAAGGCTGGGTTTGAGAATCTACAAGGGAAGGGTGTGCCCACAAATCTAAAGCATCCCCTGTGGTCTAGTTACCATGCAGCCAGAGAGAAGGATTCCAACACCAGGGAACACTTGGGGGGACTGGGCGCCTGAGCCTTGGCAATTCCTCTCGTCTACAGCAGAGCATGAAGTCATGTCTGCTCCCCATACCATGTATGGAAGTTTGCCCACATACTAGCAACCTGCTTGTGATTGAAAGGAGAGTGTGGGCTTGGAGAGCAGTGATGTCGGGCTCAGGAGAGAATTCATCTGCGGCTGCAACCTAGGATCGGGAGACCTGAATGGCAACAACAATGGCAAATTTCTAAGGGAGTCCATGTCCCTGCTCCTCAAAGAGCAAGTCTTGGCACACTCAGCACGGAGCAACGGTTGATTTGGGTACTCTGCGTCCTCATTTTCCTCCACTGCCCTTTTCACAAGTTTAAATAATTATTTATTCCTTGAAGGGGACATCCAGGCTTTTCAGTGTTCTAGTTCATTTTAATTCACTGAAGAGCAAACTCCAGGCATAAATCCCCCATGAGAATCACAGCAGGCCTCTTTTTTTTTTTTTTTAATTGTTTTTAATTATTTATTTTTGGGAGACAGAGAGAGCATAAGGAGGGGAGGGGCAGAGACAGAGGGAGACAGAGAATCCAAAGCAAGCTTCAGGCTGCGACCTGTCAGCACAGAGTCTGACACGGGGCTCGAACCCACAAAGCACGGGATCATGACCTGGGCCAAAGTCGGATACTTAACTGACTGAGCCACCCAGGCGCCCCGCAGGTCTCTCTTGAATACAGAAGCCCTAGTAATGGATCATTTTCAACCCATTGAAAAAGAGGAACCCAGAATCTAAATAGCCTAAAATCACCAAGTGGGGAGAGAAGCAAATGATAAAATCAAAACAAAGCAGGTTAATCATGGGAATTTCTTTTTAAACACAAATTCCGTAGGACCGAATCATGGCAGTTTGTTACAGTTCTAGGTGGTGATAATTGGCAGTTTTATGGAACGCTGAGATTCAGAAGTGCTGTCTCACTGTTAGAAGAGACTTTATATCAGGTTCAGTACCTCAGAAGAGCACAGGGCAGCAGTCAGAAGACATGGCCTCTAGCCAGGCCTCATTACCATGAAGCCTTTCCTTAAACCTCGGTTTTTTCAAATGGAGAACAAGGATAATGGTACTTCTGACCTGAGTGCTAAGACAGTTAAGGAAGGGTCTGCTTTGAAAGAGGACACAAGGGCCTGTATAAACTGCTTAGGGCTACCTACATCCAAGGCTGATCTTCAAGGTTATTGAATTTTTACACTGGAGAAACTGAGATTCCATATACATATCATAGATGGAAATTTTTAGTAGGTGTTTTCAGCATAGAGTGTTCTCCCCCCCCCCCCAGGAATGCCACAAAGGGTTAATAATTACCTTTAAAACCCCTGAAGACTTGCTGGGTGATGACAGCCCAGCTCTGAGCCTGTTTTGTATCTCTCTCCCAAGGAAAAGAAAGCTGTATACTCATTAACTCCTTCCTCGCAATAATCTTGTCAAGGAGGTAGATCAGCCAGAGAAGGTAAGAGAAGAAGCTAGTGGGTTCTGGGATGGAATATGAGAAGAGTCAATCTCGAGATTCCTCTGTCCCCCATTCCAACATTTTTCTTTGGCAGAGGTGGGAAGAGGTTATGTTCTGTTGAGCAACCTCTGGCTATTGGAATACTGGTTCGTGCCCAAATGGTGCCAAGCTTTCATTATAAAAAGAATGCTCAACTTGGGGCACCTGGATGGCTCAGTCGGCTGAGCGTCTGATTCTTGGTTTCAGCTCAGGTCATGATCTCCCGGTGCATGGGATCGAGCCCCACATGGGGCTGTGAACTGACAATGTGGAGCCTGCTTGGGATTCTGTCTCTCCCTCTGTCTCTCTGCCCATCCCCAACTCACACCTGCTCACTCCCTTTCAAAATAAATAAACTAAAAAAAGGAAAAAAGAAAGAATGCTCAACTCCCTGCCCTCTTCTACACAGCAGCAGCAACCAGGGACCCAAAGCAGCAGTCTACCGTCTACCAGAAACAAACCTTCACCCACATCCTTGCCTTGTGGATTTGTGATTTTAACCGGTTTGCTGAATGGATAAGGAAAAATTTTATGAAAGCTATCAGCATTTCAAAATTCTGAGAGTCTGGAATGAGGGTCGATATAAGAAGCAGCCTCTTAGGGGCACCTGGGTGGCTCAGTTGGTGAACCATCTAACTCTTGGTTTCGGGTCTGGTCATGATCTCACAGTTTGTGAGATTGAGCCCCACGCTGGGCTCCAGGCTGATGGTGTGGAGCCTGCTTGGGAGTCTCTCTCTCTCTCTCTCTCTCTCTCTCTCTCTCTCTCTGTCTCTCTCTCTCTCCACCCCTCCACTCCCCAAAATAAATAAATAAACATTTTTTTAAAAAGCAGCCTCTTAGCTTCAATGATGAAGAGATGTGCTAATTCCATCATCAACAGGGACGACACCCCTCACCCTCCATTGGCTGCCTTTCCAAATGTCACTTGGAACAGCACGTGAAAGGGGAGGGGGATGGAAAATCACAGTTTATACCTTACTGCCAACACCTTAGAAGCAACACTATGATGTATATAAAGAACAGCACATTTATCATAACTTATAATAATAATCTCCGTGAAGTCATGTACGTTATATTTTTCCAAGTAATTCATGTCATAACAACAGCTATCACTTACTGAGCACTTATTATGTGTCTGTCACTTGGCTGAGTGTTTTACATACTTTTTTCATTGAGGTTGATGTCGAGAAAAACGCCGAAGGCCACCCAAGCTAATACGTGACAAGCCCGAGATTCTAAGCCAGCACTGTGGACACCAAAGATCCACTATGATATTTGAGCCTCGTAAATTTTGAATATGACAGTTGTTATTGCTCCCACCTCGTAGATGAGAAGGCTGAGGTTAAGTGATAGCGTCAAGGTCACACAGGATCAAGAATCAATAGAACCTGAAATCAAAGTTCCATCTCAACCATCACCACACATGCTTGATAGTCAATACACATCTTAAGAGATGCATCATGATGCTTACTTCTCAAGGATTTTGTGGACATAATTGTTTTCCTCTTCCATACTTGCTAATGGCTTTCCAGATTTTCCTCTACGATTAAAAAGCTAAAAATTTTAGGATAAATATATTGGCCTTCACCACCACAAACACAGCAAACACAACACGTCAACTCATAATGACGATACCTCGACTCTGGTCAATCTGATTACCCGAGCCACACCCTAGTTAGGGGTTGGGTCAGGACCCCCAAGCCTGTGCTAGAAGTCACCCAGCCACTCTCTTCTCACTTTTCTACTTGAATTATTTTGTGTGTTTATTTCTCCTTCTAGACTGCCCGCTCATTACGTTCAGAGCCTGAGGCTCAGCCCTGTCTTGCTAGTCCCGTTGTCTAGCACAATTTCAGGCACAAGGTAGACAGAGAGGCAACACTTGCTGCCTGAGCCCCACCTGGTCTGCAAGGAAGGACACTTTACCAAGCACCCCCTCTCCACATCTTAAGCAAGCTTGTCGTCCAAATGCATGCACCAACGGCAACAACATCACCTAAAGCTTGTCAGAAATGTGAATCTCAGGTCGCATCCCAGACCCACAGGATCCGGATCTGCCTTTTACAGGCCCCCGGAGGATCCATTTGCCCACTTAAAATTAAGAAGCACGGGAAAAATTTTATGAAAGCTATCAGCATTTCAAAATCCCGAGAGTCTGGAATGAGGGTTGATATAAGAAGCAGCCTCTTAGGGGCACCTGGGTGGCTTCATGGTGCCTATCTCATAGAATCCTATGTACCCCAAATGCACATCTCCTGTGACTGTCTCCCCAAACACTTCCTGCCACAAAGATAGACTCTTTGCACTTTATGTGTTTTGAAAAATTTTTTAAAGTATTTATTTTTGAGAGAGAGAGAGAGAGAATAAGCCAGGGAGGGGCAGAGAGAGAGAGAGAGAGAGAGACCTAGAAGCTAAAGCAGGCTCCAGGCTCTGAGCTGTCAGCACAGATCCCAACACAGGGCTGGAACTCACAGACCGCAGGATCATGACTGGAGCTGAAGTCAGACGCTTAAGTGACCGAGCCGCCCAGGCACCCCTGCACTTTATGTATTTTTATGTGCACTTGTGCATGCTTACATTTTCCACATTTTCACAGAGCCCTTAATAAAATCATTTCAAAAACATAAGCAAGCATGTCGTTGGCATTACTGCCCCTTCACTGAGAGCATTCGAAACATCCGCTGCCCATGACACTTTGGTAAAGTCCTCTCGTGCCGTTCAACTCGCTTGTTCTTTGAGATGCATTCAGACGAATTAGAAGCATTTGAGAATTTTATGGACTGTTATTTTTGTTTCCAAAAGGAGACTTGGGGTTTTGACACTTTTCAAATTTATCATGAACGTATAGACTGACACATATTATGTGCTTTTCACCGTCATTTGTATCCATGAGCTACATTCTTCACGTAAGCATTTAAATATCCTTATTTCCCTGGGGGAGTTCTGACACTCCTCTTGAATTTAGATGGTATAAATCAAAGAAACATCTTTGTCTTGTCACTAGCGACTCCCACCCTCACCACCCCCACTTAAAATCCACTATCCTTTCTTATTTGAAGTGCACTAGGATGTAGAGAAGATATGAGTGTAGACTGATGACCTCCAGAGATGGCCACCGACAACTTCTCCCCTCAAGAGGTGGAATATATTCACCTCTCTTCTTGAATCCAGGAGGGCTTGTGACTTGTTTGACCAATAGAATGTGGTAGAAGGGACCCCTCTGGTTCTGAGCCTAACAGCTTCCATTCCTGCCCTCTTCCTACCTTGAGCTGCCATGTAAAGAAATCCAGGTTCTCTACTAAAACATAAAGGCCCTGGAGGATAAGAGGCCATGAGGAGAGGCTGTGAGAGAAAACAAAACCAGGCAGATGAGCCAACAGCCAGCACCATAACCCCAACACCAGAGGGAAGCCATTTTGGACCTGTCAGCCCAGGGTAGCCTCCAGCTAAATGCAACCAGGTGGGCATACCACAGAGCAGACACAAGCCATCCCTACTGAGCCTTGCCCAAACACCAGACCCCCAAAATGGAGACCAATAAAAATGGACCTTGTTTTAAGCCACAACATTTGCGGATAACTTGTTCTGCAGCCATAGAAAACTGAGGCAACAAGTGTGGCTGAGCAGACATGCAGTAAAATATGAGTAGATTCTTTTTTTTTTTATTTTTTTTAATGTTTTATTTATTTTTGGGACAGAGAGAGACAGAGCGTGAGCAGGGGAGGGGCAGAGAGAGAGGGAGACACAGAATCCAAAAGCAGGCAGGCTCCACGCTCTGAGCTGTCAGCACAGAGCCCGACGCGGGGCTCGAACTCACAAACTGTGGGATCATGACCTGAGCTGAAGTCGGATGCTTAACCAACTGAGCCACCCAGGCACCCCAAACATGAGTAGATTCTTTAAGGGAATGGAGTCTAATCACATAAACCTGTCATTAGGAGTGTCAAAAAAAAATTAGCGTTAGCAGTTGACCTTCCTGACACTTTTGTCAGGATCCTTGATGGAATGCAACAGGCCAGGCAGCCCACGCAGTTGAACAAAGCCTCATGGATAATAAATGTTCTGGTTCTTCAGCAACCTGCAGAGTGAGCTCCCTTCCTTTCCTCCCCTCCTAGAAACAGGTATGACAGAAACACAGGGCATCCACTTATTAAAAAGGTAGGTTCTCCCATGTATATAGCTAGCAGCAAAGTGAAATAACTGCTTGAAAGGATGAAATAATTGAAGTCCTATTATATTCTTCCTAAAACTATCAGGTAGGGTTTAAAGGGTTTACCCGATTTTTCACAAGAGACACAGGGATGAATCTCAAGAAATGGAATCCCAGCCATAAAACAGACATTGAGATACGGATGCGGGGGCAGGGGGGCGGGGTGCAGGGGCAGGAGAGTGTGTTGGTAGAAGGTGAGGGTAGTAAGGGTTGTAGCTCTTGGACACAGACTAGCTCACCTACCCAACAGCTCTGTGCTTGCCTTTAAGGTCTGCAAAGCATAGCTTCCTGCTTCCCTATATATTATCTTGCGCACTATCACAGCTCTCACTTGTCAAGAGCCTTCACTGTGCATGGCATGGGGTGGGACAGGGCAAGTGCAGGGGCACAAAGTAAGTTAGCTGAGTCCCTGCCATCGAGGAGTTTACAATCTTATGATTCTGTTGACTGCCAGATCCCCAGCATCTAGAACAGCACCTGACCCATAGGAGGTGTTGAATAAATACTGTTGAATGAATAAATGAGTGAATGAATGATGCTTTTCGGCACATGAACCTCATTTTCCCATAAAGCAGGTCACAGGAAGAAGTCATAGAATCACAGATGAGTAGCAGACAAAGGGACTTTGTGGTCATGTAGAGTAGTGGGTCAGGACCACCCCAAACCTGCTGGATCAGAAACTCCAGGGTGGGGTCCGGCATTCCACGTTCTATAAGAGGGGGCTTTCATGCACGATAAAGCTTGGGAACCACCCATCTCGTCTATACTCTTCATTTTACAGATCCAGAGGGAGGGATAAGATGGCCTCAAAGGAACAAAGCTAGTTAGTAGCTGGAAGTTGAACGAACCTGACCACAAACTGAGGGGCTTTCCCAGGTCACAAGACTTCCAGCGCCAATACAGAGTAAGTTCTGGGCAAACCAGGACAAGTTGGTCACCTTAATTAGAACCCTAGTTACCAAATTCACATCTAGAATCCTTTGTCTGCCATAGAGCGAACCTATGTAAGAACTATGTGCCAGGGAATGACTTGGGTTCTTTAAATGCATCGACTCACTTAATGCTCTCAATAGCCCTATGAGGTAGGAACTATTATTATCTTCATTTTTAAAAACAGAACACTGAGGCACAGAAAGTTTGCACAGTCCACCTTATCCATGAGAGACACCTTCCAAGACCCCCGGTGGATGTCGGAAACACTACCAAGCCCTCTACCTACTCTGTTTTTTCCTATGTATACATACCTATGATAAGTTTTAATTTATAATTTAGGCACAGTAAGAGATTAACAACAATAACCACTAAAAAAAAGAGAAAAATTATAACAATGTACCATAACAAAAGTTATGTGAATGCGGTCTCTCCCTCTCTCTCTCTCTCAAACTATTTTGTGGCATTCACCCAACTTTCTGTGACGATGTGAGATGAAAATGCCCATGCGATGAGATGGGAATGAATGGCATACGCACTTTGATGTAGCATTAGGCTACCATTGACCTTCTGATGACACATCAGAAGGAGGATCATCTGCGTCCACACCAAGGTTGACTGTGGGGTCAGGTATTGGTGGGGGGGAGATTACTCAAACCCCAAAAACCAAAACCCCCAAAACTGTGGATAAAGGGACACCACTATAACTTGCCTAAGGTCACTGAGCCAGGAAATTAGACTTCAGAACCCGAGCTCTCAACCATCACTCTTACAGACCTTCTATTTATTATAGTAGATATATACATATCTACTTTTTTTTTATTACACTTTTGATAGCTTGCAGTTATTTCCACAATTTGTCGGTCTGTTCTGTACCTCGCTCTCTCTAACAGCAGAAACAGAGCCCGAGGGAAAGGACCACCACCGTACCAGGCACAGCTCCCGCCATGGAGGGGGCTGGGGGCAGATGTGTTGAATGAATGTTGTGAGCATCCAAGCACCCCCTGAATGACTGGTTGACGTCAGTTTTCAAAAGAAAGGGAATCTAATATTAACCACGTACCTGCCGTGTTTCAGCCACCACCCAGGTCAAAAAGGGCGCCAAACTTGGCTTTCAGGCGGGATTTATTTGCCCCGGTGTGTTAGTTTTCAAAATTTGAATTTGACCTACCTTTAGGAGTAAGCATCTGCTGACTGTCTTAATTTACAATTTCTGCCTGTCTACCTTGGCAGGCATTTGTTTTCGACTATGATCCTAGGCTTTCTCTAACATGAATTCATTTATTCTTTACAACAAATCTATGCAGTAGGTATTCCCATCTACACTTTTTATAAATGAAAAATCCTGAGACTTTGGAGTATCGGTGACACGGACAAGCTTATGAGCTCATAAGTGGCAGAATAGGATTCAGTGCAGGCTAACTCTTCCCTATCTCCAGCCCTCCATCCCACTGCCCCCTTAGCCACTGGGTTTCTCTAGGCATCATGAGAACAAGAAGGCCAGCTTGTCTCAGGTACAGGGTCTGTTTGACAAGGGTGAGACTTCCACCAAAGGAGTCCTACGTTCAATATAGTCAATCCAAATGAATTCTGGAGGTCTTCTAGATGGTTCTTTCCCACAGCTCAGACCCCTCTCTCCTCCAGGAGAACATCGTGCTCTGGGAGCTACGTGGAAGGAACAGTCAACTGTAGCAAGTACTTTTGGAAGGTCAGGGTGAGAAGTGCAACCTCAGCATTGGATTTTGCAAAAAACATTTCATTTTTGACCTTGAGGAGAGCACTTTTTGGGGAATGTAGGTAACAAAACGCATGATTAGAGCTTTCAAGAGAGAGCCAAAAATAAATATTGGGCCCAATGAGGACAGAGAGCCCTTTTGAGGAGCTGAGCTTTAAAGGGGAACAGAGAAATGAACGGTAGCCCGAGAGGGAAGCCGCGTCAGAGAATTTGTTTCATTTTGTTTACTTTGAGATGGGAGAAATAACATGATATGTGTAATGATGGAGATGTTGTTATATGAAATGGAAGAACCAGTAATGCACTAAGGGAAGGGGAGAAATGTAAGAGCAATATTCTTGAATAGGCAAGAGAGAATGGAGTCTAGGGCACAGGTGGCGAGGTTGATCTCAGGGAGAGGCACAGAACCTTAAAGCTGGAGGGCAGGGAAGGCAGAGTGCACGGCAAAGAAGCAGGTGACTACGGTGGGTGGGGAGTTTTGGATGTTCTCTTCTAATCGCTTCCTCTCCTGAGGGACAAAGGAGGCAAGATCATTGAGAGAGAGAATAAGGGTGAAGAAATTGGCGGTTTCATGAGCTATGAGAAGGTATGAATCATCATCTGTGACAGTGGGAGTGAGGGAAAAGGAGTAAGATTACCAGGGGGCATAAATATCCATAGGGGGCCAGAGGGCATGAGTTAAAGTGAAACCAATGAGCTGGGTTGTATGTTTCTCTTCGGGCAAGGGCTTGTGCTCAGGTGCAGGTAATCAAACTGGACATAACCAGGACTGAAGTTTTGCCCCAAGAGCATGATGAAGCAACGAAGGAGCAAAAGGACTTGACGATACATGCTAGGGAGTCAGGCCAGCACAAGGCCAGAGAGCAAGAAAGGGGCGAGAGGCTGTGAAAAGGTAGGGGCAGCAACGGAATAGATCCCACGGGCGTTGGAAGTGATTGCAGACAGATTGCTACATGAAGTGAGCTGGGAAGCTGGATGGGGCCAGGGTTGCCCTGCTTGACAAAGGCAAGGTTGCGGTTGACCACGGGAGTAAGTAGCTAAGAGAGTGGGCAGGAGGGAGGCCTGGCGTTTCCTAGTCACTGACTATCGAATGAAAGCGAAATCACCGAAGATAATCAGACTCAAGACCTGATATGATGGAAAGATCACTTATGCAAATGGCTTTGAAAAGTACTGACAATCATGATGGGAAGGTTATTGACAGAGTGGCCATGAGCCAGCAGCTAAAAGTTTCATGGATCTGTTGATGACTGCCACAAGGAGGGTGCAGTGGATGGGAAAATCAAAAATCATGCACTTCAGGGTTGCAGGGGTTTGAGGAGGGAGAAAGGAGAAGAGTCTAGAAGTGGCAGTAAGGAATCAGGAAAAAATCTCCTGGCTCAGTAATGTAAGAGGTATGAGAGAAGAGAAACAACAAGAGCCATCAACCATTAACTTTCCCTGGAATTAATATAAACAGATATTTGGCTAGACAGTCATTAATACCACCGGTCAACAAACTTTCTCGACAAAGGGCCACATAGCAAATATTTTACAGTTTTGTGGGCCATGGAGTCACTGTTGCAACTACTCTACTCTGCCCCCCATAGCTCAAAAGTAGCTGAAGATAATATGTAAATGAACAGGTGTAACTGCATTCCAAAATATTTTTAATTTACAAAAACAGGGTGGGGCGCCTGGGTGGCTCAGTCAGTGAAGCATCCGACTTCGGCTCTTGCAGTTTGTGAGTTTGAGACCTGCGTCAGGCTCTGTGCTGACTGCTCAGAGCCTGGAGCCCGCTTCGGATTCCGTGTCTCCCCTTCTCTCTGCCCCTCCCATGCTCATGCTCTGTCTCTCTCTGGCTCTCAATAATCAGATTGTGTCTGCAGGTAAAAATCTGCTAACCCCTGATAAATGTTGCTGAATAAAACACAACTAGAAAAAGGTCTAACGAACAAAAACAAGACCTATTTATCTCAGAACCAAAGGCTTCAAAGGATGTGAATTTAGGATATTGGTTCCAAGTAGAACAGCCAGGTATCGTTGTGAAGGTTGTACACTGGACGAAGTCAAGGGGCACTATTCACATAGACTTCAATGTCACTGACTGCCCTAAAGTGTTGCAGGCCATACTCTTTTTGGCCACATATGATAATTTTAGTTGCAAGAATAGTAACTGCAAAGATTTTACTACAATGAAATAGTTGAGGGAATAGCCCAGCTTGAGAGTATATCCTACTATTTCTAGAAGAGCAATAATTACTTTTTAAAAACTTTATTTATTTTTGAGAGAGAGAGCAGAGGAGGGGCAGAGATGGTCAGGGGGACAGAGAATCCGAAGTAGGGTCCACCCTGACAGCAGAGAGCCTGATGCGGGGCTTGAACTCACAAACGGTGAGATCACGACCTGAGCTGAAGTCACACTGAGCCACCCAGGCCCTTAGAAGAACAGTAATTACTTTTATTGGGCATTTGCTATACATCATTCACAATACACGGGAATATATAAATATTACCTCATATAAACCTCCTAGTGACCCTGAAGGTATATATTTTCCCCATTTTACTTTGAGGTTCAGAAAGGCTAAGTAATTTGCCCAAAGCACCCAGCTAGTAAATATCTGAACTAAGGTTTGTCTGGCTTCCAAGTCTGTATTCTTTCTATTCCCCTCTCCTTTCTGACTGGTTACAAGGTTCTTTAATGATGACCTGGTAAAACACGTATTAAGAAAATTTCTTCTGGAGACCTAATTAAAAATAATTACATACCTTAAAAGACACTAAAAATACAGCAGGCATGCCAACGAGGAAGACAGTTGTTATTTTATCAATGTCTTTATGGATTTGGATTCTGTTCAGAAAAGCTCACTCAAAAAGTAATTGCTGGCAGCATGCAAAATCCATCAACCCGTAATTAACATATGACAATTATTCTAATTGCCTCAAACAACATTTCTGTTTTTAATTGTAGAGCAATTTGCCGATCGCATCATTAATTGGCAATTCATATTTTAAACATGTAAAAGACAAGGAGTCTTTATTTCCTCGGAGGCAACTGGATATGCATTAATTGAATTTTTAAAATACATTTTCTTCTCTTCTCTGACCGCAGGACCCCCTTCAGATGGTCCTGATTGCAGTTTCTTCTGGCCAAAGTGTGTTTTCTCTGGGTAACTTAATCTTACTTTAGTACTTTAATACATTTTCCTAGCAGTTCACTTCGACCAGATCCTCGTTTCTCTCTAGACACCCTGAGCAAGGCTCCCATTGACTTCAAAGGGAAAATAGTGGGTGCAGGGAAAACTAGGAATCTGGTTCCTTGGTTCAAAAACCCTCCACACACTATAAAAACTCATTGGTGTCTTCCTGTGTGTTAAGGGCCAATTAATATACGTGAGTGAAGCCTTTGTATGAAACCACCCTGGCAACTCATGAACTTGCTTAGAAAGCCCGGCAGCTAATGGAAAACAAAGTTTAGTGGACCCATTCCCCTACAGACCACCCTCCCCCCCCCCACATTTGCTCACAGGGAGGGAGGAAGAATTGCCTCAACAGGCAAAAGGGCAGGAAAGAAAGCTTCTGACTCATTCTCTCTCTCCATTCCTTCACTAGGCATGGATAGCCCACCTTGGGCCAAACCAGGCGACAAGTATCAAAAATTAAAAAAGAATTCTTTAGCAGTACCTGGGTGGCTCAGTCAATTAAGCGTCTGACTCTGGTTCAGGTCACGATCTCACGGTTCGTGAGTTCAAACCCCGTGTCAGGCTCTGTGTTGACAGCTCGGAGCCTGGAGCCTGCTTCGGATTCTGTGTCTCCCTCTCTCTCTGCCCCTCCCCCACTCATGCTCTGTCTCTCTCTGTCCCTCAAAAATAAATAAATGTTAAAAAAAATGTTTTTAAAGAATTCTTCACTCAGGCATCACCCCCCCTCCCCCCCAACGACCTTTAAGGATCACTTTCCTCTGGAATGTTTGGGAAAGAGGTGGTATGCCTTACCTCTGTAGCTAAGGCAGCCTGACACATCCCCGTGTTGCAGAATCTTCCCTCTGGGCCACTGACTGTCACCTGCTTCTCTGCGTCGGCTTTAGTGGAGGAGAACAGGAGGAGGAGTGACACATCTTCCCCTTGTCCCTTATTTCCCAGACAGAATGCATAACTACCACCACGCATAACTATAGCACGTCATAAAGCTGTACTAGGCTTTGAGAATTAAAAAAAAAATTTTTTTTAATGTTTATTTATTTTTGAGACAGAGAGAGACAGAGCATGAATGGGCGAGGGGCAGAGAGAGAGGGAGACACAGAATCCGAAGCAGGCTCCAGGCTCTGAGCCATCAGCCCAAAGCCCGACGCGGGGCTCGAACTCACGGACCGCGAGATCGTGACCTGAGCTGAAGTCAGACACTTAACTGACTGAGCCACCCAGGCGCCCCTAGGCTTTGAGAATTTAGTGAACACCTGCCACTCTCTGCTGCAAACCGGAAGCCAAAAACTTAATAACGTCAAACTCTTCACAACTGTCTACATGGCTGTTCCCCATAGACCAAGGGGGTCAGCACAGAAAGTTAATACCATGATAGGGGTTTCTGGCCTGGCTTTGTTTTTCAGACTTCTGGGCACCCTGTTCCCAAGACTTCTTTCTCCAAACATACCCCTTTGGTCTTGCCTTGCACAGTAGGGCTCAACTCTGACTACATATTCCCTGGGCAGCCCCCGGCCCCCCAGCCCCCAGACCGATTACATCAGACCCTTTGGATACGGAGCCTGAGCATGGGTATATACTTCTTCTCTCCCCAGGTGATTTTAACGGGTAGCTAAGGTTGAGATTCGCTGCCCTGGGACACAGATCCTGTCCCCACACCAGGCCACAGGGTGGGGTGGGAGTGGGGGTACAGGTCCCAAGGCTTGAATTAGTCAGTCTAGACCAGAGTTTGCAAATTGGAGGCCCACCCACAGGCTGGATCCAGCCAGAGGATTTGTTTTGTTTGGCCCATATGGGGTTTAAAAATTTTTTTTGAATTACTTGCCAATGTTTATTAATGGGAATATATTGCATAAAAATCTGGATATCTGGCTTCTTTTCGAAGAGAAGGAATTTCTGGCCATTCTCAGACTACATTCCTGTGTGACCACAATTGGCTGGAGGGGTGGGGGTGGGGGAGCAGCTAGTCCCATAGGTGCAGCACCGGCTCTCTGATTGACCACAGTCCACACCACTCTCTATTGCCTCACACCAGTCCCACCTCCCTCATTTACCCTCCTGGCCCCCGTCCCTGATGAAAGAGGGGAAAATAGGAAGCCTGCCTCCCTTTGTAGTGTCTCCCCAGGAAGTGCAGTACAAGGACACTAACTGTCATCCACGGGACAAGAATGGAAATAAACACACAACAGACTGCTGGATTCACAGAACTTTCTATGCACAACTTAACCCGCACAGGCTCCTGCCTGCAATGGGAGAGCACTTAACATGATTCACACAGAGTGGGGTTGGTGTGAGGTCTACCCCACCCCCATCCTTACCTCTACCTCCACTCGTTTGTTCACGCTCAGGCTTGGGCTTGCATAGGAAAAAGAAAAAAAAAAATCCCGCCCCCAAAACTCTCTACCCATTCAACGATACATAGTTACTGTTTATCAGTGCCTTAGGCCAGGTCACGTTGCCAGGCCAGATGGCCGCACACCTGTCTTCCTGGGGCAGTATTTCTCAACGTGGGGTTCACACTCCTGTGCCCCACCCTAGACTGACTAAATCTGGTTCTCTCAGGGCGGGGCCGGCTCGTCACATTTACCAAGTGGCACTTCTGCTCAGTAATGATAGCAGCGGCCGCTAATCCGAGCGTTTACCATCATCTCATTTAATTTAAAACTTCACAGAAATCCTTAAGTTAGGTAGTAGTAGCTACAAGAGGAATTGGCAGCCCGGGAGAAGTCAATTTGCTCGTTCAAGTTCACACAGCCAGTAAGCAGCAGAGCTGGGATTCGGATCACCTGTTGTAGCTGGTAAACCACTGCTCCGAGCCAAAGGGAGGCAAGAGGAAGGTTTAGGAGTTCCCGGGTCACACCGGTCAAGGAGGGTGGGGTCGAATGCCGTCCATTGTAGCTATACAACTTTGGCTTTGCTCTCAGTTGGTGGAAGCTGTTTGGCGTAGTGACTAGACAAAAGCATACTGCCTATGTCACAGGTTGCATAGGATTAGATGACAAAAATGCCCTGTGCCCCCCGGACCTGGCCTCTGCGAGTCTATCAGGCATTCCAGCCTCCCTGCTGTCCACCAGGTCTCTGTCCCGGGACTTAGCACGTGTGCTTCCCTCTGTCTGAATGATCCTCTCCTATCAGGGCTCAGCAAACTTCCTCCTAACCAGATGGCTTTGGGGGCCACGCGGTCTCTGTTACAACTACTCGACTCTGTGACTGTAAACAAATGGTCTTGGCTTTGTCCCAACAAACCTTGACAGACCCTGAAATTTGAATTTTATATCATTTTTTACGTGTCACAAAATATTTTCTACCTTAGATTTGTTTTCCGCCACTGAAATACGTAAAACGTAATCTTGGCTTGCGGGGCGCGCCAAAAACTGGGGTCGGCTGGCATCTGGGGACGGGCCATCGTCTGTCACCCTCTGCCTTCGGTCTCCTCATGGGGACTGCTTTCTAGCGCCCCAGGCGCAACTCAACTCTTGGCTTCTCAGAGAGGCTTTTCCAGATGCCTGTAGCTGAAGTTGCTTCCACCCTCCTTCTATTCATTTCTCTCCCTTCGACTTTTAAAATTACGTGGTCACACTTCTTGCTATTCTAAGATTTTTGTGTTCATATGTTAGCTTACGTGTGTCTTATGGGCTTTCCTCTGTGAAGTTCCAAGTTCCATGAGAGCAGGGAGCTTCTCTGTGTGCTTTGCTGTTTCCTCTGTGTCTAAACAGCAACTGGCACATCGTAGGGTCAATACTTGGATAAACGAACAGACAAAACTCTCCGGTGGTACATCTCACATTTCCTTAGATTAGCGTCTTGCAAACTTTCCATTATATCAGCTCAGGGGTGACAGAGATAAAAATATTATCCTGCCACAGCCCATAGGAGTTTTGAGTCATAGAAAACAAAAACAAAAACAAGCCAACAATAACCTGATTTCTCTTGTCTAGAACAGAATACTGGTTTCCGAAACAGCCAGGACTTGAATGGGATATGAATTAGGAGGGCTACAAGCGAATAATGCACATAGTTCTAGGAGTTAGGCATGCTTATTATTCAGAGAGCAAAAATACCATCTTGGGCTAAACGAAGGGTTTCTACAGTTCCTTACATAAAGCTTAAGCAACGAGGGCTCTTTATTTTCTCTTACGTACAAAAATAAGACATCGAAGCAGCTCTTAAATGCTGTACCTTGTCAGGGTGTGAAGAAAGCAGACTCCTTACGGACTGACACTGGCACAGACAACAGAGAACAAAAAGGGGCTGTTTAAACTTTTGGGAGCACTGGCCTCCGGCTCTGGGGTAACAGGAGAAGGTTCTCCTAAGGCCCTCAGGGTCAGACAAACAGCGCGGATGGGGCAAACACAGATGCTCATCTACTTGAGGGAAGCCTTCCTTGAGCCACACTGTAGAAAGAAGGTCTTCCATTTCCACTGAGGACCTACGTAAGGGGCTTCTGTCCCCGCCCCGGTTGCAGACTGAAGTTTCCATGAGAGCAGATTTCCGCCTCTCGGGGTGTGGAGCCCTAGAAACCCTACAGGCCTGGTGGAGTCCCTGAATGATCTCCAAATCCAGGTGGTGTCAGTCCCATGGGGACCTCACCACACCGATGGCCCAGGCTGGAGGGAGTTTTGTCAGGAGAAAAGACGGCCACAATTCTCAGAGGCCTGAAGCCTGAGGCAGATGCTGCGTCCTCTGTGCGTCTAAGTCGGATGACAAAGCCCCAAAGGGTCCTGTGGGGCATCAGGGCAAAAAGCAGCAAGGTCTAAAATGCCAGATTCCACAGTTAAGACCTGCTGCCTCTCTGACAGCGAGCCCTGCTTTCCTCAAAGCATGAACTATGTTTCACTCACCCCATTAATTATCGGTCATTAAAATGACCCGAGGATCCCTTTTTTTTTTGTCCCTCAGGGCCTGGAGCTTTCATTGAGCTTCTCGTGAACATGTACTCCACACAAGGCATTGGGCGGCTGGGTGAGGGGACTGGGTGGGACTGGAATATAAAGATGACCACGGGGGTGGGAGTTACCATGTCGGAGGTCCCTGTATGGGCTGGACACTGTACTCAGATATTTTGATACTTAGCATTGGGAAGTTTGTTTATTTGCTTATTTATTTATTTATTTATTTATTCAAAGTTTATTTTGAGAGAGAGCGTGCACAAGTGACTGCATCTGTATGAGTGGGGGAGGGGCAGAGAGAGGGAGAAGAGAGAGAATCCCAAGCAGGCTCTAGGCTGTCAGTGCACAGCGAGAGGAAAAGGGGCTCAAACTCATTAACTGCAAGATCACGGCCTGAGCTGAAACCAAGAGTTGGATGCTTAGTCAACTAAGCCACCGGGCACCCCCAAGAGTTAGGGATTTTTTTTTTTTTAATTTTTTTTTTTTAAGTTTATTTATTTTTGAGACAGAGACAGAGCAGGAACGGGGGAGGGTCAGAGAGAGAGGGAGACACAGAATCGGAAGCAGGCTCCAGGCTCTGAGCCATCAGCCCAGAGCCCGACGCGGGGCTCGAACTCACGGACCGCGATATCGTGACCTGAGCCGAAGTCGGACGCTCAACCGACTGAGCCACCCAGGCGCCCCAAGATAGGGATTTTAAAACTTAAGCCACCAGGTGCCTGGATGGCTCAGTTGGTTAAGTGTGCGACTTTAGCTCAGGTCATGATTTCACAGCTTGTGGGTTCAAGCCCCCTGTCAGACTTTGTGCTGACAGCTCAGAGCCTGGAGCCTGTTTCAGATTCTGTCTCTCCCTCTCTCTCTGCCCCTGCCTTGCTCACACTCTCTCTCTCTCTCTCTCTCTCAAAAATAAATAAACATTAAAAAAAATTTTTTTAAATAATAAAATAAATAAATAAATAAAACTTAAGTTTCCTCATCCCTGGAAAAAAAAATCAACTAAGCTACACTGACTGGCTATCGGAAGCTATCCCTCATTGAGTACATAGTATGTGTCTTAGCTCATTTGATTCTCATAGGCCACCAGTGAAGTAGATTCTCTTTTTGCCTCATTTTATAGATGAGGCAACCAAGGATCAGAGTAGTTAAAGAAACATGCAAGTTCACACAGCTGACATATGGCTAAGCAGGGGATCAAATGGGGATCTATCTGAAGTCCAAATATCTGACCACTAAGCCTCTTCTGATAGTGCCTTCCTGGGTTGGCCTAACCCTTAGGTAAGGATGACAGTCTTTACTTGCTGTGATTAGAAGGGCCATCCATGAAGCATCTTCTTCCCTAACTCCATCTGGCAGTCTTACGTCTGAGAGCTGCAATTTTACCATTAGAGATTCATTCCTTTGGGGGGAAAATCTAGATCTCTTACTAAATTGCAAAGATTCTCTCAGAGGAGTAACACATTATGGCTTTATCCTTTATGAATTGCTCAGTGTCATACTGAAAAGGGGAGGCAAAGAAAGGGTGGTCCAGGAGGTACCAGAAATGTCCACTGTCCACTGAACCCTTTTAACAAGAGTTTGATACTATTTTTGTAGTTTGTTAGTTTGATACTAACAAGAGTTTGATACTATTAGCTCTGGTTTGTGGATGAGAAGAAAAAAGCTCTGAGCAATTAGGCAATTGGCATGCTTTTCTTCAAGCCCATGCTTTCTTATTCTTCACATTGCCTTCTCATAAATTTCTCTTTATAAAATGGATGGCCTTATTATTATGATTATTACTATTATTAAATTTTTAAAAAATTTTTCTGCAAAACCTTTCCAACACTCTTCTTAGAAAAAAAAGGAAGGTAGTGGTTTTTCATGATACAAGTTGGAAGGGAAGCTGCTAAATCCATTTTGGCAGGAAAATTGTATGTTTAAGATTTAAGAAATTTTAATAATTGTATATTTTATTTTATTATTTTTTATTTAAAAAAATTTTTTTTAACGTTTATTTATTTTCGAGACAGAGAGAAACAGAGCATGAACGGGGGAGGGTCAGAGAGAGGGAGACGCAGAATCTGAAAAAGGCTCCAGGCTCTGAGCTGTCAGCACAGAGCCCGACGCGGGGCTTGAACTCACTGACCGTGAGATCATGACCTGAGCGGAAGTTGGCCGCTTAACCGAGTGAGCCACCCAGGTGCCCCTATTTTTTATTTCGGGGGTGGGGAGGGGCAGATGGAGAGAGAGAAAGAATCTTAAGCAGGCTACACAGCGGAGAGCCCAACGTGGGGGCTCAATCCCACAACCCTGGCATCACAACCTGAGCTGAAGTCAAGAGTTGGACGCTCAAATGACTGAGCCACCCAGATGTCCCAAATTTTTAAGTAATCTCTACACTCACATCGGGACTCGAACTTACAACCTCAAGGTCAAGACTTGCACACCCTATGGACTGAGTTAGACAGGTGCCCCGAAAATTGTATACTTAGACAAAAGGTTTTTAATTTCTAAAACTGATCCGACCTAATCTCAGAGCAGAGAGCTGATGAAAACAATTTTATGGCAAGCACATCAACTATTTGGCTATTACAGATTTAAATTCTGATTGAATCAGCAAAACAAACTATTAAGCAGCATTGAAAATCGATGTGAAATGGCTTTCTATGTGACTTACCCACTCATGAGCTGGAGTTGGACAGAAAGCAGGTGCTTCATTGGAATCCGATTAGAAAGATTGGTTCATACAACCCTGAAATGATTACCCATAATTCACGTCATAAATACTATACCTCACACCCACGGTCTGCCCTCCAAAGAACATGGTCATCTATTTTATATATACATTTTCAAAATCCTTTAGGTGGCCTTATGAAAAAAAAGAATTGTAGTTCCCCACCCCCATCTTTGTTCACTCCATAGAAAGTAGAATTAGGTGTAGTTATATTCAGCAAGAACCTGCTGAACACATTTATTCATGAATACAGAGAAATTTACTGCATTCCTGTTATGGGCAAAGCACTGTGCCAGGCACCATGGCAGCTACTAAATGAATCACACTCTAGTCTTAGAGAAAAGAACTGGCATGTATCAAAGTCCCTAGAAAATGATTTGTGTTGTTTGAAAGAGGCTGTCAAATTCTTTGATACTCTTCCCCTAGGATAGTGGAGGTCCACTTCTCCTTCCTCTGAATTTGATGTGTGGTGGCTTTGGGCGATGAAGTAGGGCAAAGTGATGCTATGCCAGGTCCGGGCCTGCCTTTGCAGGGACTGGAAGCTTCCATTTTGGTCTACTGCAGCCCTGAGCTGCCTCGTAAACATCCCAAATACCTGAGGCCACCATGCTGTGAGGAAGTCCAAGCTAAGCATGTGGAAAAGCTCTGTGGAGACAGTGAGCAAGAGAAACAGCCAAGTCAACTCAGCCACGTTCCAGAAATCATGGAATGAAGATCCCCCACACCTGCTACGCTCTGACCAAGCTTCTGACCCAGAGAATCATGAAATATAATAACAATAGATAGTAGATTCAAGCCACAAAGTTTCAGCATAGTTTGTCGGGTAGCGATGGGAACTAGAACCTGCTTAGTGTCAATAAAAAGGGGGACACGAGAGCCATGAGGCATCAGAAGGGAATTTTATTTCCAGCCTTAACGATGGTGGGAAGAAACAGGGAAGGCTTCCAGGAAGTGGTGACATTTGAGTAGAGTTTGGAAAACTTCAGGATCAGGAAATTCAGAGATGAGGATTCGAATAAGGACAGCCCAAGCAGAGAAAATAGTGTAGGTAAAGGCACAGAGGTAAGAGACTGATGCATGTGGGAGAAGACAGAAGGGTCCGTTTTGGCAGAAGAAAATGGGCTGCAGGAGCAAGGTGTCGTGAGATGAACAAAAGAGAGGCTTGAACGCTGGAGTGAGGAGTTTGATTCAGTTAAGCGCACAAGGAAGAGCCATCCACTATTTTGAACAGAGAAGGGAAGTTCACTTTGTGCCTTGGGGGATATTAATCCCGCGGGAACGAAAAGGGGAGTTAACAGAAGGAGCAAGCCGGTTATGAAAGTCCAGCAATTGGACATCTGGAGATTCACCCTGATTTCTCTTCTGGGTAGGAGTGGGCTCCGAGAAGGACTGGCCTGGCTGGCGGTAAAATGGCCCCCAGAAATATCCAGGTCCTAATCCCTGGGATCTGTGAATATGTTAGCTTATGTGGCAAAGGGGACTTTGCAGATGTGATTAATGGGAAAGACTCTGAGATGGAAAGGTCATTTAGTATTATCCAGATGGGCCCAATTTAATCACAGGCCTGCTTAAAAAAAATGGAGATCATTTCCCAGGTGTGGTCATTTCCCAGGAGAGGGATGTGAACACGGAGGAAGAAGGGTCAGGGAGATGGATGTGGCCAGGACTTGAGCTGCCGTTGCTTTGAAGACAGAGGAAAGGGTCTAGAAGCCAAGGAATGCAGCCAACCCGAGATGCTGGGCAGGGCCCTCAGTTTCAGTCAGCAAAAAAATCTGGAACCTTGGTCCTACACCTGCAAAGAACTCTATTCTGCCAACAACCTAGAAAAAGCAAACAATTGAATCCTCCCCCAGAACCTCTAGAAAGGAACACAGCCCCGCCAATGCCTTGAGCCTAGCCTGATGAGACCTGTGTCAGACTTCTGACCCTCAGAACGGTAGGATAACAAACGTGTGCTGTTTAAGCTGCTACATGTGTGGCAAGTGAAAGAAAAAAAAAAAAAGAAAATTAGGGGCGCCTGGGTGGCTGAGTCGGTTAAGCGTCTGACTTCGGCTCAGGTCATGATCTCACAGTTCGTGAGTTCAAGCCCTGCGTTGGGCTCTGTGCTGACAACACAGAGCCTGGAGCCCACTTTGAGTTCTGTGCCTCTCCCTCTCTCTCTGCCCCTCCCCTGCCCCTGCTCACACACACACTCTCTCTCTCTCTCTCAAAAATACATAAACATTAAAAACTTTAATTAATGTTTATGTATTTTTGAGAGAGAGACAGAGTGCAAGTGGGGGCAGACAGAGAAGGAGACACAGAATCTGAAGTAGGTTCCAGGCTCTGAGCTGTCAGCACAGAATCTGACATGGGGCTTGAACTCATGAACCATGAGATCATGACCTGAGCTGAAGTCCTTCACTTAACCACTTGACCAACCTGGGCGCCCCTGTGTGGCAATCTGTTACAGCAGTAATAGAAAATGAGGACAGAGCTCAAATAGCGAATAATATGTGTTTTGAACACCACTGCACAGTGTCATCAGGAAAACAGTGACTTTTTGTTTCAGAATGGTCTCTACCCACCTGGAGAACCTGATCAAGTCCCCTGAGCCTCCAGAGCTTTAGTTTCCTCATCTGTTTAATAAGGGGATTGAATACGAGTGGTGCCTCCAAACACTGTATTTTCCATCATGACATGCTTGATGGAGCATGTTCCCATGTGCGAAGCATCAGTGGGTATCATCTAGGTTTGGGGAAATTTCTGCTGTTCTCCTGATAGCATTCTTTCCTCTCCCCATCAAGAAATCAACTCAGGATGTAAGTGATGTTCTGACAAGGATCACTTTCCACGTATTCCAATTTATTGAGCTTAGATGCAAGGCTTGAAAATTTATGTATTTATGTTCTAATTTTATAAAAGCCACAGAATTTTATTATTATAAAGCCTGATGAGAAATATATCACACATTATAAATGTCTGCAGTGAATTATTGCTGTTAGTGCCACAATGCTAACTATAGTGGGGATGCTGATTTAGATGGTGGCCATGTTCTTCCCAGCACTGAAATTAAATCATTTTAGGAATTGAAGACCGGCCTGAATTCGTTGACGGTGAACCACTTGCAGCTAAGAAGGTGGAAAGAAGGTGAAGGGGGAAAAATGTTTTTTAAATGTTAAAAAAAGAAATCAATCTCTCCCCCATTCCGTGGCCTACACCATTGGACCAAACCACCGGAACCAAATCTTCATGTGGTAATATGTTATTATACTTGTAATTATTTAATTAGGAAGTAACACACAAAACTCCATCCATCCTAACTTTGTGCAGGGAGCAAGCGTCCAGGGTCACCTAGTAATTCTTAATGACCTTCCTATCGAATAAAAGCAAAAAAAAAAAAAAAAGTCAACAAGGAAACCGATCGATATTGATAACAGCCCCGCCTGAGTCATCTATTTGATGACCCAAGAGCTGTTTTGCGTTAAATAGCTGTGCCAGGAAAATAGTTCTATATCTGCACATTTCAATATCTTCAAGGCAGTACGATTTGAGTTAGGCATCCTGGCACAAAGCATGTGAATTTCTAGGAAATGAGACAGTGTGTTGTTGAGAGAGAAATCCTTACATAGGGGCAATGGAGCAGCATTGGCTAAGGCCGTGGGTTCTGGGATCACACATCCCTGGGCATAGGTTCCAGCTCTGTCACTTACTATGGGTCTGACACCAGGCCAGGTACTTACCCTCTCCCAACTTTAGTAACCTCTTCTGTAAAACGATGGCCCATAGTGCCTTCTTCCCATTCCCCCGGTTTAGGCCGATACCTGGTGGGGAGTAAGGACCCGATGTCAGCTCTGGCTACTGTTAATAAAACCACAGACACCTCGAGGAAAAACCTACCAAGTGGACCAGAGTGTTTCTTCCCATGCATCATTGTAATCAAATTCCGTGCTTACTTTGTAAGCTAATAGTGCATTTCTACACAAAATTTCAAACGCTGCATCTAGGCTTTGAATTATCTTTTTGGAATTCTGTATAGTTTGACTTTCATGTCATTTCCTTCTTTCAATTCCGATCTTTGGAATTTTTTAATTGAATCAGACTTTTTGAGGACAGGTTTAGACTAGGCCCTCCTGGCCCAGAGTTCAAAGCAAGGGATGTGTTTGTCATTGGGATTCTCAGGTGTCCAGAGTAGAAAGGAAGACCTTCCCTCCCAGTCTGCAGTGACCTGAGAGGTACACAATGAAGAATACAGATATACAGCAGGGGAAATGCTTTTGTTTTCAGGCTCATGATATTGGTAGTTTTAAACAGATAATTGGGCCAGGAGATCATAGAATAACACGAGGGGTCACTGGTCAAATGACTCAAAGTAGTTGCCTCCCTTTCTGTTAGCACCTGCACACAGAACCGGGAATGCACAGGGATGGGTACTAACTCTTGCTTTGCCACAAATAGGCATATGACCAAGTCATTTGCCCTTCCTGGGCCTCAAATGTCTCCTCTGTCAAATGAAGAAGGCAAGCTAGATCAGTGCTTCCTTCCCACTCTAGCAGGCACAAAACACCGGTAGTATGTGACAGAGTTTGGGTAATTTTGTTATGTACGTACTTTAAGATTTGCTTGGAAAATATACTAAGCCTATCAGACCCATGAGTTCATGGATGCTATTGCTTAAAACAAGGCTAAAAATGTGTAAGTTTACAAAGAAGAAGAAAAATGTATGTTACATCAGGCACTGGTCTGATTTCCTAAGATGTGTATCCCAGCTGATGAGATTGACTGAAGTGATGAGATTGACTGAAGTGAAGTCATGTTATTTTCTATGTTCTGTTTTGCTTTGACATTTAGGGGCCTTGCAGAACCAGGTGGGAACTGCCTCTCCCCAGGTTAGCTAATTCCTAGAAAGAGCAAACAACTTGCCAGAATGCACACCTTTGATATGCAAACCAACTCATTCTGAGTCCAAAACCCCCATTCACCTCCTTTTATCAGTCTTCTGCAGTCCGGGACACTATTCCCCTGTCCTATATCACCCGAGGGCATCGTACCAGACAACAAGGGACCACCTTGTAGTCAAGACGCCCCTGAAATTTGTCACACTATCCAATACTAAACCTGATCAGCTTGTCCACCCTGACTTGTCCATTCCTTCCCAAGAAAACAACAGTAAGGCTCTGGTCCATGCTTTCCCCTCACTCTCTGCCTCCTGCCCACCCTGGGGCTTCCCCAGATAGCCTTGTATGGTGTGGCATGTTTCTTTCTTTCTTTCTTTCTTTCTTTCTTTCTTTCTTTCTTTCTTTCTTTCTTTCTTTCTTTCTTTCTTTCTTTCTTTTTCTTTCTTTCTTTCTTTCTTTCTTCCTTCCTTCCTTCCTTCCTTCCTTCCTTCCTTCCTTCCTTTCTTTCTTTGTTTTATTTTTGAGAGCGTGTAAGTGGGGGAGGGGCAGAGAGAAGAGGACAGAGGATCCAAAGCAGGCTCCACGCTGACAGGAGAGAGAGAGACTGACACAGGGCTCGAACTCACAAACCGTGAGATCATGACCTGAGCCAAAGTCGGATGCTCAACCGACTGAGCCACCCAGGGGCCCCAAACTGTCTTTTCAAGGACAGTCGTCTCTGATCTGTTGGCCTCACCATATTAGAATACAAACAAAATCCCAGCACACTCTAAAATGTGGTGGAAGAACACCTTTGGTCTACTCTTAACTAGTTTTGAAGAACTTTTAGTTCATCATCCTGTGGGCTGGCTCCTCCTCTGCCTGAAAAATTGTCCTGTTACAGAAAGTAGATTGCAGAGGATGGGAGAAGGAGGGAATGGGCATGAAGGCTACTGGGTACTGGGATTCTTTTGGGGGGGGGGGGTGACTGAATATCGTGGTACGAGATAGTAGTGTTGTTTGCACCACTTTGTAAATATACAGTGAAACCCTGGTTTGCGAGTAACATGTTCTGAGAACGTTCCACAAGATAAACAACTGTCTCTAATCCATTTTAACCTCACATACAAGCGACGCCTTGCAATACGCGCAGTACGTGCCACCGAATGTCACACGATCACAACTGAGCCAATGGTTCTTGAAATGCGCTTTGATATCCAAGTGCTTTGGATTACAAGCATGTTGCTGCAATGAATTATGCTCACAAATCAAGGCTTTACTGCACTAAGAAACTGTACACCTTTAAAGGGTTAATTTGTGGTATGTGAACTACAGCTCAGTTTTTTTTTTTTTTTTTTTTAGCTCTACTTCATTTCTTTTCAAGTATAAATTAACGTACAGTCTTATATTGATTTCAGGTGTACAACACACGGATTTGACAATTCTAGGCATCAGGGCTGACCATGATAAGTGTGGTCACTGACTGTCAGCATACAATGTTACTTCCGTATTCTGGACTATATTCCCAATGCTGTACTTTCCATTTCTGTGGCTGACTTGTTTTATAACTGGCAGTTTGTACCTCTTAGTCCTTTTTATCTATTTTGCCCACCACCAACCCTCTGGCAACCACCAGTTCTCTGTATTAAGAGTCTGGCGTCTTGTTTCGTTTTGTTTAATTACAGCTCAGTTTTTAAAAATTGCCCCCCTGACCACATTTCCTCTCCTTCTGCCTAATGCATCTGTGTCCTGCGAGATTCAGTTTCGATGGGGAGTCACCTCCAAAGCTGTCACATGCCTTGCCTTTAGTTACTACAGCTCGTCCTGCTGTGTTTTCATTACCAGTCTATACGGGGGAGCGGGGGAGCGGGTTAAGAAAAAGAAACACGTGGGGAGACCCTGCTTGTCGAACTCACTGTGTAATACTCCCTCCTGCTCTCCTCCTCCCCACTCTGGATCTGAGAAATTCTCGGCAAATCCTAGTTTAATTTCAGCAAAATGCAATCCCAAATGTGTGATTTTCTGGTGTGACTTTTCCCACACTTTTCTCTGGGCCTTCTAAATCAAACAAACACACACACACACACACACACACGAGAGAGAGAGAGAGAGAGAGAGAGAGAGAGAGAGAGAGAAGGGACTCTTTGTTTTCCTGTTGGGGGCACTGCTTTTTAAAGATTCAGGGACAGATGAGCCTGGCAGTGAAGCAGGCTCCAAGTCCTATCTTTTCTTTTAATTTATACTGGAAAAGATGACGCTTTGTTGTTAAAGGGCCTGTGACTTTGGAAAACAGCCCCAATCCACAAGTATCCATCTGAAAGGACCCACTTCCCATTTAAACACTTGAGGCAGATGCTGACTCTTGAAAAGATGAACTGAGAGTTTTGATCGCTGGTTTCATCAGCCTGTTAATTCGTTCCTGAGGAGAGAAACACCAACCTATCTCTACTTATCTGTCCATATCTTGTCTATGCTAATTGTTTGTTATCTTCTTCTTTGAAAGGGTACAGCAAACCCCCTCACAACAGAAATCCTGATTAAGTGTAATGGTGCCCCAAAGATAAGACAAGACTCTCCCTAAACTCCCTTTACTGAGGTAAAAAAGAGAGAGAGACAGAGAGAGAGAGAGCACCAAACCACGATCTCCTCGATCTCCTCGAAGAGCAGGCTTGTTTAGCAGCCTGGCGGGTGGGTAGAGTCCAAGGAGGTGAAGGAGACCTCCAGGGTGTTCACTCTTTCCCCCCAAGGTAGGAAGATTCTAGTGCTTCCCAAACTGTAAAGTGCACACAAATCACCTGATAGCTTGGTAAAATGCAGATTCCAGTACAGCAGATCTGGATAGAGCCTGACATTCTGCATTTCTTTTCTTTTCAAGTTTATTTATTCATTTTGAGAGAGAGGGAGAGAGAGAGAGCGAGCACACAAGCATGTGAGCCAGCGGGGGAGGGGCAGAGAAAAAGAGAGAGAGAGAGAGAGAGAGAGAGAGAGAGAGAGAATCCCAGGCAGGCTCTGCACTGTCAGGAGAGAGCCAAATGTGGCGCTCGATCTCCCGAACTTCAAGATCATGACAGAACTGAAACCAAGATTCAGACACTTAACCGACCAAGCCGCTCAGGTGTCCCAGAGATTCTGCATTTCTTTTCTTTTCTTTTCTTTTCTTTTCTTTTCTTTTCTTTTCTTTTCTTTTCTTTTCTTTTCTTTTCTTTTCTTTCTTTTCTTTCTTTTCTTTTATTTATTTTTTTCAATATATGAAGTTTATTGTCAAATTGGTTTCCATACAACACCCAGTGCTCATCCCAAAAGGTGCCCTCCTCAATACCCATCACCCACCCTCCCCTCCCTCCCACCCCCGATCAACCCTCAGTTTGTTCTCAGTTTTTAAGAGTCTCTTATGCTTTGGTTCTCTTCCACTCTAACCTCTTTTTTTTTTTTCCCCCCTTATGTGGATCCTGAGAAACTTAAGAGATTCTGCATTTCTTTTTTTTTTTTTTTTAATTTTTTTTAACGTTTATTTATTTTTGAGACAGAGAGAGACAGAGCATGAGCGGGGGAGGGTCAGAGAGAGAGGGAGACACAGAATCAGAAGCAGGCTCCAGACTCTGAGCTGTCAGCACAGAGCCCGATGCGGGGCTCGAACTCACGGACTGTGAGATCATGACCTGAGCTGAAGTCGGACGCTTAACCGACCAAGCCACCCAGGCGCCCCGAGATTCTGCATTTCTAACAAGCTTCCAGGTGACCTTGATGCCGCTGGTCCAGGGGCCACACTGAGTACCAAGGAGAATCTCTGATTTCCTAAGTATTGTTAAAATCTAGATTCAAAACAAGTTTCTGAAAGATGACTTTCTGGGGTTCTTTCTTGCTGGTCCTAGATAAATATCGACAACAGCAATAGTAATCACCAAAAAAACAATCTGACATTCACGGAGCGCTTAGTGGGTGCAAGCAAGCCTCGTCTGACTGTTACCATCTTGTGAGAGGGCTGTCTGTGGCTTAAAGAAACAAAAGAATTTGTTCGGGTTCTCATTGCTCCAAAGTTACACCGCACTAACTCAAACACTGGCTCTTCAGGTGGGCTCTTATATATGTCTCTCATTTTCCAATGTCTTACTGCGGGTTCAGCGGGGTTGAGCATGTAAAGTTTGACCTTTGCTTTCAAAAGGAGTATTTTCCTGGTGTGACAGAACTAAGCCAATAGTGCAAAGCTACCCATGAAATCAGATGGGAGGTGCAGGCAGACAATGAGTGATAAGTAGGCAAAAACTCACCCGATAATGACCTGCCGGCTTAGTCTGCACTGATAACAAAATGTTTTCCCCTGTGACTATTTTTTTTTATCTTGCAAAGCAGATGCTTAGATTAGGAGAGCGTTGCCACCATACTATAGGTTTATCCAAAATTGGTGAAGAGGTAAGAAAAAAATGTACCTAGTATATATTTTTAAGTCAAAATTATGCTGTTTTCCTTGAGCACAAATCAAAATGCTTGGATGGGACACTGAAAGAACAGTTGCTAAAAGAACTAGTAGTTTGAACTTCATCAAAAATTAAAAATTTCTACACTTCCGATGGCACAGATGAGCCACAAACCGAAAGAAAATATTTGTAAATCGTCTCTCGTAAAGGACTCGTATCCTTACAAGTCAATAATAACCCAATTAAATAATGTCCAATACATCTGAATAGACATCTTACCAAAGTAGACCTATGATAACCAATAAGTACATGAAAGGTGTCAATACCATGAAGCATAGGGAAATGCAAGTTAAAACCACAGTGAGATACACATTCACACTCATTAGAGTGGCTGTAATAAAAAAATATGATAAGTATTGACAAGAGTTTGGAGAAACTCTGACACATTGCTGGTGTGAATGTAAAATGGATCAATTACTTTGGAAAAACAGTTTCAGTCATGCAAAGGATTTTGTTTCCTTGTAATTTCCTTATACATTGAAATGCCATTCTGGCGGTAAATTTCACACGCTGTGTCCTTTTTATTTTTTTTCTTTAACAGAGTTCTCTATAGGCCTCGTTTTGTTTTGTTTTGTTGTTTTTAACACTTTTTTAAAAAATGTTAATTTATTTTTGAGAGAGAGACAGAGCACGAGCAGGGGAGGGGCAGAGAGAGAGGGAGACCCAGAATCTGAAGCAGGCTCCAGGCTCTGAGCTATCAGCACAGTGGGGCTCGAACTTGCAGACTGGGAGATCATGACCTGAGCCAAAGTTGGACACTTACATGACTGAGCCACCCAGGCACCTCTGTTGCTGTTGTTTAAAAAAATTTTTTTTAATGTTTATTAAGTTTTGAAGGAGAGAGAGACAGAGTGTGAGTGGGGGTGGGGGCAGAGAGAGAGGGAGACACAGAATCTGAAGCAGACTCCAGGCTTTGAGCTGTCAGCACAGAGCTCGCGGGGCTTGAACCCACAAACTGCAAGATCATGACCTGAGTCGAAGTTGGATGCTCAATGGACTGAGCCACCCAGGTGCCCCTTGCTGTTGTTGTTTTTAAATGTTTATTTACTTGCGAGAGTGAGCACACGTTCACATGCACTAGTGGGGGACTGGCAGAGAGAGAACGAGAGAGAGAATCCCAAGTAGGCTCCTCTCTGTCAGCCCAGAGCCCCATATGGGGCTCGTACTCCCCAGCCGTGAGATCATGGCCTGAGCCAAAATCAAGGGTCAGACGCTTCCCCAACTGAGCCACCCAGGTGCCCTAGTGTCTTTTGATGTAAAGAATTTTTTTAATCCAAAATATTTAAAATTCTCTAGTTTCTAATAGCCAAATTATGGAAACAGCCCAAGTGCCCAACAACTGATGAATGGATACAGAAGATGTGGTATCTATATACAATGGGATATTACTCAGCCATAAAAAAGAATGAAATCTTGCCGTTTGTAATGACATGAATGGATCTAGAGAGTATAATGTGAAATAAGTCAGCCAGAGAAAGATAAATACCATATGATTTCACTCATATGTGGAATTTAAGAAACAAAACAAAGAAACAAAGAGACAAACCAAAAAACATTCTCTTAACTATAGAGAACAAACTGATGGTTACCAGAAGGATTGGGGGTGGGGAGGATGGGTAAAACAGGTGATGGGCATTAAGGAGTGCACTTGTGGTGATGAGCACCGGGTGAAGTGTTGAATCACTATCTCGTGCACCTGAAACTAATATGACACTATGTTAACTATACTGGAATTAAAGTTTAAAAACATATTTTAAGTCCTTTAAAAAGTGAAATAACTAAACTTAGATCTTTTTTGTTGTTGCAGCTTCTGTTAACCTTATTTATCACAAGCATCGGTTCCTACCCCCAAACTATGAGTAGCTGATTTTAAAAATCAGCTTTTAAAGTTTGTTTTAACCTGTTGATAATTGTTCATTTTAATTTGCACTTTGTCTTTTAAATTTAACAGATTTTTAAAACATTTTAGAATAGAAGCCGTTTGTAAATATTTCAATATTTCATAGTTACTTTGATATCCTTTTGTAGTAAGATGTGTGCATATTTGTATGTGCTTGTGTTTATTAATTTCCCTTCTCTGTCTTCATTCTTTCCTATGTCATTTTTATATAGGATGTGTTGTGCTGGTTAAGTTTGCAATTGAGTGCAGACATTTCATAATAAGATCCAGAAGGACCGGAGGAATAGCCCTCAGCACAAATGAAGAGACTTTCTCTGCTTGCCTCTGGGAAGGGGGTGAATATACTTGTGGCCGTATGGAATCTGGTTGCATGATGTTAGCTGGAAATCATTTTTTAAAAATGTAAGTACAATAAGGGGTGCTGGACAGTGAAAAAAGTGAGATGTAGTAGAGCCTTACTTGTTCGGCGGCTCCTCCCTTTCTGATGGGGGAATGGCCGATGGCATGTGCTCCACCTCCTGCAACAGAGTCAGAGAGAGATGACAGATTGTCTTGCTCTCCTCCCTCTGGACGCCAGAATGATAGCAGGTGAGCCCGGAGCAGCCAATGGGCTTTGAATCGTGGTCGAATATCACAAGAAGAGTCTTCGTGTTCATTCACGGCAGTCTGTTCCTGTCTCAGGGCTGGGGTGCTAACGCTGCTCCCTCTGCCTCCATTGTTCTGTTCCCAGCCCTCTCCGACCTCCTCCTTGACTTTCAGGTCTCTGGTCAGAGGTCACGTCCCTAAAATAACTACTCCATCTGCCTTCTCTGACTCCATTTTTCTCTATGGCATGCATCACTACCTAGAATTATTGTTTATTTTTTCCTACTAAAATGTATTCTCCATGAGGATATAAACATTCTGACTTGGGGCAGAATGGCTCAGTTGGTTAAGTGGCTCAGTTGGTTAAATGTCTGACTCTTGCTTTAGGCTCAGATCATATCTCGTGGTTCATGGGTCCGAACCCTATGTCGGGCTCTGTGCTGACAGTGTGGAGCCTGATTGGGATTCTCTCTCTCTCTCTGTGCCTCCCCTGCTTGCTCTCTCTCTCTCTCAAAATAAATAAATAAACTTAAACAAAACAAAACAAAACATTCCATCTTGTTCCCCACTTTATCCGCGGGGTGCAGAATAGTACACAGCATAAATGAGTGCCCAGTACCCTTTTGTTAAGTGAATACATAGGAAAACTAGCCTGGTGCATTTGAATGAAACTGGTTAAGCTGCAATGAATTAGTAACAGTTTTCTTGGGGTGATTTGAATCTTGAGTGAGTGACAGGAAGGTGAGCGTATGATTGGAGTTCACTCTCCAGCAGTGACATGATTCCTGTGTTAAGTTATGAAGTTAAGTTAGGGAGTTGTTATAAAGCATGAACCTTTAGTTGTACAGACTCTAACTTAAAATGGCATCTGCCTGGAGGCTCTACGACAGTCTCTGACAACTTCCCCTTAGACGCATATAAAAGCTAAAAAAAAAAAAAAAAGATAGACCCCAGCCCTGATAGACGATCAGGTGCAGAATATCAGAGGAATTCTCACCAACTATAAATTAAATGGCGCCCAGTATTGGGAAATCAACTCACGGTTCTCTCATGAAACAGTACCACCTGCTTCCTCAAAAGAAAGGAAGAAACACTTTGTAATTAATTGACAGAGCAATTAAAAGAGCAAAAATAAAACATATACCTACAAGGAACTGCAGAGAAAAGTTTAGCAATTAAAGGGTGAGTAAAATTTTTCTGGCAAATGTAAACAGAAAGGCTCAGAGATGGCAAAATTATTTTCTGACAATTTAACATCTGAGACAATGGGGCACCCCGGTGGCTCAGTCTGTTGAGCCTCTGACTTCAGCTCAGGTCATGATCTCACAGCTCTGAGTTGGAGCCCCGCGTCAGGCTAGTGCTGTCAGCACAGAGCCTGCTTTTCTGTCCCCCCCTCTCTCTCTGCCCCTTCCCTGCTCGCGCTCTCTCTCTGAAAAATAAGAAGACTCAATAGGTATTTTGTATACAGAAAATATACCCTCCTCTTGGATATCCATTAATGTTTAAAAAAATTGACCAGGTGTTTGCACACTGAGAAAATAACTTCCCCAAATAAAAATACATAAAGTATCTTGAACATAGTGCGATAAAATCAGAGATAAATAATAAATGTATGTTATAAATCTTAGCAGTAAATAAAAATACTTTCCCCCAGGGGCGCCTGGGTGGCTCCGTCGGTTGAGCGTCCGACTTTGGCTCAGGTCATGATTTCACAGTTGGTGAGTTCAAGCCCCGCGTCGGCCTCTGGGCTGACAGCTCAGAGCCTGGAGCCTGCTTCGGACTCTGTGACCCCCCCCTCCCCCTCCCCCACTTGTGCTCTGTCTCTCAAAAATAAATAAATAAAAAAAAATAAAAAAAAAAAACTTTCCCCCAAAATATTGAGGTAAAGAAGAAAAAAGCACATATTTACTGACAATTTAGAAATTAATGAGAAGAGAATATCTTCAGAAAACCAGGAAACCCAAACCATTAGCAAAATTATTGGCTTAAATATGTTCATCATGAAATAAGAAAGAATAAAAGTAAATGAAGTGAACCAAGTGTTTATAAAAAGGGGGAAAAATAAGGTGAGTGTTCGCCACAAAAACTTATCAAAATGATGAAACATCCATATTGAAAATAGAAGAAAAAATAACAAATACTACAGGAAAAATTAGTGGATTTGGCCAAGAAGAGCCATACAATTGACAAATAATTCTACGGGCTTAAAAAAAAAAAAAACGCAAAATAGACAAATCTTGGGAAATTTTTACCTAGGACAAAAAGAAGAGAAAATACAACAAATAAAATTTCAAATGAAAACAGAGCAAAGAAAAAGAGATGCCCTTTCTTTTAAGGTGTTGGCGGATTTCAAAGAAATGAATGTTTTTCTGAGAGAATATCCAATCACCAAATAATCATGAAAAAACAGAACTATTTGTCAGAAAATTATCTCTAATATAACTTCGGAGGCCAAACAAATGAGGTTCTCAAACTTTCAAGAAATAGATAATTCCTATGTTTAATGCATAAAATTTTCCAGAGTAAGATAGCCACGACTGCCATAACATAATACTACAGACCGAGTGGCTTAAACAATGGAAATTTGTTTTCTGACAGTTGTGAGGGCTGGGAGTCCAACGTCAAGGTGGTGGCCGTGCTGGTTTCTCTTGAGGCCTCTGTCCTTGGCTTACAGAAGGCCCCCTTCTTACTGTGTCCTCCCCTGGCCCTTTCTACATGCCAGACTCCTGGTGTCTCTCTTCTTACAAAGACACTAGTCCTATCTGATTAGGGCCACAACCTTAGGACCTCATTTGACCTTCCTCACCGCCCTAAAGTCCCGGTCTCCAAATACAGTCCCATGGGGGTGAGAGTTTCCATGTACGAATTTTGGGGAAACCCAAGCCAGTCCATAACAGATGTAATTACAGATAAAAAGAGAAATCTGAAATTTATAGTTCTGTCTTAGAGAGGACATGTATGAACAGTTATGTCACCAGTAGTAACAATGAATATTCTTTAACACTTCGCAGTCCATAAAACTTGCTCATTTATATTATCTCTCGGATCACTCCAGTGCCATCTCATCACTGAGGGCTTCTCTGAATAGCACCTCCCTCGATCCTATGCTATTAGGTCCGTGTAATAGGGCCATTGCTCTGTAACTCACTTCCTGGATTGATTTTTCTTTTGAACACTTAGTATCATCCACTGTATTTATTTGTGTTGTTAGTTACTGCCTGTCCCTTCCATTAGAAAAGGCTTCCTGAGGGCAGACTGCATCTGTATTGTGCCCTACTGTACCTCCGCACCTAGAACATAGGCGCATAGTAGGTGATCAAAACATTGTTACAGGAAAGAGTAAGTTGTCATGTCACCCCTCAAATAACCATGTGGTTATGTAGGTGGTGCAGGAGCTGTTAACAGATGAGGGACCAGACGTTCACATGAGCGTAGGTGAGGGGTTCTGATTTCCTGTCCTGTATACTCTTCCTGTCATCGGACAGGACAGTCTTCACGACTCACATTCTTGTCTGAGATGATTATATAAACGTGTTTTCTTTGGGGAGAAAAGCGTCATTGCGATAGAATTCACATGCCATATAATTCATCCATTTAAAGTACACAATTCACAGGTGCCTGGGTGGCTCAGTCGTTTAAGTGTCCGACTTCGGCTCAGGTCATGGTATCAGTTTGCGGGCCCGAGCCCCAAGTCGGGCTCTGTGCTGACAGCTAAGAGCCTGGAGCCTGTTTCGGATTCTGTGTCTCCCTCTCTCTCTGCCCCTTCCCCACTTGCACTCTGTCTGTCTGTCTCTCTCTCAAAAATACACATTAAAAAACATTTAAAGTATACAATTTAATGGGTTTTAATACACCCATAGACTTGTGCGTCACCACAACCAATTTCAGCACATTTTTTTTATCCTGAAAAGAAATACCCTTTTAGGTGGCACACTTCTTCTTCTTTTTTTTTTTTTTTTTTTAATTTTCCCCCATATTGTTTATTTTTGCTTGAAGATAACAATAAAAACGGCGTGGACTGTCTGTTTAAAAGGCTTACTAACAATATCCTCCTACGATATTAATGAGTAACTCATCAAAGAGAGAAACTCACTTAAGTACCAGTACTTGATTTAGATAGCTGATCTATTTAGGTGGCACACTTCAATCCCTCCATCAACCAGCTCTAGGCAACCGCTAATGACGAGTTGCCTTCCCCCTGAGCTCGTCTCCCTCCCTCTGCTCTGGCCACACTGCCCCTCCACTGTCCCTCCTGCTTGCTCCCTTCTTCCTGTGATCCTCTCCCCACCTGCTCTAGTCCCGGCTGACTCCTAGTTGTCATCATATCTCAGCTTACTCTGGGTCTTCTGAGTGTCTTCTAGAAACCGAAAAGTGCACAGCCACCCTGCCCGAGCTTAAATCCAAGCTCTGTTAACCTGACAACTGTGTGACTTTAGAAGAGCCTCCTTCGCTGTTTCAGTTTGTTTTTCTGTACAAGGGGACAATAATGGTGCCTCCGAGGATTAAATGAGCTATTATGTGAAAACCGCTTAGCACGCTGTCTGGCATACAGTCAGCACTATGTTCACATCATCACCATTACAATCTCCACTACCACCGCTGTTATTATTAACCATTTGGCAACAGGTTATCAGGGAACTGGCAAGTAAAGTGTATCACCTTTGATCCAACAGTTCACTTTAAGAAATGTATTCTAGAGGCACCCAGGTGTCTCCGTCGGTTAAGCACCCACCTCTTGGTTGCAGCTCGGGTCATGGTCTCACAGTTTGTGGGATCCAGCTTCACGTTGGGCTCGGTGCTGGCAGCTTGGAGCCTGCTTGGGATTCTCTCTCTCCCTCTCTCTCTGCCTCTCCCCCCATTGCAGGCGCACACTTTCTCTTTCTCTCTTTCCCTCTCGCCCAAAATAAGTAAATAAACTAAAAACAAGGCAACCTAAGCAAACAACTGGACAAGGACATAAGGATTTGTGGGCATCAGGGGATTAAAAATATTTTTTAGGGGCGCCTGGGTGGCGCAGTCGGTTAAGCGTCCGACTTCAGCCAGGTCACGATCTCGCGGTCCGTGAGTTCGAGCCCCGCGTCGGGCTCTGGGCTGATGGCTCGGAGCCTGGAGCCTGTTTCCGATTCTGTGTCTCCCTGTCTCTCTGCCCCTCCCCCGTTCATGCTCTGTCTCTCTCTGTCCCAAAAAAATAAATAAAAAACGTTGAAAAAAAAATAAAAAAAATAAAAATTTTTTTTAAAAAGAGGAGTGGAAATTTTGAAACAGAGTGCATGTTGGTGAAAAAGCAATGGAATAATACACAGCCTTATTAAGACTTACCTACACCAGGAATTCTCAACCTTTTCTTGTTCTATGGACCTCCCAGCCTGGAGAAACCTAATGGATACTTTCCTACAATAATGTTTTTAACTGTATAAAACAGAATACACAGGATTGCAAAGAAAACATTTATGTGAAAATAAAGCTATTGGACATTTAAAAACCTGTAATATATTAATAAATAGGATTCTTGGGGTGCCTGGGTGGCTCAGTCAGTTGAGCGTCCGACTTCAGCTCGGGTCATGATCTTGCGGTCCGTGAGTTCGAGCCCCGCATCGGGCTCTGGGCTGATGGCTCGGAGCCTGGAGCCTGCTTCCGATTCTGTGTCTCCCTCTCTCTCTGCCCCTCCCCCGTTCATGCTCTGTCTCTCTCTGTCTCAAAAATGAATAAACGTTAAAAAAAAAAAAACAGGATTCTTTGTATAGAGACAAATAAGATCTAGTAGGTCTAAGAGTTATAATTTTGAACTGCTGGTGAACAAAAATACACCAAGATATATGTGACAAGCTTGAGACAGATTTGCAGGTACAGCTAACATGACTGTGATTTCTTGCCTGTATCAATAATTGGAAGAAATGTTAAATTTCAGTTGGAGTCTGTGAAAATAAAGATATAATCTTTTTCCACACCCAAATCCACAAACCCTCAGGTTTAAAAGCCAAGATCAGGGGCGCCTGGGTGGCGCAGTCGGTTAAGCGTCCGACTTCAGCCAGGTCACGATCTCGCGGTCCGTGAGTTCGAGCCCCGCGTCGGGCTCTGGGCTGATGGCTCGGAGCCTGGAGCCTGCTTCCGATTCTGTGTCTCCCTCTCTCTCTGCCCCTCCCCCATTCATGCTCTGTCTCTCTCTGTCCCAAAAAAATAAATAAAAAACGTTGAAAAAAAATTTAAAAAAAAAATAAATAAATAAAAGCCAAGATCTAGCTTATGGGTCCCCGGATGGTTTCTATAAAGGTCCAGATAATAAATATTACAGGTGCATCGGCCATACTTTCTTGGTCACAAGTACAGTTGAAGAATGTGGGGAATAGGGGTGCTGACCCTCCTGCTGTCAAAAATCTGCATATAACTTAAAAAAACTTTATTATTTTTAAAAATTTTTAAAAAAATGTTTATTTTTGAGACAGAGAGGCAGAGTGTAAACAGGGGAGGGTCAGAGAGAGGGAGACACAGAATCCGAAGCAGGCTCCAGGCTCTGAGCTGCCAGCACAGAGCCCGATGCAGGGCTTGAACTCACACACAGTGGGATCATGACCTGAGCCAAAGTTGGATGCTTAACTGACTGAGCCACCCAGGTGCCCCTAAAAGACTTCATTTATAAGTATTCTCTACACCCAACATGGGGCTCGAACTTATGACCCTGAGGTCAAGAGTAGCATGCTCTACTGACTGAGCCAGTCATGTACCCCCTGCATGTAACTTTGGACTCCCCAGAAACTTAACTAGTAATAGTCTACTGTTGACTTGAAGCCTTACTGATAACAGTCGCTTAACACACATTTTGTATGCTATATGCATCCTATACTATGTTCTTAAAATATAGAAAGCTAGAGAAAAGGAAATGTCATTAAGAAAATCATAAGGAGGAAAAATACATTCAGAGTGTTGTACTGTCTAAAAAAAAAATTCACATATAAGTGGACTGCACAGTTCAAACCCTCGTTGTTCAAGGGTCAACTGCGCTCAATATTGCCCTTGTGGTGAGAAAGCAATATGGAAACAAATAGGTGTGGTTGTGTTCCGATGAAACTTTATTTCCTCAAACAGGTCGAGGGCCTGCTTTTGGCTTCTGGAACACGGTTTGCTGTCCGCAATCTGGAGTACTATTTCCTGACACAGAAGAATGTTCCTAAACTGCTAAGTGAAAAAAAAATCAATAATTTTTATTTGATACATAATTATGCACTCTCTCGTTGGTGAAAAAAGTGTATCTCTATGTATGTCTTTGTGCATATGTATGCAGGGAGGTATGCATCTAAATACACAAGTCTGAACGACCAACAAAACTGTTAAGAGTGATTATTTCTGGGTGATGGGAATACGAACAATATTTTTTTTCCTTTATGCCTTTCTATAGTCTCTCATTCCCCCCCCCCATCAGTAGGTATTCATTTTATAATGAGAAAAATAAGAATTAAAAAAGGATTAATTTCAGTGGGCTTTAAAAGCCCAAACTCACAAGGAACAGAAGTTTCCCCTTGGATCCTCTTCATCACTTCTGTCTAAGTCCTTAAAGAGAATGAACTCACTGGCATCCTTTCACTGTCACAAAACAAATGCCAATACTGACAATGTCTTAGGCGGTTCAGAACGTTATCCTGAGTGGGCTCCTGGGTGGCTCAGTCAGTTGGGTGTCCGACTTCGGCTCAGGTCATGATCTCACCGTCCGTGAGTTCGAGCCCCTCACTGG
The DNA here is from genome assembly GCF_028018385.1 of Neofelis nebulosa. Lineage (NCBI taxonomy): Eukaryota > Metazoa > Chordata > Mammalia > Carnivora > Felidae > Neofelis > Neofelis nebulosa. The sequence goes on along the minus strand of NC_080785.1, from coordinate 136,177,248 downwards.
GCCCTCTGCTGACAGCTCAGAGCCTGGAGCCTGCTTCGGATTCTGTGTCTCCTTCTCTCTCTGCCCCTCCCCCCAGTAGCACTCTGTCTCTCTCTCTCAAAAATAAAATAAAAACATGGGGCGCCTGGGTGGCTCAGTCGGTTAAGCGTCCGACTTCGTCTCAGTTCATGATCTCATGGTCTGTGAGTTCGAGCCCCAGCGTCGGGCTCTGTGCTGACAGCTCAGAGCCTGGAGCCTGCTTCGGATTCTGTGTGTCCCTCTCTCTCTGACCCTCCCCCGTTCATGCTCTGTCTCTCTCTGTCTCAAAAATAAACATTAAAAAAATAAAAATAAAAACATTAAAAAAATAAAATAAAACATTATCCTGAGAAGGGGATCCATTAGTTTTCTACAGACTTCCAGAGGGGTCCACGGAACAAGACAAAGTTAGTCTGTCTCCTGTAGGGTCTACACCAAGGATCCTGTTGCAACCCTCTTGGAGTTAAATGGCCCAAGTTTAATGTCTTCACTGCAGCCCTCAAAGGATTACAATCAAAGTCCACACAGATGCCAGCTCAGGACTTGAAACTGGTAGGTCCTCTGTAAATGTAAAGCCACCCTCCTTCCCATCTGGTGGTCAATGGGACCTCCACTGGGCTGCGAAGAGGGAGATCTTGCCGAATGCTACCTCAGAACCCCGGGGGCCCCTCACTCTCCCCTCCAGCACGCTAACCATCAACATCTCTGTGATTTCTTGCGGTCTCCGGTGTCACTCCTGTGCTATTCATCCTAAAGAGGAAGAATACACCTCAAGTAACAGTGGACAGAATTTCCTTCAGCCCTCTCAAACCTAGGGAGCCAGTGAGCTTTAATGGGACCGCAGCCTCAGCAAGGTGGAGACCTTGGCCCCAGGCAACGCGGCCACAGCCAGCAGGGTAAGGAGCCTCATTTCCCACGATGCCTCTGGGGCTCACTCTTGTCCAATCCCACCTCAACCCCCTCGGCCTATTTCTGACTCCTTGGCTTTGCTCCAGCTCAGCCCTGGCTCAGAAAGCAGTCCCTCCCCCTTTTCTCAGTCATCCACCAAGGATCGGAGATCTCACGTCCTCAGGAGAAACATGTCTAAGACCAGTTCATTCCATACAACCTTTTCCCTCTGCTGATGCCTTAAAATTTTTTTTCTGAGCTTTGTTAGAAGCATCTTAAAAATTTTACTTTTAATGTTTATTCATTTTTAAGAGAGAGAGAGAGAGAGAGAGAGAGAGAGAGAGAGAGAGAATGAGCAGGGGAGGGACAGAGAGAGAGGGACACACAGAATCCGAAGCAGGCTCCAGGCTCTGAGCTGTCAGCACAGAGCTCGACACGGGGCTCGAACCCACGAACCGTGAGATGGTGACCTGAGATGAAGTCAGACGCTTAACCGACTGAGCCACCCGGGTGCCCCTATCATAAGCATCTTATTATACATATCTTGATTTATTCGTTACCACTTAGCGTAGAAAAGCAGACACACAATGTTTTAAAGACTACTCGAAACGGTCCCTGGGGTAGGAAACAGAAGGCTACCACTTACTAGTGATGCAATTTTGTTAAATCCCTCTTGGAGCCTCAAGCTGCTCAGTTCCCACTGCCCAAATGGGCATGTTTGTGGTAATTTTCCATAGCAGTTTGGGAAGCCAAATGCCTAAAGGAGTCAGGCAGCTAATGTAAAGGAGGGGAGGAGGCCAGAATGAGGCAGTAGGGGTTGGTGGGGACTACTGTGCTTGGGACAGGTTCCGTCTAAATGGACAGGCGTTGCTCAGCGGTGTCCAATTATGGCTATGCAGGAATGAGGACCCAGTACTGCTGGACTTTAATTCTCAAAAAAGTTTTTTATGATGTTTATTTTTGAGAGAGAGACAGAATGCAAGTAGGGGAGGGGCAGAGAGAGAGAGGGAGACACAAATTCCGACTAGGGGTTCAAACCCACGAACCGGGAGATTGTGACCTGAGCCGAAGTCAGATGCTTCACCAACTGAGCCACCCAGGAGACCCTGGGATTTAATTTTCAAAGAGAAATCAGAAATAAAGACTCTTGGGGCGCCTGGGTGGCGCAGTCGCTTAAGCGTCCGACTTCAGCCAGGTCACGATCTCGCGGTCCGTGAGTTCGAGCCCCGCGTCAGGCTCTGGGCCGATGGCTCGGAGCCTGGAGCCTGTTTCCGATTCTGTGTCTCCCTCTCTCTCTGCCCCTCCCCCGTTCATGCTCTGTCTCTCTCTGTCCCAAAAATAAATAAAAAACGTTGAAAAAAAAAATTAAAAAAAAAAAAAGAAATAAAGACTCTTTGGGGCATCTGGGCCGCTCAATCAGTTAAGCACGAGACTCCTGATTTCAGCTCAAGTAATGAGCTCATAGTTCATGAGATTGAGCCCCCAGTCAGCTCTGTACTGACAATGAGCGAACTTGCTTGGGATTCTCTCTCTCCATCTCTCACTCTGCCCCTCCCCCATTTGTGTGTGTGTGTGTGTGTGTGTGTGTGTGTGTGTGTGTGTGCACGCATGCACACAAACACACACACTCTCTCTCTCTCTCTCAAAATGAATAAACATTAAAAAAAAGAAACTGGGGCACCTAGTTGCTCAGTCAATTAAGTGTCCAATTTCGGCTCAGGTCATGGTCTCACGGTCTGTGAGTTTGAGACCCACATCGGGCTCTGTGCTGACAGCTTACAGCCTGGAGCCTGGAGCCTGCTTCAGATTCTGTATCTTCCTCTCTCTCTGACCCTCTCTGGCTCACACTCTACCTCTCTCTCTCTCTCTCTCTCTCTCTCTCATATAAACAAACACTAAAAAAAAAAAAGAAATAAAGACTTTTTATGATATTTCTTGAGTTTTGAAACATTGCATTTGCCAAATACAACCCAGAGTCTTTCTTATAGAAAGCCAATTTACAACTCTGTGCTATGTTTGTGTACGTTGTGTTAAACTAGAACAGACATCTGGATTGGGTCCCTCAGTTATTTTCGCTTCAGTGTTTTCTTCACTATGTGCTCTGTGAGTCTAAGGTGTTGTTTTCTCACCCCTCCTCAATAACGTTGTAATGTTCTTGTGGGCAGTTCCCATCTCCTGTACTGAAGTATCATTCAAACAGGGTTAATCATCTCGGTAAATAGTACTCGCTTGTTAGTTCTTCATATGGCTCTCTCTCTCTCTCTTTTTTTTTTTTTTTTTTTTTTTTGTGGTGAATATTTCTTTCTTTTTCTTTTTTCTTTTTTTTTTAATATGAAATTTATTGTCAAATTGGTTTCCGTACAACACCCATTAAATTTCAGCATGACTCAGCAACTGCCCGAGCTGCTTGTTAAAAATGCTGATTTGCCTTGTCAATTCTTTCCAAGGTATATGCCCAGGAGAAATGTGTACGTATATCCATCAAAAGACATGTACAAGAATGTCCATAGCAGCTCAATTCACAATAGCTGGCGACAGACGTCTATCCAACTGTCCATCAGTGTCAGAATAAATACAAAATAATCATTCACAATAAAAATTATACAGCAATGAAAATGAATTAACTGCACCGCGTGTAAGAACGTGGATGGATCTCACAAATGTAATGTTGACCAAAGAAAGCTGGACACCTAAGAATATGCGGAGTGTGTTTCCATTTACATAAATACAGAAATTGGCAGAACCCAATGTATGGGGTATAAGGATAATATCAGGATAACTGTTGGAGAGGCAGGGACAAAAGGGGACACCAGGCACTTCTGGGGTGCTGGCAGTATTTCTGGTTGCATAGACATGTGAAAATTCACTGAGCTGAACATCATTTATGCTTTTCTGTACATTACCACCTCAATGAAAACCTAACATGCTAATTCCAAGGCTGCACCCCACACTGACAGATGGGAGTCCCCAGGCATGACCAGAGCGGATCATTACACGACTTCCCTTTCGAGAAATACATTGCACTTGGAAGAGCACAGATTTATTCCTCCAAGGGGCTTCTGCAGGCACTCTTGGCTAACCCATCCAGCATGTGCATTTCCCAGTTTCTCTTGTGTATTTCTACATTTTACTGGATGCAAAAAGCGACATAAAATTAAGAGGCGTTATGGGTACATTCAAAGGCACTTGAGGGCATAGAGAGAGACAGCTCTGATAATGTGCCAGCTTATAAAATAAGGCTAAATAAAATTAAAAGTTTATAGGGTGACTAAGAAACCATATCCCCGGGGAAAAAGTCAAGCGTTCACCGCTGCTGAAATCCAGCTGAATCCTGGCTTCCCTGGGGAAGGAGATTGGGTGGAGGCCAAGAGGCTCTGGGGCTTTCCTGGAAGGAAAAAAGGGGAGGTTCTCTGACTGAGGTAGGGACAGGGAAGGACCAGCATTGTAGACATTTTGGGAGCTGCACTCTCGAGCTTTGTTTTTGCCAGTGTGGGAATGCTGGAGCTGAGAGATTTACTCAGGTCACACTTATTTACAACTTGTGCTCTTGCATTTAAGAATCCAGAAATAAATTGGATGTCAAAGGGACACCAAAAAGGAATCTTTTAATAAGCTACAGGAAGGCCCAGGCTGCATATATGAGCTTCATCTTTGAATCCCCAGCACCTGACACCATGCCTGGCAGATAAGAATACTCACTAACTTCATTCATTCATTCAGCATCTATTTATGGAGTACTTACTTTAGGTCAGGTACCATTCTTCAGTAGTTGAGACAAATAGAAGTCTCCCACCTCAAGGAGCTTAGAGTCTAAATGATGGGAGATCAGCCAATTCATCAGAGATACAGTATGTTCCACGGTGGGAAGTTCGAAAAAATAAATCAGAAAAGAATAGAGGGTTGGAGGGTTGAGAAATGTTGCAGTTTTACCAGGGGAGGTTGAGGAAGGTCTTACTGAAAATTTGAGCAAGACCCAAGGACAATGAGAGAGTAAGCCATGTGGATATGTGAGGGAAAAGCCTTCTAGGTAGCAGATGCAAAGGCCCTGCGGCAGGAGTGTGCCTTGTGTGTTTGAGGATGTCAAAGAGGCTGGAGTGGTTGGTAAAGAGTGAATGAGAGGAAGGTAGAAAGAAGTGAGATCCAACAGGTGATGGGGCTGCTGGATCATTGGCTGCGAGGATTCTGGCTTTAACTCTGAGTGAGTCAAAAGCCTTTGGAAGATTTTAGATAGAGAAATTACATGATCAGACTAATTACTGATTGAATGATTAAACATGGCACTGTACACACCACAAATGACTTTACTTTAACATATGTTATTATATTTGATCTTCAGAAGGACCGTAAGAGGAAAGAAGAACAGGAATTGTTAGCCACATTTTCCAAGGATTACGTTATGGAAATTAACAGCCTGGGCTTTGGAGATACACAGATCTGGGCTTGAATCTTAACCCAGCCACATGAAGATCCAGGACTTTGTACAAGAGTCAGCCTCAGTTTCCCCATCTCTGCAATGGAGAAAATAACGCTATTGGGAGAGAGGATTGGATAAAATTACCAATAGACGTGCCTCATTCAGTATCCAGCACACTTTTTGCTAAGTGACATTTGTTGCCGCCCCGTCCAGCTGGAAGTGGTTGCAGACATCATCCAACTTTGAGGATCTAAGAGATAGTCTCCAGAAACCCGCGTCAGCATCTGCTGGAGTAAATACAGAGATTCCTGGGCCAATGCCAGATCTCCCGAGTCCTAATTCTGTTGCTTTGGAACCTCATTTCAACAATTAGGAACTTAAAAGGAATGTATCAATAGAGCAGAGGAGCATGGAGATTAAGGTAGCTCCGATATAATAACTGAATAAATTACATAGCTCTTCTAGCTACGAAGGAAGGTTCTTAAAATGACATTGTACTTAAAATGAACTCACCATAAAAAAAAAAAATCCATTTGCAATACTCTGATTAGTGTTTCACTTTAAACAGTCAAAATTTAGTTTAAAAGAAACTCTACATCCAAAAGATTATCGTGCTCACGTCAGCATCACGTATACTGAAACTGGAATGAGACAGAGAAGATTTGCACGGACCCTGTGCAAAAAGATGATCTGTGTACCATCCAAGTCACCCTGTGGGCTCCCTGGGGCTACAAGCACCACTTACCATCACTGGAAGGACCGCAGGATGTAAAGGAATAATTTGAGCATCATGTCCCGTGCTGACGCTTTTGTCTCGAGGTTAGGGCACATAAGTAACCGGTTAGCCTAGGGCACAGAAGGGGCAGATGAAGACAGGGTCTGGTTCCTTCCAGGAAGGCTGAAAATAGACACGTTGGTGCCACGCTCTGGAACATTTACACAAGGCAGGAAGCCTCATTGCACCCAGGACTACTTTTGCCTAGGGAGACCCGGCAACCGGTTCAAGTGGTTGTCAAGCTGTAGGGCTTGGAGTCTACAAAAAAAGAACAGACCTGCAGACATTAAGATTTACGCTCTAGGACTGTAGGTGCACCACTTCGAACACACAGTTCATGTGGATTCTTGGCGGACTCCTCCTGGCTTCTATTGCTGTTTCTTTGCCTTCTTGGGCTAAAGTTAGTCAAGTATTTATGAAAAGGGAGCCTCACGTGTGGCTGAGGTCCAGCACAGTTCAGTGCAATCAACTTGCAACGTGTCCTCAAATATGCTCCGAGACTGATTTGGTTACTAAGAGAACCAAATGGAATTACTACCACTGGCAACCATTTATCAAGCACCTGTGTTATCTCATGAGCCACGCTAGAGACTTTCACTGGTAGCTTACGCACAGCATTTCTGTAAAAGGGGACCTCATGAGCCCCATACTTTTAAGTTCACCCATTTATTTTGAGAGAGAGAAAGAGAGACTGTGTGTGAGCAGGGGAGGGGCCGGGAGCGAGGGAGAGAGAGAATCCCCAGCAGGCTCTCTGTGCCCGCAAACCGTGAGATCATGACCTGAGCCGAAATCAAGGATCGGACACTTAACTGAGTCACCCAGGCGCCCCAGCCCCGTTTGAAGGATGATGAAATATAGCAAGGTAAAGTAACCTGCTTGAGGTCACACGGAGACTTAGCCACAGAGCTCAGTTCAAATTCCAGCCTGTTTCGTGCCCAAGTCCCATTATGCAGACGTTGAGACACCAGACGAGGTTTTCACGGCAGAGAAGAAGGCAGCAAGGCTCAGCGGAAGGTCACTCTGTCCAGGCATATGTGGAAGCAAAACGTAATGGTGTCCCGGTATTGGCTTGACTGAATTAAGAACGATTGCGAAACAGAAGCGTGGAAGTGCTAGACGAACCATCTGAGTCCATACCTTACAGAGTGAGAGGGTTATTAACACCGCAAGACAAGGACACACGTCTCTTACAATGAGCATTTCTGCCAGCAGGTGATATACCCGCAATGGGTCTCCTAGCATCATGCTACGGTTGTCCCGGGGGGGGGGGGGGGTTGCTGCACAAGCCACCTGGGGTGGAATTCAGCAAGACGGGACAGAGTGTGGCTAATCTACTCCCCTATCAGTAGCTCGCAGTTAATGCCCAGTCGGCTGTCAGCTTCAACTGTGAAGACTAGTCACGCAATCAGGTGAGCTGCAGATGTGAAAATGGTTGAGAAGACCCTTGGTATTCTCAGATGTCACACTTAATAACAAGGATGTGAACACAGGGCTTAAAGGTGCCAGCCACCGTTCTAAGCAATTTTTACATGTGACAGCTCATTTAGCCTCTGAGGACTCTCATCCCCATTTTACGGACAAAGAAACAGAAAAGTAAACTAACCCAGGATCACACGTCGACTCGGTGGCAGAGCTTGAATTTAAACTAGGACAGGATGGCTTCGCAATTTTCAGTCTCCACGAGTTAGTCTGAAGATACACAGTATGGAGTCATGTGTCATTCTTCAGCGGCATGCCACGACATTCTTTTGCTAAGAGGGGCTTTGTGCAAGAAGCGAGACATTTAGGTAGGGACTAAGCCCAGTTCACTGAGCCATGTCTGAAACCTAGAAAAGTTTTGCTGTTTTCTAGTTAACCTAATGTGGACCTCTCAGGGAAAAATTATATGCCATTGTAGGTGTAATAACTATGATGTTTTTGATTACAAGGAACAAAAATGCCAACTAATAGTAGTTTTAAAACAGAGGCAATTAAACATTTTCTCATACAATAAGAAGTCTGGAGACAGTGGCTCAAAGATCCTCAGCATGTTGGTGATATCTTTCCTCATGGTCCCAAGATAGTTGCAGCAGTCCCAAGCATCACATCCCCACACCCCCTCGTTCCAAAAAGAAAAGAAGGTGAAGGGGGCAAAACAATTCCCTCCTTTCCTGCAGGAAAATTATTTCCTAGACGTTGCCCTACTTCCTGTCACATTTCATTAACAGAACTGTGCCATCTGTCAACTCCTAGACCAGTGTTTCTCAAGCTCAGCCCTATCAACATTTTGGGCCAGATTAATTCTCGGTTGTGAGGGGGCCATCCTGGGCATTGAAGGTGTTTATCAGCATCCCTGACCTCTACCCACTAAGTGCCGGTAACGTATTTCCAGGTATGACAACCCGAAAATGTCTCCAGGAACTGCCAATGTCCTATGGGGATATGAGTGTGTGTATGTAAACTTGACTGGGTTGAGAAGCATTGCCTTGGATGAAGGAGTGGCAAAGAGAAATGGGATAGTCATGACTGGCTTAGACCAATCATAGATCAGCCCCCAAGGCTAAGCACGCTGCTACCTGAAAAAAGTTCTACCTTAAGGAAAAAGTGTAATGGCCGTGGATTTGGCCATCGTTCCCCATGTTGCTTTTTTGTTTTTAAAATAAATGTTCTTTGTTGGAAAGTCCAAGGGGGAGAACTGAGAAGGACATTTTGTCTCTTCTTATAACTAAGAAAGCATTCATGAGGCGTATCATTCATGAGGAAGAATCAGGTCATAGAAATGGGAGTTTGGGGGCATGTGGGTGGCTTAGTCGGTTAAGCTTTCGACTCTTGATCTCAGCTCAGGTGATAATCTTGTGGTGTGTGGGTTCGAGCCCCGTGGCTGGCTCTGTGCTGACAGAGTGGAGCCTCCTTGGGATTCTCTCTCTTTCCCTCTCTCTCTGCCCCTCCCCCACTTGCTCGTGGGTGCACGCTCTGTTTCTCTCTCAAAATAAATAAATAAAATTGAAAAAAAAAAGAAAGAAGTGGGAGTTTCATTGATATCTAATCTGTGGCTTTGGTGGCCACAGGAAAACAATCACGGGTCAGGGCAGACATTCTTTTTTATTCAGAAAACTTACACCAAACTGCCTTTCTTTGAGGGCATTCCTCTTTTTTTCTTGCCTCACCTCTCTTTAAAAAAAAGATAGGGGCGCCTGGGTGGCTTAGTTGGTTGAGCTTCCAACTTTGGCTCAGGTCGTATCTCATGGTCTATGAGTTTGAGCCCCACGTCAGACAGTCTGCTGTCAGCACAGAGCCTGCTTCAGACCTTCTGTTCCTTCTCTCTCTCTGCCCCTCCCTACTCTCAATCTTTCTCTCAAAAATAGATAAACATTAAAAAAAAAAAAAAAAGATGGGCTCTTGGGTGACTCAGTAAGTTAAGTGTCTGACTCTGGGTTTCAGCTCAGCTCATCATCTCACAGTTAGTGAGTTTGAGGCCCACGGAGGGCTCCATACTGACAGTGCAGAGCCTGCTTGGGATTCTCTCTCTCTCCCCCCCTCTCTGCTCCCCCCGCTTGCTCTCTCTCTCAAAACAAACAAACAAACAAACAAACAGACAAACCTGTAATTGCCCAGGGATAGATATTTGGTAAACAAGGACTTCAGGTGGAAAATTCCTCTATTTGTTCCTTAGTTACATGCCTTGGACATTTAAAAATAAACACCGGTTAAAGTATAATTGGCCATTTTATTCCCAATGTGAGAACAGCTCCCCTCTTGTAAATATGATTATTGGAGGGTGCGACTCTTAGGGACAATAGCCAACTTGTACGGAGCACTATGTTCTGATGCCCCGGGAGATGGCTGGACGTGAATGAAGGCTGTGCGGTAGGTGGCCGGGCTCCGTGTTGCAGAAGAGCCACAGCAGCCCAGTGACGTGCCCCAGTTGCATAGCCAGTAAGAGAAGGGACTAAGCTCTCAGGAAGCTCAGATCTGGGTCCCTTTCTTGTTTTCAAATCACTTTCAAAAACGAAGATTATGGTCGTATCAAGCCAATGTAAAACCAAAAGAAAACCTATCTTCTTCCATTCTTAGTCCTAAAAGATAGTGAAAAAACAAGTGTGTTTTTTTTAGAAAGCAGTAAAGAAGTGCTACCCTACCCTAAAATACACAGTGTGGACTTTTTAATTCGTGTTTTCGTAAGCAAGAGCCTTTAAAACATAACAGTCATCCCAGTGTTTCCATATTTAGAGCAATCTTTTATATTGTTTTTGCTATTTAAATTTTTTCTTATTAAGCATGTTTACAAAAACGTAGAGAGGGACTTTGATGAAAACCATGGTCGGAAGAATAGTTCTTTAAAACCCAAAGCCACACCTGCAACCCTTTAAATCCAAGCAATGTTTTCTAGCTGAAAGTTCTGAATCTCATCTTCTACATACAGCTGAAAGTTTAAAAATAGATAGTGTGAGGTTAAAATGACCGTGGGCAGTCAACTGGACAGAATTTACCGATGCTTTTCAAACAAACAATTTGAAAAGTTTGGGGTGGTTTTTGTTTGGTGTGTGTGGTATGTGTGTGCATAATCATAAAATAGATTTTTTTTTCATTTCATCTCATTTCATTTTTTCACTATCCTTTAGCAACAAGACACAGAGAACATTGAGAATTCTCAAATGGAACCCAACTTGCATTATTAAAGAGAAAACCCAGGATCAATATGAAATTACTGATCTTAAGGGCTACAGATTCTGATGAAGGCTGAGAACTAATTATAATAAAAGAAAATTCTGCTAGTTTAATCCCCCCCAAACCCTGGAGGCATAAAAACTTCAGAAATTGATTCATTTTCTTTCACTCAGATACTTTATAATGATTCAGCAAAACAAAGTTATAAATACTTCAGCACTGAGTAACATTAAATTGGGAGCAGATTTGAACCTATTCCCCAAAGCCAGCTTGCCTCGGAAGTCAGCAGTATTAGGATACGCTTCAGTGGAAAAGTTTATCCCGAATTGATTGGAGCAGAGAAAATAAAATCTGATCCATATATTTTTAAACTCCTACTCTTCATCAGGTGCTCCGTGCATCTCCCCCCCGCCCTCATGGCATTTAAAAAAAAAAAAAAAAAAAAAACCTTTTTCAAAATATTTAATTTGAAAACACAATCAGATTTTGTAGAACTAAAAAAAGAATAACCTTAAGGTGAGTATATATGTATATAGAGCCAATTCTCGCTATTCACGCCGGTTTTGCTCTATAAAGTCATAGCAAACACTGAATTAGCGAATAGCGAATCATTGCCCCTAAGGGAACTACAGGGCTCTGTTCCTGCGAGCCTTGGCTGTAACATTTTGTTAAGCGATCAACACATAATTTTGTTTTATGTGTGTTTCTGCTTAAAGACATCTTACTTAATATATATTGTTGATTCATTAAATTGAACTTGTGGCCAAGAACACTATAACTCACGTCTGAACGACGTTTATCTAACACACATATTTTCTTCAAAGGCACGCCACGGCCCTATGCTTAGGAATACCAGAGAGCACTTTAGCGCTCTCCTTGCAGGCCACTGTAAACAGCAAAATCGCCATCGAAAAGCACAAAAATGTGGAAAACGTGGTGCTAAGTAGACTGTGAAAAGGACACTTGTTTAGAGTATGAAAGCTGAAACAAGAAGGCAGAGGGTCACCTTCCTTGACCTCAGCTGGGAACGTGCAACATGCATTACGGAGACTCAAAATTTTTGCTGCTCTGCGCGTGTTGGTGCAAAACGGCTGCCTCATATTGAATTTGTGGTTGCAAATAAATTTTAGCAAGCAGGTGACATGACAAATACAGAACGCATGAGAAATGAGAATTCACTGTATGTATAGATATATTTATACATAGATGTATACGTACATACACATATCTTATCTGATGGAGCAAAATATCTGTTCTCTGTTAACTACAGCTAAGTGAAAGGAAGAGAAGCATTCTCTCCACCAGGCCTTTGTATAAAACCCTCTCGTCAGGAGGAAGTGGGCTCTTCAGCCTGGGAAGGTTTGCCAGCAAGGCTGCGGAAGAGACGGCAGGATGGATCTCCTGCCTAAGACACGGAGATCTTCGAGAGTGGCAGACCGAAACGACTGACTTGACAGTTTTTAAGGCACATCTAAGGCTTCCAGGTCAGAGACCTACCTACTTACTAAGTGTGTACTTGGACAAAGCCTGTGATTGTTTGATGCCTCAGTTTTCTCAACTATAAAATGGGACTAATTATGGAACACACCTCTCTGAGTTGCTGGAAAGATTAAGTGAGATACTCCAGGTAATGATGAAAAAGCACCGATCTTTCTTAGAACAACCAGTCTTTCTTAAGAACAGGATGTGGTAACTCCTGAAGGGGTGCAACGTGTGAAACACACGACCAAGGTATGACGTATTATTGCCCAAAAAGGCTGATCGACGCCCCCAGAGCCAACCAAGGGGGATAGAGGCCCAAGTTCAAGTGCTCTAGGCTTTGGAGGCAACCAGCGAATCCCAGAAAGGTAGGACAGCTGACTTTGCTTTATTCTTGTTTGTTTGGTTTTGTTTCTACAGAAAGTCAAGGGCATGAAAAAAAGAGGGATAAGGGATCTATCTTAGACTATGAGATGGAAGGGACATAACAATCTAGTGTATTTGCAGATGAACCGATTATAAAAAGACACTTTTGAGACAACTGGGGATAGCTGAATTCTGACTGGCTAGTAAATGGTATTAAATAATTCTTGTTAATTAATTCATTTTTTATTTTTTTATTAAAAACAATTTTTTTCACATTTATTTATTTTTAAGAGACAGAGCACAAGCAGGGGGCGGGCAGAGAGAGAGGGAGACACAGAATCCGAAGCAGGCTCCAGGCTCTGAGCTGCCAGCACACAGCCTGACACAGGGCTCGAACCCACGAACCGTGAGATCGTGACCTGAGCCGAAGTCGGACGCTTAACTGACTGAGCCACCCAGGTACCCCAAGTCCCACTTGATCTCAGCTCAGGTCATAAGCTCACGGTTTGTGAGTTCAAGCCCCGCGTTGGGCTTTCTGCTGACAGCTCAGAGCCTAATTGGGATTCCATCTCTCCCTCTCTCTGGCCCTCCCCTGCTTGCTCTCTCTCTGCCTCTCTCTCAAAATAAATAAATAAACTTTAAAAAAAATTATAAAAAAAATAAAACATTTCAGAAAGAAAAAAGAACAGGACTTGGGGAAAACTGCTACTAAATTAGTTGTTTGACGAAAACAGTAGTATATTTTTTCAGAGCGATTGCTGTCTAAAGTACTTCTGGATCTGGGTGGTTAAGCAACTGACTTTGGCTCAGGTCAGCATCTCAAGGTTCATGGGTTCGAGCCCCGCGTCGGGCTCTGTGCTGACAGCTCAGAGCCTGGAGCCTGCTTCGGGTTCTGTGTCTCCCTCTCTCTCTGCCCCTCCCTCACTTGTGCGCAGTGCACACTCTCTCTCTCTCAAAAATAAATGAACGTTAAAAAAATTTTAACGTACTTCTGGATCTATGAAGAAAGTACAGCTCCGTTATTCTACACGGTTGTTACTACTGTGAGTGAACATTTAAGTTTGAGAGAGAGGGAGACAAAGAGAGAGGGAGATGTGTAAGTAAGCAACATTTGCTAAGGAATAGCTCACTCAGCAACAGTCTGACACCTCTGGGGTGCTTGAGATATTAAAAAAAAATGTTTATTTATTTCTGAGAGAGCACGAGGAGGGGAGGGGCAGAGAGAGAGGGGGACAGCGGATCCAAAGTGGGCTCCACACTGAGAGCACATTTCCTGATGTGGGGCTTGAACCCTTGGACCACGCGATCATGACCTGAACGGAAGTCAGTCGCTCAGCTGACCAAGCCACCCAGGCACCCCCCCACCCCTGAGATCTTTGGAGTGATCTGTGGGTTCAAAGCTCTTTTTTTTTTTTTTTTTTTTTTAAACGTTTTTTATTTATTTTTTTTGGGACAGAGAGAGACAGAGCATGAACGGGGGAGGGGCAGAGAGAGAGAGGGAGACACAGAATTGGAAACAGGCTCCAGGCTCCGAGCCATCGGCCCAGAGCCCGACGCGGGGCTCGAACTCACGGACCGCGAGATCGTGACCTGGCTGAAGTCGGACGCTTAACCGACTGCGCCACCCAGGCGCCCCTCAAAGCTCTTTTTGTAACAATACTAGACAGCTGGAGCCTGCTTTGGATTCTGTATCTCCCCCTCTCTCTGCCCCTCCCCTGCTCATGCTCTGTCTCTCTGTCTCTCTCAAAAACAAACATAAAAAAAAAAAAATCTAAGACAGAAGTGGCATCACGGTGGGTTTACAGGCCAATGCTCACTGATACAATATGAGGGCCCTCTCCCTTGTTGGTTTTCACTGTGTTCTAACTTTGAATTAGTCACCGACATAGGGATCTAGATTTGTCTTCTCTTGAACAATGGGGAGATCCCGCAATGCTAGTCCTGTATTCTCTCACGGTAACAACTGGCTGAAGTCACGGCTGGCCTTTTTCGGAGATTCAAGAGCATTCCTATTTGCTACACTCTCCACTATTCCCTGGTGCCCCCTTGGCCAATGCACTGATTCACATCACCTGCCTGGTCTTTGCATTCACGCACACAAACCCAGGCCTGGGGCTACGTCCATGGCCCTCCGTGACCTGGCTTCTCCTGCCTTGTCTCCATCCCATCCTGAACTTTATGCCCTGGCGATAGGAGATGATGGGAGTTTCCCAGAAGACGGTGTACCTTGGCTTCCTTGGAATGCCCCTTACCTTTTTCTCAGTTCTGCAAAGCCATATTGATGCTTCCACTCCCAGTTCAGATATCACCTCTGCCAGGAAGCCCTCCCTGATGCTTAGGAGTGGGTCAGGATCTCTTTATCTCCTCTAGTTGCTTCTGCCCTCTCTAACCTATGATACTGAGGTGATCGGCCTGCCCAGTTCAGAAACTCTCTCACCTGTGCACGTTCTTTCGTGTACCTTAGCACCTAGTGTCGTGCCGGGCACCTTTACAGGCTGCTGTCATAGACAGTCAAAGACCCTGAGCCCAAATGCCTCCAATGGAGGAGGCCTTGGGAATCCCAGACTGGGGAACTTTCTTGGAGTCTACCCCCATTTCTTTGGCCTTTCTTTTCCTTTTCTCCACATATCTGTTCCAAGAGCTCTGGCTGTGAAGAAAAAGGCCCTTTAGCTTGGTCTTATTGGGTACTTTGGGTTTTAGAGGGGAGATAATTTCTTAACAATTAAGTCTTTCTGGTTTCTTGCCTCTGCACTCGCGGATGAGGTCAAGGTGGGAGCGTAGGTGAGTCGCTGAGTTTCCTCTTAGCCCTGTTGCCTTGTGCGATGGAGGAGACCACTCCTCTGGAAAGGTGCCTCTGGCAATTTTGTGGAGGGGGGCACTAATTCAGAGAAGCCAGCTGGAGGCTAGGATGGATTAATAACTATTTTTACTCACTGTGGCTATTAATAACCACCAGTCATTTAGATATGAAGTGATTAATCACCACTAGTAAGTAGAGATACTCAGTGAGGAATTAAACACCTTGCCCCACGGCCATCCTTGGAATAAGGGCAGGGCACTGTGGTAATCTAATTTAGAGTCTTCTCGATTGTAGGCCAACTCTAGGAGACTCTGGATGATACGATGTTATTAATTACATTGCACAACATCCTCAGAGGGCTTCAAAGGGGAAACTGATAGATATGTATGTGCTCAGGAAGAGCACAGTTTTTCCCCGGGACAGTGGGAGCTATGCGGCTGATCTCATTTCCCTTTTTATGTGAATTGCTAGAACGCTCAGAGCCGAACTTGTGACTTGCATGTTGGAGCTTTTATGGATTCATTTTTCGAATAAGCCTCATGCTTAGCGCCTTCCTCTTGTTTTTCTGTCTTTTGGTTTACCTCCGTAACACAAAACCAAATCCTTACCCTACCCTTTCACGAAAGGAATATGAATTCATGTTTAGAAAATGTAGAAAATACAGGACACAAACATAAAATTAGTAAAAATCAGTCAGTCACGTCTGGAGAGAACCACGTTCACGTTCTGGTGGATTTTCTTCCTCCTCCTGCCCCCATTCGTATACACGTGTATTTTACAAAATGAAATCAATACCGTATATAGTATTTTAGATCAGTCCTCCTCTGACTTGTTACATTCTATCATGCACATCTTTGGTCTTGTAGATGTCTCATAATTTATTCAACCAATGTAAGATTGTTGAACTTTGGCCTGTTTCTAAATTTTTTTTCTCTTTTTATTTAAAGAAACATTTTGGTAAACACTCATAACTGAATCTTTAGGCATACGATGATCTTCCAGTTAAAATTCTTAGAAGTTCTAACTGGCTTCTAATGTATGTAATCTGGTTTATTTAATATATCTCGTTGCACACCCTTACTTTCTGGAACCAGCTGAGGTATAATTAAAGACGGCAAATCAGGCATGCCTAATCTCCTGTCCTCTGCTCAACAGAACCTTCCATCCACAGACTGGGATTAGAAGTGCACATGCCTTTAACATTGTTTTCTCTAAGGACTCAGGATACAAAGAATAAGAGATGTTCTCTGCCCTCAAGGGGTTTAAAATCTACTAAGAGAAACAGAAGAGCTACCCAAAGTTCCTTTTTTTTTTTTTTTTTAAGTGCTTATTTATCATTGAGAGACAGAGAGAGACAGAGCACGAGCAGGGGAGGGGCAGAGAGGGGGAGACACAGAATCTGAAGCAGGTTCCAGGCTCTGAGCTGTCAGCACAGAGCCCGACACAGGGCTCGAACTCACAAACCATGAGATCATGACCTGAGCCAAAGTCGGACGCTTAACCAACTGAGCCACCCAGGCGCCCCCAAAACACCCAAAGTTCCACACACAAGATTGGGGAAGACTTTCTATCAACTGTGACATAAGGTATCTGAAATGTGTCAAAGGCAACAGGTCAAGGGGGCAGGTTGGGACACTCGGCAAATATTGACTGTGCCAATGCCGCGTGCGAGCACTGGGGGTGCAGTAGAGACAGAGAGATACAGTCTTTGCTCTCAAGGAGCTCAAGATCTGTAAAAGGTGGATGGGTGAAGGAGGAGCCATCCTGGAGTGCTTAGATCCCTGCAAAACCACACTGGCAAATGTGTTTACGGACACTCACAGGATCTTCTGGGAGTTTGGAGCCCAGTCTCTTAAAGGGGAAGAGGGGGGTCAAACTAGGCTTCCAAGAGTTTAGGTAAAAGAATGAAAAGAGGAAAGTGTTTCAGTAACAAAGTAGACGTTTTGCAGAGAGAAGTGGACTCAGATCTTTGGACTTTTCTTCCCCCTTAAATTCAGTTACAATTTTGATCCAGTAGAGACATGTCTGTGGATACAAGGGAAACAAAAGTTCCCTATCGATTCTTTCTTTAATATGTGCAAATACTCCTTTACTTTTCACTTTAATTCAGTAAAAAAGAGAAGAAGTGCAATCCACTAAGTCGTTGTTATGACCTACTAGCCTACGATGTGCAGATAGACAGTAGAGGCCCGCGCTGGAGGTGGGTTTAGTGTTTGACGAAGCAAAAGTTAAACACAAGTGGCTCGGGCTCAGAGTCTCTGGAGGTCAGGATAAAGGCCCTTGAAAAGCCTCTCTTAAGGTGCAAATGAAAAGCATAAATAGGCTTGCATTGTCTTGGAAAAGAGAAGAAAGAACACCTTTTTGTTCTTTTGAGTGGTTTGCCAAAAGCTGCTCCCCTCCTTTGTTATGTAAAGCTGGTGCCTGGAGAGAACTGGCCAGTTTTGTGGAAATGGCTCCCCAATCTCTTTTAGAGAGATCTGGGCTGTTCAGGGTGGCCCTACCAAAGACGGGACAGGGCAACGGAGTCCCTAAAATAGTTACCCTGAGGAGAATCATACGAATGATTGAGTTCAACTCAAAGGGTTGAGAATTCACAGAGGTGAGGCGGTTTTGGCATAGTGGTCGATTGACGATCTGAACTCCCTTGGGCCCTGCTATCTCAGCACAGTGGTTGTGCCTCGGTGAAAAGTGCCTGGGTACGTGCACGTGAATGGCAAAAAGCTGTAACGCTGAAGCCCCAAACAAGGGTTCAAGTGCGCTTCCGCAGGCGCGTGGACCAGTCAGGATGGCCCAGTTATTAAGGGCCAAGCGCCAGTGGTGGTGTGGAAGCAGTCTTCAGTGGCGCCCCCGCGTGTTCACAAGAAGCAATGCCAATGGTACACTGGTGAGCAGAGTTGCTCTGGCCCGTGGAAGAGGGGTGACTCCTTCCCTACTCAGTATAGTTCTGGAGTTCTTGGTGTAAGTGGGATGTTTTAAAAAATGACAGAGCACATTCTGCGGTGAAAACAGAGATTAACTTTAAATTTTTTTTTTTCAACGTTTTTAATTTATTTTTGGGACAGAGAGAGACAGAGCATGAACGGGGGAGGGGCAGAGAGAGAGGGAGACACAGAATCGGAAACAGGCTCCAGTCTCCGAGCCATCGGCCCAGAGCCTGACGCGGGGCTCGAACTCACGGACCGCGAGATCGTGACCTGGCTGAAGTCGGACGCTTAACCGACTGCGCCACCCAGGCGCCCCCAGAGATTAACTTTAAAAAAGAGTGACTAGATTTGAATCCTGAGTTTGTAAAGCAGTTGGCACCATGTGGAATCACTGTCAAGCTAGGGCCGTCTAACTGAGCCCATGTTCTCGGGTACTTCACCAATGGTTCTCCAAGAGGGCTCCCCTCCCACAAGCATCAGCATCACCCAGGAGCCTGTTACAAATGCAAATTCTCAATCCTTCCTCCCCCAGCACCTACTGAATCAAGAACTCTGAGGGTGGGGCCTGGCAACCCAAGGTTGCACAAGCCCTCTGGTGATTCTGAGGATCCACAGACACCTTTTGCCTGTCCACGGTTCTCCTCCTCCTCTGCCTTTCTCTTCTTTAACCACCCTACCCTGTGCTTTGGCTGGCTCTTGGACTTAAGACAACAGTCGACACCAGTGAGTTGATTAGGACATTGGGAGAGAGGATCGCTGAAGACTCTGCCTAAGGGTGGGGGCTTGGTTTGGTGTTGAAAGCTGCTAGACTTTGACCAGGCTGAGAGCAGACAAGAGGGGAATTTAGGTGGGGGAGAAGGGCAGTGTTAGCAGGGGGAGAAATGGACAAGTTTGGTCCAGGTCAGGCAGGCAGCCGGCGGGGCTGACAGGTGAGCCTTTCCCGGTCCTCGGCAACAAAGTGGCAGAGGTCATTTAGAGTCAGACTGAGGCGGGCCCGAATTCTAGGTTTAGATGCTAATGCTGGATCTAGCAGGCAGTAAGGAGGTATGGGAGGTTTTGAGCAAGGGAGTCCTAACCACACTTAATTAATTCATTAATTAATTTTCGTGGGAGAAAGCAATCTGTAGCTTTGTGTATCAGTCCCTGGGCTACATACACTATCTATCTATCTATCTATCTATCTATCTATCTATCTATCGCACGCGTATGCACCACCAGGGGAGGGGCAGAGAGAGAGGGAGAGAGAAGATCCTGAGCAGTCCCCTTGCAGTCAGCACAAAGCTCCATGAGGGGCTCGAACTCCTGAACTGTGAGATCATGACCTGAGCTGAAGTCAGACGCTTAAGGGACTGAGCCACCCAGCTGCCCCTACATACGCTCTTATATGCATCCCTGAATTCATCCTTCCAAAAGCCCCGTGAGGCATGAATATAATCCTTACTCTCCCCGCCCCCATCATGTTTAGCAATCTTTAATTCCAGTACGAAATTTCAATACAAGCCATTTGCAGAGCTCGGGGCCTGTTCTTTTAAAAACAAGAATGGAGGAACGCCAACGAAATGGTCTTCCCACTTTTCCTTCAAAAAATTTCAAAAAAAGGATAGATCATGGGACCCTGAAAGATCCTTTTAGTCATAACCACTTTCTCCCCCTACCAATAATCTTATACCAATTTTGTAATCCTCACGCACATTCCTGAATGAACACTTACAGTGTATCTTTGCTTATATACCCATTTAACAATACTACGCACCGGCTTCTTATAAGGCCAAATGAATCACATTCCTACTGAAGTAGGAACCGACTTCACGACGCATGTCTGGTGATAGAACTGAACTCAAACTCAGCGGCCCTGCTCTGGAACCCATGCCCGTAACCACGCGCATAGTGTTTCTCAAACTTTTCTGGACTGAGTTGCAGAGTCAGAAATATGAATTACTTTGTGACCCAGGACACATGGACTAGGGAGCGATATTTCACTGTGTCATGTGTGCTGATTTTTTTCCTGTTCTGTTTTCTTCTATTTCATTCTTTAAAAGTTTTGTTATGGCTCACTAAATTGATTTCACATCTCACCAAGATTGGGTTACATCCCATAGCTTGAAAAAAAAAAAAAACAGCATAAGAATATACTACTTTGCAAAGAAAAAGCCCACCAATGTGAAAGGGTAAGCATAGAGGATGGGACAGATGGAACTTAAATACCTAATTGTGGGGAATAGGCAGGAAGTGTTATGGTCAAGCATTTGGAAGAGAGAGAGGAGAAGAGAGAGGGAGGAGACAACTGTTAGGGGTCCAATCACCCTTGAAGACTTCCAAGGAGGAGGAAGACATCGTTCTAAGCCTTGAGAATAAACAGAATTTAGTGAAAAAAGTCAGGGAAGGACATATCTACAAAACACTCCAACAATCTCTAGGCCGTGAGTGATTAGAGTCAGACTTATTCCATCTCGGAATTATCATTTGTGAAATGAGTGTAATAATGGTCACCACCCGAACAAGTTACTTCGGAGCTGGAAGGAAATAACGCATGGCTCATGTTTTGCCCCTGGTTGCTTCCTCACTACAGATAAAATGAGAGCCGTGTAAATAAGATTTTCTGGCAGCCACATTTAAAAAAGTAAAAACAGGTGAAATTGATTCTAATAGTACATTGCAGCCAATCCAATATATGTAAAATAATATTGTTTCAATACATGATCCATATAAAAATTATTAACGGGGTATTTTGCTTTTTTTCATACTGTATCTTTGAAATCTGGTGTATAATATTTATGCTTGCAGTGCCTCTCAGTTTTGATTAGCCACATTTCTGGTGAGTTGCCACATGAGGCTAGTGGCTGCCCTAGTGGATGGCACAGAAGAAGTGCTGCAGAAATATTATTATTATTTTTTCAAAGTTTATTTATTTTGAGAGAGAGAGAGAGAGCACACATGTGGGTGAGGGAAGGGCAGAGAGAGAGAGAGGGAGAGGGAGAGAGAATCCCAAGCAGGCTCCGGATGGTTGGCAACACAGCCCGACACAGGGCTTGAACTCGGGAATCTGTGAGATCATGACCTGAACAGAAACCAAGAGTTGGATACTCAACCTACTGAGCCACGCAGGCACGCCCAGAAATACTGTTATTGATATAATTATCATCATCGTTGTTATTCAGTATTGAGTAACAGGATCAAGGCTTTTTTTTGTAGGAGAGGATGGTTGTGTAGAGTAGAGCAGAGGAATATCCCATTCTCCTACCTTCCAGAACGCTTGCTGGGATTTCAGCGCAGCTAAGGCCTGGAGCCAGTTACGTCCATGGGTCCTAGAGTGTGGCCAAGAGGGGCCCTTGGTGGGATGTACAGACTGTGTAAGGATCAATGTTTATAATACGACCGTGTTTATACTTATGTTTCTGGTACGAATTAATTACTTATGATATTTAATAAAAACCAGACATCACCTCATTGGTGTTTAAACAAAAACAGTGCTATTCATTTTGTTAATTCTGCTGAGGTCATCTGCTGTTGAGTTCACCAGGTGGTGGGTGGGGGTGGACAGGCAGCCTACGGGGCCTTGGGCCCCCGAGGATCACCTTCTCCTTCAGGGGCACCTCTGGTGGGCACTAATGAAGAAAGGATAACAGAATCGGGCTGTGGAATCAGGGCCCTGGCTGGGAAAGCCCGTGGGTGTGCACACCCAAGAAAGCGGATGCTAGTATGTGGCTCAGAGTGAGGGTTTGATGGGTGCTAAGCTCTTTATGATCAGGATCCCATCTACTCCTTCCAACTCCATGGTGAAGTACCCATTTTACAGGGGAGAAGACCACTACAGCTCAGAAGTTAGACAACTTGCCCGGCTCCATAATGCTTGAGCCTGTCTCTTTGGAAGGGTGTCTGACGAGACAGTCTGTGCTCTTCCCCAGTTTGGTATGTGGCAACCCCCTGGCCAGACCTTTCTTACCAGAGCCACATTCCCCTTGATGCGGCTGTCTCCTGATTTTGGTGGCTGACTACTAAGTCTGGCATGAAGCCTGGTCCAACTGTTTTCTCCTTGGTGAACAGAAACTATGATCCTAAGCGACGTGAACAGGTGTGAGAGCGCTAGTGAATCCAGGTGTCCCCGCTCTCAGGGAGAGGGAGTGAGAGGTTGGGTTCTGGCCCCTCCTCATTCTGCCAAAGGCCAGTGGCATCTCTGGTGTCAGGAGTGTGAGGGCGAGTCTATTCCATCTTCAGGATGCGGACATCCTATCGCTCGGGGTGCCCCAGCCACACTCTTCTCCCTTTGTTTTCTTGAATTTGCCAAGCTCTTCCCTGTCTCTGTGTCTTTGAGCTCACTCTCTTTTCCCAGCTGGGAATGTCCCCTCTTAATGTCCCCTCTTCTTCCCCAGCCACCTTGCCTGACCACCCCAGATACCCCGCTCTCTATCACCGCACTGAGTTTGGGTCTGGTCATTTATCGCATCCTATTTGTTGGGCTACGCGTTGACTGACTGCCATGGTTACCATGGTAACTGGTAAACTGTGTTAGGGCAGAGAGCACGTCACGTTGGGTTATCCATGAACTCCCCACGCCCGGCACAATGTCTGGCCCCGAAGAGACTCTCAGTAAATATTTTTCATACAAAAGAAGAAATCGGGATACAAATGCTTCAAGCAAGATTCATGCCCACTCTTGAACTTGGGTAAATTCCTTCCCTCCCTGGGTCTCAGTTATCTCATCTGTGAAATGGCCTGGAGATGACCTCTGAGCTTTCTTCCAGCTCTGAAATTCCACAGCTCTCTGATCTGACACTGGAGGCTGCCCAGCCCCACCCCGTTCAGTTATTTTGCCTTTTATCGCTGGAGTACTTCCTTAAAAAAGGAGGTGGGGATGTTCTCGTAAACCTTAATTCCTTTCGGAGCATTGGGCAATTTTCCAATTCTTACAATTGAGTTGGAAACCGGCAAAGTTAACCGAGTTATTGATTCTTGAGTTTTGAGTCTCTGTTGGTGAGACCAAACCCAGAAGCTGGCGGCTTGGTAATCTTTCCTTTTCTTTCTTTCCTTTCCCCCACCTCTCCCCACCCCTTTCTTCTTCTCTCTCTCTTTTTTTTCTCTGTAATGTTGTGAGATTACAGGCTAGTCCCTGAATCAACAGTTCTTTCGCTCTATAATAAAGTTGTATTTTCAAATTTTGCTTTTGACTTTAATTGCAGCCAGGCATGAAACGAGAGAACGAGGGTGCTGTTCCAGATGAGTGCACATTCAAAATCATTCAAACTCTACTTGGAAGAGGAGAGGAAAATTAATAATGAGAACAAACAGGCCTTTGGAAACAGGGTCCCCCCCTCCTCCCTTCTTTGTAAAATGGAATCCTTCTCCTAACAGAGTAAATGGTAAAAACACCAGAGCAAACAAACAGGGGGAGGTGCGTATAGAGTTGGGTTTTTTGGTCTGTGCAGACCCAGATAAAATGCAGACGGAACTGTGCACGTGATGGAGCCAGATAATTCAACGCTCATTCATTCATTCTTTCATCCGACAAGGGTTCACGGACCAACTATTTTGTGCCAGACATTGGGCTGGCTATGGGAATAACACAGTGAATAAGCCCGCTCAAATCTCTATCCTAATACAATAACCTATTCAGGATTATGATTATTGTTATTCATACTTACTATGTGTTTGCCACAGTATAAGTGCTTTGGATGAAATTTCTCATTTAGTCCTCCCAATACCTTTATGAAGCAGGCACTATTAGAAGTCCTATTTTACAGATGAGGAAACCGAGGCACAGGGGCATGAAATGAGTTGTTCCGGATTCCCACGGCTAGAAAGTGGAGAAGCAGGGATGGCTCCAGCCCAGTAGAGCAAGCAGGTGGGTAAGTGGGTGACTTCAAGGTGGTTTCAGCCGTGAGAAGAACAAACACGGACAGAGGGTTGTCTTGAGAGGCTGAAGAAGGGTTTGGGCAAGAGAGGGTGGTGAGGCTGGGATCTGCAGGGTGAGAAAGAACGGGCAGACAAAGACTGCAGGGCATCTGGAAGAGCTCAGCGTATTCTAGAAAACAGAGAAGTAGAAGAAGGGTACAGGAGAAAGGGAGATGAACCTGGCAGCATAGACAGGAGGCCAGATCACAGAAGGTCCGGAAGGCCAGGCTGGGACCTTCGTGTCCTGCCCACGGATGAAGGCCCTGAAGTGGCAATGTCATATTCACATCTTGGAGGGGTTGCAACGGTTGCAGAGGTTGGAGACAAATCAGTTCCGGGGAGAGCTGCTCATAAGGCCGATGGTGAAAAAGGGGAACGTACTGGTTTGAGAGCGTTATGGGACGAGACGGGATTTGGTGATCACTCAAATCTCTATGCTTCAAATCAGGGAGGAGACTTACATCAACAACTTTGGTTGCCTACGACAACTGATGAATCTATCTCCACTTCACTTGTGCTGTACAGACAGGGTTACCTGGGAGAACCAGGGAGCCCTGTACCATTATCTTTCCTCAAAGACCCAACGCCGATGTGAAGGACGTACCTGCATCCGTGTAACGAGCAGTCTTTGCCATTGTTTCTACTGTTTTTAAAGTCATTCAGACGAGGCCCTCTGCTAATTTATAACGAAGATCTAATGTTTTTCCTTTTACCTGGTGGAACGTAGTTTGGTCCGCCATGGTTAATCTTGCCGTGCCTCTCAAGAAGTTCAGGGTGAACTTTATACTCCTAATAAATATACTAGTCTAGGGGCTTGACCTGTATGTTTTCCCTTCTTTAATTTAGATAGTTTTACACCTGTCTTTTTTTTAGAGTCATACGTGGCCTCCAATATTGTTTGGAAGAAGTGATGTATAAAATAATAAATATGGATTGCCTGAGAATGAGCTCCCAGCTTCTATACCAACTCCCTTCTCACCCGTCACAGGTCCTGGCTTCCCCCACTGGACTCACTCTTTCGTGTCAGGGCATCATCTTCACAAGACCCCTGAGAAGCACACGTATATGGTTTCGGAGGGTAACTTTTCTGACTCATGAGTGAGGTACAAGTGACTCGTGTACTGAATGTAGTGTCTGCCACTGAGGAGGGTGTAGGACTTGAAAGGGGTGGGAACTCGGGTAGGGAAATCTTGGTGGAGCTTGGCCGAGTAGGAACACTTTGGAGGCTGGAGCTTTGTGAAGTAGCCCCAGGACAAATCCCAGTGGGAGGCCCCAGAAGGACTATTCCAAAGGAGGGCAGGAGAGGTGGAAGGCCCCCAATCTGGTCAGCGTATGCTTTGTTCATCGAGCCTCGTTTTCCACCGCTGTGTTGACACAAGGCAAGCAAGTCACGCCTTCCACTGCCTTGAACAGCAAATTCAAAATACAGTAGTCCCCCCTTACCTGGGGGATATATGTGCCAAGTCCCCCCAGTGGATCCCTGAAACCACAGACAGACCCGAACCCTATGTATACTAAGGTTTTTCCTATATGTATACACCTGAGATAAAGTTTAATATGTAAATTAGGCACAGGAAGAGATTAGCAAGAGGAAAACAGAAAAATTAAGACAATCTACTGTAATAAAAGAGACGTGGATGGGGTCATTCTCTCTCCACATGTGTGTGTACCATCCTCTCCCTTCTCGTGATGACACGAGATGATCAAGTGCCCCTGTGACAAGATGAAATAAGATGAAGGACGTTGGTGTTGTGACCTAGCCTTATGCTACTACAGACCTTCTGATGATTTATCAGGAGGATCATCCGCCTCCGCCTGTGGCTGACGGTGGGAATGCAAAACCGCGGATAAGGGAGGTCCCTCTTACCACGATCAGGTGCCTGCCCCTGTGGAAAGATGCTTAGGAGGCTTGGAAGGAGGTTCCTGCTTTCTCTGGTCCAAAGATCTTTATTAACATTTCGCTCGTTGCATCAAATCATTGCCATTTCAGGAAGTCTCTGCTAAAATGTGAATGTAACAAGGATGAAACTGTAGAAACACAGGCCTGTGAGTTGGAAGGGGTCTGGGAGATAACCCATCACAACTCTCATGTACACGATAGCTGGGGAAACTTCACAGGGAGGCCAAACTAATCAGAGCGAAGACACTAAGCCGCTAGAGTGGCAAAACCTGGATTAGAATGCAGGTCTCTGGCTTCTGGTAGAAGCTCTTTCTATAACAGGATTAGAGGCCAATCTACATCCAATTCTTTTCCAAAGTGACAGCCAAAGAAAAGGGAACAACGTCCAGGATGAGCAGGTTTTGATATGAAGAGATAAGAGAGACCCATAGTAATTACATGGATCTGCTTATGGAGATTTGAGCCGTTTTTGTGAACAGATGTTGTGTCTGGAGAGAATTGTTCTTTATCCACCCTACAGGATTCCGGTGGGTCCATCTGTAAAAAAAAAGCCTAAAGTTGCCTCTTCCCCATCTCTCTGTATAGGAGAGAGCACATGACTAAGCCTGGCCAATCAGAGTTTTCCATGCCTGTTTTGTAGCAATTGGGACAAGCAAGGGGCAACCTCCAGATCCAACCAGAGTCCCTCCACGAAATGGGATGTATAGAAGTCTCACTTCCTCTGCATAGACTATTTTGTCTGGAACTGCGAGGGGCCATCTTTCTCATGGCGAGTGAAACACACTGCCTGAGAATAAAGCCAACACTGAAGAAGCCCAAAACAAGAGTTAAAAAGCAAGAATGAGAAGAAAGTAGGGAGAGGAGTAGGGAGAAACAGATTGAGAGAGTGATGAAGAGACTGAGACAGAGAATCTAAGAGCGAGCAAGCATCTGGAAGAAATAATATGAGTAACTGGATCCAGCCACGCCTGAAGCCAGATGCACTCCAGAACTTAACAGCTTACGGGAGCCAGTAAGTATGTTTTATTTTTTCCTTTTTATTTAAAAAAAATTTTTTTTTTTCAACGTTTATTTTATTTTTTGGGACAGAGAGAGACAGAGCATGAACGGGGGAGGGAGAGAGAGAGAGAGGGAGACACAGAATCGGAAACAGGCTCCAGGCTCTGAGCCATCAGCCCAGAGCCTGACGCGGGGCTCGAACTCACGGACCGTGAGATCGTGACCTGGCTGAAGTCGGACGCTTAACCGACTGCGCCACCCCGGCGCCCCTATTTTTTTCTTTTTAAACTAGACTTGAGGTTCTCCTATTTAACTGTAAAGATACTGTTTATAATATAACCTTCTTAAATATAAATTGTCCCACGTGATTCCCTCACCCACCCTGCGAGACAGATATTATTAGGATCACCATTTGTAAATGTGGCAAATGAACTTTAGGGATGTTGAGTCATTGGCCTGAGGTTAGAGAGCTTTGTGAAAGCAACCTGTATCACTCTTCACTAGAACCTTTCTGCTTACTGCTAACCCGTCGATGTGCACGGGTTTAGGCTGAGCCGCCTGGGTACTGGCCCTGTCCTTCTGTGGCCTGGGGAGGAGCTGGCTGTCTTCTCTGCAGACTGTTTTTCCTAACGTGCTGTGTTCACGCAACATTAGCCGCCCAGAGAATGCCAGCTAGATAAGGTAACCACACTCGGCCACACGAGTCTGGGCCTGGACCGCTCAGCCAGCAGAGGCGGCTCGTCTCCAGCTCTGTGCCGGGGGAGGCGGTCGCCTCCTCCCCGGGTACCACAGCAAGCCTCAGTGGGAAGTACGACCACGAGCCACTCTCCTCGTGGCGCAAGTGGTGCGGCCGGAAGTCTGCGGTCAGCACGTGGCAACCCAAATAATACACTTCCCCAGTGTGAGAAAGCCACAACTCAGCACGGAGGAAACAACTCGCCGGAACTCTCTACCTCACGTCTGCTGGGCAGGATGGCCGCAGCTGGGATGCGCGCGATGCCTCCGAGGTTCCCAGTACGTCCTCCCCGGAGAACTGTGTTAAAAGACAGGTGTGTTGTGACACAAGCTTAAAAGGCCTGGCTGCCCTCGTCTGGTTTATTTCCTCCAGCACCGGGGCTGGATGAGAACACACAGGCACATGCTTTCACTTCTGGGGCTTCTATCCTTTCCCTCAGTGATCAGGCCAAGTTCTGCACCTCCCTCATGAAGACACCCAGCCATCTGGGGGGTGACAGGGTTGTGTCTTTGGATCCGTTCCTCGGATAACTTGGTGCCTCCACCTCTGTTTTTCTTCCCTGTTCCCGGAGAAGGGGCGATCCTGTGAGCCATGTGGTCTCGCACCACAGGAAGAAAAGCCTGGGAGTTACCGTTCCTCCGACATTCTGCTGTCTTCTTCCTGAATGCCTTTCGGCTTTACTCTTCTGATTCTTTCTCTCCCATCTGGTTTCTATCTGACCCAAGCAGCTGTTTTTTCCATTTAAAATAACACACTTACCTCTTTCTTCTTTACATGCCGTGTTTTCAGTCTTAAAATGCTTTCTCATATGGACTGAAACAGATTGTTTTGTTTTTCTTCTTCTTCTTCTTCTGCAAGAAAAGATGGACCTGTGTTTTGACTTGGTTGTGTGCAAATTCTTTTTTTTTTTTTTTTTGGTTATGTGCAAATTCTTTAAGCAGACCCACGGAACAACTGCAATGAATCCTCTGCCCCCTTGGTCAGGATGCTATTCCACACACCACACTCACCGGGCTCAGTGCGCAGGAAGACTTTAAGCCATGACTAATATTAGCAAGGCACAGTATATATAACATGGCCAGTCGTGTATCATAAATATTTACGAAGACCATAGGAACCTCTCTCATAATGCGTTGGATGTTTTTGGAAAATGATGAATAGATGACCTTTTTTCCAAAATGACAAAATGCTCTCCCCCCCCCCCCATCCCCAAAACCTCTTGAATTTTAAAGATAGCTGGGAAAGCAAAGCCCTGGAATTTTCTCTACTGATTGAAGAGTGGGGCGGAATACTTTGCCATCAGCGATGGAAGAATTTATTCCCATTTTAAGTAATGTTTACACTATCCAGCCACACCATGAGGAATGGAATACAGGGAGACTTTGAACAAGAGTGAGGTTCCATACTCAAGACACTGGCTGTTTAAATGAGAGACAAGGTGCTGGGCTCGGAAGGAGCATCAAATCCTGACTGCTCTCCGCCAGCTTGGTGATCTTTGTGTTCCTGGATTTCCCTTCTTCCTCAGGGTCTTTGCACATGCTGTTCCCTCTGTGTAACACTCTTCCCCTTGTTTTGCATGGTAGTGCCTTCAGTGCTCTGTTTCAATGTCACCTCCTCAGAGAGGGCTTCCCTGATCACCCCACCAGCGCTGGCCCAGTCAATTGCCTTGTTTGTTTCCTTCGTTCACTGCGCGGGAACCCCCGCTCTTCCATGGCCTTGTTCCTTTCCTTTTATCTGTCTCGCCCTCTTGAAGTCTTCATGATGGCAGGAGCTATGGTCTTTCTTCCTTGTAAACAACAAAGAAACAAATAAACAAAAACAACCCCAAACAAGACTTTATTTATTTATTTAGAGCAGCTTTGGGTTTGCAAAAAATTAAGTGGAAAGTACAGAGACTTCCCACATACCCCATCATGCCCTCCTTTCCCTGAACACCTCTTGTTATTAACATCTTCCATTGGCTGGCACATTTGTTACAACTGGTGAGCCAATGTTGATACATTGTTAACTGAAGTTTAGGGCTTGCATCAGGGTTCACCCTGGGTGTTGGATATTCAGCAACTGGCGTTTAGTGACAAGTATCTGCCACGTTCATATCATACAGCATCGTTTCACTGCCCGAAACCTCCCCTGTAAGGCCACCTCTTCATCCCTCCCTCCCTGCAACACCAGGGAACCACTGATCTTTTCACTGTCCCCGCAGGTTTGCCTTTTGCAAAATGTCACGTGGTTGGAATGAAACCATATGTAACCTTTTTCAGATTGGCTTCTCGCATTTAGCAGTTCTGTCTCTGCCACATTTTTAATCCTGTGTTCCAGCGTCCCTGAGGTAGGAAGTACCCAGTGAATTTTTATGGAACAGAGAAATAAACGAGCCTTAAATGGTCCTAATTCGTAAAGTGGTCTACTTCATAGACTTGGGAGGATTCACAAAGGGAACCTATGGGCAGGTTTGCTCGGTGTATGGCTGTTGGTAAGCCCTTAGAGCGGTGGTGGCTATTTTTCACATTCTGGGGGGGGGTGGGGGCATCCTCCTGACATTAGTGATGCTGGTGTGCATATGGGGTATGTGTAGGGGCTGAGTGTGTGTTTAGGAAACTCAGGGTCTTTTCTAAGCTCTGGCTGGTGACACTACAATTTCTCCATCAGCCCCTCTGTCTCCGGACAGCTGCCCCTTAACATCACAGCGCCTTTGGGAAGTCTTGGTGAGCGGCTGATAGGGTGTCTCTGGCCACTGTTTTCGGTGCAAAATATTTCCACTGCTTGCAATTCTTTTGAGAGATGCTTCTTTTCAAAGCGGTTCTGGGGCTCTGCACGTGAACTGTCCTTAATTCTTTTCTCCTACATGCTGTTTAGTAACCCTAGCTTTTCTGGAAGGAACTCCTCACGTGGTGTTTCCAGGTCTACTTCCTTTTGCCACGAAGTGGAAATTCTGATGGTTTTCCCAGCGAGGACTTGACGAGACTGGCCTGGGTGGAAAAGTGTGACCTGTATGTGTAAAGTCTCCGTATCCTTAAACTCTTCAGTCTTCCGAAGATTTCATATTGCGGAAGCAACTTCTGAAATGGGAAACTTGTAAAGCATTTCACAAGAGCTCCTATTCCTGGATTGTTTAAAATGCTTTGAGAAATGGAACATTTCTGTGTCCCTTTGAGGCCAAGATAGGAATTGTGTCTTCAGCTCCAATGTTTTGCCTATCTAATGCCATATATCCTGGGCCAGGTGACTTGCATGAATGCTCTGGCATTTTCTGGACTGTCAGAATTACTACCGTCTTATAAAAATAATGTGCAACTTTTTAGGTTTTTTTTTTTAATGGCTGGGCCAGAACTGGTCACAAAAATGTAAAAGCCTTTGTCATTTTAATCAGAGGAAAAAAAAATATCCCTCTTTTTGCTCCAGAAAGAGGAAAGTGTGACATTCAAATTAACAGGCTGCAAAATTTTAAAACAAATTTCCTTCATGGAATAAGCGCATAATCTTTATAGGCTATTGGTTTCAATAATTTAAAATGCTACTTGTAGTTTTGGAACTTTAGACATAAATGGGGGCTCTTCTTGGGACTCGGCTTGCCTGAAAGTCGGATGAAACCCAAAGGTGACACCAGCTGGCTATGAGTCAGAGCAGGGGTTACCAGACACGATTGCCCGTGGGGATCACTGGGGCATGGGGTGCTCATTAAAAATGCAAATGCCACTCCCCACCCGGATTCTGACTTAATTGTCTGGGTTATGAGATGAAGTTCAAAAGTTTTCATGCATATTTGGACCAGAAATGTGGTGAGTTAGCGCTGTGTAAACTTCTACGTATATAGCACTGTTCTTTCTAAATTTTTTTTAATGTTTATTTATTTTTGAGAGACAGAGCACAAGTGGGGAAGGAGCAAAGAGAGAGGGAGACACAGAATCCGAAGCAGGCTCCAGGCTCCGAGCTGTCAGCACAGAGCCCGATATGGGGCTTGAACTCACGGACGGCGAGATCATGACCTAAGCCCAAGTCGGATGCTTAACTGACTGAGCCACCCAGGCGCCCTATACAGAGCACTGTTCTCAGAGCTTTGCATGTATCCATTTATCTAATTCTCATGACACCCCTAGGAAGTGGGTATCTTTATTATCCTTACGTCACAGAGAAAGGACCAATGCAGAAGAGTTCAGCAGCTCACCCAAGTTCACACCTAGCCAGAGCAGAGCTGCCCTCACACCCTACCACCAGAGTCCACGCTTTTCGCCATGGGTTATCGTTGCTTCCTCACTTTGAATCTGGATAGACTCTGTTTTTCAGTTTTTGCCTGAATGAAACTTTCCATCTATCTGCAAGTAGTTCAGCCACGTTAAACAGAGCCATGTGTTGACTGTATCAAGATGACTAGGCAAATAGACATAGGCTCACTTAAAAAGAAATGTACGTAGCCATTAGGATGTTAATAATAAGCGCTCCGGAGGCTGTAGAGACACTGGGACCCTGGTGCATCACTGGTGGGAATGTGAAAAGGTGTGGCTGGTGGCGGAAAAGTATTTGGCAGGTCCTTAAAAAGTTAAACGTAGAATTGCTATTATGATCCAGCAATTCCATTCCTAGATATACATCCAAAAGACCTGAAAGCAGGGACTCAAACCGAGTCTCATATGTTCACAGCAGCATCATTTACAAGAGCTAATAGGAAAAATCCAAACAACTACCAGTGGATGAATCGATAAACTAAATGTGGGATATCTACGACACAAGGGAATGTTATTCAGCCCCCAAAAGGGAAAGGCAATTCTGACACACGTTACAACAAGGATGAACCTTGAAAACATAAGTGAAATAAACCAGACACAAAAGGAGAAGCCATGATTCCACGTCTACGGGCATAGCTTGGAGACTTGGCAGGTTTGGCTCCAGACCACTGGAATGAAGCACATACCGCAATACGGTGAGCCAGACGAACTGCTTGGCTTCCCAATAGGTATAAAAATTATGTTGACACTATACTGTAGTCTTTACAAAAAAACTTTTTTAATGGTTATTTTTGAAGGAGAGAGAGACACAGCATGGGCAGGGGAGGGGCAGGGAGAGAGGGAGACACAGAATCCAAAGCAGGCTCCAGGTTCTGAGCTGTCAGCACAGAGACTGACACGGGGCTCAAACCCACCAGCTACGAGATCATGACCTGAGCTGAAGTTGGACGCTTAACCGACTGAGCCACCCAGGTGCCCCTATGCTGTAGTCTATTAAATGTGCAATGGCATTGTGTCTAAAAAAAAAACCCCCAAAACAATGTAATTGTAATTAAAAATATTTTGTTGCTCTATGTCGACTATACTTCAATAAAAAATACCTTATCGCTAAAAAAAATGCTAACGTTAACTTCACTTCAGCGAGTCCTAATGGTTTTGCTGTCGGGAGGAGGGTTTCGCCTCGATATCGATGGTGCTGACTGCTCAGGGTGGTGGTTGCTGAAGGCTGGGGCGGCTGTGGCCATTTCTTAAAATGAGACAACAGTGAAGTCTGCCGCATGGATGGACTCCTCCTTTCGCCAACGACTTCTCTCCAGCATGATAGCATTTGACCTACAGAACTTCTTTCAAAATTGGAGTCTGTCCTCTCGACTCCTGCCACTGCTTCACCAGCTGGGTTGATGTAATACTCTAAATCCTTTGTGGTCATGTCAGCAATCTTCACTAGGCATATATGCCATCACAAGAAACCACTTTCTTGGCTTATTCATGAAAAGCAACTCCTTATCCACTCAAGTGTTCTCATGAGCTTGTAGCAATTCTGTCCCACCTTCAGGCTCCACTTCTAATTCTAGTTCTCTTGCTCTTTCCATGGAAGTCTTGGACCCCTCAAAGTTATCCATAAAGGTTGCAATCAACTTCTTCCAAACTCTCAATAATGCTGACATGGTGACCTCTTCCCATGAATCACCAATGTTCTTTTTTTTTTTTTTTTTTTAAGTTTATTTTTATTTATTTTGAGAGAGAGATAGAGAGCAAGTGGGGGAGGGCAGACAGAGAGAGGGAGACAGAATCCCAAGCGGGCTCCGTGCTGTCAGCACAGAGCCCAATGCAGGGCTCGAACTCCTGAACCATGAGATCATAACCGGAGCTCAAACCAACAGTCAGATGCTCAACTGACTGAGCCACCCAGGCGCCCTAGATCACGAACGTTCTTAATGGCATTTAGAATGGTGAATCTTTTCCAGCAGGTTTTGAATGTACTTTGTCCAGAACCATCATAGGAATCAGGGTCTGTGGAAGCTATAGCCTTCTGAAATGTATTTCTTTTTAAAAATTTTTAATTTATTTTGAGAGAGAAAGAGAGCACGTGAGCAGGGGAAGGGCAGAGAATGGGAGAGACAGAATCCCAAGCAGGCTCTGTGATGTAAACGCAGAGCCTGATGTGGGGCCCCAAACCACAAACCGTGAGATCATGACCTCAGCCAAGACCAAGAGTTGGATGCTTAACCAACAGAGCCACCCAGGTTTCCCATGAAATGCATTTCTTAAATAATAACATTGGAAACTCAAAATGACTCCTTGATCCACGGGCTGCAGAGTGGACGTGGTGTTAGCAGGCATGAAAACAACATCATTATCATAGTCTGCCTCCATCAGAACCCTTGGGAGACCAGGTACGTGGTCCATGAGTAGTAATATTTTGGAAAGAATTCTTTTTCTGAGCAGGAGTCAAGAGTGGGCTTAAAATATTCAGTCAGCCATGTTATAAACAGATGTGCTGTCATCCAGGCTGTGTTGCTTCACTGGACAAACACAGGCAGAGTAGCTTGAGCTAATAATTCTTTAGGGCCCTAGGATTTTCAGAACGGCCAATGAACACTGACTCCAACTTAACGTCACCAGCCGCAAGAGCCCTTCATAAGGGAGCCAGCCTGTCCTTTGAAGCTCTGAAGCCAGGCATTGACTTCTCTCTAGCTATCAAAGCCATAGATGGCATTTCCTTCCACTAGAAGGCTGTTTCACCTACAGGGGACATCTGTTTACTGCAGCCACCTTCGTTATATCGTGCCGCAGCTTGTTAATGTGTACGGGCCGCTTCGCCTTGTGCTTTTGTTGCAGAGATGGAGTCCTTCCTTAAATGTCAAGAACCTACCCCCGCTAGCTTCAAGCTTCTCTCCCTGCTTCCTCATGTCCCTCGGCCTTCAGAGAACTGAAGAGTCAGGGGCCTTGCTCTGGATTAGGCTTTGGCTTCAGGGAATGTTGGGGCTGGTTTGATCTTTGATGCAGACCACTCAGACCCTCACCGTATCAGCATGAAGGCTGCCTCACTTTCTTATCATTCATGTGTTCACTGGAGCGGTACCTTTACATTCCTTCAAGAACTTTTCTTTCCTTATCGCAACTTGGCTAACTGTTTGGCACAACAGGCCTAGCTTTCTGTCTGTCTTGGCTTTAGACGTGCCTTTCTTGCTAAGCTTAACCACTTCTAGCTTTTGATGTGGAGTGAGAAACATACAGTTGTTCCTTTCACTTGAACACTTAGAGGCTGTCGCGGTGTTATTAACTGGCCTAATATCAATATTGTGTTTCAGGGAATAGGGAGGCCCGAGGGAGGGAGAGAGGTGAGGAAGAGCTGTTCACACACACACAACATTTATTAATTCACTGTCTTATATGAGCTCGGTTCATGGCATCCCCCGCGAATTACAATAGTAACATCGGAGGTCACGGATTGCAGGCCACCATAACAAACACTATAATAACAAAAAAGTCTGAAATAAATGTGCTACAGAGACATGAAGTGAGCAAATGGTGTTGGAAAAATGGCACCGATTGGGGCCCCTGGCTGGCTGAGTTGGTGGAGTGTGTGACTCTTGATCTCGGGGTTGTAAGTTTGAACCCCATATTGGGTATGAGATTATTTAAAAATAAAACCTTAGGGGGCACCTGGGTGGCTCAGTCGGTTGAGCGTCCGACTTCGGCTCAGGCCACGATCTCACGGTCCGTGAGTTCGAGCCCCGTGTCAGGCTCTGTACTGACAGCTCAGAGCCTGGAGCCTGCTTCAGATTCCGTGTCTCCCTCTCTCTCCGACCCTCCCCCGTTCATGTTCTGTCTCTCCATGTCTCAAAAATAAACATTTAAAAAAAATTAAAAATAAAACCTTAAAAAAAAAAAAAAAAAAGAAAACGGCACTGGTAGATATGCTTGACTCCAGGTTGCCACAAATCTCCAATTTGTAAAACACACTAAATCTGTGAAATGCTACTAGGCAAAGTGCAATAAAATGGAACACAATAGAATGAGGTTTGCCCTTGTCAGGTACCTGGAGTAGGCAAATGCATAGAGATGGAAGGTAGAACAGGGGTTACCAGGAGCTTGGGAGAAAGAGGAAAATGGAGTGCAGTTTCTGTATGTGGTAGTGGGAAAGTTCTGGAAACACCGATAGTGATGATGGCTGCACACACAATGTGAATATAGTTGATGCCATTGAACCGTGTACTTAAAAATGGCTAAAATGTTAAACTTTACGTTAGGTCAATTTTACCGCATTCAAAAAAGAGAGAGCCACCAGCCGCGTGAGAAGATGCAGTGAGGCAAAGGGACTTTGGATTTGATTCAGATTCTTATCTCAGCTCTTGGCATTTTATCCAGAAAATTGTCCTCATTGTTATCCATTTCAATGTGTGCATAGACACAGCTGGGATAACTTTAGAGAGACATCATTGAAATCCATCAAATGTTTACCTTCCCATATGGAATAAAAGTGTTATTCATGTTAAAAAAAAAATACAAACCATTAAAACTATTTTTAAAACATTAACCTTCTAACAAGTCCTAAGCAATATAACACATTAAAATGAAGAAAGTCCCCTGGTTCTTGTAGGGGGTGGTTTACCACACTGTGGCTATGACTAGTGGGTGTTGTAATGACCCATTCACAAAGACGGGCACCCCGGTTATTGGCTCATCCCAGGCATGTGTTCTTGGAAACAGAGTATGCAACCATCACCTCCAGAGTGATGAGCCCTTGCCAACTCAACTGAAAGAGCAACTTGTAGGCTGTATCCAGCGAAGGGCTGTGGTTGAGCAAAGACAAACATCACATAGAGCAGAGTCTGTTGTTCAACCCTGCTGAGGGTGAGTAAAGTTCACAAGAGCTTGGTTCAACATGTGTAACCAGATATGGACACCAAAGAATTAATAGGGACCAGGCAACAGTATGTTACTGTGCATGGGGATGTAATTCATCATGAGCCATGATGCTCTGAAGACAGACTTCATGACTCAGGAATGAAGGAGTGGCTTCTGGTTGATAAGGAAATGATCGCACTTGAGAAAGATCAAAATTGCATGCTGGTAGGGCTATTATGAAGGATACTAAAGCTTACAGTGACCTCTCGTAAGTGCTTTCTACAACATGGTAGATAAATAAGCAGACAGGGTCTCTATCTTCTTATACGGGGCACTTGTAGAGCCTTCAACAAGTTAGTTGAATGAGCAATGTGCTAAAAACTGAGTTAGTTTATGACTTCTTAATGCCAGTGTCAACAGCTAAGCACCTAGTATCTACCACTTAACGGTGTGCTGAGAACAGTTAATCAGAATAATTTAGGAAACGAGGGGCACCTAGGCAGTTCAGCCCATTAAACGTCTGACCCTTGATTTTGGCTCAGGCCATGATCTCACAGTTCCTGAGACTGAGCCCCACGTCGGGCTCTGAGCACACAGGGCAGAGTCTGCTAGGGATTCTCTCTCCCCCTCTCTGTCCCTCCCCTGCTCAAGCTCTTGCTCTCAAAATAAATTAAAAAACTTAAAAAAAAAAAGAATAATTTAGGAAAATCTTCCCCCTAAAAAAATATTATACAGATATGAATTCCTTTATGTGGTTAACGAAATGGACAACCTCAAAGCCGTTGCCTACTTCTGTTGGTGGTGGTGCCTACGGTCTCCGTGTTCAGAATACAGGGATGGTGGAATGATCTTCGTTTCTCAACTCCCGCAAACTAGTCATATCTCTCTAACCCCCACCGTCATCCAAGCCGCCCTCAACGCTCAGCTGGGCTACTGCAACTGTCTCCTACCTGGTCTCCTTGAGACCATGCTGGCTGCCCTCAACTCATCTCCGGTCCCTCAACTGAGATATCTCATCATTTCACTTAAAACCATCATCGAATAGCATCCCATTCATTGTGCCTGCAGGATTTAGTCCCTTGCTGGCATTTGGTGCATGGTACCTGGTCTTGTTCTGGGCCATGCAGCTTATCCCCATCCCTCCACCCCATCCTGCTAGCCACAGTCCTCGCAGCCTTCCTCCAGTTGTCTGAGCTCACCCAACAATTTCCAGCCTCAGAGCCTTTGCCAGTGTGAGTCCTTCCGCCCGGAATATCCTTGCCATTAGCTTTGAATTGACTGTTTCTTACTTTATAACCCTACTGGTGTGTCACTTTCTCAGAGAGGCTTTTCTAGGGCACCCCATCAAAATTAGATCCTTTGTGTGTTTTTTCTCTCTCTTAGATCCCTTCCGTAGCACTCGTTACATTTGTAACTAGATTTTTATCTGAGTGTTTATATATTATATACTTAATGTCAGCCACCCCCTGCACTATAAGCATGAAGGGGGGCACCGTGTATCTTATATATTAACAAATTTTCAGAATCTAGCAGGTAGATAACCCGGCACAGAGCAGTTTTTCGATAAATACTTGTTGAGTGAGAAGCACTGAATCATAACATGCTCTCTGCGGTCAGAAGGAAGACGTTAGGTGGAGACGAATTATAAACAAACCACATGCATTTTATTGGACCCTGGGTCGGTTTCATTAATGTCCAGATATCTAGTTAAATTTAAAAATCACGACAATTGGGGTGAAAATCCGATTAATCATTTAACTCTCATTTATGTTTAATGGGACTTTCCCAAACAGATGGGGAGCCACGCCTGCCTTGTAAATAGATTTATAAAATGTGCATGGTCAAAATGCACACAAAGCAATTCCATCATCCCCCCCCCCCCCCGACTTCTGCTTTTATTATTCTTCCACTTCTCATGACCAAGAATCAGGCAAGGACTTGGCAACAGAAGGTGTGGAAATGAACTGGGGACATGAGCAGCAATTGACATGGACCCCCTCGGAGCTCCCCTTAGACCCACATTCTCAGGAAAGCCAATGCAAGAAGTGTAGCAAGGAAAGCTGGTGAAAAGAAAGGTCTTTTCTTAAGCATTGCTTAATGTTTTTCGATCCACCTTGAGCAGGGCAGCCAGAACCGTTTTAAAAAATGACCCACTTTATTCTTAAAGCTCTCCAAGAGAAAGAAATGCCACACTCTCCATCAGGATGAGGTAAAGATTAAATCAGATAATCCATGGAAACGATTTGGCAAAGCGGTGGCCACATAGCAAGCGTTCAATCGCAGTGTCGGCGGGGATTATTAGTATTCAGCAATGCTGGGAGAGTCTCTTTCGAATCGCTACTCTTGGAGCCTGTACTGATTACCTTAAAACTCTTGTGGTCAAAAGGTTTTTGATAAACCAAATCGAGAGTCCCCTCCCCACCATTCAACAGTCCTCGGTACCATTTACTATTGCCTCTGCCTCAAATGTGAAATTTAGAAAGTGATCGCTAACTATTTGATGATGACAACGTCTGAGGGAGTCATGGTGAATCGCAGGATCCTAGCAATTAGCCAAAGAGCTGAGCCTAGATTCCCCCCCTCCTTTCTATCGT
The DNA here is from genome assembly GCF_028018385.1 of Neofelis nebulosa. NCBI lineage: Eukaryota > Metazoa > Chordata > Mammalia > Carnivora > Felidae > Neofelis > Neofelis nebulosa. The sequence continues at coordinate 136,137,742 of NC_080785.1, read as the reverse complement.
ATCCCTTGTTGTTTGGATAACCGCATCAATTCTACACTTCGTTTTGCCTGTATCCCCAGAGTCTCAGCTGTGCAAAAAGGGACGTCCTTTAATGATTTCCTTTGAATGGCTTTCCATCTAGGGAGGAAGAGGGCCCCTCTTGTTCAAATACAAAGGAACCATCCATTCACCAAGACCTTTCTTCTCTGTTAAGTGTCTCTTGAATTTCAAAGGAGGTCTTGGAATTTCTCAGTCTCAAACAGAAACTGCAGCTCCAGAACTGGAGTTTATTTTCTTTGTCCCTTTAAGACCAGAAAACACTACAGGGCGGTGAAATAACTGTTCTTATTTTTCTTGGGTTCAAAACAAGACCAGATTCCAACCTGCTAATGCTTACCATTCACAGTAACCGAGCAGTTTAGGATAATCGGCTCGAGAGTACACTTTCCGTCCAAACAAGGCTATGGCGACCAGCGGCAACAGCTGTATTTTGCTCGTCAATCCTCATGTTAAAGATTTACAGTTTTAAATTCTGTCACTTGGTTTGCCAACTGTTCCTCTTCCTGGGGCTGCCCAGTTGTTTCTGAGGAACCTTGAAGTGGTTTCTTAGCTATTTCAACTCCCCCTGAATGACAATGTGCTCTTGGAGTCCCAGCGAAGAATGAATCCCCTGTTTATATCCACAAGGCTTCTCTGGCTCTCCTTCTTTTAAACATATGCAGAGTCATCGCAGAAACTGGAACCAGATTAAAAGAAACGCAGGCTTTTAAGGCTGAGTTTGAAAAACGTAAAGCTGGAAGCCGGCTTCGCGCTCGCTCCCTGGTCCCCTCGCTGTGTTATGTGATTCATCTGCTCTAATCCATCCCGATTCATCATGCTCGTCCATCAGCATCTTCAAAGCAAAACCCGGCAGCTGCTTTTGCCATTTATCAGTGGGAAATAAAAGAGAAGGGGGGGGGGGTGGGTGGGAAGTAAGGAAAAGCCATCACCACGCTCAGGGGCTTGGGATGATGGGTGTGAAAAAAGGGTGGAGGGTAAAAGCTTATCTAATGAAACCCAGGGCCTTTTCCCCCCCCAGGATGTGACTTCTCCAACAAAGGACTGTAACCCAGAGCAGGACCAGCAGCTGGTCTGCAACAGTCTCAGGAATACAACCTGGTGGAAACCAAAGGGTAGTGGGAGAACTAGAAGAATGTGTCCAGAACGGGATCCACTCTAGAGGAGTTTACTCCCTCACAATATTCGTAGAAATCCGCTGTTTTCTGTGACCGGTCTGTCAGCCTTAAAACACGAGGTGTGGGTGGGAAGCTGGTATTTGACCTGACTGCCCTTCCTGACTTGCCTTCCCCGGGGCGGGGGGAATGGCTGAGGTGGTAATTCACAGTTCTTATTCTCTTAAGGGGCCTTGCAAATCACCTGCCATTTAAACGTGGCTTTGGGGTGTCTCGGTCTTGAATTTGTGATGCACCGAGGCTTGCTCTCAGGTTTGGAAGCCAAAAAAGCAAGAACTAGGACTCGGTGATCTCCATTCTTGGAATTCCGCCTGTATGTTTGTAATCCATGTGACATGCTATCCGGAGAGGTTAATCTCTGCGATAGCAGAAGGTAGAAACAGCCGAAATGTTCATCGATAACGATATACTGTGCACTTAATAGGAAGGATAAGGAGGGGGGAAATAAACTGTGGCAATGCTGTGGGATATATTCTGTTATGTATATCGTGAGTATGGATTATATGCTGAGTGTATTGATACTCAGCGATAAGAAAGAACGGATTGCTGATTCGTGCAATGACATGCATGAAGCTAAAAAACAAGAGTACCTACTGTATGATTGCATTTATAGGAAACTCTAGACAGGCAAGGCTATTTTATGGTCGGAAAAGAATAGTAGCTGTATCTGAGGATAAAAGAGTGGGAACTGTCTGATTAAGAACGTGAGGATAGTTTCTGGGGGCGATGCTCATGTTCCACATCTTGATAGGAGTTTATAGGGTATGCAAACGTATTCATTTTCATAAGTCAGTGTGGTGGACCCAAGAGTTATCGGAATTCAGAATATTCACTAAAGATGTGCACGTTTTCTCATATGTATATCTTACATACAAAGAAAAAACCGTAGGGGCGCCTGGGTGGCTCAGTCGGTTAAGCAGCCGACTTCGGCTCAGGTCATGATCTCGCAGTCCGTGAGTTCGAGCCCCGCGTCGGGCTCTGTGCGGACAGCTCAGAGCCTGGAGCCTGTTTCCGATTCTGTGTCTCCCTCTCTCTGACCCTCCCCCGTTCATGCTCTGTCTCTCTCTGTCTCAAAAATAAATAAACGGTAAAAAAAAATTAAAAAAGAAAAAAGAAAAAACCGTAAACAAATGTTAAACTGTAGCTAATGATACTGGCTGAAGTACAATGTGAACGTGTATGGAAGTCTGTGATTTAGTTTGAAGTGAATCAAGAAAGAGTATGGGCTGATGGATGGACAGATAGATGGCACAACAGGTGGGTATTTGATAGGACAAGCACAGGAAATTAATTGATGCTAAAACCTAGTTGCACGTATTTACAGTCAAACTACTTACTCCTTGCTTTATTTTAAAATGTTCATGGGGCGCCCGGGTGGCTCAGTTGGTTAAGCGTCCCACTTCGGCTCAGGTCATGATCTCGTGGTTGTGGGCTCGAGCCCCGCGTTGGGCTCTGCACTGACTGCTCGGAGACTGGAGCCTGCTTCGGATTCTGTGTCTCCCCCTCTCTCCCTGCCCTTCCCCCGCTCTCTCTCAAATAAATCAACATTAAAAATAAAAAAATAAATAAAAAAATAAAATGTTCATAAAGCATCAGGAAAAGAAGATTGAGCAAGTTTTTATGCCCCGATAAAGACTTATCTCCGGTTTTATTAAGTGAAAAAAGGAATAAGGAACCAAAGCCAGAGGCGGTCCTTGCCCTCATGGAGCCTCCTGACTGGTGGACCTAATTAAAGTCCAGGTAGGCATCCTATGGTGACCGAGCCTAGTCTGGGGGTGGGGATGCACTGTGGGGATTCTGCAGTGGTGTGGGGGTGGGGGGAGAGCACAGTGGTTTAAGTCTCTGAAAGAAGCCCAGGACTGAGGATCCCAGAGGACACAGAGGGCTGAGGTAGGAGACGACAGGATAGCAGTGGGGACCAAATACACAGGATGTGAATCTTGGTCCTGGTTTTTAACATTGTAACTTACTTTCTGACAACCCATCTCTGTTTTTGCACGTTAAAAAAAAATAATACGTCCTGGGGCACCTGGGTGGTTGGTGTCGTCGGTTAAGCATCTGACGTCGACTCAGGTCACGATGTCGTGGTTTGTGGGCTCGAGCCCCACAGAGGGCTACGCACTGATAGCTGGGAGCCTGGAGCCTGCTTCAGATTCTGTGTCTCCCTCTCTCTCTCTGCCCCCTACACCCCCACCCCGCCCGTGCTCTCTCTCTGTCAAAAATAAATAAACTTAAAAAAAATCTAAGTTCTAAGAGGACATCAGAGCAGAACTTGTTACAGCCCTTTCCCGGAGGAAGGAAGCACCTCATTAAACCTTCTGCACGTTGGCTTGTCCTTTCCACCTCAGGACACAGTGCCCTGAGCGCCAAGAGCCAGGGCCTGCCCGTCTTTGCCTGAGGGCTTTCTCTGGCTGCCAGAGGGTCCTCCTTGCCCATGAGGCCGGCAGAGGGTGTCTCCTGGGAAGTCAAACCCCTGACGAGTTGGTATATTCCGGTTCCGGCTTATCCACATTTCACGGGCCTCTCTCCCCTTCCTCAATGGAACTGTGAACAGAGGGGGTTTTGATGATTTCAGCTGCAGAATCTAGACTTGGTGAAGATCCCAGATCTTTTGACCTCCAAGCCCTGGTGTCATCAGAGGACCATGTATTTATTGCTTGTCATATTTTCTTCTCCAGAACACAACTTGCATTTCTTTGATTTTTTTTTTTTTGTCTTCACTAAAAATAATCAGAGAAGATACATTCATTTGAAAACTGTACTGGATTCCATTTTCTATTAAAATAAATGTCTGACTAACTTATACTTCTGGTATACCTGTCCATGATTCTCCTAAAGGCACCAAAACCAATATTCTTGAAATTATCAAGAACCAAATAAACAGATGCCGAGTGGTCTGGTTGGAACAAAGATATTACTTTATTTGAGTATTTCTGAGGGGCTTTAACCTTTAAACCTTTCAACTAACATACATGCTTGGGACAGCTAATTCTCTACATCCTGTCTTCTGCATTCTTGACCTGTTAGTTCTGAAAAAGGAGTGGAATATTTTGCAGAGATCAGATGTGAAGAAATCGATGGCAAGGTGAAATTTTCTGCTCCGGATGCTGCCTTTCTATTAAGGTGTCACTTCCCCTCCTTCAGAAGAATGAGGCTGTTTTAGGGTGGGTCTCTATGAATGACTCAAACCAAAACCCTTTTAATTTGGGAAGTCCAAGTACCCAGATAATTTTCACGCTGGGATTAGTTGTCCAGATGGTTTGAGTGCGATTTTCTTGGCACGCTTGCAAGAACACAGGAATTTTCAGGGGGAAACCAGAGAACATAGTAGGGGGAGTGCAAGCTGTGCCTGAGAAGTCAGAGAAAAGTTTTGGATTCCACAAAATGGCACTGGCCAGCTGAACTGGAGTCAGTCCTGGTTACACTTGGCAACGGTCTCCTTCTCCCTTCTCCAAAAGCACAGACTTCCCCTCTTCACAGTGGGAATTACCTGGCTGTCCAAACAGAGACCGGAGGAAGGAAGGACCAAATGGGAGTTCACAGAGCTGATAGAGACAGTAACAGACGCAGCACGAGGCATCCACACCAGGAAACGCGTGGTCAAGTCCTGTATGCCTGCATGGGGTGCAGAGCTGGGGGACGCGGGGGTAGGAGGCCTGTCACGGGACAAGTCATGGCAAAGAGCTGTGTTAGACCTGGGAGCACAGCATGGGCAGGGAGCTCTCTCGGACAGCCTCAGCAGCCACCGTTTAAAAACGGGAATAGGTGTGGAAGAATGCTGAGACAGCCCCCAAGACTCCCTTGGTGTCCGTATAACTTTTTCCAGTTATTCAATCAATCCTTGAACTTCCCTGATAAAATCCTGGCTCCATCGCTTACTAGCTGCGTGATTTTTTTAAAAAATTTTTTTAATGTTTATTTAGTTCTGAGAGAGACAGAGTGTGGACCGGGGAGGGGCAGAGAGAGAGGAAGACACAGAATCCGAAGCAGGCTCAGCTCAGAGCCTCACGCGGGGCTCAAACTCACGAGCTGCGAGATCACGACCTGAGCGGAAGTCGGACGCTCAACCGACTGAGCCACCCAGGCGCCCCAGGAGCTGCGTGATTTTGAACAGATTCCCTAATCTCTCACAGTCTCAGTTTCCTCAGGTGTAAAACAAGATGGCAATATTGGATAAGGTGAGAAGAAGCTCATGAAGATTAAGTGAACGAATGTGTATCAAGTTCTAGGTGTGATGCCTCGCGGTCAAAGACTAAGAGCCGCTGCAGCAGCCACGATTTGTGTAACACGGAGCACAAGTTCGTTGCTGTGCAAGCAGCTTTACAGAACTCATCTTCACTGAAACCCTGTGAGGGTGGAATCATGACACCCATTTTACAGATGGGGAAACTGACGCTCGGAGAGGTCCAATAACTTGCTAAGGTTATGCAACCGGTAAGTGGAAGGGGCAGGACTAAATTAACAGCTCTCTGTGACCCTGGATCCCATCGGCCAAACCTCTCAATCTTAAGCTCTCTTCGTGGGGAAGAAGTCCCAACTCTTGATCCTTCTTTGGAGGAGAACCAGGGTGACAGGTCGAGATTCTGGCCTGCCAATTCTCTCAGAATGGAGCCCAAATGATCCGCAGTGCTCCAGCCATTGGTTTTTGATCCCTGGATGCTCTCCCCGAGGTCCCCCTTGTTTATAGACCTCGGCTGCAATATCACTTCTGTAAGAAGGCCTTCCCTGACCCCACAGACTGGACCAGACGTACTCAACACATTCGCACAAAGTCCTCTCCTTTGTAATCGCTCTCCCGTTTTACCATTATGTACAGTGGTTCTCATCTGGGGGCAATTTTGTCTCCCAGGGAAAATATGTCTGTGTCTGGGGACATTCGTGGTTGGTGCAGCTGGACACGGGTGCTAATACCAGGAATCTATCACGGAGGCTGCTGAACATCCTACAATACACAGGGCAGCCCCCACAGCAAAAATTATCTGCCCCCAAATGTCAATTGTACCAAGGTTGAGAAACCCCGTCCTGTAACTACTTACGTTTTTAGGATAAAAATGAGATCACATGTGTACGTATGCTTCATATCACTGGTGTTTTCAAATCAAGAAATAATTCTGCACTTTATCTAATATTACTAGTTACCTTCTAGTGTGTTGGTACATACAGGGGAGAAAGAATAATTTCATGCCAGCATGTAATTTTCTACAGCAGCATTTTTTATGACAACATGTCATTAATGTCAAATGGCTGCACAAAAATTCGTTCAAACAATACTCTATTGTGGGACATTTACACTGCTCCTTATCCCCTTTTTCCTCCCTTTCCTTTTCGTTTTTGTTCTTTTTCTTTCCTTTCTTTTCCCTCCCTCCCTCCCTTCTTCCTTCCTTTCCTTCCTTCCCTCCTTTCCTTCTTCTTCTCTCTCCTTCTCCCTTCCTCCTTCCCTTCCTCCCTCCCTCCCTCCTTCCACTTCCTTCCTTCCTTCCTTCCTTCCTTCCTTCCTTCCTTCCTTCCTTCCTTCTCTCCTCCCTTCCTCCCTCCTTCCCTTCCTCTCTCTCTCTCTCTTCCTTTCCTTCCATAGACATCACTATCATGAACATCTCTGTGGCTTACTCTTTACACACCTCCCTGATGACTTCTTCAAAATCAATTTGGCCCTAACTGCTTTGGAAATCACTTTGTGTCACTGAATGTAACTGAGATTACATGGCCAATAGCAAACCACAAACACTTCAAGCAAAAAAATGCAAGTGTCTGCTCTCTCCTAATAACCCTGACAGGAGAGCCAAGGTTGTAAGAGAAGCGAGGCAGTACAGCCAATTCTCACTAGAGACATGGTTTTCACATTGTCTAAACCTGCTGGGGCAGGCCAGCCTTTGGCAGGGAGTAACTTTATAATCTCTTTGGCCAGAGACTTCCGAAAATCCTAAACTTCTTTTTGAGTTTCCAGTGAAGATTCTTGACATTCACAGAGAGTTAAAGAAGAAAAAGACGTGCTCGGGGACAAATTAAAAGAGCAAATGCCAACTGTCTGGAAGTCATCTTTTCTGTGTGTGTGGAAGGTGGGGAGCCAGTCAAAGCCCTAAGTAAACAGCCTACAGAGACAAAAGACAAGGTGTTTTCTTTTCGGAGCACTGGAAATTCAGGAACAACTTGCGTCAGATTTTGCAACCTTCGCAAGAGTTTGGGTATCGTAACATAATAACCTTACTCCTGGAACAGATGCAAAACCAATTACCAGGTTTCTTGGACTGAACGCCAAAAATGGCCATGGAATCAGCTCATACCAGGTTAGGTTTGGGGGACTAGAAGGGAGAGAACTAGGGTTGGAATGAACGTTTTGGAGACAACGGGGTATATTTGTAAAGATACCAAAATCATTCCCACTGTCAACTCAGACAAAAGCTTGGCTCTCTCTCTGGTGACACGTTGAACTTGAATTATTCTCCAGGTGAGCACAGGACAAAGGCAAAAAGGGAGGAAGGATGTGTTCCGGTGAAATAAGGAATATACCATGTAAATGTGCAAGGTGATTGCTCGCATCAGGCTCTCAGGACATAAGGGGAAGAAGCCACCCAACCCAAAGGTAATTAAAGTCATGTGGTTTTCCTGGCATAAAGCACAGGAAAGAGTCCAGGGGAAGGGAAGAATGTTTTGTTCCTAAAATATAAAGCTAAGCAAACAGTGCAGGTTGGAAAGGAATTGTAGTTTTTTCATATTAGGCAAAAGAATAGATGATAAATCCATTTAGAATTGACAGGAGCGGAGTGTGAATGATCCAAAAAGCATCGCTCCAAGTCCTGGGAAGGAGTAATGTGATGTCTTGTCCCAGCATACTTCTTTCTAAGTGAGTTTTCTGCACGTGGCCGCTAACATGAGTGAGCATCCCCTGAGTGGCTGGGGAAAGGTGAGCTGTGTATCGGGCAGCACGTAGAAAACCTTCCTGGGGTCAAAACGTTCCTGTGGAGAACTCAGGCGAGCCTCAGGGAGCACTGCCTGCGTGCGCTATCGTCTGGGACGTTTTTCGAGTTAAAAAACCCCTTGAATCCCGTACTGTCCATCGATGCTTTTGCTGTGGTTATTCTATGCCGTGTGCCGTGCTAACTACTGGGGTGACATTCTCTGACTTACAGTACCTGCACTGTCCCTTGTCACCTGGTTTATTTTCTTATTTTATTCCCTTTAGCTGGAATTGTATTATTTAATTTTAATTTGTAAACACTTAAAGCAGCACATAAGCTGTGAGGCTCAGGGGCTCCTGTGTTCTGTTCACTGGAGAATTCTCTAGGCCTATGCAGGCGTATCTCCTTTTACTGTGGCTGGCTTTATTGCACTCTGCGGATACTGCATTTTTTTGTTTTGTCTCACAAATTAAAGGTGGGTGGCAACCCCGTGTGGGGCAAATCTACCAGCACCATTTTTTTTTTTTTCTTCCCCAGTTTCCTTGGACGGAAAGCCAAAACCGGCCACGGCCAACATCATTTGCTCACTTCGTGCCTCTGTGTCTCGGAGTATTTCAGACCTTTTCATTATCATCACCTTTGTTATGAAGATCCATGCTCAGTGATGAGTACTCCCCGAAAACTCAGATGATGGCTGGCAACTTTCAGCCATGAACTAGTTTGGAATCAAGGCCTTTACAGTGTTGTTTCAGACCGAATGCTACTGCACGCTTAACAGACCGGTACTGTCAACACAACTTTTATAGGCACTGGGACACCAAATAACTCCTCGGACTCTCCTTACTGCAATATCCACTCCAGCGTCATAGCTAGTCACTTGCCTCTGGTGGTGGGAACCAAGCCCTGCAATCTCTGTGAGGTAGGTCTACGGTATTGGGCACGTCATAGGAGCTCAGAAAAACCTCTGCTGACTCGACATCGGCTGCATGTGACACTTTCTAAGGAAGAGTTCAGGCTTCTCTGAAGACTCAAGGCTAGCTGAGGTCCTCCGACTGATCTGCCTGCCTCCCTCCCCTCCTCTTTCTTTTTTGCCATGTTAAAAAATGAAGATATTGGTTACAAGCAGTCAAATCCACCTAAGTATACATCTGTGCAAGTTTTGACAAACGCCTACGGTCGTGGAACCACCACGATCAAGGTATGGAGAAGTTCCACCACCCCCCAAATCCCCTGGGCTACTGAGTAATTAACCCCTCCCTGCCATCAGGCCTCAAGCAACCACGGATCTGATTTTTGCCCCTAGAGTCACAAGCCTTTGACTCCGGCCTCTTTGACTTAGCATCATGCATTTGAGAGTCATACTGTTGGATCATTAATTCCTTCCTTCCAAGTGCTGAGTAGTGCTCTGCTGTATGGACGTACCACAGTCCGTTACTCAATCCCTCCTCGGGGTACATTCCCTCACCTCTTCTCACACAGGACAGTCGTGCTCTCATAGTGGCTAAGAGCACAGGCTTTGGGGCAGCTGGACATGGGAGTGAATTCTAGCCGTGACGCTCCTAGTGGTGTGACCTTTGAGCAAGTTAGTGAAATACTATGACTCCTTTTCCTTAGGAAGAGTAGCGGACATCATTTAGATAACGTATGTAGCACAAGGGCTGGCAAATAATAAATGCACAATAAATGATAGCTCTACTCTCCAGGGGAGTGGGGAGGGGTCCTGCTCATATTTCCTTTCCTCTGATACCTCACCAATTTTGACTCTGTCAATCAGTATTGAACTGGTCTGAACCTCAGTTTTTTGAACTGAAAAATGGGGGTAATAACACTAACTTCCTAGAGGCGCTCTGCAGACTAAGCGGGCTAATCTATGTTACTCTCCCTGCAGGCCGGTGCCTGGCCCAGAGGAGGTGCTCGAGAAATGGCGGTTAGGGCACAAATCTGAGAGGACTAGGCTAATGTGAATCTCTCACCATCTTGAGGGCCGGCACGAATCAGAAGGAAGCGCCCAGCGCTCTTCACGGGGGAGGGGAGCGGAGGGCATGCTCTGGAGTCAGACTGCCTGCGTTTGATTCACTGCTCTGCTCCCTCCTGGCTGAGTGACCCTGGACAAGTTACTTAACCTCTCTGTGTCAGTCTCCTAATATGAAGCAAGGGGCTAGTAATACCTACCTGTAGGGTTGTTTGGGGGATTACATGAGATAACCATGTCAAAAGCTTAGAACAGAGCCCAGGGCATAGAGTTCAAGAAACGTCAGCTGTGAAAATGCACGTTTCTGACTCTGCGAGATCACCTGAGCTCTAGGCATCTCTCTGCTACCATGGAACAGCCCGGCTCGAGGCACCGTGTGGGAGTTGAGTGCATGTTTGTTGACCTGAATTAACGTGGATCTCCCTTTGGGTCACACTGCGATCTCAAATATTATTATATATTGATATGCAATGCAAAGTGATCTCTCAAAGGACATGTTCTGCAAAAGTCATCGGAGAGAAAATTCGGAAAAGCAGTTAAGGATACATACTTCCCTTATAAGAGGCCTTTCGTTATGATGATCACGTAAAAAATTTTACGTGGGCATTTCTTTCGAAGAATTTCATCTTTGATTCTTCTGAAAGAGCCTTCGACCGTACACTTGTATTTTCCTCCACAGAAGAACACATTGAGTTTTTGCAAAGGCTGGGTAGGCTTTGCAGATCAGATGTTCTCTGTTTTCTGATTCCCGGACTAGCCTGCTGTGTGACTCCAGGTAAAGTGATTGCCTTCTCTGGGTCATAGGTGCTGCCTCAGCCACCTCTGTGTGTTGCAGAGTTAAATCTATAGTTCTTGCAGAGTTGCTTGATATCTGTAAACGTGGTAGGTGTGTGTTGGGGGTAGGGGTAAGCACTGTAAAAGTCACTGCCATTTATTACAGAGAAGTAAGGAGTTTCAGACATTATGTGGTAAGAAGATAGCCTTGTATTGACAATACCCCTCATGTACACTGAGTTACTAAGCCCTATTGAATTCTGTTTATTCGTTTATTTTATACTCATCAGGCACCTACTCCATTGCTTAGTTATCAGTCGGACAGTCTGCCTCCTGGGTGGGGCGTAAGACAGGTTTCACATCACGTTCTGCTGGCCCCTGTGAATAGTCAGGGGATGTTTAGCATCAAAACTGGTCCAGTTGGAGCGAATTTCTAGCCTCTGGTGGAAACTACCAGAAAAGGGGCTCCATGTTTCCTCCTGGGCCCGAAATTGGAAGCAGTTGCTTCTGGCCATCCTGCCACCCCAAGAGAGACTGTCCAAGGATGGGACCGATACAGAGGAAGATCCCTTAGGAACAGGGAGAGAGAAAGGAGAGCCAGTGACAGAGCCCCAGGGCCTCACTCCAAGCATATCTGAAAGCCACACTTTCTGTCAATGTGTCTTTCTACTGATGTGTCTGTTGATGATCTTTTCAATTTTGTAAGCCATTTAGTCTCCCTCTCCTACCTTTTCTTGGTGTGGCCAGGTTTGGGTTTTAATTTAATTTAATTTAATTTAATTTAATTTTTGTCTTACATATTAGAGAGAGAGCATGAGAGCAGGGGAGAGGGCCAGAGGGAGAGAGAGAGAGAAAGAAGCCCAAGCAGGCTCCACACTCAGTGTGGTGGAGCCCGACATAGGGCTCGATCCCACGACCCTGGGATCACGAGCTGAGCCGAAATCAAGAGTTGGACACTCACCCGACTGAGCCACCCAGGCGCCCTTGGGGTGGATTTTCTAAGGCTTGTAATAGGAAAAGCCCTATTGAATATTATAACCATTTGCTTGTCATGAGACCTTGGAGTTACTTAACCACTTGGAGCTTCAATTTCTCCATTTGTAAAATGGGGATTATAATTTATAATGTGTGGTTTGTTGTGAGAATTAGAAATAATATGAGTATATAGCTCTACCTGAAGAGACAAGTCTTTCGGTCCAATGTTATCCTCCCTGGGAAGACTGCTGGATCCTCCTGTGAGAAACGCCCAGGCCTTAGCACTCCCCATCTCGCTAGGCCTGCCTCATTTCTGTAGTTGTCTTTTCTGTCGATGACAAAGTGATTTATGCAATTGTCCCACTCAGTGGCCTCTTTGTATCTGCATCTTTTGTTCTGCAGTTTTGTAGCTCCCTGTCACTCTGAGTTTAGACTCTGTCTTATAACTTTCTTTGATCAATGGGATGTTAATAGCTATGATGTAAACAGACCCTTGAATCGCAGGTGCACATTGCCATTTTCCCTCCTGCGGGACAGGGCTGTTCACCTTTGCATGTCTGCCTGGCCATGAGAACATGCCTGTGCCAGCCTGTTGGACGGATGTGAAAGCCACATGAGCCAGAACGGCCTGGTTTGCTCCAGCTGACCTTGGATGACCAAGTTCTCAGCTGCGAGACAGCCAGCTGCCTCCCAGACCTGTGAGTGGCCCCGGCTGAGATGAGAAGAGCCACTTGGCCTGAATAACTGATCCACAGAATCAGGAGATAAAGAAATGGTTATAGTTTTAAGCCGTTGAGATTGGGGGTGGTTTGTTATGCAGCAAAAGCTACCTGATACATTGACATGACTTACTTAATTGCTATGTGTACTCTCCCTCTTCCCCGACTAGTCTAGTCTTTTTTTTTTTTTTTTTTTGAGGGCCATGTCCTATGTCTAGAACAGAGCCTGGTGGACAGTAGGTACTTGACAAATGTTTGTCGAAATGAAATAACATACTAAGTACTCTGTGTAGTGGCACTTGAATTGATGTTTAACAAATGGTAGCTATTACAGTGATAACGTTAAATATTTTTAGGCTAGAGTCAACATGGTTTTCTCCCTCAAGGTCTTCTGTTATTTTTCCCACAGATATTGTTCAAAATCTACAAGAGCAGAGATGAGTCCCCTTTGGGGATATGACGGGGGAGGAGGGCTGGCAATAATGCAATAATGACACGTAACAAGCTTAATTTCTTTTCTTTCCAAAATGACTCGGGGTTGTGGGTGTGATGGAGACACGGTCTCAGGCATTTCATCTGTTACCTTTGTGTGCCCCACGCTAGCAGCCCTTGGGAGGGGTTGGTGTTATGTGTGCAAGTGGGGCAAAAGAGAGTTTTGCGGCCAGAAGTCCAGAAAGTAGACCTACGGCATAGATCATTTTCTTTCAAAGTCATCATCACATCTGAAGTAATTCAGTAGCTACTGGACTGTCTGTTTAATTGATCTCTTCTCTCCCAGGCTGTGAGCTCCGTGAAAGAAGGGGCCCCTTTCTACTTTGTTCACCATTATACCTGCACCCACAATCCGGGCGCAGGAGTTCAAGTCTATCCGCTGAGGGAACGAATCATGGACCTTGTTCATTGGAAGAGCATCGGCTTCTCGAACCAAAGGATTTCATCCTTCCACAAATACGGGGCGAGCGTGATGCTAGTGTAGCTCTTTGGAAGGCTGCGGTCACTTTCATCACGGGGCAAATAGTAACAAGTACATTTTATTGAGACATTACTATGTGCCAGGCACTGTTGTAAGCGTGTGATACGTGGATTCACCGTGGAAGGAGGTGCTAGGATAAGCCCCATTTTCCTGACGAGGAATGAGAACCACGGGGAGCCTCTTTGGGAATACTGAGACCCACCTTGAGCAGGTCACAGTTCCTCCGAATCTCTGCCCCTCACTGGTAACTTCCGGCATTCAGTTTAGAGCAGTTTCCGATGCCCTCCAAGGAGAATCAGATGTTCTAGGAGAAAAAGACAGACTTTTGTGGTAAGCAAACTTGTGTGCCACACCACATCCCCCTGGCCCACCTCACTCCAGTGCAGCTGTGTGGAAACTTCCACGCGCGTTGCCAAGGTTCGTGTCAAGTGTTTCCCTCCGTGTCTCTTCCCTTTGCTGCCTCGGAGCATTGCCGAGAGCCGTGGGGGGCTGCTCTGCCAGCTTGCAGGTGCAACCCCGGGATGTGCGGGAGACCTAACCCCCCAGGCGCAACCTTCAACCAGGGGGAAACGGAGCTCAGGTAGCTTTGACCTTTAGGGGGATGATTTTGAGGCATGTTTTTTACGGTTCCTCAGAGGTTCTCCGGCAACACCGAGTTCCAGTCGATCACGCTTCTCATCAGCTTGTTAACACATCTTTATCGCTTTTGGTTCTTTCTCTGGCTTATGTGGCTCACTACTTCATTATGACCGCTGGCATCAACGCCTAATCAAGCTGTACTTGAACCCAAGCCTTCATCTCTGCTTTTGGGAGAATTCAAACTAAGACACACGGCCCAATAATTTGAGAAAACACTGTACGCTATGTTCCTCACTCAGACACTTAAAATGCACATTAGTATATTCAAGGTTCTGACAAGTCCTGCTGCAAAGAGAGCCATGCAAATTTCTCTGCCTCAAGGTTTCCCAACTCAGTGCTACAGAACTTTTTACTCTTAAGATCTTTTAAGGCTCCCCAGAATAAGTGTTCCATGGAATATGCTTTTGAGAAATGCTGGTCTGTAGAATCTCCAGGATGTTCTTCCTCACTGGTATTTGTTAAGTTCATGGGTGTATCTAGTGGCCTCAGCTGCCATTCCCGGGCACGGGGCCAACAGCCAAATAGAACTCCCAGGACGGGAGATTTCTCTCGATGCCAGGGAGCAGAACCTTCAGACAGGCCTCCCCAGAAACTGCCTCTTCCCTCTTTTTCCTTATAAATGAGAGAGTCAGCCTGCGGGTGAGGCCAGGAATGTTTGGCTGACGGGGCTGGGAATGCAGCTGTGGGCACCCTGAGAAAAAGCTTCACTTGCTGATGAAGCAGGAGCCCAGATGAGATGAACAGGAAACAGATGCCAACAAGCCCGCCTCCCCACACTCTTCCCTAACAAGCAGCCATGGGAGAATGTAATTGGCACGAAGCCAGAGGGGATAATTATTTCCTACGGGGGTGCACAGAAGGGCACTCAGGAGACCCAGCGATTGCGGGGTCAGGAGGACGTGCGCAGCCTCCCAGGGGGGGCTGGGTGGTGGGAGTCGAGGGGGTGACCGACAGCACATCCATGTTCCTTCACCCCTCAAAGGCTGGCATTCAAGGAGCAACATGCGGGTTCGCGGATGAGGTCAGATGCCGCGGATCAGGTTATGGCTATTTGAGAGAAAAGTCTGAAAGTGTGTATCATTCTCTTGTCTCATAAAAATGAAGCCAGTGGAAATAATAACAACAGTAACAATTTCGGAATTCTCTGTTGAAGGATGTATACATCCAGCCTTTTAGCAGATCCTTTTACGCTCAATGACTAGTCGTTGAGCCTTTCAGCCTCAGACTATTGGCATCTGGGGCTGGGCGTTCTCTGCTGGGGAGGCTGTCCTGTGCACTGCAGGATGTTCACCGGCATCCCTGGTCTCTACTCACGAGAGGCCAGCAGCACCTTCCTCCCCCCAAACTGTGACAACCACACATATTTCCAGACATCGCCAAAGGTTCCCGCAGGGACAAAATCAGTCACAGGTTTCCAGCCACGATGTCTTGGTCCCAATTCTAGATCTATCATTTATTAGTTTTGTGACTTCGGGCACATTATTTAACCTCTCGGCGCCTCGCTTTCCTCTTCTGTACAATGGGAAAAATAATAACACCTACCTGATACGGTTATTGTGAAGATTAAATAGTAAGTATATATACACATATGTAAGTATTTATAAAGTGTTCAGGATACACTGGCACAAAGAATCTCTCAATAAATGCAAGCTGTTATTACTATAATCATTATTATTTATTTTTTTTTTTTTTGCCTTTCCTCCCTAGACTGTAAACCTTTTGAGCACAGAGACAAGCTTTTTTATTTTTAAATTCATGATGTCTACCACAGGTGCACAATAAGGACAGAGGAAGAAAGGAGGGAAGGAGGGGAGGAAGGAAAGGAGAAACCGAGCGGTGGAACATCCAACCTGAAGCCAGGAGAGGGGAAGATCTAGAACCTTCCCCACATAGCTGTCCTGTCCCCCGGAGCCTGGGGCTGGAGCTCTTGATCTCAGAACAGACCCTCTGGTGGGAGAGGGGGCAAATGAGAGAGTCCACACAAAGCACCAGGAAGTGTGTAAGAGGATCTAAATGTACAGCTTAAGTGGCTAAACAGATGTATGCGGGCTGGTTTGAAACTTCCTGGGGCTCTGCGCTAAGTAGAAGCGATCACTACAGCCTGGAAGAAGAAAAGTAGGATGTATGTTGTCTGCGTCTGCCTCAAGAAGGACTGAAGTATGGCTAACCACTCATGGAGTACTCAGTATGTTCTGAATACCTTCCTAGCATCTCACATGGACCATCTCTCACTGGGTAGATCTACTCCGTACCCCGGTTTTACAGACACAGAAACTGGGGTACCAAGAGGTTACCCATCAGTAGACGGTGGTTAGACTTTGGGGCTAGGCAAAGTTAATCCGAAACTAACTCTGATTCTTTTTGGGGGCAGGATCTATAAGAGAGGGTTAATGTTGGCTACTTTGGCAAAGAAGGTCTGGGGTTGAGGAGTTTTTTTTTTTTTTTTCCTTTTTCTGTATTTATGCCTTTACGGATCACATGAAAAAAATTTACTGGTACATGCATGGCTTTCCGTTAAGTAAAAATATGTCCGCAGGGCTGACATTGGCATTATGGATCTTTTGATTTTTGTATTTTCTGCCCTAAAGCAGTCAAATTATTTTAAGATGGAGAGAAATCGTTTTGCACATGAGGGCAACGGTGGGTAAAGCCCAGGGCTCCTCATTGCTTTGTGGGTTTGCGTTTCTCTCTCTGAAGATGGGGCTTGACGGGGAACCTATGGCTGACAATCCCACTGATGCCACAGCAGGTGCCTGGGTTGTTGACTTTGGAAGTGGGGTGGCAAAGTCTCCTAGTCTGCACAGGACTGAGGGCTTCCTGAGATGTGGGACGTTCAGGGCTCACTGGAGAAGTCCCAGGCAAACCAAGATAGGTTGATGACTATACTTGCAAGAGGGAGAAAGATGAGCCTCGTAGGAGACTTTGATCCACACAGCTCCTGCAGGGAGAAAACAGCTTCCCAGCAGGCCACTATTCAGTGGAAGAAGGGATTGCCAAACCAAAGATATGACTTATGTCCCTGGCATTGCTTGTTTTACACTTAGAAGTTCAAAGACACAGCCTCTTGAGGAAGCCATCCATTACAGGAAGGTCTG
This sequence comes from Neofelis nebulosa, assembly GCF_028018385.1. Classification (NCBI taxonomy): domain Eukaryota; kingdom Metazoa; phylum Chordata; class Mammalia; order Carnivora; family Felidae; genus Neofelis; species Neofelis nebulosa. The sequence goes on along the minus strand of NC_080785.1, from coordinate 136,120,488 downwards.
CATTTTGATTTCCATGGGCACTGGGTATGTTTGCCTTTCTGGGTCCCTTTCGCCTCGAACAGACGTTAAAAATTATATTTAAGATTGCATTTGTATAAGGATAAATATAAATCCTGGGTGGGATTCATTATTATACATCTATTATTATTACATTCTTTGTTTTCTACGGATTTTATTTTTATTTATTAAAAAATTTGTTTTAATGTTTACTTATATTTGAGACAGAGGTGGGGGGGGGGCATGGTAGAATGCAAGCAGGGGAGGGGGAGAGAGAGACACACACACAGAATCCGAAGCAGGCTCCAGGCTCTGAGCTGTCAGCATAGAGCCCGATGAGGGGCTCAAACTCATGGACCGTGAGATCATGACCTGAGCCAAAGTCAGACGCTTAACCAACTGGGCCACCCAGGTGCCCCTGTTTTCCACTAATTTTAAATTTTTTTTTTTTTCAACGTTTTTTATTTATTTTTGGGACAGAGAGAGACATAGCATGAACGGGGGAGGGGCAGAGAGAGAGGGAGACACAGAACCGGAAACAGGCTCCAGGCTCCGAGCCATCAGCCCAGAGCCTGACGCGGGGCTCGAACTCACGGACCGCGAGATCGTGACCTGGCTGAAGTCGGACGCTTAACCGACTGCGCCACCCAGGCGCCCCATGTTTTCCACTAATTTTAAAAGAAATTAAAATGAAAAACATTTTAATGAACCCTTGTAAGTATCGTGGGCCCTCGGCTTTGTGTCTACTGTGCCTAATGGGCAAGGTGGCCCTGGTTCTAGAGCTTGAAAGAGAAGATGGGGAAAGAGGGAGGTTTGGAGGCATCTTGGCCAGGGCTTCCCAACTTAGATAAACCTGGATGGGAAAAAACCGCATGTCAGTTTTCAACCACCTCTAGCTGAAATTTAACATTTCCTTGTGTTAAGACATAAACAATAAACCATACCCTCAGCATGGCAATACGTGGTTCTCTCCTACCTGTAAAAATCACAGGAATTTCCAGATCATATTCCAGTTGTGGTGAGTGCACTGAAATAGCATTTTCTCTCATTTCTTCTTCAAAATCCTGGAGGTTATGAGACTGGCTTCTAGATCACGTGATTTAATGTGTTGCTAAAGAAGCTCATGTATTATTTGAACACAACTTTTCAATTTAAACACTGTGTCTTTGCATCATTGTTTCTTTTATAATCGAATGTATGTTGTTTTCTGCACTAAAAACAGGTTTTTTTAAATGTTTATTTTTATTTTTGAGACAGAGAGAGACAGAGCATGAACCGGGGAAGGTCAGAGAGAGGGAGACACAGAATCCGAAGCAGGCTCCAGGCTCTGAGCTGTCAGCACAGAGCCCGACGTGGGGCTCGAACTCATGGACTGTGAGATCATGACCTGAGCCGAAATCAAGAGGAGGACACTCAACTGACTGAGCCACCCAGGTGCCCCCGAGTGTGAAAACCTTATTCTAAGAAGGCATCCTTGGGCTTCACCAGGTTGCCAAAAGGTCCATGTCAAAGAGCAGATGAAGAGCTCTACGCTAAGTGTTCCGTAGTTCATGAATTTAGCCCTTTCCGTGGCTTTCTCTCTCCGGGGAAGACACTCTTACTCAGCTGTGCCTTCTCATAGAAAAATCCAGGACAGGGTTAAAGACTGGCTGGCAGAAGATAAAGTCACACCCCAGGTGTGCAGCCTAATAAGGTGTTAATTGGGAACCAACCGAGCTGGAAGAGGAAGCCCAGACAGGTTGCATGGGGTGTTTTGTTCTTGTGGTTTGCTTGTTGACAGAACGTCACCAGCCCCTCCTGGGTGGAAACAGGTTGAATGCCTCCCTTTGGAAGGCTTCCTTTGCCGAAAATTCTACTGTTGTGGTCTTGGGGTAGGCCCCGAATTTTCTTCACTTAAGATGCCTCATTGATTTATTTGTTTTAAACCTCCATCGAGCATTTCCTGTGTGCCATGCAATTTGCTAAGAGCTTTACATGCATTATCTCATCCGGGTCTCACAACAGCTCCATGGGGAAGGCACTCTTATTATTTCTATTTTTACATATGAGGCAATAGGGGAAGGCTCAAAGGAGCGGGGCAACTTGCCTGAATCCACACAGGCCACACGTGGTAGGCTGGGGTCTGAACTTGGACAAGCTCCTCTGAAAGTCTCTTCCCTTTGAAGTTTTGGATTATTTGCTTTTTTGTTTTGACTCGATGGAACTTTCCGAGAGAGACAGAGAGACACAGAGAGCGAGCGAGCGAGCTGGGAAGAGGCGCAGACAGAGTGAGAGAGAGTCCCAAGCAGCACAGAGACCGATGATGCGTAGCTCAATCCCACCACCACCCCGGGATCATGCCTTGAGCCCAAATCAAGAGTCGGAGGCTCAGCCGACCGAGCCACCCAGGTGTCCCAGCGCTTCCCTTAATTTTAAGGACACAGCACACCTCAGGCGTATCAGTGGATAGGCAGTGAGCCCAGAAGCAGCGGGAGAGGCCAGCAATAAGGTAGGATGTGGTCACCTTCACTGGGGACCTTCTTGGAGCTCCGAGCCCCCTGGAGTGAAGCACAATTCGTGTCACACCCGCACCTTACTGCTCTGTGATAATTACAGAGGCTGAAAGCAGACAGGTCTTGTGCGTGCATGTGTGTGCTGAGGCTCAGAGAAAGCTATCCTCTTTTTTCTCTGAAACTTTTTTTTTTTCATGTTTATTTATTTTTGAGAGAGAGAGGGAGAGAGAGAGGGAGAGAGCAAGCAAGGGAGGGGCAGAGAGGGAGACACAGAATCTGAAGCAGGCTCCGTGCTGTCAGCATAGAACCCGACGTGCGGCTGGAACTCACGAACCTCAAGCTCGTGACCTGAGCTGAAGTCGGACACTTAACGGGCTGAGCCACCCAGGCGCCCCATAAAAAGCTATCCTCTTATGTTGACATAAAGGTCATACGACACTTTGATTTTTTTTTTTTTTAATTTTAAAAGTAGGCCTCAGGCCTAGAGTGGAGCCCCACAAGGGGCTTGAACTCGTGATCCTGAGATCAAGACCTGAGCCGAGATTGAGAGCCGGACGCTCACCTGACTGAGTCAGCCAGGTGCCCCCGTATCCTTGATTTTTCATTAAAAAGTCAAGGGGAGTCAAAAGGTACAAACCTCCAGATATAAGATAGATAGGTCACAGGCGTGTCATGTACAGCCTGGTGACGATAGTTAATAATACTGTTTGCATTTCTGGAAGTTGCCAAGAGGGTGGATCTTCAAAGTTCTCATCCAAGCAAAGACCTTCTGTAACTATGTATAATGACAGATTCCAAGCAGACTTGCTGTGGTGATCACTTTGCGGTACGAACGAACATTGAATCCCTGTGTTGTACCCCTAAAATGAATAGAATGTGGTGTGTCCGTTACACCTCAAGGAAAAAAAAACAAACCTTAATGAAAAAAAAGCCACCTCTCTGTTCCTCCGTTCCCTTTACCCAGTCAGGTTCAAGTCTTCCACTGCTGGGACTTTGAGAGAGGTGGTCGGTTTTCTCTGGCCGCGGTAGGATGGGTGGGTTTGCCATCGGAGTTGCTCTATCCTGGCTCTGGGGGCAGCTTTTCTCGGCCTTCAAGCACCCAGCAATGCTGGTACTCAGATGCAATGACTCCACAAGTCACCTATCCTTTGTCACTGTCTGTTTACATCCCAAAGAAAGATGTGATGTTGCAAAACACTAAAACTTGGAGTTAAGCGGAGTGGGGAACAATCCATTCCTTTTTAATCAAGTTGTCATAATCCAAAGGCAAGCTCCAACTTTAATAACAAACACCCAGTGTTATGACATTTTACCTTTTCCAAATATTTATGTAGGCACAAATATTGTGTTTAAATTTTAAACTACACGGTTAACATAAAACAGTCCACTTACTTAAATACAGTAAAAATAAAACGAGTTAGGCCAATTTTGCCTCTCATTTAGCCCTCATTCTTTGCAGCTGTCCACTGGGCGCTCAGTGTCAGAGACCATGCTTGGCACAACATTTCCTATAACGAACCAGAAACAGTCCTCGCAATCTGCGCAGGGAAGCAGTAAGAACGGGATGGGGTTCCTTTTACACAGATGTGTGCTTTTCCATCTCTAACATCTTGAAAAAGAGATACCAGAAATGATTTGCTTTCCCTTTTCATTCTCTACCAAGCTCTGTCCCCTGAAACCAAGCTGTATGGGGGTTCAAACGCTTGGGGTGCAGGTTTTCAGTGGTTTCATGAAGTTCATCGGTGAAACACGGGCGCAAAAGTGATGGAGAACGCAGTATTTCACGGTCGCCCAAAGAAAGATAAAATGTGTGATGCTTAGGAATTGACATCCTGACTCTTCATCCCACACTCAGATGGCAATTGGATTTTAACAAGGAGTGGGGTTTGTGGTTTGGGAAATACGGCATTTTTACTGCCTTGGGTCATATTTGAAATATTTGCAGGCGTTTAAAATAGCGTAATGTTATTTTTTCCCTTGTCTTCAAAACAAACCCAGAAAGCTTTTATAAGTCATAACAACAAGCATAAAATTGGGACATTGGAAAACCCACGGGCAGGGCTTTGGAAAATCCATTCTCCCTCAGGAGAAGTATTTGGATTGGGGTGCAGAGGACCATGAGCTTCCTGGGGACCCATGTGACCTTGAATGACCTTGAGATCCTGAAGGAAGGGGGAAGGGCTCCAGGGGCAATACAGCTGGGAGGTCCCACCCATTCTTCAGTGCAACGATAGAAGTATGCAACGGGGGCTTTGGGACTTTCCTTCCAGCCAACATGTCCTGTTTTTTACTCTGGAAATTTCTTTGAAAGAAAAAATAAAAATAATCCAGAGACTCCTATTTATTTAAGCGACCAATTCCCCAAACCCTACAGTTCTGTCCTGGGAGCCACACCGTCTGGGGCCTTAGGTGGGCGGTAAATGTTAAAACCAAGAAGCGACTTGGCCTCAAATGCAAGGGCACCCAGCTTTCTGTTTTAGAACAATGAAGGGTAACCAGTTTTTGCCCAGAAGGAAATATGTACGTTAATACATACTTATATATATATATATTTTTTTTATTTTTATTTTTATTTTTATTTTTATTTTTATTTTTATTTTTGAGACAGAGAGAGACAGAGCATGAACAGGGGAGGGGCAGAGAGAGAGGGAGACACAGAATCGGAAGCAGGCTCCAGGCTCTGAGCCATCAGCCCAGGGCCCGACGCGGGGCTCGAACTCACGGACCGCGAGATGGTGACCTGAGCCGAAGTCGGACGCTCAACCGACTGAGCCACCCAGGCGCCCCCATACATACTTATATATTAATGTAGACTAAATGCATAGTTATATAGTAAACATGTAAGTTAAAGTGTTCCAATTAATCATCATAACAATTCTATAAAAACGTGTGCTATTTTGGGGGGCAGGCTCCTGGGTGGCTGAGTTAATCCTCCAACCCTTGATTTCAGCTCCGGTCCCCATCTCACGAAGTGAGTTTGAGCCCCACATCGGGCTCTGTGCGGACAGTGTGGAGCCTGCTCGGAATTCTCTCTTTCTCCCTCTCTGTCTCCCTCTCAATCTGTCCCTCCCACTCTCTCACAGGCTCTCTCTCTCTCTCAAAATAAATAAAACTTAAAAAAAAAATGTGTGCTATTCTTACCTTAATTTTATTCATACAGAAAGCTGATGTACAGTGAGTGCATCAAGTAACCTGCTCAAGGTCACACAGGAGGCGGTAGAATTGGGACTTGGGTCTAGGCATCTGGCTGCAGGGACCAGACTGAGCACTACTCAATCCATGTTGCCATTACTCCCCTGGGGCTTGTCTGTCGAGGCCAAATTTAAACAAATCCCTATCAGGGCACCCGGGTGCCTCAGTCGGTTAAGTGTCCAACCCTTGGTTTCTGCTCCGGTCATGATCTCATGGTTCATGAGTTCGAGCCCCACACTGGGCTCTGGGCTGACAGGGCAGAGCCTGCCTGGGATTCTCTCTTTCCCTCTCTCTCTCAAAATAAAGAAATAAACTTAAATAAATAAACAAACATCAATCAATCAATCAATCAATCCCCATCTCAGGTGTCTGACACTTTGAAAACCTGATGGCAAAGGAAAGCGTTTGGTGGTTTTCCTTTTGATTTTAAGTATTTAAAAAAGATAAGCACGATTCTCAGGTTATGTGGAAGATGTAAGGCGAGCAAACAAATCAAGAGTGAATTCAAACAGGGTTCCCCTCTCTCAACCCTAACGATTATCCTCTCCCAAAGAGCAATCGCTGCTTTTGGGGATTATCTTTTCAAAGTGTTGAATTCCTGGTCTTGGGAATGGAAGAGGAGGATGAGGAGGAAGACGAGGAAGACGAGGAGGACGAGGACACAGCATAAAACCACTTTCAAAGCTGAGTAGGTAGCAGCAGCCTGCAGCCAGCAGTGAAAGGCTGGGGCCGGCTGCTGGAGGCCTCGGGGCTGTGGGAGAGTCCTCTCTGGAAGGAGGACACGGGAATGCTTTCAGCATCCTGGGATAAAAGCCTTGAGAAGAAAGGCAACCCTCAATGAATGGTGCTCAAAACAGGGGAATGGCTGGACAACAGGAGAAACGGCCCCCACAATAAAAAGCCGCAAAAGTGCCCTTTTTGTTGATCCCCTCACTGTGAAGTGCGGCTCCCCCTTCCTCCTTGACCCCTTCCCCAGCTCATCTCTTTGGGCGCAGAGAAAAGGCTTCTTGTTGTAATCCCATCTGCCTGCTGCTCATCGACATTCTTTTATCTCTGCCCAGGGCCTGGCAGACGGGCCGGGGTTTCAGCTGCCAGAAATTTTGGGTTTCACATTGACTATTCCCAAGATGGGCATCTGAGAAATGTCAGTTTACATCAAAATTGCCTTCACTAACGAACAGCCAGAAAGTTTTCTTTCCCGAGCAAGGTCAGGAAATAATTCTCTTTTCAAGACCATGCCAATACAAACTCCAATCCACATTTGGGATATTTGACTTAAAGGGACAGGGACCACTTTGGTTTTACGCTAAAAAAAAGAAAAAAGAAGTTAATTTGAAAATGGAATTAGAGATGGAAAATCGGCAATGTTTCCTCAACAGCGTTTGCGGGGACAATGAAGAGTGCGTTGTAACAAATTCTTAAGAACAGGGTTGGTGTCTATGGTTAGAGAGAGGAATTTGCAGGGACGTTAAAAAATCACCAATAGATAACAGCTTGCGTGGTTGGCACATAAAAGATCAGGGGAGTAAGGGTGGAGCTAAGAGGATAAAGGAGAGAGAGAAGAGCCTCGTACAGAAATTACAGTGACCTAAATTCGTGGTAGAACGCGCAAAACAAATTGGGAGAGACCTTGATTTGTTAACCCTGCAGGACATCTCTGTTCGAAATGGTGATGAAGCACGGGTGCGTTTATCCCAAAGATACCACAGGATTCGTGCTTTCTTGCAGGGGAAAATTCAGGCATAGGGCTGGGGCCGAACCTTCTGGACTCTGCAGTAAGGGTGTCCACAATGAACACTGCTGCTCATTAGTTCCGGGCCGGAATCCCGATCGAGGCATGGAAGGCAATAAAGGACCCGGCCCTGCCCCCTTCCATGGTGTCCTTTGTTAGCGGCATTTTTATCTAGGGGTGGGTCTGGGAGGCAGAGGGGGAAAGGGGGAGGAGGATGGTTGAGAGGGCTGGGGGTTGGAGGGTGTGTGTGTGTGTGTGTGTGTGTGTGTGTGTAAACAACGGAATGAGGGCTGGCTGTGGCTGGGTGCGGCCATCCCAAGTGTGATGGGAGGGTGATGGCTTGGAGTTTACCACAAAGACTGTTCGGTTTTGAAGTCCTTGGCAGCCTTCTCTCCACTCCCATTTTTTTTTCTCCCTTTTGTGGAGAATAAGCAAATACCTTCAGGTCAGCTTATTTTCCCTTTCAACAAGAGCTCTAATCTAGAATAAACATGAGACGCTAAGGGTCCAGCTAAAAACCCTGCAAAGGATCACCCGTTGTCCTCAGGAGAAGGTGCTGTCCTCTCCACGGCTCAGATGTAGGGGGACTATTTAAGGGATCATCCGAACAAGGACATTTCTGGACGTGACAGTGAGTGCCTTGAAAATGCCAGGACACAGGCTCTATGCAGACGCCGTCCCAGACACAGAAGGACATGTCGTCGCTCACTCGGTCCAGCCCCTGCCTACCTCCTCAGCCTTCTCTCTCCCCCTCTGTGATACCGTGCTGGATTCCTGGATGTTCCAGGTGCCCTGTGTCACTCCAGGGCCTCGCTGCCTCCTGCCTGGCACATCCTTTCGTGTCCATTTCACTGCCTGGTGTCTGTTCATCTCTCCCTCAGAGCCTATCTCTGCCCAGGGAGGCTCTCTGAGGCTACCCTGACCATACTGAGGCTCGCTCACGGATCCTCAAAGACCAAGGGGTACAACCAAAATGTGTAATCACTGCTGGGTACCATGAACAGATGGATAAATTAATAATAATCTCTTTGCCTTTTCTAAGGCTGCCGTACCAAAATAGCATACTAGGTGGCTTGGGCAACAGAAATTTATTTTCTCACAGTTCTGGAGGCTGGACATCCGAGAGGTCAGGGTGTCAGAATGGGTTCTGGTGAAAAGGTCCTCTTCCTGGCTTACAGATCGCTGCCTTCTCGCTGTGTCCCCACATGCTGAGAAAGCTCTCAAGTGTCTCCTCATAAAGGCACTAATCCTGTCATGGAGGCCCATCCTCATGACCGCACCTAAACCTTAATCCCTTCCAAAGGTCCCATTTCCAAAGACCTTACACTGGGGTTAGGGCTTCAACATGTGAATTTTGAGGGGGATACAATTCATTCCATGGCTTTTTTTTTTTTTTTTTGAGAGAGAGAAAGAGAGAGCGTGTGAGCAGGGCAGGGGGAGAGAGGGAGACAGAATCTGAGGGAGGCTCCAGGTTCCGAGCTGTCGGCACAGAACCTGATGCAGGGCTTGAACCCACAAATGGTGAGATCATGACCTTGGCAAAAGTCAGATGCTTAACTGACTGAGCCACCCAGGAGCCTGTTTTTTTTTAAGTTTATTTATTTATTTTGAGAAAGACAGAGACAGTGCAAGTGGGGGAGAGGCAGAGAGAGAGGGAGACAGAATCCCAAGCAGGATCCAGACTCTGAGCTGTCAGTGCAGAGCCTGATGTGGGGCTCGAACCCACAAACCGTGAGATCACGATCCGAGCCGACTGAGCCAACCAGGCGTCCCAAGTGAGAATCTTTTTTTTTTTTTTGTGGATAGCTTATTAAATCCAAACTGACTTCTCTTAGGAAATTATTCATGTATTTCCCCAAAGAGGCTTTCCTCTCCAATTCCGCTAGAATTTTTTTTTAAATCAAGAAAGAAGGGAACGTGTCAGCAGTCACTAGTCTGAATGGCTCAGTTATGGTGTCCACAGTATCTCCTCTTTACTATTTAGAAATAAGCACGGGATGCAGCTACGTGGATGGAACTGGAGGGTATGATACTAAGCAAAACTAGTCCGTCAGAGAAAGACAAATATCGTATGACTTCACTCGTATGAGGACTTTGAGACACAGAACAGATGAACATAAGGGAAGGGAAGCAAAAATAATATAAAAACAGGGAGGGGGACAAAACAGAAGAGACTCATAAATATGGAGAACAAACAGAGGGTTGCTGGAGGGGTTGCGGGAGGGGGAATGGGCTAAATGGGTAAGGGGCACTGAGGAATCTACTCCTGAAATCATTGTTGAACTAGATGCTAACTAACTTGGATATAAACTAAAAAAAAAAAAATTAATAAAAAATTAAAAGAAAAAAAGGAAGAAGCCCAGGAAATTACGTAAATTGGCAGTAGGAGTCCAACAGTTGGGACTGGGAGGTATGCCTATCTGCTCCCCCACCTAGTGAACACACGGCACTTTGACCCTCTGTGTGTTTTCAACGCATGTCAGAGATAAGTGTTCCAACAAGCTGGAAGTAACAGGTTGAGTGTGTTTCCCCTTTATTTCATCTGAAGTGGCTTCAAGCAGGCTGCGGACCCAAGGGAGAGACAACACAAACCTCCACAGCACTAGACCTTCTCAGAAAGTTGGGGACTCCTGCCCTCTCTAAAAGTCATTTGTTCTAGAAATCTTCACTGAGTTGTGGGCTGGATTAGGTGAACCTCCTCGCCCCCAGCATCCTGAGTTGACCTCTCATGGCAGTGACCACACTCTACTGGAATTGAGTGTTTTCTGGTCTGTCACCCACATCAGACCGTAAGCCTGAAAGAGGCTAGAGCCGTATTTGTTTTCTTCCCTACCTTGTCCCAGCATCTGGCTTCATATCTGACCCAGGACAGGGGCTCAGTAGTTATTTGTGAGATGAATGAACACAGGAGAAGGGAAAGAAGAGCGTTAACCACACTTCTGTGACAGTCGCGAGTCATCTGGACATTTGACACCTATGTTTGCTCTGGATCTGATTGCAACAATCACCAGAGACCATTGTTGTGATTCCTACAACTCAGTGGTTCTCCACTTCATCGGCGTTAGAATCACCCGGAAGGATTTGTTAAAGTACGGATGGATGGGCCCTCTGCCCACAGTTTCTGACTCAGTTTGTCAGAGTTACTGCCTGAGAGCTGCATTTCTAGCACATTTCCAGGGGAGGCTGATGTCGCTGTGCCATGACCCGTTTGAGAACCACTTTGACAACGGATACAGGAATTGCATTATGAGGGGATTTCTCTTAACTCTGGGATTTACTGGCAGCTTTAAAAAATGGCAGTGTTACTGTTAACTTTTTGTTGATGTCACTGTTGATGTAAACAGCTGTTTACCGTTGATGTAAATAACTGTTACTGTTGATGTAAAATCAGCATTATTATTTCTCAAAGTTTATTTATTTTGAGAGAGGGAGAGAGTGCGCGTGTGTGAGAGTGGGGGAAGGGCAGAGAAAGAGGGAGAGAGAATCCCGGGCACTGACGGGACAGAGCGGGTTCAAACTCACAACTGCTGAGCTGAAATCAAGGGGAGGACACTTAATCGACCGAGCCACCCAGGTGCTCCCAAATCATCGTTATTATTTTTTTTTTTTAATTTTTTTTTCAACGTTTTTTATTTATTTTTGGGACAGAGAGAGACAGAGCATGAATGGGGGAGGGGCAGAGAGAGAGGGAGACACAGAATCGGAAACAGGCTCCAGGCTCCGAGCCATCAGCCCAGAGCCTGACGCGGGGCTCGAACTCACGGACCGCGAGATCGTGACCTGGCTGAAGTCGGACGCTTAACCGACGGCGCCACCCAGGCGCCCCCCAAATCATCGTTATTAATTAAAGTGTGACTTAAGGAACTTAGGAATCTGTAGCATTGACTTTGTGGGAGAAAAATAGAGGGGCTTTTCATCAGTGTGAGTGCCATATGTGAAAGGCACATGGAAGAAAGATCATGGGCTCTGGAACCATGACATTTGACTCTGTATTTCACTTCACTGTTGAGGGGCAAGGGAGCCTTGGGTAAGTTACTCGCTCTCTTAGGTTCTCAGACAGGCGACAGTAAAAGACTTCACAGTGGCTAGCAGAAACGGTAAAACACCAAAAATATCCCTTCCTCGTCAAAGATGAATTGGTTTATGAGACCAAAAGCAATGAATTTCCATAGCAAGGAATATAGTGTTTTCTGAAACCGTTCGGCACCCGAATTTTAGGTAACAAAGATTTTAGAGGAAAATTCATTTCCGTGTATTTTGTGACTGAGCTTAGCTAGTAAGAGTTTGGATAGAGGGGGAAATTTGTACCAGTAAAGTGACTTGTTACGGACTAGAAGCTCAGTAAGTGATGGTGCAATAGAAAAACTGAACGCAAGAGAACAATGTGTGTGTAAGAAAGGTGGATACATCGTACGGGGGAGGCCATCATTACCTGAGTATTTGTTATTTGAGTACCTGCAGGTGGCAGGTGTGAAGAGAGGCTGAGATCACGGCAACATGGAAAATACCCAGCAACGGCAAGACTATCTCAAAGTTCTTACTCAAATCTTTCCTTGGTTAGCACCTGCTTTGCACATCAGTTCACACTCTATTTGGGTTCCCACCCCCCCCCCCCCCCCGTCTTACTGTCCACTGGATGCCTACTCAGCAAACACACAATCCCCATGAAACCGACTTGAACGTGAACAGCAAATTTGACAAATGCCACAGGATTTCATACAGTTGATGGAAAGATGGAGAACTGTTTTAGTTACGTGGAAACAGGGATCTAGCAAGGTTAGATAAATTTACACCTGAAGAAGAGAAAATCCAGAAGGATGATGTGTTAAGAGTTTCAAAAGAAAACTACTTGGCTCTCAAGGGAGAGTGGGAGACCCTGAGACAAGCAATGGGGCCTAGTGTTGCACAGTTGACTCTCTTTGATAAAACTGCTAACACCACACAGGGAGGGGTGGTATCGTATTGTGTTAGCACACATTTTGTCAGAAACACTATGTTCAAAACCCACACGATTCTTGCTTTTTCTAAGAATTAGTATCCCTTACAGTTAGGACCCAATTAAGGGTGGCCAACTACAGCCTAATGGCCAAAGCTAGCCAGCCACCCGATTTTGTAAATAAATCTGTACTGGAACCAGCTATACTCACTCATTTCCTTCCTGTCCATGGCGGCTTCTATACCACCTCTCGAGGCTTCTGTAGTTACAGGAGAGATTTTATTGTCCACAAAGCCAAAAATATTTACCATCTGGCCCTTTACAGAAAAAAAACCAAAAAACAAAAAACAAAAAACTGGTTGATTCCTGACCTAACTTTAAAAAAAATAAACTTTTCTGCTTTATTAAAATAGTTTGTAGGAAGACTTCGTTCTAACAAAAGCATTTTTTCCTTCATTATTTACATTTGTATTTAAAAAAAATTTTTTTTTAACGTTTATTTATTTTTGAGACAGAGAGAGACAGAGCATGAATGGGGAGGGTCAGAGAGAGGGAGACACAGAATCTGAAACAGGCTCCAGGCTCTGAGCTGTCAGCACAGAGCCCGACGTGGGGCTTGAACTCACGGACCGCAAGATCATGACCTGAGCCGAAGTCGGCCGCTTAACCGACTGAGCCACCCAGGCGCCCCTACATTTGTATTTTGATTTCCATTTTAAGTTTGATATATTCTAGGTGACGCCTGTCTCCCTCTTCTTCCTCCCCAAATTATCCTCAGCTGATGGGGCCTTTCTGTACTTCAGGACAAAACACAACTCTTCCTAACGATGAATTCTTGCTGGTTCCCACTTTAAGGGATACTGACAGTGTTTGTATCCTGGCATTGCTACTTCCTAGCTATGACTGCCGGCCAACCGCTTAACCTCTCTGGGTCTCAGTTTCCCCTTCTGTCAAATGGGGATAACAGCATTGACCCTGCCCAGTTAGTGAACTAAATCGAGATAATGAAGGTCCGGTCCTGACCTCGGTCACTGGTGCACCGTACACACAGACAGTGGTAGCAGTCGTAATTTCTCTTTCCTTATTTCTATTTGGTTTGGAATGGTAGCTTACACTGCCCGGATTCTGGCCCCCAAGCTCCCCTGGGCTTTCCCTGAGTTGCCCACTCTCAGGCTCTTTTCTACCAGGATGGTTTAAAAAGCCCTACTTAACCCAACTAACCAGCCCACTCTGTTTGAAAAGTCAGGGATGCTTTAAGAATTGGTCTTCACTGTTAAAGGCGTTTCCTTTAGTGAGTTGATGTCCTAAGTATCTGCAGCAGCAGCAATGAGGAAACTGAACAACCGTCGGACTCCAGCAGGGAGATGGAGCCCAACCCAGCTTGCATATAAATGTTCCCAGATGCTCCAACTTCCAAAGGGACGGTGTGTTGTCATCAGAACCAGTGGACAAATGTGACGGGTGGCTGGGCGGTGATTGTAACAAGGGTGGTAATCAGCAGGCCAGGGGAGAGCGCGATGATTTCCTAACTTGATCGTGGATGAGGAACAATACTGGCTTTCTCCCCCCCGGACCTTGTCCTGGTTCCCAACAGTCACAGGAACAATTCTCATTAAGTTCCCCTGATAGGCGGTTTCTAAATGGGCCCCAATGATCCCGCCTCTTTGAATTCATGCCTTGTGTAATCCCCCACCCTCGACTGAGTATGGACTGGACCTAGTGACTTAACTTCTAATCAACAGAAATGGCAGAGGTGATGGAATGTCACTTCTGAGACTAGGTTACAAACATGTCGAACTTGCCAGCAGATTCCGTTACTGCTTTCTTGACTTGCTAGTTTTCACGAAACAGGCTGCCACTGGGAGAGACCCAGATGTCAAGGGGCTAAGCCCCAACAATCCTTAGTGAACCTGCCAACAACATGACCAACTGCTCTCCCCCAGGCAAGATTGCAGATGAACCTGTTGCCCCTACTGATGTCTTCATTCTAGCTGGTGAGTGACCTTGATGAGAGGACCCAAGTGACTCATGCTTAGATTCCTGACCCATACCAACCGTGAGATAATTAATGTGTGTTGTGTTAAGCCACTAAGTTTTGGGCTAATTGGTTATGCAGCAATAGGTAACTAATACAGATTTCTTCCTTAAAGTTAAAAAGCAGAGGAAAGGCCTGTATTTCTGCTGGGAGTGGTGTTCCGTTAGAGAGTCACTTATTTGGTTTTCTGTCAGTTCTTCCTCATCTGATACTGTGCTACATTTAACGACAACACACTGCTGACAGACCTAACACAACTTCTGATACTGCCACACCCTATTTAAAAACCTTTCCTGGGGCGCCTGGGTGGCTCAGTCGGTTGGGCGTCCGACTTCGGCTCAGGTCATGATCTTGTGGTTCATGAGTTCGAGCCCCGCGTCGGGCTCTGTGCTGACAGCTCAGAGCCTGGAGCCTGTTTCAGATTCTGTGTCTCCCTCTCTTTCTGACCTTCCCCCATTCATGCTCTGTCTCTGTCTCAAAAACGAATAAATGTTAAAAAAAAAAAACAAAAAACCTTTCCTGGCTCACATTGGCTGAAGGAAAGAAGCTCAACTTTTCCGTTTGGTGAGCAAGGCTCTCGTAGATGTCGATCTTCTCCCAGCTGCTAGAACGATCTTCCTAAAACACCCATTAGCACATGACACGGTTGTACTTGGAAGTCTTGGTTGGAGTCCGGCTACCAACTAAACTAAATCTGTGCCCTGCAGCAGGGCAATCAGATTCTGCCACCATCCGGCTCCTCTGCCTTTCTGCCTCACACTTAAAGTGTCTGCAACACAGAAGAGCTTGTCCTACGCACCTAACTTGTGTCGTTAAGATGTATGCTTTCTCTCGGCCTCCACTGCCTTCTTCTTCCCGTCATTGTCCAAATCCCCTTCTCTGGAAAATCCATACTTCAAAGATTCAGCTCAGATCATCATGTAATAAAAAGGAAAAACAAAGAACCCCAAACACACTCATGTATTTGGATCAGCATAGACCATCTCTGGAAGGATCCAGAAGAAACCAATGACATCGGTTATCTCTAGGGAATAATACTGGATAGTGGGCACAAGGGACAGACGTTACTGTGCTCGCTTCGGCAGCACATATACAAGGGACAGACGTTAGGAGAGAGGATTTTCACCGTGAACCCTTTTTGACTTTTATAATTTTCCAACATATGAATGTATTTACCTATTTAAACACTAAATGAAACAATTACAGGGGCACCTGGGTGGCTCGGCTCGGTCAGTTGAGCATCTGACTTCGGCTCAGGTCATGATCTTGTGGTTCGTGAGTTTGAGCCCCGCGTCGGGCTCTGTGCTGACAGCTCAGAACCTGGAGCCTGCTTCGGATTCCGTGTCTCCCTCTCTCTCTGCCCCTCCCCCACCCATGCTTTGTCTCTCTCGCTCTCTCAAAAATAAATAAAAGAGAAGAAAAGAAACAATTACAATGAAGGGAAAAAAGTTAATTTTTTGACTCAGCTTTGCTAGGAAGACTTCTCTGACTCTCACACACTGAGTGGACCGTGTGATGATTTAGGTGTATGTATCTGCCAGACCCTCTGGTGTCTGAGATCACAGAGATCAGGGCTCAACCCTTATTCGCCCCTCATTCCGTCCCCCGCTGTTCAGCACAGCGCCTGCTACTACACGGGTCCTCAAAATCTCTGAGGCATAAAAAGCTACAGTTCCTCAGCCCTCCTCAGCCAGACTGGCTCTCCTACTTATTTTCCAGGTCCTTATTGACACAGGGTATTCCCTGACCACCTAACCCGGTTAGGTACCACTGTTGGCCTCTGTTGCAACACCGTGCATTCCTGCATGGCACATACTGTAAGCTATCATTACGGCGATTTGTCCAATGGTCTCTCTCTCTCCTCCTGGAGCATGAGCTCCTTGAGGGCAGGGGTCGTACTATCTAGTTTTCCGCCGTTTCTGCAGTGTCTTGAGCAAGGTCTATCCCACGCGGGGTAAATACTGGAGGAAATACGATTCACTGGCCGACGAAACAGATGAACGAATGGCTACCACTGCGTCTCCACCAGAGTGACTATCTGAGTGTCTAACAGGCACTCAAAACTGTTTGTTGAATGAATGAATAATGTAAGAGAGGCCGTTTAATCGTGATAATACTGATAAATGAAAGTAACTCGTTACATGGTTCTCAACCCTTCAGAACCAGCTCATGGAAAAGAATAGCTTCCTTCAGCTCCGTTTAAATTATTCAGAATAAAGGCAAGGAAGGAGGCTCTCGAGGGACGTGCTAGAATATCCTTCTCCAATTCTCCAGCTTGCCTTAGCTGCTGTCCATAGACTTGGGGGACAGAGGAATGGACTAGTTCTGTGGTCCTTGGTGCAAATATACTGCCCGAGGACCATGAAGTCTGTTTTTTTTTTTTTTTTTTTTTTTTTTCTCAAAACCAGCAGTTTAGAGGTTGGAATCCTTACTTAACATGCTTTTTAGAGCAATACTGTTTTGGATGACAAAACTGATGCATTTATTGCAAAGAATTTCAAAGCTAAAGAAAATGTACAAAAGAAAATAAAAGTTACCCTTAATCTCACCATTATGGCTGCTTCTTTTTTTTTTTCTTACCTATATGTGTTTTAGATTCATTCTTTCTCTCTCACCCCCTTCCTCCCTCCCTCCTCCCTTCCCTCTGTTTAACACATTTGTAATCCCTTTATGTTCTGTCCCGAACACTGTCCCGTAACATTAAATGTGTTTTGACAATCACATTTTCAAGAACTGTATATTATTCCAGGGAATCTGCCCCAATCCCTTATATTAGTTCCTTTCTGTCTATTGCTACTATCGTTCTACCATTAACTAATATACAGTTAAAGAGTGAACAAATTTGACTTTAACTTTGCATTTCCTTTAACTAGAATTATACAGAGGACATTATTGGCTAAAAGAGTACGGAATTTTAAATTACGTTTACAGGAATGGCCAAATTGCGTGGGTAGGATATAGATTCCATGGACCTATATATATGATATAGAGTGCTATAGTTCCATGGTCCTCATCCATAGTGTTTGTTTGATATTACCCTCCCCATAGATTTTCATCGATACTCTTACATGGTTCTCATGTAATACTGTTATATTTAATTAGAAAGGCTCGGGGCGCCTGGGTGGCTCAGTCGGTTAAGCGGCTGACTTCGGCTCAGGTCATGATCTCACGGTCCGTGAGTTCGAGCCCCGCGTCGGGCTCTGTGCTGACAGCTCAGAGCCTGGAGCCTGTTTCAGATTCTGTGTCTCCCTCTCTCTGACCCTCCCCCGTTCATGCTCTGTCTCTCTCTGTCTCAAAAATAAATAAACGTTAAAAAAAAAAAAAAAAAAAAAAAAAAAAAAAGAAAGGCTCAATTAGAATATGTTCATCATTTATATCTCTGTTTCTGCAAATTGATTTTCCTTATTCACGTATCTCTCTGCTTAAAATTTTTTCTTAACATTTAGTTATTATTGAGAGACAGAGGGAGACAGAGTGTGAGCGGGGGAGGGGCAGAGAGAGAGGGAGACACAGAATCCGAAGCAGGCTCCAGGCTCTGAGCTGTCAGCACAGAGCCCGACTCAGGGCTCAAACTCACAACCGCGAGATCATGACCTGAGACAAAGTCTGATGCTTAACCAACTGAGCCACCCAGGTGCCCCTCGTGCATCTCTTCTGGAGCCTAAATATTTAAAAATTCAGGGGCGCCTGGGTGGTTCAGTCGATTAAGTGTCTGAGTTCAGCTGGTCATGATCTCATGGTTTATGAGCTGGAGTCTCATGACATGGGCTCTGCGATGACAATGTGGAGCCCGCCTGGGATTCTTTCTTTCTCTTTCTCTCTGCCCTTCCCCAACTCTCCTCTCTCTCTCAATCTCTCTCTCTCTCAAGATAAATAAACTTAAAGAAAAAACAAAGAATAAAAATTCAATTAAACTTACATATTAATGTTGTCTTTGTGCTTGATTCGACTACCAATTAAAATTGATATTGTAAGTATAATGTATAGAGTCATTTGATGTAAATAATCAGCCTGGAATAAACTACAAACATAAAAATGTTGCACATTGACAGCTCACTTACCTTCAGCTGACTTGTGATTCCATGTGAACCCTTTGGAATTTCGAGTACCTGAACAGAAACAAAAGAACGGATTTGAGCAGCTCAGATCGGGATGCAAGATCAAACTCTGAGGCAGCGACACTCAAAGTAAGGCCCCAGGACAAAAGTCAACACAGTCACCTGGCGGGGACCGAAGCGGGTGTGCTGGGCTTTCTCCCACACTCACCAAATTAGATTATCCTGTGGGCCAGGGCTGGGAATTTGCACGTTACCAAGGATGCTGCAGTTTAGGGATGGCTATGGACTTCCTTCTTGCCGTGGACTCTACTGTGCTTTACTCACAATGCAGCCGGCCTGATAGGGTGCCCATGCCCTGAGGGAGACGGCCCTCGTTCAAACAGAACCGTGACCAGGGGGCACCTGCCACAGGGTGAGTTTCTCCTCTTTGGATATGAGATCTTGAGGACACTCAGACAGGGGCCATGTGTTCTAGGGATCTACGCATAATAAGTGCAATACTCAGGAGACGATCTTGAATTTGAGTATCTACGGAGATGATCTGGGAGCCTTTCCCGCCAAGGGGTGAGCTGGTCTTTGACTTTGGGGGTGAGCCGACAGAGGGACGAGGGTAGGGCGAGTGTGATGGGTGAGTGCGGCTCCCAAAGCAAGGTGGAGAGGGACCCCGGACAGGAAGCAAAAGGTTTGCCCTAGAAAACAGGAGGCAAAGCCTCAGAGAAATACTGTGAGGGAGCGTCTTCCTTGGCAGTGTTCTTCCAACGTCCATTGTTCTTGCGGCTCCCACAAAGTTTTTGAAAACCTATTTATTCCTCACATTTTAAAATGGAAGGCTAACCTATTTTATCATAAGGTTATATCGTTAGGTAATTTCTAGCACACTTTCATGTTGACGCTGTAAAATAAAATCAGTGTTATTCGCTCTTTTAAATTCATACAGGAGAAGCTAAATATTATGGAGACTTGACACATTGCTCTTTTTTCTGTTTCCATTCCAGTCCCTGCACAGAATTTACTACAACGTAACGTATTTTAACGCTTGAGAGGCTTTTTTATTGATCCTTCTGTTACAATTTTCTGGATCAGGTTTCTGTACAAAGTTAAGCTTTGAAACCTTTAATATCTTCTGTGAATTTGATGCTATAAATGTTAAAGTTTCCTCTGTGTTGAATTATCATTACAACTATTTTTATTTGTACTTCATTGCTCAAAACAACAAATACCTTATACATTTTGATAAATAATTATGAAACATGGGAAGCACAATTTTATTGGAAGCATATATCTGAAATGAGAAGGGGACTTTTCCCTTCTATTAACTCCTGAATATTTCTTATTGTCCAAAAGAGATAGAGTCCAGGATCAGTTTTATTCCTTTTATTTCCCCCGTTAGTCATACTTGCAAACACTGAAAAACTTTGTTCACATAAGTAGTGGGAAAGGACAGAGTTTCCTTATAGCAACATCACTCAATTCTTTAAACTCTTCCGGGGTATTTGCCAAAAAATCATATGGCGATCTATCATCAAAAATTATTTTTAATGATCTACTAACTGACAACTCCATCAGATCCTTCTTCAATTTTGTTGAAAGCAAAGAGTTGAAAAGGATTTGTAACCCAATCATTAGAATCATTCACTTTCTCAACACTAACAGCTAGATTCTGAATCACCCCTTTGTTTGGAGTCCCGGATTGTCTGTAGCCTGGGGGACTGCACCACAGTAAGATTCAGGGACTGGGTGAGAGGTAGGCCTTTCTTTTGTAAAAGGGGACAAGAAGCAGCTCTCAAAGGGAGGTTGGAGAGGGGACCAGCTGGGGCATCCGTCCCTTTGTGTTTGTGGAGTCCTGCAGGAAGGACACCCTGAAGTTATGCCTCCCTCCCCCCACCAAAGGAGAACCAGCCTGGTCTCAGACAGCAGTTTTAGAATCATCTAGAGGGGAGCCGACAATCTGGAAATTATTCCTTTAAAACCATTCATGCCAAAGTCACCCTTAACAGAATTTCGTGGCAAAGCTAGGAGAGTAATAACAGATTCAGACGAGAATCGTCAGCAGAGGCCAGAAGTGCTGGGGCATAGTCCGATGAGGAACGGGGCAGCTACAAGATCTCAAAACGTTTCTCCGTAAAACACGGATTAATTACTCATTAATTTCCAAATACAAAATACTTGTAAATAAATTAACTTTACCATGGAGACGCTAGGAGATGCTCCGTATGGACAGACACTATATATGGGTGGGTACCGACCGAGAGGATGCACTGAGAAAAACATACTAGCGTTTTCTGCTAGTTCTGTCTAAAAAAGCAAAACCTGCATCTAATCGTGGGGAAACACGTTGAGATAGATACACCCAAACTGAGGAATGTTCTGCAAAGTAACTGGCCTGTATTCTTCAAAAATGTCCGGCCACGGAAAGCGAGAGAATTTGACAGCTAAATGCCACATGTGGCTGGGGTTGGAGCTGACCTGTAAAGGACCTTATTGGGATAATTCGTGAAATGCTAGGGAAATCTGCAGATCAGAAATTGTTGTTTCATGGCTGTACTCTGGCTATGTAAGGAAACATAAGCTAGAATATTAAGGGGTAATGGGGTATCATCTCTGCAAGGTACTTTAACATTTTTTAATGTTTATTTATTTTTGAGAGAGAGAGAGAGAGACGGAGCGCAAGCAGGGTACGGGCAGAGAGGGAGGGAGACACAGAATCCCAAGTAGGCGCCAGGCTCCGAGCTGTCAGCACAGAGCCCCACACGGGGCTCAAAGTCAAGAACCGTGAGATCATGACCTGAGCCAAAGTTGGACACGCAACCGACAGAGTCACTCAGGCGCCCCTGCAAGGTACTTTTAAATGGCTCAGGAAAACAAATATAAGTATACATATTAAGAGGGTAATAAGGGAGAGGCGCCTGGGTGGCTCAGTCGGTTAAGCGTCCGATTTTGGCTCAGGTCACGATCTCACGGTCTGTGAGTTCGAGCCCCGCGTCGGGCTCTGTGCTGACAGCTGGGAGCCAGGAGCCTGCTTCACATTCTGCGTCTCCCTCTCTCTCTGCCCCTCCCCTGCTCACGCTCTGTCTCTCTCTCAAAAATAAACATTTAAAAACATTTAAGAAGAGGATAATAAGGGAAATATGAAGAGTCTGAGTGAAGAGTACACAGGAACTCGTGCTATTACTGAAGTTTTTCTGAATGTGGCTCAGTCAGTTAAGCACTTGACTCTTGATTTCTGCTCGGGTCATAATCTCGTGGTTCTGTGCTGACATTACAGAGCCTGTTTGGGATTCTCTCTCTCTCTCTCTATGCCTCTCCCCCCTCTTGCACTCGACCTCTTTCCTCCTAAATAAAAAAATAAACATTAAATAAAAAAGAATGAGAAGGTCCTCACTTTGTAATACTAATAAAAACATGGAGAGATATGTGAGTGACTGTCAAAGAAGGGAATGGAGAAGTTCCATGGCAGCTGGATAATGAGCTTTTTTTTATATTTATGCAAAGGGAGGGTGGATGAAGGAAGGTTGAGTAACACTACCACAGACAAGAGAGGGAAACCCCCAAATCTGAGACAGGCATAAGAAGACACATAAGGATAGGCCATGGCATCTGATGTTCAAATTTGGTACTTTTCATTGAGAAAAACGATGATGACTCTTGTTCAGTGTAGCCAAGGGGATAACCCCTGTACCGGGCAACACTGGATTCTTCTCGCCTGTGTCCAACCATATATGATCCCATCTCGTTTGGGCTCTTGCATGTTGGGATAGGTATCTCTCAATTCAAGGTCCTTACTGTGAAATATTTGCCTTCAAGTCTCGATCATTTGATTTCTGCTACAGGCTTTGCTTCCTTCCCACTGACTTGGCAGATGATGGCTATTGTTGTGTCATGTTGTAGATCTGCTTCCAGCTGGCGCCCCCATCTCTGTCCAGATTCTTGACCTAAGTATTTCCCCCCCCAACAAGTACTTGGAATGGTTATTGTTTAAGGAGGAGAAAGCAAACTGGCCTTACCTCACCAACTGGTTGATAATGGGCCTCTTGGAGTCCTCCATTAAGCAGGATCTGGAAGCCATTTTGGGGCTCAACGGAAGCCACTTTGGGGCTCAGCGGTTGAGAGTGCCATGACGGATTAGTGAGGTTTGCTACGGCCCTGGGAACAATGATGATAAAATGCTTGGTATACGGGGGCAAGCAGCCTCTGTGGTGGCCCTTAGGCATCCCCTTCTTGGTATTCTTCCCGTCGAGTGTAGGCAAGACTTAGTGACTTGCTTGGAATCAACAGAATACAGAAAAAGTGAAAGAATGTCACCTCTGTGATTAGGTTTCAAAAGACTGTGACTTCCATCTTGTTAGCAGATTCCCTCTCTCTTTCTCTCTCTCCATGGCTTTCATGAAGCAAGCTGCCTTTTTGGAGAGGCTCACGTAACGAGGAACGGAGAGTGGCCTCCAGACAAGAGCTGGCAAGAAACTGATGCTCTCTGTCCAACATTCCTTGAGGAACGGAGTCCTGCCTTCAGATGAGACCCCAGCCTGGCTGGAGGCCTCGAGGGTATACGGCCATGCCAGACAGCCTGAAGTAGAGGGTCCAGCTAAGCGTGCTGGATTCCTGACCCCCACGCACTGTACGATAAGTTGTTACGCAGTAATAGATAATGAACATACCATGTATTTGCCTTCCTCAGTTTCACCACTTCATATGCACCTTACTGCGGTACAAAAAATAGTAGGAGCGGCACGACACATTTAGCAAGCAGCAAGAAACTATAGGCGAATTTAAAGAAGATAAAGTTACCAGGATCAATCACAAGAACTCAAGCCACAGAAATCAGATGCCAGTTAGTGGCAAACAGTCCTGGAGAACTTAGCCAACTATGAGTTTAACTGGTTTTGATGCTCGGTCCAGTGTAGTTCTTGAGTTTTTATTTTATTTTATTTTATTTTATTTTATTTTATTTTATTTTATTTTATTTTATTTTATTTTTATTTTTATTTATTCTTGGGGGGAAGAGGGCAAGCCGGGGAAGAGCACAGAGAGGGGGACAGAGGATCTGAAGCGGGCTCTGCACTAACAGGCTGACAGCAGCGAGCCCGATGTGGGGTTTGAACTCACGAACCGTGAGATGGTGACCTGAGCCAAAGTCGAATGCTCAACCGACTGAGCTGCCCCACGTGGGCCCTTAAGTCTTTGCTGCTCCTATCCGAGCACTTCGGCACGATTCCTTGTTTCTCTCTCTTCTCCCCCCAAACATAGGTTTCATAAGGACAGGGACTCTGTCCATTCATGTTATATTGCCCACGTCTAGCATAGTACCTGGTACATACTAGGCTTCACTAAGTATTTATTGAATGAATAAATATGTTTCAGAGAATGTCAACAGGTCACAAAATTTTGCCACATGTTTAAAAAACAAAAGAACCAGAAATGGTTACAAAAAAGATTTTTGTGTGTGTGTGTGTGCAAAAAGGGGGCAAGTCTTCCTATCTGGCCAATTCACTCATTTAGGGCATCTAATTCCCTGATAATGTCAGTTAAGTGGGGCATCACTGTAGTAAGTACCATTAATTATTCATTGCTAACACAGTGTTCAAGGTCAAATGAAATCTGATGGAAAATCTCTTCACTGTGGCAAAAAAAAAAAAAAATCACTTGCTGATTGTTATCACAACTTTTGCTGCTGCTGTATAGAACTTATCTCCTTCCAGCATGTTCAGGAGGGACAGGAGCCACTGAATTCATTTTATGGAAAATAAGTCAATTTCATTTACCTGATTGCACATTTCTCTGCTGTTAGGAATTACCTTAATTTGTAAATAATATTATTTTTGTTTTGAACTATTAATTTTTTAAAGGAATTTTCTTTTTTAAGTTTTGTTTTATTTACTTTGAGGGAGAGAGAGAGAGAGAGCATGAGCAGGGGGGAGAGGGGAGAGAGAGAGAGAGAGGATCCCAAGCAGGTTCTGTGGTGGCAGCGAAGAACCCAACAGAGGACTTGAACCCACAACCCATGATCTCATGCGAGATCATGACCTGAGCTGAAATCAAGAGTCAGATGCTTAACTGACTGAGCCACCCAGGCACTCCTAGAACTGGGAGTTCTAGGACTGCGTTCTGAACTACTAGAAAGAGACAGAAGGAAATAAGCTATGGTAGGATAGAGGCAGAATAAAAGAAAAACAAAAAAGATGATTTATGTGAAAGAGAAACATGGAGAACAAGTATCACCAAACTTTGGAGATCAACCCCTCAACTGCCAAGTATTAAGTTACCCGGGAACAAATCCACAACTTACCCTAAAGCGATTAATTTAGCATTTGCTTAGCTGGCAAAATGGCAAATGAGTGTTGATGCTTTTATTCAGGAAGAACCAGAAATGCCACTGAGGCTTGTCTGGTTGTTCTGTGTTAAGAAGGATTCTGAGGCCTAGTGTAGGAGCACCATAACTGACTAACGAGGGCACAGAGCCTAGAGTGAATGTATTAATCAGTGAGTTTATGAGCCTTAGGTTTCTCTAAGGTAATACAGTTAGTCAATTTCAGGGTCATATGTAACTCAATGGAATCCAATTATGATTTATTTTCTGTATTGCAAGAGTATGACCAGACATGTCTCTAGATTTAAGGAACTTTCAGAAAAAAAAAAAAAAATTCTCTGCTCTTCTAGCCTAGACTTGGTTTACACTTACCTTCAACAGGTTATTTTAGCTTAGGGAAGGATTTCAGGCTCTGAAATGCTATCAGGTTACCCATGAGTGAAAAACAAAGCCCATAAAAAAAAATAAATCATTTTTCAAAGATGACAGAATCCACTGATGCCTCTGGCTTACGTGTTTGTATTTCACCATAAAGCAATAACTATATGTCCACTGGTGATGTGCTTTAATCTTAAAATAAGTAAGACCCGTTGGCGCAGAAACTGGGAGTAGGGCGGTCAGAGGGTAAACAGTACGGCCAGTACTTTCTTCTCACGTTGTACATGATTTCCTTGGGGGCTCCAGCCCCTTTGCTAACCTCGATTAGCACACCAAGCCTTTAAAAAAACGTATATTAAGACCCAAGGAGGGACACCTGGGTGGCTCAGTTGGTTGAGCCTCTGATTTCAGCTCAGGTCACAGTCTCACGGTTCATGACTCGGAGCCCAGTGTCTGGCTCGTTTCTGTCAGCGCAGAGCCCTCTTCGGATCCTCTCTCCCCTCTCTCTGCCCTCCCTCACTTGCGCTGTCTCAAAAATAAACATTAAATGGGGCGCCTGGGTGGCGCAGTCGGTTAAGCGTCCGACTTCAGCTCAGGTCACGATCTCGCGGTCCGTGAGTTCGAGCCCCGCGTCAGGCTCTGGGCTGATGGCTCGGAGCCTGGAGCCTGCTTCCGATTCTGTGTCTCCCTCTCTCTCTGCCCCTCCCCCGTTCATGCTCTGTCTCTCTCTGTCCCCAAAATAAATAAAAAACGTTGAATAAAAACGTTGAATTAAAAAAAAATTTAATAAAAAAAAAATAAACATTAAAAAAAAAAAAGACAAAGGAGCTGAAAACACTTTACAACACGGTCATCGAAGTTGGAATATGTAGATCGCGTAAAGACAGTGAATATTTTTAGACACCCTCAGCCTGTAAAACCCTTTTTTTCGCACTCACTATGACACCTGCCACCCTGATGGCAGGACCACAGATTCCTCCCATTTGGCGGCTGGATACTCGGCCTGCATGTAGCTTTCTGCTCAGCGTCCACTAGATTCACCAGCTGCATGCAGCTGCCTTCTCACTCCCCTCAAATGTAAGGTGTGGAGCAAGTACCTTCTCCAAGGACCCACCGTCTCTTTATCACCCGATACTAGTTCCCCATCGCGCTGGTCTTGCATCCATCCATTCATTCGCTTACAGGTAAGTTTAATAAGAATGTACTGAGAGCCTCGTCATGCCAGCTGGGTGCTAAAGTTAGAAAGCTAAAGAGGAGACCAGGGCGGGCTGCCACTGTCATGCATGATACACTGTAGTGAGAAAGACCGAACGTGAACAGGTAAACACATAACGATAAATTGTGTGTTACAAAGGAAATAAATAAGAGACTGAGAAACAGAAAAATCAGGGAGGGATTTCTGGTTTTTGTTAAAAAATAGTAAGACACTAAAAAACAAACAAAAAACATGGTTGCCTGGACAGGAGGGGATGAGAATTCTGTGGAGGCCAGAAATGACCAGAAAGCAAAATGATCAGGGGGGAGCTAACTCTGGAGTTAGCATTTGGTGTAGGGTAAATCTTGCCTCCAGCAGCCTAAATCCTGGGTTTTAATCAGCCACATTTCGGGGACAAGAGGCGGGACATAAGATTGGATTGATGAACCTTTACATAAATCCAGAAACAAAAGGTCAACAGTCCTAGTGAGTGAACTATAAAAACAAAACAAAACAAAACAAAACAAAACAAAACAAAACAAAAAACACCAAACCCTCGCCATGGAGGACACTGGGGGTATAATGTCTGACTCAACCTTTGGGTGAAGAAAAAAGAGAATTCCTTGAGAATTCCTTATCATAAACCCATGGTAAAGGCAATTGGCAGGTTTGGGATTGGATCCACACTATTAACAGAGGACCTCAGATTGGATCCACACAATTAACAGAGGACCTCATACCAAAAATGGAACTTTAGGGGTAAGGTGGCGGGTAGAAGGAAAATCTCAAATCTGTACAGAAACACAACCTGGTTTCAACCCAATTTTCAGAAAATATCCGGAAATAACATTCACAATCAAAACCACTACAACATTAGGAAACAAAGTTACCATAAATGAGAGGAGAAACAAAATAAAATTCCCAAGCTGGTGGAGAGGACAAGATGTGATTAAGAAAGTTCCCCCCCACCCCCGCCCCCATTTGAAGTGGAATGTGTTCAACTGAAAGCTTAAAAGATCATAGGAATATGCCCAAATATATCAGTAGTCACAATCAAATAAAAAAGAAACTGAACATTTCAGGAAGAAATCAGACCTTATTAGGTGACATCAAAACAGTCCAGCAATACAAAAAGATTGAAAATGAAAGGGTGACTAACCTAAAGAAATATGGGAGCCCGTACTTATAGAAATAACGCTTCCAGGGATAAAGAGGGTCACTATATTTTGACAAAAGTTTCAATTCATAAGAAAGAAACAAGAATTCTAAACTTATGTTCCCAATAATATCACTTCAAAATATCTAAAGTAAGAGGTTCAAGACCACAAAGATAAATGAATAAGTCCCCTACTACAGTGAGTAAAAACTTAAAAAAAAAATTCTTTTAAGTTCATTCATTTTGAAAGAGACAGAGACAGTGCAATGGGGTAGGAGCAGAGACAGAGGGAGAGAGAGAGAATCCCAAGTAGGTTCCAGTACTTCCAGTGCACAGCTTGATGTTGGGGCTCGAACTCACGAAACCATGAGATCATAACCAGAGTGGAAACCAACAGTCAAGGCTTAACTGACTGAGCCACCCAGGCGCCCCAGGGAGTAAAACCTTTTTTTTTTTTTTTTTTTTTAAATTTTTTTTTCAATGTTTTTTATTTATTTTTGGGACAGAGAGAGACAGAGCATGAACGGGGGAGGGGCAGAGAGAGAGGGAGACACAGAATCGGAAACAGGCTCCAGGCTCCGAGCCATCAGCCCGGAGCCCGACGCGGGGCTCGAACTCACAGACCGCGAGATCGTGACCTGCCTGAAGTCGGACGCTTAACCGACTGCGCCACCCAGGCGCCCCAAACCTTTTTTTTTAATTAAAAAATTTTTAATTAAATTTTTTTATATTTACTTATTTTTGAGAGAGAGAGAGAGAGAGAGAGCGCGCGCGCGCATGGTGCACGAGTCGGGGAGGGGCAGAGAGCGAGGGGGAGACACAGAATCCGAAATGGGCTCCAGCCTCCGAGCTGTCAGCGCAGAGCCTGATACGGGGCTGGAACTCACAAGCCGTGAGATCACGACCGGAGCCGAAGTCAGACGCTCAACCAACTGAGCCATCCAGGCACCCCAAAACTTCTTAATCAATGACTGATAAAGGTAGATAGTAGAAATAAAAAATATAATAAAGGAATTTCAAACATGCATATAGAATAGCGGAGACTACTCTGGTGAACGCGCAGAGTATTATTACTAGCGACTAGAAGAAGCCCTTCTTTGTGCGCATACAGGCAACATATGTAACATTTGGCTGTGTGCTGGGGCCCAGAGCAAGTATCAACACATTCCAAGCTGTTGGTATCATACGGACAATAGCATGCTAGTAAACTACCTTTGTGTGTGTGTGTGTGTGTGGGGGGGGGGGAGCGGGGGAGGGGCCCTGCTTTGTAATGTTTCCAGATTTCTGTCGTATAGATATTCCCACTACAGCTGATTTCAGGCTATCAATGTGTTAACAATAGGTTTGAAAAATTCCTGAATCTCTAACAATCACATCTTGTGTGTCACTGCAAGTTGGATGCAGCACTGTCTACGAAAAGTAAAGCCACAGGGCATCCGGGTGGCTCCGTTAGTTACGTGTCCAACGCTTGTTCTCAGTTCAGGTCTTGATCTCAGGGTCGTGAGTTTGTTCCCGGCATTGGGCTCCACACCGGGCATGGAGTCTACTTATATTAAAAAAAAAAAAAAAAAAAAAAAGCTGGGACGCCTGGGTGACTCAGGGTCTGATTTCGGCTCGGGTCATGATGCCATGGTCTGCGAGATAGAGCCCTGCATCAGGCTCTACACTGACAGTGCAGAGCCTGCTTGGGATTCTCTCTCTCTTCCTCTCTCTGCCCCTCCCTGACTTGCACTTTCTCTCTCTCTTAAAATAAATAAACTTAAAAAAAAAAGTAAAGTTAGCGGTTAATAACAAAAGTGTAGCCCTTCATTCATTTAGATATTAAAAGCCCACTTCTCAATGGTGCATATGTCAAAGAAGAAAAGACAAGGGGCATTCAAGCGGACTGATAATGAAAACACTGCATGTGAAACTTGTACGATGCAGCTGAAGTGTTCTTTGTACCTCTTTATGACATCTTTGCAGCCTTCGATGATTCTATTTAAAAATAGGAAAGGCTGCAAACAGATGAACTAACACACACCTTAGAAAAAACAACACAAACAAACAAAAACAGAAAAAAGCCAGAGAAAGTTGAGTGAGGGACATAATAACAAAAAGACAGACACTAATGAATGGTAACACAGATATACAATAGAGAGGATGGCCACACACAGATACTGGTTGACTTATTAAAGTGATATAACTGAGAGTCTCTTACGAGATGGATAAAATAAAAAGAAGACCCAAACAAAACAATTATAAGGGGGGAAATGATGAATGCAAGAAAAAATGAAAATAGGAGACTTGTGTGAATAATTTCATGTCAATAAATTGTAAAAAGTTCAGGTGAGATGGATGTGTTCTTAGAAAAGTATAAATTACCCAAATGGACTCAAGAAACAAAAAAATGTGACTGGTGCCACGCATGAGTAATCTACAAACCGCCCTACCGCTCCGTGACTTAAATAAGTACGTGTTATTGTTCAGAAGTCCATGGGTTAGCTGAGTTGTTCCTGTGGTCTTGGCTAGGCTTACTCATACGTCTTTGGCCAGCTGCAGATTGGGTAGGTACGGCTACCAATTGAGGTTGAACTCTCTCTCACACATGTTTTAAGGGCAGCTGGCGGCAGGATGGTGTGGTGTGGCCTCCATTGAGACATCGGAACTGCCCTCCACATGGCCCCTCATCCTCTGACAGGCTTGGCTGAGCTTGTTCATGGGGTTGGGCAGGGTTCTGAGAGAGCGAGCAGACGTGCAAAAGGCCTCTACCACCTGTGTTTGAAAACAGTACGGTAGAAGAACTGTATTCTGTTGGCCAAGAAGCTCACACAAAGGCCAGCCCAGATTCTAAAGGTGAGGATATAGGTACTTTCTGTTTGGTGACAGGTCATAGATATAGAGAAGAATGAAGGATTGTGGCCATTTTTGTAATCTATCGTATCCTAACATCATCAAAGAGGTTGATTCAGTTAAAAAGTCTTCTCCCGGGGTACCTAGGTGGTTCAGTCGGTTAAGCGTCCGACTTCAGCTCAGGTCACGATCTCGCGGTCCGCGAGTTCGAGCCCCGCGTCGGGCTCTGGGCTGATGGGTCAGAGCCTGGAGCCTGCTTCCCATTCTGTGTCTCCCTCTCTCTCTGCCCCTCCCCCGTTCATGCTGTGTCTCTCTCTGTCTCAAAAATAAATAAACGTTAAAAAAATTTAAAAAAAATAAAAAATAAAAATAAAAAGTCTTCTTCCCTGGGCATTTGGGTGGCTCAGTCGGGTAAACATCTGATTGTTGACTTTGGCTCAGGTAATGATATCATGGTCATGGAATCGAGCCCCATGTCAGGCTCTGTGCCGAACGTGAAACCTGCTTACGATTCTCTCTCAATCTCCCTCTGCCCCTCCCTCGCTTGCGTGTGCATGTGCGTGGGCAACTTCTTTCTCTCTCTCTCTCTCAAAAAAAAAAAAGGTCTTTTCCCCTAACACATCCACTCATACGGGATCTCTTCAAAAACAGGGAAAGAGAGACCACCCCAAAACTCATTTTTACGAGGCTTGTAAAACCCAGACACCAAAATTAGACAAAAACAGTGTGAGAGAAGAAAAGTAATACCCAAATGCACTGAGGATCATAAACACAATTCTAAGCGGAATCTAAGGAAACAAAATCTGTCAACATATAAAAAGAAATAACGTATCTCAATCAAGAAGGAGAGCAAGTTTGGTTCACCCTTGGAAAGTGTACTAAATCACTAAGTCAACAAAACATAGGAAATAAATTCACCCGGTTAAAAAGCATTAAATAAAATTCAGCAAACATTTATGGTAAAAATTCATGGTAAATTTTAAGACTAGAAGGCAACTTTCTTAATTATAAATTTTTTTTTAACGTTTTTATTTATTTTTGAGACAGAGAGAGACAGAGCAGAA
Source organism: Neofelis nebulosa (assembly GCF_028018385.1). Lineage (NCBI taxonomy): Eukaryota > Metazoa > Chordata > Mammalia > Carnivora > Felidae > Neofelis > Neofelis nebulosa. Next base: position 136,089,117 of record NC_080785.1, on the reverse strand, counting down.
TGGGGGAGGGGCAGAGAGAGAGGGAGACACAGAATGGGAAGCAGGCTCCAGGCTCTGAGCCATCAGCCCAGAGCCCGACGCGGGGCTCGAACTCACGGACCGTGAGATCGTGACCTGAGCTGAAGTCGGACGCTTAACCGACTGAGCCACCCAGGCGCCCCAACAACTTTCTTAATTAAAAAGAAACACACACACACACACACACACACACACAACAAAACCCCCACAATATCTGCATAAACCTTTAACTGAATATCAGACTCAAAGTTGAAATGTTAAAAAACATTTCTTTTAGGGATGTCAGGGTGGCTCGGTTGAACGTCCGACTCTTCATTGTGGCTCAGGTCATGATCCCAGGGTTGTGGGACTGAGCCCTGTGTCAGGCTCTGTGCTAAGCGTGGAGCCTGCTAAGATTTTCTCTCTCTCTCTCTCTCTCTCTCTCTCCCTCCTTCTCTCTCTGCCCCTCTCCCCTGCTTGCGCATGCTCTCTCTCCCAAAACAAAACAAAACAAAACAAAACAAAACAAAACAAAACAAAACACAAAGCATTTCTTTTGGAACCAAAATCAAGAAAAGAAAGTTATTTTTTTCAACAATGTTTTGGAGATTCTAGCTTATGAAATAACGTAAGAAAAGTAAATGAATGTCTAAATACTAGAAAGGAAGAAACCAAACTCACATCATCTACTGATGACAAAAAAAGTCTGTACAGAAAGAAAACACATAAAATAGTCCACAAGTAGCTTAATATGAGAATTGAACAAGAGTGTGGAATATATCTCTATAAAATTAATGACATCTCTCTGCACTAGCAAAAAACAGGAAATACAACTAAGATTCTATGTGTAATAGCAACATTATCTGTCTCAGAAACAAATGTAATGAAAAATGTTTAAGATCTGGCAGAGATATATAAAAAGCATTTAACTGAATGACCCAAATAAAAGCAGTGAATGAGTTAAGTAAATGCAGAGTAAACTCCCATTTATGGACAGAAAGACTCAATAGTTTAAAAATGTCAATTTTTCTCAAATTAATGTGTAGATATAAAGTAATTCCAATGAAAATCTCAGAACAAGCTCTTTGTTTTTTAAGTTGCACTTGACAGGCTGTTTCAAAAATTTATATAGAAAAGCAAAAATTGGCAAGACACTCCTTAAGAAATAAGTTAGTAAAGGCAACTTGCCATAACACATGTTAAGACTACACGAAATAGGGGAGCCTGGGTGGCTCAGTCACCTGAGTGTCCAACTCTTTGCTTTAGCTCAGGTCATGGTCTCATGTTTTGTGAGATCGAGCCCCAAGTGGGGCTCCACGCTGACAGTATGGAGGATGCTTGGTGTTCTCTCTCTCTTTCTCTCTCTCTCCCTCTCTTTCTACCTTTTCCCTGTTCGGGCTCTCTTTCTCTTAAAAAAAAAAAAAGCAACTATACAAAATAAAGCAGGGCAGTTACTGGCCCAGGGATTGGCTAACAGACCACAGAAACAAGAGTTTCACCTGGGATTAGTGGGAGAAAACCGGACAATTCGATAATTAATGTTAGAACACCTAGCTATCCATACAGAAAAAGATAATCGAGTCCCTTTTCCACAACTTTCAAAGTCAATTCCAGATGCATCAAGGGCTTAAATGTGAGACACAAAACTTTAAAACTTTTAGGAAGAAATACACAAGTTTAACTCCATGCCCTTGGACGTAGAGAATGATTTATTAAACAAGAAACAAAAAGCACAAACTATCAAGGAATAGATTGATCAATCTGACTCATTAAAATGAAGAATTTTTGCTCACTCCATGATTCTGTAAAGAAGGTGAAAAGATAAACCAAAAACTGAGAGAAGATATTTGCAATACCCAGAACAGCGAAAAGGATCGACATGTAAAATACTAAGGAAAAACAGAACTCACTTTGATACGTTTGCTACGTTAATCACGGAAGGCATCTGTGAGGTGGTGACCAGGAAGCAGAGATCACAGGATGAGAAGGAAGATAAGGGAGGAGGAGCATTCCAGCCAGAGGAAAGGCTAAGTTCAAAGGCTGGGAAGTGTAGGAAGGAGACCAGTGTGGCTGGAAAGCAGAGGAGAGAGGGGGAGGAGACAGGCTCAGAAGGGTAGGCACAGGCCAGAGCAAACAGGTTGGTAAAGGAGAGGGCGGGAAAGATTTCACTGAACACACCTGGCTGCTTTGTGAAGCGTGGGCGCAGGTCTACCTTGCTTGTGGGGAGAACCTGGGGCCTCCGGAATCTCACAGAGGATCTGACACAGAGCCCCAGAGAGGCAGCTATGAGGTCTGGGTGAAGACCATACATTTGGAGCCATATTACCTGGGTTCCTGTCCTCGATCTGCTCCTTACATGCCCCTTGACCTTGGGTAAATTAGGATTTCCGTGCCTCAGTCTCCCAGTCTGGGAAAATGGGTTATACCCGTGCTCCTTAGGCTTTCTTAATCTCTTCCATACCTTGAACCCCGTGGCGGTCTGGCGTGGTCTGTGGATCTCTTCTTGGAAAAAAAATCTTTCTAAAAGCATGGAATAAAATACACAGGATTCCAAAGGAAACCAAATATGCCAAAATATTGTTATCAAAATATTTAAGCAGATATTTTTAAAATTTTAAAAATTAAATCCCATTCATCCAAGCAGAAAGACGGAGAATTCTAACCACTAAGCCTTTGGACATCTGTGGGTCCTTGCGTTAGTCTGTTTAGGCTGCTAGAACGGAATACTAGGGACCGGTTGGCTTCTCAACAACGGTGTCTTTCTCACAGTTCTGGAGACGGGAAGTCCAAGACCGAGGTGCCAGCAGATGTGGTGTCTGGTGAGGACCTGCTTCCTGGAACACAGAGGGCTGTCTTCTCAACGTCCTTACTGGGAGGAAGGAGTGTAGGGTCTCTGTGGGGTCTCTTTCATAAGGACGCTAATCCCATTCAGGAAGGCTCCACCACCTTGACGACCTCCTCTCCTAAAGCCCTCACCTCCTACTGCCATCAAATTGGGGATTAGGTTACAACACCTGAATTTTGCGGGGGGGGGGGGGGGCACAAACATTGAGTCTCTAGCACCACGGTTCTCGAAAAAGCACTTCCACTAACACGTGGCCCAGAGCAACTCTAATTATTGTTGTTGCGGTCACTGCCATTATTTCGAGAGGTGGGATGGGTGACAGTGAGGATTTTCTACGACACCAGGGCAGACAGCTCTATCACATTCTAGCTCTGTGACCCAGCCCCCCGCCCCGAGCCTTGAACTGCCATGGCGTCTCTTCTAGAAACGTTGACGGGAGGGCTATGGAAGGGAAGGGGAGCAGAGCAAGAAACTGGCTTCAGGACAGGTTCTGCCAGTCAGCGCTTCAGCCCAACGACGATCACTATTTGTCAACTATAACTGCTCGTTCTCTGGGTTTTATTGTTTGTGGAGGGCTGAGTGTGACATCCTTAATTAGAGTCAGGGGTTGGACGCCCAAGGAAGAGGCATGGAGAACATGTGAAATTCTGAACCTAAAATAAAACTCTTCAAACAGATTATTTTTGTAAGAATAAAGCTTTATGTGCTCGTTGGGGGGAAAAAAAAAATCTTCTCTTTAAAAAAAATTTTGAGCCCGTGAAGTTTCTTTTGAACCCAATGGTCCCATAATTCACAGGTTTCCTGCGGCCTTGCAAAAAGCAGGCTTGTTGGGTTCTACTGGCTATTTGCACTTATACTGTGAAATACCGTATAATTATAATACGAAATATTTTCCTACCTGCTATCTCATTACTTTGCTTCGTCCCATACGGCTTTGGAGCACATATGGTCACCTTTTGCCCTAGTTAGCCAGCGGAGGGTAATTTTGCAAGCGATCTACATTTCTTTGCTGCGAGACTTCTCAGAGCTTCTACACATGAATGTGCCCTGGGAACCCCAGGCAGGGGAGGTCAGCACGTCTCCAACTTGTGTGTCCCACTTTCCAGCAGTATCGTGAAAGTCAGGGTGATACGACAGGGCTGAATCTACAGCGGGGACTGAGTTGCCTTAGAAGGACCCCACGGCTTTTAAAAAGACCATCTTGTTTGCCTTCCTCATCTTGCGATTGTTCTGAAGACTGAAACGTCATTCCCAGGCGGCATGTGCGGGCTTTGGATCCATCTGCCAGGTCCTGGGTCTTCTCAAACAGCTCAGGACAGATTTCCCTCTTCCAAGGTCTGCCTCCGTGGCTGTGCCCAGGGGCCAGCTCTTAGCTCTTTCTGCTTTCTTCCCGGTTCGTCTTTGACCCCACTCGGCCCCCCTCCCACAGAGGTGCTATTTGCTGGGATCGTCTGCCTAAACCAGGTGGTCTGAAGGAAAAGCTGACGGGCCAGCCCTGTGGAACAAGGCATGTGGGTGTTAACGTGAGTCACGAGGGGCTGCAGAACATCTGGGCTGTCAGCAACCCAAGGCTCTATCTCTGCGGAACATGAAAGGAAGCGGCCGCAGAACACTTCCCAGATGGGGGAGTTGGCCGGGTGGATCAGGCAGCAGATGAAGAGAATTCTTACTTGGTTTCCCTGCCGAGTGGGTGTCAGCCTGCTTCCCGCTTGCTCAAAGCAAGAAGTCAGGATTTGGAGAACCATCTCTTCATCCATCTGGCCGGCTTTAACTGAGCATCTAGAGCAGTGGGTCTCAAGCAGGGATGGGGGTGTCCCCAGGGGACACGTGGCAATGTCTGGAGACATTTCTGGTTGTGGCAACGGCGGGCGTGGGGGAGTGGGTGGCGAGCGGGTAACACTTCTGGCGTCTAGCAGGTAGAGGCCAGCAAAGCTGCTAAACATCTTACAATGCGCAGGGCAGTTCCCACAACGAGGGACGATCTGACCTCAGAGAGTCAGGAGCGGCACCAGGGCCGAAGTTGAGGAGTCCCGCTCCAGAGCACCGTGAGTAACCACACAGGTGCTGGGGTCGGAAATGCCAGGGTTCAAATCCTGACTTCCTCACCTAATGCCTGTGTCGCCTCGGCAGATCACTTAATTTTTTCCTTTGGGAAAGGAAGCTACTAATACCTACCCGGTAAAGCGCTGGCACTTGAGACGCTAAGATTTTGCCATTATGACCCTGCAAAAGGTACTAAAAGACAGGAAGTTGACAGACACAGAGAGAGCCTGACGTGCCCGGCACTGTCGCATGTGGAAGAGATGGTGAGGCGAGTCTGCAGAAGAGACAGAGTACAGAGACGTGGTCCTAAGTCCCACAGCATCTAGAGCCTTGTTGTCCAATAGGACTTGCTGCAATGATGCAAATGCTCCATGTCTGTTCTCTCTGATATGCTAGTTGCTAGCCACGTGTGGCTTAAGCACCTGAAATTGTGCTACTACAATCAGGGAACTGAAATTTCTTTTTTCTTAATGTTTATTTTTGAGAGAGACAGAGACATAGAGAGAGAGAGAGAGAGAGAGAGAGAGAGAGAGCGAGCCTGTGTGCAAGCAGGGGAGGGGCAGAGAGAGGGGGAGACAGAGGATCTGAAGCGGGCTCCCACTGACTGCAAAGAGCCCAGCGCAGGGCTCCAACTCACAAACTGTGAGATCATGGCCTGAGCTGAAGTCGGATGCTTAACTGACTGAGCCACCCAGGAGCCCCTGATTTTTTAAATTTTATTTAACCTTAATTACTTAGAATTAAGATGCTACACATGGTAAGTAGCTCCCATATTGGACAGAGTGGGTTAGAGACAAAGATGAGATTGACATAGACCAAATACTGACATTCACGATACAGTGTGTGTGCGGGTGCACAGTTGTGGAGCGGGAACTAAGGGGCCGAAGGTATGAATTGTGACCAGGCCCTTCTTGGAAGGGACTCATGAAAGGTGGTCCTGCAGGATGGACAGCTTCTTGACAGCAAGAATGGGGGCCACCGAGGGGGAGCAAATTCCAGGCAGAGGAAGCATGTGTGCAAAGACTAGGTAGGGAGGTGAACTCAGTATGAGTATGGACGGAGGTCAGGCTGTAAGACAGGAATACAGCATCTTCTAAATGCAAAGGATGTGACTGTCGAATGTACAGCACCCTAAACAGACCACATCAAAGAGAGTTAATTTGACAACATATCTTGCATGAAGCCCAGGACACTCAAACACAGAATGGGAAGGGAATGACTTGGAACAAAGAAATGCCATGGTGCGTGTGGACAAATCCTTACTGAATCTAACAGCACGCGGTAAATGCAGGTCTTGAACTCAGGTCTGGGTGACTTGCAATACAGTGTCTTCCACTCTACCCCAAGGAGAGCACCGGGTCTGCGTGTGGGCACAGAAGTCGGAGGACTAACACGAGAAGCCAGAAGACTGCCAAGGGCAAATTTTGACAATTTGACGATTTGCCCCAGGCTGTTCCGGTTTCTGGAACCCAGGAGAGGATGGGATGACACGGATGGGCAGAGGATAATTGGTACTCCACAACTGTGTCTCAATCCAATTTTCCTGCAGACATCCAGGCACTGCCTAAAACATTTCCTAGAAATCCATTAAGTATCATGACTCTACCAAGTGGTACTTATTTAATAGCTAGTGGGGGGGGGGACTGAGATCTGCAATTGCTTTGGGGATTTCACTACCAGTCAGGAGACAAGTATCTCATCACATGGGAACTAAGGTTTGCAATTGCGCCGGCTGCTGGAGTAGGCACATCGATCTGTTAACAAAAGGGATACACGCAAAATATGCCGAAGGGTAACGTTCACTCAAGACAAATAAAGAACCGTCAATAAGGCAAAAGTTTCTTATGACAAGAGAAAAATCATCTTGTGCAAACCAAAACTTTACCAGTTTTGGACATTGGTTAGAAACAAGGATTCTTGGGGCACTTGGGTGGCTTAGCCAGTTAAATGTCTGACTTTTGATTTAGGTTCGGGTCATGATCTCATGGATAGTGAGGTCAAGCCCTGCATCGGGCTTTGCACTGTCGTTGCTTGGGATTCTCTCTCTTCTCTCTGCCCCTCCCCTGCTCATGCACACTGTCTCTGTCTCTGTCTCTCTCTCAAAACAAACAAACACACAAATAAATAAATAAACAAACATTAAAAAAAACAGGGGTGCCTGGGTGGCTCCGTTGGTTGAGCATCTGACTTCGGCTTAGGTCACGATCTCACGGTTTGTGGGTTCGAGCCCCGCATCGGGCTCTGCGCTGACAGCTCAGAGCCTAGAGCCTGCTTCGGATTCTCTGTCTCCTTCTCTCTCTGCCCCTCCCCGACTCGCGTGCTCTCTCTCTCTCTCTCAAAAATAAATAAATGTTAAAACAAATTAAAAAAATTAAAAAATTTTAAAAAACAACAGAAAAGAAACAAGGATTCTTATATAACCAACAAACAACTATGGCTTCTCAAAGCAGGTGGATTTTTAAAGTTGCATGTCTTAAAATGTCTAGCTCAGTGAACAATAAAAAATATTGACAAATAAAATGGAAATAAAAATTTCTTAGTCTATGGACTGCCCATTAATGTTGGAAGGAAAAAAATAACAGAGATAGCTCCAAATAAATATTTGGATGTTGAGAAAAGAAAGACCGAGGAAGAGATATAAATCTCAAAAAACATCTTTGAAAACTGGGCATGCTGCTCCGAAAAGCGGTCCCACAGAAGAGTTAAAATGTTGGAAAAACAGAAGCTTGATGACATTATCAATCTGTGGCTAGCTTAATTCATGATTTTAGTCATCTGGTATTAATACCATAGTTTCATAACTTAAAGGGAAATTTCAAAATCACTTTCAGGTCTCCTCTTGTGTAGGAGTTTAAGTTTGCAGAGTTTTATTCCATGTAGAACCCAGGACAAGAAATCCAGGTGACAAGATTGTCATTTTTCACCTCCCTGATTTACAAAGCCCTAGGCCCTTTCTGTGCTCAGACACTTTGGATTAAGTCAGATGTGTTTTCAAACTACTTCGCCTCTTAATTTTTAAACCCTTGTTTATTTTAAATAAAATTTAATCCATATGTTTCTGATTCATTTACACTTAACTCATCAAAATGCTGTTTCATAAAAAGCTCTTTGATGTTCAAATTGCCTTTGGAGCTATTTTTAATAAGTTTTGTTTTTTTTTTTTTAAGCTTCCCTACTTAGAAACAGAAAGTTCCATTTCATTGCTATTTAACAACTAGGGGTCCAAATGGTCGGGTTCAGTTCATTATTTAAATGAAATAATGTATGTAAAATGCTTCATAAATTCTAAAGCAATCCATGCCTGTTAGTCATTACGGTTGCTATTGTGGTTATTACGACCACGCAGAGGACATAAGGTTTGAGGTTTCTCCTTCCTACAGTTGGCTGGACTAGATCATCTCGTAGCTCCCTCTTACTTATAACATTTTCTCATTCTATCAATTTCTCATTCTCAGCAACACGTACAATAAACACGTCAAATGACTGGCGAAGTAATAAGGAAGTGTGTCAGACGGAGAGCCACCCACACAAATTGGACCCCTTTTAGTTGAGGTTTTGCTTGGACCTACTGTGTGGAACATAATTTTCACTGGGGGTCAGGGTCTAGTTGGTGCATTATACGTATGAACTGATACTCTCTGACGGAAAAACAGTTCACCGAGAAGGAAGTTTTGTGAGCAGGCACCTGGGGGCAGGAGGGGAATAACTAATGAGAGGCAGGGTCTGTTCCCCAATCCCTTGAATGTACTGTAAGCCTTAAGGGGAGTTCCACGAAAAGCTGCAGTTGTTTTCAAGGGGGGCTCTGGAAATATGGGCACATCCGGTGTTGCTTAGGGTCATGTGGCAAAATGTGGAGCAGAGCATTCTCCCACTTCCGGGTGGAACCCAGCTCTGTCTTGGGCTCATGGGATTCTTCGACACTGATGATAGTGTCTCTGGGAACAGTGGGACAATGGTGGCTGAGATTCTACTGCCTGGTAGGAGATGGCAGAGAAGTTTTAGCAATACACGGCAGTTGCCTGTAACAGCACCATCCAGTTGAAGTTGGCTTAAGAGCAAACGGGTCCCTCCTGGGGTTTCTAGAAACACTCTGATGTACGTGTGTGGGGGTGTCCCAGGGGGGTCTCTATGACGTCATTCTTAGCATCTGACGAGGCCCGGGGCCATTCGGCTTCCATGGGAAAAGAGCACAACGGCCATTTTGCTTCCCCGGTCTTGACAAATGCGTAGAATGTCTGGACCACTCCAACAAAAGTGAACAGGAAACCTTTGTCTCCTGGAAGTTGACCCCGTCTTGTGTGTGAAGCATATACTTTCAGCTTTCGCATGCTCTGCCTATGGCTTGGTCCATTGCGCACCAGGCTGCCTTTAGGAATTTGGAACCAAACATGAAACTCTTTATCACACAATGGAGAGAACATTGCTCTGCCCTTTCACACATCAGTCTTTCCCGGTGAATGGCTTCCTAGCCTTCTGATTCTTGCCGTATGGAACAATTGGCCCCTTCAGTTAACTTGCCAGCAGTAATCAGTTATTTCTCCTAGCCATAAATTTTAACCATTCTTTTTTGAGGGGGAAGAAATTAAAGTAACAAAGGGAGGTGGCTATAAAGAACAGAACTGTCAAAACAGCAAATGCTTGAGTAATTTGTTGGGTCCTTGGTTTAGGGTTGACTGATGTTAGCGCTGATTTTTGGTTTGGAGTACTTCTTGGGACACATAATCCTTATTGTAATCCACATCTCCAGCAAAGACTGTGACTGCAAGTGTGGAAAAGCTGGTAAGATAATTTTTTTTTTTTTTTTAGGGGAGAACTCTGGTATCTGCTTGGCTATCTCCTTTTTCATGAAACAAACCAGATTTTTGACAACACCGACTGAACGTGGTCCATTACAGACATTGCCCGAGAAACCACCTGGCCCAGCTAAATTGTAATAACCGCTCTGAGCATCTAATTCCACCAGGTCTTGTTTGAAAAAGAGAAATTCCCCAAATGACTAATGCTTTTAGGTCCGGCGGCAGTTTTTCATTGTCCTCAAAGCACCTGGTGTAACCTACTTGCTTTCAATTCTTCTGAGAGCCTGCGGATTGGAAATGAAAAAAGAAAATAGGATCCCCTAAGTCCACAGGGCAAGGCAATCTGCTTTCATTAAAGAAATCTCCGAATGTTTCCGAACATGTGGCCCACTAAGCTCCCCCGTCAGGCTCAGATTTATGTATTTGCTCTGGAACCAAGATTTTTGTACACTAGGCACAATACTTGGAGTATTTACAGCGTAAGCTATTTTCCTCAAGCAAACAGCTGCACCCCCGGGCTCGGTAAACCCCTCTGTCCCCAGACACAGGAGCCAGAACCTTCTTGGGGAGCAGGTGTGCCTTAACTGGGAGGAGGCCTTCCTTGGGCCCGATTCCTTGAATGTCTGAACATTTCACCCCTTCCAGAGATGCAATCTGATGACTTCTGAGGGCCTATGAATGGCACTTTTTTCCCCCCTTATTTCCCCCCTGATAAGAAAAACTTAAAAAAGGGTGCAGTTGTTATAGTCTAAAGGGAAGGGCTGGGTAGAGATAGGTGGAGATAAAGTTTGGGCTGTTACAAAGGAACTTTATTTTCTTTTTTCTCTTCCTCTTCCCCCACCTCCTCCTCCTCCCCTTCCTCCTCTGCCTCCTCCGCCCCCTCCTCCTTCTCCTCTCCTCCTTCTTCTCCTTCTCCTTCTTCTTCTTCTTTTTAAAAAAAGATTTCCCTCCCTCTTTTCTGGCAGGGAGGGTGGAGGCCTCGATCAAGAGCAGGAATTTGAAAGAGAAACAAAAGGGCAAACCTGAAGCCGCTGTCTGGAATCTCAGTGGTTCTTTTCACTCGGGAGAGCCTCCTAGCTGGCCTCCATAGGTGGAGGTGCAAAACCATCCACATTCCTTCAAACAAGGCTTTAAGAAACCACACAGAGGTGGAGTGAGGGGAGGGAGTGATTCATTTACTGACACATCCCATAAATATTTAGTAAGTACCCACTTGGTATTGGGGACTAAGGTTGCTGCCACCATGCAGTTGGATATCATGCCTGCAAGGGATCAAGCAAAGATGTCTCCTTCATTAGCTGACCCAAACCCTGGAAAATCTCCACCCTTCTGGAGAACAGACATGATGGGCAGCTGCGAAAGTAGAGATGCTATGTGAGGATGGTTGCTATTATTCTATTATATTTAATAATCTTGGTTTGAATTATGGGGTCCAAATGTAACATGCTATCTGGGGGGAATCACACCTGAACAGCCAGGAGCGTGGAGATCTTTTTCTGGCTCTGTTAATAACTAGCTGTGTTACCTGATCGTGTGCCAGGGCCTTTCCTTCTCCGGGCCTCAGTTTTTCCAAAGGCCCAGTGAGGGGGAAAGGTTTTTGAACTGTCTTCCAGCTTGGTGATTCTACAACTCTTTAAAGGTTTAAAGCAGTTATCTAGGCAAAATGTGATGGGTGGGCTCGGCAGGTGGTCTAATCTAGAAGAAAGAGAGGCAGAAAAGAGGGAGTCCTATGCACAGAGGTGAATGAGGCCCACTAATAACCAATCAAGATAACTGGGGGCAGTGGAACGTGGGAGAACCATCATGGGATGTGGAGTCAGGCTTCCTGGGTTTGAATTTTGGTTCTACCAAGATGTAGCCTGAGACCAGTTATTTACATTGTCCAAACCTCATCTCTGTAATGGGTTAATATTAGCACCTACCATATTGAATTGTTGTGGGGACACACAGTTCTCTGCATCGGGGATCCTCCCGTTGTGGTCTGGAGACCCTGGGGAATCTGTCAGGGGGTCTGTGAGGTCAAAATGGTTCTCATGATAATACGAAGATATTTGCCCTTTTCACTCATTAGTTTTCCAGAGGCTTCCGTACATGTGACATCATGACAGATGGAATGTAGAAGCAGTTATTAGAATCCAACTGTCTTCTATTAAGCTAACTGTTAAAAAAAATGAGTAAAAATATAGACTAATAGTACTCTTCCTTTTTTGTTTTTGAAAATACAGCTATTTCTTACAAAGTATGCATTTTTTTTTTTTTTGGTTAACATGCAGTGAGCTTAGTGTTGCTATTTTAAATACATTAGTTACTTAATACATTCTTAGTTTGAATTTCTAATATGGCAAACAGCAGCAGCTCTAACTCATATACACAAAAGCTATTTGGAGTTGTTTACGAGCGTGGTTTTAAAAATAAAGAAAAAATACATTCTGCATTAGTTTCCAATTGCTGCGTAATTGCTGTAGCAAAACACCATGCACTTAGTGGCTTAGAACAAACATAGATTTATTACCTGAATGTGTGGGAGGTTAGAAGTCTCAAATAGGTCCCCAGGACTAGGTCCCTTCTGGAGGCTCCAGGGGGGAATCTGCTTCCTTGTCCTTTCCAGCTCCCAAGTCTGCCTACATCCATCCCCTGGCCTGTGGCAGCCTTTCTCCACCTTCAAAGCCAGCAGTGGAGTCTCTTCAAACCTTTCCCGGCTTTTGGGCTCATACTATCTATTGTGTCTCTGATCTACTGCCTCCTTCTTATAAGAACCCTTGCTAACTACTGGGCTCACCTGAATAATCCAGCACATTCTCCCCCCATCAAAATCCTTAACTTAATCACACCTGCAAAGTCCCTTTTGTCGTATAACATAAATTATTCACAGGTTCTGGGAAGTAGGACAAGGCCATCTTGGGGACCATCATTTAGCCTACCACAAGTCCAGTTTTGAGTTATTTACAAATTGGATCCTTAACATACAAACAAAACGACATTGTTAAAATTTATAATGATAGTACCTATAAAGTTGAATGCAGATATATCTTTTGAATTCATTTTGTCAACAAATATTCTTCAAGATTTTTATATAAGTCTTTGCCACTCTTTCAACTGCCAGCTTCAGAGTCCCCTCTTTTTGAAAAAATTATTTTTTTTTTTTGAGAGAGAGAGAGAGAACAAGCAGGGGTGGGCAGAAAGAGAAGGGGACAGAGGATCTGAAGGAGGCTCTGTGCTGACAGCAGAGAGCCCTATGTGGGGCTTGAACTCATGAACCGTGACATCATGAGCTGAGCCGAAGTCGAGTGCTTAACTGACTGAGCCCCCCAGGTCCCCCAAGAGTCTCCTCCTTGATGACGTCTTCTTTATTGCCCTCAGGAAGCTTTCTTTTTCTCAACATTTATGCAGAGCCAGCCAGAGTAAGAACTCCGTAATTGTTAGCTGGCATTACTATAATTACTTCTCCATGTTTCTCTCCTCTGTTGGCCTCTAACCTACCATTTCTTAAAGCATGTGCCATAAAACACTTGTCCCATGAGATTGTACCACATAAAACAGCTTTATGGTCAAAACATTTCAGGAAACACTGTATATCTTATTTTTCTTCTTGGAGATTCATGGTGCACATCGACATATTAAAGGCTCTGAGAAGTCCTACAGTGTTGATGGGTGGAGATGAGGTTAATTTAACACAACATTTTTCAAGGAATCTCTTTCTCCTATAAAACTGATGCACATCCCATTGTCAGAAACACTGCTCTACATTCTTTGGGGTAAGGACCAAATTGTGTCCTTCTTTGTATTTTCTGGGCGGGCCTGTTCCTGGGCTATTATTGTAAGTACTTGATTAATATATGTTGTGTGAATGCAAGGCCAAGGGGAAATCAAAATTGATAAGACAAGATTTCTTCCGTCAAGTCGCTAAATATGAGTAAGACAGATGCATAATTATTTATATAGTAGTAGGTAAATGAAATATGGTCTAACCTAGGATTGTCAATAAGAAGGAGAAAATCAAATCCAAATGCTGAAGACCAACCTAAGAGTTAAACAGAACTGAAGCAGGTAATTCAAGTAGCCCTGTGAACTTTGTGGACTGCCCTTTCTCAAAAAGGAAACAAGAATATTAGATCTGTGTGGCACAGAGCAGAAGAGAAAGAAGTAGCTGTCTTCGGATAAAGAATGAAAATTATTATAGAAAAGATTAAGCTAGGAATAAAACGCCCAAGTCATGGCTCTATTGCATCCCGTATGATGGCTGGGAACCCAGTACTCACATCCAATTGTGCCTATGAATGTGCAGGCGGTCAGTTTGAGGGCAAGAGCCCGGAGCTCATTGCCAAAGGTTGTGCATGAGTTTTCCAATCCTAGCTGCCATCATTTATCAGAAACAAAGGTCCTTCTGACATGGACAGCAGTGATGGCTCCACTCAGAATGGCAGCAAAGGCCAGGGCAATCTCTGGCTGAACCAGTCATACCAACAGCTGCTCTGCCGCCATGCTGGGTTCCTCTGCTGGTTGACTCTGAGAGCTAATTCAACCAAGGTCACAAAGGGGCAGGGGCAGTCTTTTCTAAAAAACAAACAAAACTAGGTCATGCAAGGAGAGAAGGAAGTTGGTATGGCTCAGTGGAAAGGGGCGAATGGTTTTGGGGCCACCAGAACGATCTGGGTTTTAATCCTGATTCTGACACCCTTGGCCATGAGCAAGTTACTTAACCTCTATGAGCTTGTGTCTTCAGTTGATGAATTTGCATATAACTTCTGTGTTGGGTTGTTCCAAGTCCCAGACATAGGTGTTATAATGTGCACAAAGCAGGCATGCAGTAAATAATAGCAGAATAGGATTATATAATAAATGTTTACTAATATATAACAATATTTATATTAATGTAATAAGATATACTACAGTAAAATATAATAAATTATAAATTTATAATAAGCCATAAATAATTTATTAATAAATGATGGTGGGATAGCCTCTGTGAATTTCTAATCTTTGTTCCCTCCATCCCTCTTCCAAAATTTCTTTTTATCCCATAACCATGTTGCTCATTTGGGAAGCTGTACATTCTGGGTTCACTGTCTCAGGAAATAGAGGAAGTAGCCGAAAAGCAGATAAAAAGGAGACTCTTCTGGATTTTGCATTAAAAAAAATTAGGCAGCACAGGAACAGAAAGGAAGACTCATGGCATACACTTGTGCTGACCGATATGGTAGCCACTAGCCATGTGTGGCTACTGACTGCCTGAAATGTGGTTGCGCTGGTGTTCTAAGTATACAACACAAACAGGGTTTCAAAGACTTAATACAAAAAGGAATGTCAAATACTTCATTACTTATTTAAAAAATTGATTATATGTTGAAATGATAGCATCTTATTGGGTTTAGTAAAATACCTGATTACAATCAATTTCACCAGTTTCCTTTTTTAAAAATAATGGAACTACTAGAAAGTGACGTACATGGCTCACCATTTATGGCCCACATTCCATTTCTATTAGACAACATTGATCAAGACAATAAAGGAGAGGGGCGCCTAGGTGGCTCAGTCGGTTGAGTTTCCGACTTCGGCTCAGGTCATGATCTCACGGTTCGTGGGTTCGAACCCCGCGTCGGGCTCTGTGCTGACAGCTCAGAGCCTGGAGCTTGTTTCAGATTCTGTGTCTCCCTCTCTCTCTGACCCGCCCCCACTCATGCTCTGTCTCTCTCTGTCTCAAAAATAAAATAAACATTAAAAAAAAAATTAAAAAAAAAAGACAATAAAGGAGAGAAAGGACTCATGATGTGGTCAGTAGATTGGGGAGAAAAATCTATTCAGTCAGAGCAAGTTTGTTTGTTTGTTTTTTGTGGGGTTTTTTTTTTTTGCCCCTGGGATTAGAAAAGAATCCCTGGGCTGGGTAAGGAGGGTCAAAGGCTTGCCATGAGAGCTAAGATACAAGTTTATTCCTTTGTTCGGCATGACCTGTAAGTCTCTAGCCTAAGACTTGAAGAGGGGGTGTCATTGTCCGCAGATAGGGTTTCGGGATCAAGGATCAAGGATTCCAAACTTTGCCAGGAAGAATTCTGATGCGGCAGCAGGATTCTAGACAAGAGATGACCATAGGTGGTCTCAGCTAACAGGGTCTTAGTGGCCTCATTAGGTTTACCCTACTCCAGGATAAGAATTCCCATGCACCCCAGTGTGTGTCCCCAGGCACAATAAAGCAACTGTTGGATCTGAAAAGGCTTCATGGTAGGAATGGGGCTAATGCAGCAGTGAGCTGACAGATGGTTAGCCTACTAGACTTGATGTGCTCAGCACAGATTCTTCTACATGGCTGATCATCTGGACTCCTGGCTGCTAAAGGTGTTTATTGTGGACACCTCACACTTATACCCCTGTAAAGGGGATTGCCCTGTGCTGACTGGACCATTCCTCCCAGAGATGCCCAGACAGTCATGGAGGGCACACTTCCTTTCATAGCTTTGGCACAGTATGATTCTCAACCTTAGAGCTTAGCAGCAACCTTGGGAAAGGAAGACAGATCCTAAATTGGTGGGGAGTAAGTTTCTCCTATCTTTGCTGAAAAAGGATTTGAAATAGTAATTAAGACAGAGTGTAGTAAAATTGAGTTTTATTCCTTGTATACTTGAATCATGAATCGAGATTCACTCTTTGTTGTCAGATTACTAAGGCACAGCAAGCTAATAAAAAGGTGGGACAAAGTGCATGTGAGAGAAAAAGTACATCTGGTGACAAATACATACAACTTTCTTATAAAGAAGAAAAAAAGAGTTATATGGTATTAGTCCAGTATGAGCTATTTGTAATGCTGATGAGAAATATTTATATATTCCAGTGGTTACAGGATTCAACGTCCAGGTGGATGTTAAATGTCCTGCGACGAATCTGGAACGATCGTAGCAACACCACAAATATCTCATTAACACAGTGCCACAACCCATAAAAAGAAAGCGCTTACTGACTTTATTCATGTGGCCACCATATTTTCTCAAGAATTGTACAAACATTTAGATTTGTTTAATTCAAGGGAAAAACAATTTGGCTTTATTGTATTAATCAATTTTTTTTTTTCAAGTAAGCCCTATGCCCGAAGTGGGGCTCAACCTCACAACCCTGGGATCAAGAGTCATATGCTCTACTGACTGAGCCAGCCAGGAACCCCAAGGTTGAAAAACAATCTGGACCAGAGGAAGGTGCCAGGAGCTCCTGGAACTTTGACTTCTTCATGGATACCATTTAACGCGACAGGTTTCTCTGCTTGTATTTGTTCGCCCGATTAATTAAACCAACTCCAGTTTACATGTTCAGCCCATCCAAATTTATAAAGGAGCAAATAAGAACTTAAAAACCCCAAATTCAGAAACAAAAAAAGGGTCAAACTCCCAAGGTTGTGGAAAAAGGACTCATTGTTCCGCCAAGTATTTGTCAGTGTCAAATGTGCTAGTCGACTCTTCCTCCTCTTTCACCCGCCTTCAACAATTCCTCTGTGTTCCCTACGCGACTTTCCCCTTAATTGGATTTGGAACTCGCATGCAGTCTCCACTATGTTGTCCTTAACCATTTTCTGTACAGTTTATCTTATTCTTTTGGGTCACTTATTCATGGAATTCAAGAAATGTTTCCAGGGTTCCTGTCATGTGCCAAGCGCTGTGCTGGGCACCAAGGGTCCGATGGTGACCAAAATAGGTCTTGCTCTCTGCCTTCTTGAAGCTCCCAACAAGCAAACTGCCATCCACTGGGCTAAGAGACAACATCAGACCTACGTTTTTTTTGTTGTTTGTTTTTTGTTTTTAACATTTATTTATTTTTGAGAGAGAGAGGCAGAGCACGAGCAGGGGAGGGGCAGAGACAGAGGGAGACATGGAATCCCAAGCAGGCTCCAGGCTCCGAGCTGTCACCACAGACCCCGATGTGGGGCTCGAACTCACAAACCGTGAGGCCATGACCTGAGCTGAAGTCGGACACTTAACTGACTGAGCCACCCAGGTGATCCTCCAGACCTGCATTTTGAATCTGGTTTCTTTCCAGCAGCTTTTACTCCACCTAATATTTGTAGTTGGTCATAGAAGCAGTGATTAATGTCTGTTAACCCAACAGGGCAGGGTACATGTGGCTTTAAAACATGCTAATTCTTTCCTTATCACAACAACCCAGTTATTCCCATCTCATAGGAGGAAAACTGACTCCGAGTTCACACAGGAGACCACGACTGGTTCTAACTTCTGTTTTATTGTTCGCCCCCACCCCTGAAATTATTAAGTGGACCATATCAATTATTATGTGATAGCTCGTTCCTTCTGGTTTTAGAACCCCTCTGTTCCGGTGGTGTTAACCTCCCTCCTTTATGTTGATGGCACACTGGAAGGGAAGTGATGAATCAATGCCTGTTGAAGAATCATGAGGGTACCTAATAAAGAGAGTTGGTGGTCACTGAAAATCTTTCAGACTAAAGGTATGCATCTCCAACAAAAGGATTTTCAGGTGCTGCAACAAAGGTTGATAGTTTTTCCATAGCTGAATTTGCCCCTTCTGCCTTGATAATGGAACACCCATTCTTTAGCTGAGACCATGACCATCCAAAAGAAAGATGACATTTCCCAGCCTCTCTTGCAGCTATGGTGACCAGGCCATTGAATTTTGGCCAATGGTATACAAAGGGACTGGTCTGTGCAGCTTCCAAGAAGTGTCCTTAATGGAAAGAAGTGTGATCTTTTATGCCAATTCCTATTGACTGAACACAGATTTGAAGGCTGGGGCTCAAGCAGTCAGGTTGGCACATGAGGTTAAAGTAGCGTATTGAGGCTAATGGAACAGGAAGCTGAAAGATTAGGGAGCACCCCAGCAGACCTGGGCAGCTTACTTTTGGACTTTGCTTATGTAAGAGAGAATAAAACTGCCATGGGTTTTATGTCACTAGCAACCTAATTTAATCTTATTGAGCAGCCACTATGGCAGGCTAGCAGGGAAATGAAAATACAGGCAGCGACTTTCCTGGTATCCTTGAGTCAGATGGTTACAGAGACTCCCTCCTTAGGGGTTTGTTCATATACCGTACTTAAACCAGAATGCAACTTGGTAAGACAACAGTTTGTTAATGATCAGAATGCATTCTGGTAACCATATTTCAGGTGACAAAACCCCTGTTCCTGGAAGATCCTGGGGGGAGTCACCCACCCCTGAGTCTGGTCTTTGTACAGCCATCCCTTGGGAAGCCTGTTTGTGACAGGAGCCATCACGTCTATCACCTCAGCCCGGGGAGTCACAAACTGCCCTGACCGCCTCATACTCAAGATGACTTTGTGAAAAGAAGCCCAGAGGACAGAGAACACAGAACAACAGGATCAAATGTACAACCTGGAAATAGTGGTACAGACTGGATTGGAGAGTACCAATGAAGTCCTGCTTAAAAGTGGGCAGAAGAGTGAGAGCCAGCAATGTAAATGGGGAAAATATAACTACCAAGATAGGGAGAAGACCAAGAGAGACAGGCGTCACCAAACAGTGTGTGTGTGTGTGTGTGTGTGTGTGTGTGTGTGTGTGTATGTGTGTGTGTGTGTTTTCTAATGTTTATTTATTTGTGAGAGAGTGCAGGTTGGGGAGGGGCACAGAGAGTGGAACAGAGGATCCAAAGCAGGCTCTGCACTGACAGCAGTGAGCCCAGTATGGGGATCAAATTCATGAACCGAAAGATCATGACCTGGGCCGAAGTTGGACGCTCAACCGACCGAACCACCCAGGTGCCCCGAGAGTGTGTTTTTAAAGAGACGGTGGTAAACAGAGTAAAGAGGACTAAAGAGAGGAAGCAGGATAAGGGGGGAAATGTATCCCTTGGCCTCGGCAACATGGTGTGGCCATTGGGAACTCTATCCTAGGCAGATCTGGTAGACTGATGGACGTGGAAGACAGACTACAGTTGACTGAGGAGCTAAGCTTCTCCTCCATCCTCCAGTAATGGAAGACATGGGGGTGAAGTGCTGTTTCTAAATGGTTTCTAAATACAGAAAGTGTTGGAACACAGACATCAGATGAAGGTAATTCTTACAAGAAGCTTGATTTGATAACATGGAACATTCCAAGGCATACTTATGTTATCTTTGGCACACTGGCGACGGTACGAACACAAAAGCCTCAGCATCGTGACTGCCCTCGACTGTTTTGCACATCTTGATTACTGCCCAGTTGGTCCAAAATCAACGAAGAAATTATGCACATGGGTGTGATAACAATATACCAAATGTTTGTGGCCCACACCAAGAGAGAGTAATGAAAAGTTCTGCTAATTAGGTCCTGTTTATATTTCCATTATCATGGCTAATTACCTGTTTTATTTAATGATATGCCTTATTAAGTATCACTAGGGCACTTGTTTCTCAGCATATTTTAAACATCCGACAATGCTTTCTCTATCTGTTGGGTATATATCCTTACCAGCCAAGGTTTTGCTTGTATTAGGAAGCAACAGGTAAATGGAACATGGCATGCCAATTATTGAAGGAACTCCCTCCTTTTGTTCTTTCGCTGCGAACTATGGCCATAGGCTGGTCAAATTTTAGCATCAGAAGCAAAGAAAAAAATTATAAATGCTATTTAGGTTAACAGTTTTCACCCCAGGAGTGGGGAGAAGATCTCTTGACGGAATGTGGGAATTTTATTCCAGTTACAAGACAAAACTGAATGTCACCATCTAATACATTTCCGTAAAACTGCTACAACTTTGTTCCTTAAAACTGTTCACACGTGGCAACTATGACAACAGAATGCCTATAGAATTGTGTTTCTCAGGAAAAAAAAAGTAGACATTTGGCGTCTATCATGGTAAGTTCCAGGTGTTTGAAACAATGATTGGTGGTCTGTAAGATAATGGAGGCAATATCTGCATTTTATGAATGCGAGAGAATGAAGCCCATAGGGGACAAGGGACTGTCACAGAATTGCCAAGTGTGGAAACGGCAAAGTTAGAACTAGAATTGTCATCTCTTGCTTCTTCCTACGGGCGTCCACCCCACATAGTTCATGCTGGAAACGTAGGTGATGGTTCCTTTAAAAAAAATTTTTTTTAACATTTATTTATTTTTGAGAGACAGAGAGAGACAGAGCTTGAGTGGGGGAGGGACAGACAGAGAGGGAGACACAGAATCTGAAGCAGGCTCCAGGTCATCCAGGCTATCAGCACAGACAGAGCCCGATACGGGGCTCGAACTCACAGACTGTGAAATCATGACCTGAGCTGAAGTCAGATGCTTAACTGACTGAGCCACCCAGGCACCTCAGTGATGTTACCTTTATGTGTGAAATTGAGGGGGCTAAGGGATGCCCAGAGAGCTGGTCCAACATTACTCCTGGATGTGTCTGTGTGGGTGTCTCAGGAAGAGATCAGCATTTAAATCCGTAGATGGAGTAAAGAAGATTGCCCTCACCAATGTGGGTGAGCAGTATCAAATCCGCTGAGGTCCTGAATTGAACAAAAAAGCAGAAGGAGGGTGGATCTGCTCTCTTTTTATGGGAGCTGGGACATTAATCTGCTGCCCTTCGATAGAGGCGTTCCTAGTTCTCAGTCAGGTCTTGGGACTGAGACAGGAACTTCTATCGTTAGCGTCTCTGGTTCTTGAACCTTTGAATTCGACTGAATTACTCCTCTGGCTTTCCTGGGTCTCCAGCTTGTAGACGGTAGATTGTGGAAGTTCTCAGCTTCCATAATTGTGTGAACCAACCCCTATAATAAGTCTCCTCTATATATGTGTCTATATAATCTTATTTGTTCTATTTCTCTGGAGAACACTGACCAATACAGCAGCTCAGCTCTGGGGTCACACAGACCTCACTCTGAAGGATTCACCCTCTGTCTCATTTGCCTCATCAGGAGAATGGAATCACAGAAGTCACTACCGTGTGATTGTGTTGATGGTGAAACGAAAAAAATACACAGGATGTTCCCACCCAGGACTTGGCACATGGTGATTATCCAGAAAGCATCAGCTACCTTTACTAACACAGACCTAGCTGGCTGGGGCTTTGCTGGGCATATCCCAATCTTAGGAATATAAGTCTAGAATCCCTATAAATATACTGAAATACGGTCAGTGTTCACCAGATTCCAATCTGTCTGGTCTTCAGACACTTGGCTGGTGGTCAGTTTCAACTTAGACCCATCCATCCCATATTCAAACACCAAAGGTATGTGAGAAAAAACATACATACGTTGTTTTCTACCTATGTGTATCTAAGTGAATTGATCAGCGGACAAACACTATATGGGATCTTGTGACTTAATTGAGGCCACACCTCTGAAGCTGAGCAGAGAAATGAACAATACTGCATTGGGCTTCTGTCCTGTTACCTGAATGCTTTGGGCAAATTACTCAGCCTCTGTGTGCCTCTGTTTACTCATCTACAAAATGGGAATAAAAGAGGACCTACCTCTTAGGTTGTGAGGATAAAATGAGAGGCTGCAAGGGCACCTGGGTGGTCCAGCTGGTTGAGTGCCCGACTCTTGATTTCGGCTCAGGTCATGATCTCACGGTTCGTGGGTTCGAGCCCTGTGTCAGCTCTGCGCTGACATCACGGAGTTTGCTTGGGAGTCTCTCTCTCCCTCTCTCTGCCCCTCCTCCCTTGTTCTCTCCCTCTCTCTCAAAATAAAAATTAAAAAGAAAAATAGACACACAAAGTGCTCAGCCAGAGAGAGTTCATCGTAAGTCCTCAACTATTGGGCCACTGGCATTATTTCTACCTCCCCTGTTGTCCCCATCATCTCATTGTGGAGCTTGGTTCAAACGGGAAACAGGATATACAAACACCACCTGTAATTTAAAGAGCTGTGAATGTGTATTAACAGCATCAGGCAGGCTGAAAGAGGCCCAGCCTTGATCCTCTGCTGCAGCCTATCCCTCTTGCAGCCAAGCAGGTGGGGTGAAACGGGGAGGAGAAACCCTGCATCCAGGATTTCCTGGGCCACTGAGTTCATAGGCTTAGATTACTCACATAAGAGAAGCCTCACGGGATTAGAGCATGACCTGGTCTCTCCTCGCCGTAATTTCCCACCCTCTCTGCTCTCAACCTTTCCTTGACTGTTGATAAGAGCTTTCCTTGCTGTCTGATGGTGTGTAAAGATCTCCATTCCGGTTCTGGGTGCCTGTGCTAAAGATGTTGAGGATGATGGGAAGTCATATGCGTGAAGCACCAGTCCAACCTGTATTGTGCACACGGATCACAAGGTGAACTTGGGGGGTACGAACCCCCAATCTCTGGACTCAGCCAGTTCAGCATAGTAATCTGCTCCTTTCTAAGCACCAGTCCAGATGGTCCAACGTAGGGTCATCCCTGAACCGCACAGTGAGAAAAATGGTTCTAACGCATGCTCACATCAATACTCTCTTGCTTTGAAACTTGTTGCTTAAGTAAGAAAATATTGGCTCTGGCACGCAGGGACTGCTTGTGCTCAATCCATGTTAGTGCACCACCCGTCCTCCACCGCCAAGTCATTTCCTGAGATAGGCTTTAATATCAAGAAGCACTTTTAAAGTCCACTTGAAAAAATCACATTAACTTTTTAGCCAAAGGAAGAAACAGAATCAAGCACAGCATTGGAGAAAAAGGATACAATTAAAACAATTTTTTTTTTTTAAATCACGATCTTAAGATGCCAAACTTACTCATTTGGTTAATGGAAGAAAAGAGGGTATTTATTCAAAACCCACTGGCCAATTGACGAGGTCTTGGATTTAGAATGGATTTCTGCCATGTGGACCAAATTCCCGAAGGAGAGAGGTAGCATGGTGTAACAGAGAGAGCACAGATATTTCTATCGGAAGACTTGTGTCTGAATCCTGGTTCTATCAATCCAGTCATGTGACCTTAACCTCTTGGCTTCCCAAGGGGAATAAGGGTGTGGTAAACATTAGTGATAATGTGTATCACTTGCTTAGCCCAGCTATTTGTAGTATTCATGATCATTGCTATTGTCATTTATCTTCTCTTCCCTTTGATCAGTAAGGTGGGAAACATAATGGTACTATTTTATAACTCTGCTATGAGGATTATTAAACTAGATTATTACTAGGCTACACCTTTAGTGCTTATGATGCGCCAGGTACTATTCTAAGCACTTTACATACAGCAAGTCACTTAATACTCACAACAACCCTATGAAGTTCTCCCCATTTTACAGATGAGGAAACTGAGGCTCAGAGCTATTGAGTTCATTACTCAAGATCACACAGCCAAAAGGGGTAAAGCTAGACCATTATATGTGAAGAGGTCCATTCAGTACCTGGCTCATGGCAGAGTCTCAATAAAAAACAATATTCATGGTGTTGTGTGGAGACAGTACCTTTCCTAAGGGGCTGCCTTAGGAATATGAGAATCATGGCTGGGTAGAAAGTCCACATTTGTCAGCAAGTTAGTACCGATGGAAGTTCATTCTTTGATGGATGATGGGTTTGGTGTTGCCCTCACTGACAAAAAGAGATACCTCTAAGCTATGAGCTACAAACAAGGATGCACATGTATTTAAAAAGGGATTGGGTCAAATTCATCCCATGTGGTACCCAAATTAATAATACCTGTCTACAAAGAAACTCCTACACTGAAACTGTGATACCGAAATTTCCCTGTTTAGTCCTGAGAATATGACCATGTTGCAAAGGAGCAGTTCTTTAGATGGGCTGGGAAAAAAAAATCCTCTCTTGTAAGTTATATTTTGATGGGCCAGCATTAGACACAATAAAGGCAGTGATATTTAAGTTGATCAGGGACAGATGTTTAACATATTTTACGTAAGAACTGTAGACACGGTTAACTGCCAAAACAGACTGTTTCCTGAAACATTGGACAGATGGAACCAGGAAGATGTACTCCTGAGGAGTCTGAACTCCTCAAAGTGACCCTAATGTGAAAAAAAAATTAGTTTTGATCAAAGTATTTCCGTTATTTCGATTCTTTTGTTTCTGTACTTTGTTCACTTTTTCATGGCTACAAAGGTATGTGGGATGTAAAATTTCTCTTTCTCCCTCTGTGTGTGTGCGTGCGTGTGTGTGTGTGTGTGTGTGTGTGTGTGTGTGTTACACATGTGTGAGTATCCCTGGTTTCAAAAGCGTACTTTGTTTTCTTTTCTTTCTATCATTCACTGTGGGAAAACCCAATGTGCAGTACACATTGTTGGCTCCCTCCCCAGCATCTGCTCTCCTATACTCTTGCCAACAGCCCCTGATTTCCATTCGGGGACCTGGGGTCCCAGGGATGTTGACTCCATACCTTGTCACTGTCTGCCTTGTTCCTCCTTAAATATGGCAGGCATGGTCCCACTCTCGTGCCTTCTCTACCTCTCTGATCTGGTGGAGAACATCTCAGTGAACAAGACAAGCGAAGACCTAGACTGAGTTTAATAGTCTTCCGCCCAATTTCTCTTTTTTGCTCAAAGAAGAAAATTTGCCAGTAAAATCAGATGAATGTTAAGCATTCACCGTTCAATGTTGCACGAAGAGTTTGCACCAACATTCTGCCCTGGTAAGAATTTAAGAGGATGTGTAGGAAGTCCTTCTTGTGTGCATAAAGAACAATGTGCCATTCAGTTGTGGAGAGAAGGCTTTGTTGAAAACAACTGAAAGAGTTATTTTCTGGGTGGGGTTTCGATCTTGCTGCATTTACATAGCACTGGCTAGCCTGCTGATACTTAATGAAACTTAAAAATAAAAACATCTGGAAAGTGTGCCAACCGATGCCGGCCTCACCGGTTCAGCTTTCTGGCTTGCCTCAAGTCATTTTAATAAAGTATGTTAACTCTACCAGGGTCTTGAAGGAATTCTCGTTCTATAATCTGGCCCTCTCTACTGCTACAAGACTTTTGGAAATCAGCCCGTGAATTTAATGAAATACTTAAAATAATACTCTAGGAGACTTAAATCTTGATAATTATGCAAGGAGTTGTACTTCAGGTATATTATATGATCCTAAAATGGCACATTGTGCCTAGAATTCTGATCGTTGCACCTTAAAGGAGCTGCGGTTACCAGGATCAAATTTAAATAGAGTCTTCAATTCACAGATGACCCAAAATGAAATTCATGCAACTAACAGCAGGGAGACACGGTGCTACCACTCTCTTGAGTTTGCCTTCTAATGACTCTGTTTAATTTCCTGTTTTAAAGAAAAAACTTGAATGGAATTTCTTCTTAAGGGATTGTTTGGTTTAAATCTGATCCTCCCAAATGCTAAATCCCTCCTAAATCCCTCCTTTGAGGATTTGGAGTCCAGACTCACCTGAAGGTATCATTTCAGTTCTTGGACGAGAGACACCCTCTTCATCATTCCAGAGCAATCCGAGAAAGTCCTCTGCCACAAACGGCACCAGCAAATGTACAAAGCTCACTTTGTTCTGTGGGAAATAAAATGGACTTTTAACAGCGCATCCTCGGACGGAACGAGGAAGAACCTTCATCTGGACCCCACCGCAAGTCAGAATCATAGCTGTTCACAACAACAGCCGTGACTGCCACTCACGCACGTGGTGTTCAGTGTCTCTCTGTCTTGTTTCATTCAAGTATCACAAAATCTGTGTTTTGCCGGCAACTCCAATCTGGACTTTTTGCTATTAAACTTGGCTAGGAACATGAGTAGTTAGACCAGAGAGCCTAAGAGCAAGGCCTCCATACTTCTCTGGCCACGGGCAGTTAGTGGAGCGAAAGTCCTCTCAGTCCACCCATCCACGCTCGCCCACTTCCCAGTGGAAAGAAAGTTCACTGATAATATGAAGGGTCAGTGTCTAAGAAAATTATGCTGGAATTATGCATACCCTGGCTTGAGCAATTGCCAGGAGGACGACCCGTTTTGAACCACGTCACGAAAGGTACGTGCAAGGTGAACGCATGGGAAGTCATACGCTGGACATACTGCCCACACAAATAGGAATTTCTACACATTGTCAAGTTCGGCAAACAAGTCCACAAACTCAGTCACTGGGAGCTTTAACCAAGAGCAATTTAAGATTAAAAAAGACACACCATGAGGAGAATTTGAAAATTACCGTCAAGTAACATAACACACCACAATGTATTCTAACCCGCAAGGCTCAGGGATTCCAGTGCTCAGCTGGGGGCTATACACACAGTAAGGGCTTCAGAGTTCTCTGAAACCTTCAGCAGAGAGATTTCTAAGCAGAACTCAGAAATGAAAGCCAGAGTCATCTTCTAGTTCTAATGAATGAATAACAGGTTTTTGAAAACTGAATAATTCACTTTTTGGGTTACTAGGAAGTAGCCCTTAATTATGCTTGAAAATAAAAGTCCATGGAATCACCCAGAAGCCCCCAAAGAAATAACATACATTTAAAACATTTTGGCTTTGGGGGATAATTTTAGCTTTCCATTCAGTCGTAAGAAATTATACAGAGAGATCCAGTGTGCCCTTTACCTGGTTTACCGCAATGGTAGTATCTTGTAAACTACAGTCAATATCACAACCACAACAGGAACACCAGTATGATCTAGATACAGAACATTTCCATCAACACGAGAACCTCTCATGTTTTCTTTCTATAGACAGACTCCACTCATCGCCCATGGTCACCCTCTTTTAAACCCCAGGCAACCATAACCTGGTATCCATTTCTATAATTTTTTCATTTCAAGAACGTTTGTATCAATGGGATGATTCACTATGTGACCTTTTGGGAAGCTGCCACCTTGCTTTCTCAGTCTATGCTTATCTTTTCATCCCCTTGCAAGATATTTTGCTGAGCACAAGTTTTTAATTTGGATGAAATCCAACTTATAATTTTTCTTCTTTTACGGAACATACTTTTTGATGTCAAGTCTAAGGATGCTTTGTCTATTCCCAGATCCCAAATATGTTCTACTATGTTTTTTTTAATTGTTTTATGTTTCTACATTTAATTCTGTGGTCCATCTTGCATTTGTTTTTGTATAAGGTGTGAGGTTTATTTGGAAGTTCAGGGTTTTTGCCTATGAATGTCCACTTCCTTCAGCACCATTTGTTGAAAGCCTCTCTTTTCTCCATTAAATTATTATTCTCCTTTAAAGGGTTATTTATTTTGTGTGTGAGAGAAAGAGCTTGAACAGGGTAGGGGTGGAGAGAGAGCCACACAAAGAGTATCCCAAGCAGGCTTTGTACTGCCAGCATGGAGCCCGATGCGGGTCTTGAAACCCACGAACCATGAGATCGTGACCTGAACCAAAACCAAGAGTTGGAAGCTTAACCAATGGAGCTACCCAGATCCCCTCCATTGAATTATTTGTAGACCTTTGTCAAAATCAGAGGGGTGTATTTGTATGGATCTACTTCTGGGTTCTATGTTTGGTGCCACTGATCTATGTGTCTATCCCTCTGCCAATAGCACACGGTCTTGATTACTGTAGATATACAACATGTTCTGAAAATGAGTAGACTGATTGCTCCCACCTCTTCTTTTTCAAAATTATTTTGGACACTTTTAGTTCCTGTACCTTTCCATATAAATTTTAGAATAACCTTGCCTATACCTACGAACAATGTTCTGAGATTTTTATAGAAATTGCATGAAACCTGTATAAAATTGGCGGAAGGGGAGCTCCTGGGTGGCTCAATCAGTTGAGCGTCCGACTTTGGCTCAGGTCATGATCTCACGGTTCTTGGGTTCGAGCCCCACTTTGGGCTCAGTGCTGACAACTTGGAGCCTGGAGCCTGCTTCAGATTCTGTGTCTTCGTCTCTCTGCCCCTCCCCTGCTCATGCTCTGTCTCTCAAAAATAAATAAAAATGTTAAAAAAATAAAAAAAAATAAATAAAATTGGGGAAAGAAATGACAACTTGACTGTTGAGTCTTCCGATCCAGAACACACTATGTCTTTCCATTGATTCAGATCCTCTTTGATTTCCTTCACCAGCATTGTGTGCTTATCAGCATAGGCTTTCTGTACATACTTTATACAATATTTCTATTTTTTTGAGGGATTTTAATGGCATCATATCTTATTTTTTTTAAATGTTTATTATTTTGAGAGAGAGAGAGAGAGAACATGAGCAGAGGAGGGGTAGAGACAGAGAGGGAGAGAGAGAGATTCCCAAGCAGGCTCCACACTGTCAGCACAGAGCGTGATGCAGGACTTGAACTCATGAACCATGAGCTCCTGACCAGAGGCGAAATCAAGAGTCAGCCACCCAGGCACTCTGGCATTACGTTTTAAAATTCAGTGTCTGTGTGTCATTGTTACTACATCAAAATAGAATTAATTTTTATATGTTTATTTTGTACGCTGTGACCTTGCTGAACTCACTTATTAGTTCTAGAAGATTTTTGGAGATTCCTTGAGATTTTCTGTGAGACAATCATGTCACCAAAGAGAAACAGTTGTACTTCCTCTTTCTGATTTGCATTCCTTTTCTTTCATTACTGCACTGGCTGGAACCTACAGCACTATGTTAACTAAGAGTAGCAAGAATGAGAATCCTTCCCTTGTTCCTGCTCTTAGGGACAAAGTACTCAGTCTTTTGCTATTAAATATAATGCCAGCTGTAGGTTTTTTGTACATGTTCTTTGCTGAGTTGAAGAAGTTTCATTTCTATTTCTCTGAGAGTTTTTCTCATGGTAGGTATTGAATTTTGTCAATGTCTTTTCTGCATCAATTGATGTGATCATGATTTTCTTCTTTAGGTTGTTAATATCTTGGATTACAGTGAGTGGTTTTTGAAAACTGAACCAACCTTGCATCCTGGAAATAAGCTCCACTTGGTCATGTTGTATGGTTTTGGAAGTTTTTACATTACAAATGTGATTAACAATTTTTTTTTTACAGCCCTTCAAATGATCCTTTTTATACTGAGTTGTAGTTTGTGCCTTTTGAAGAACTGGTCCATTTCATCCAAGTTGTTATATTTGTGTGTAGAGTTGTTTACACTGTTCACTTGTTATTGTTTTGAGGTCTGCAGAGTCTGTAGTGATGGCCTTATTTCATTCCTGATATTGATAATTCATGTCTTCTTTTTCTTTGTCACTATTGCTTAAGGTTTGTCAATTTTATTGATCTTTTAAGAAAAAAAATAGTTCTTTTTTCAGACATTTTTCTCCAAGAATTGTTTTTCTGTTTTCAATTTCATTGAGCCCTGATCCTTTATTATTTCTTTCCTTCTTCTTCCTTCAGGCTTATTTTTTTCTTTTTTTGGATCTTCAGGTGGTAATTTAGATTCTTTATATAAGATTTTTCCTCTTTATATATATTTACTACTATAAATTTGCCTCTCAGCACTGCCTTAGCTGTGTCTAACAAATTTTGATATGTTGTGTTTTTATTTTCATTCACTGCTATGTTTTTTCAAATTTCTCTTGAAACTTCCTCTTTGACCCATGGATTATTGAAAAGTATGTTCTGTAGTTTCCAAGTTTTGGTGATTTTCCTGTTAACTTTCTTTTATTGATTTCTAGGTTGATTCCATTGTGGTCATAGGTCATGCTTTGCATGATTTCAATTCTTTTAAATTTCTTGGTATTCGGTGTATGGCCTAAGAGATATGACTTCTTGGTACATGTTCTGTGGGCCCTTGAAAAGAATGTGTATCTGCTGTTATTGGGTAGAATGTTCTATAAAATGTTAATTAGATGCTGCTGGTTGATGGCACTGTTGAGTTTTTCCATGTCCTTAGTGATTTTCTGCCTAGTTGTCCCATTAAATGTTGAGAGGGATGCTGAAGTCTTGAAATTTAATTTTATATTTGTCTATTTCTCCTTCAATTCTATCGGTTTCTGGCTTTCCATATTTTGTAGCTCTGTTGTTTGGTGCATAACAAACCTAGTATTACTCTGTCTTCATGGTGGTTTGACCCTTTTTTCTTGGACTCCAGTAATTTTCTTTGCTCTGAAGTCCACATTATTCATTGTTTTTGTCTCTGCCAAGCTCAGTCTTGTGTATTTTTTTATTTAATTGTATACAATACACTATATATAATTTTTATAACTAATATAGATATAATTTATATTTAATGTAATTATTTATATATTAGGGCTTAAGCCTGTCATTAAAATTTTTCTTTTCTGCTTTGTCTATTTTTCATTGCTCCATTTTCTATTTCTTAGCTTTTGTAAGTTATTCTTAACATTTTTTTACATTTTCCTTTTATTTTAATAGCTATTTTAATTTGTTGCTCTAGATATTACATTATATACACACGTAACTCCTCCATCTACTGGTGCCACCAATATACCAGTTTAAATGAAGTGTGGAACATTTATCTCCCTTTATATCCATTAGCCTTCCTTGTTTTTAATCATCTTAAAATAGTTCCTCTCTAATACTTAGAACTACAGTAGACAGTATTATAATTCTTTGCTTCCATTATCAAACATAACTTAAGAACCTCAAAAGGAGAAGAGAAGTCTAATGTTTTTACCCATATTTTTGTTTAGTCTTCTTTCTTCTTTTCTGATATTCTGAGTTTTTTTTATTTATCATTTTCTTTCTGTTGGGAGAACTTTTTTTAGACATTCTTTTAGGGAAAATCCTCTTTGTTTTCCTAAAGGAATTGTCTTGATGTCCCTTTATTACTGAAATATAAAATTCTGGGTTGACAATTTTTTTCTTTTAGTACTTGAAAAATGTTGTTCCACTTCCTTCTTGCCTCCATGGATCCTGATGAGAAGAAATACACTGTCAGCTGGTTGGGTTTTCCCCCAGAGGTGTCATTTCTCTCTTGCTGGTACCATGATTATTTTTTTATGTTTGTTTGCAGAAGTTTGACCATGACATGTCTCATAGATTTTGAGTTTATCTCATTTGGAATTTGCTTTGGTTCTTGAGTCTGAAGGTTTATTTGCCAATCTGGGAACCTTTCAACCATTAATTCCTCAAGTACTTCTTAGTCCTGCCTTTTTCTCCTTCCATCTAGAATTTCAAGAGCACAAATGTTACAGTAACACAGGTTCCTGAGGCTCTGTTCATGTTTTTTCAGTCCATTGTTTTCTTTGTTGCTTAGACTGGGTAATATTATTCTATCTTTCAGTTCAACGATTCTTTCCTATGTTCACTCTCGTCTGCTATTTAACTCATTCACTAAGTTTTATAATTTTGATTATTGTATTTTTCAGTTCTAAATTTTTCATTTGGTTCTTCTGTCTTTTACTTCTTAGCTGAGATGTTCTATTTTTTATTTATTTTGATTCTGTTCATGATTGTCCGCTGAACCAGTTTTATGATGGATGCTTTAAGTTATTTTCCTTTAAGTTTTTTAAATGTTTATTTTGAGAGAGGGAGAGAGAGAAAGAGACAGCGCATGAGTGGGGAGGGGGAGAGAGAGAGAGGAAGAGGGAATCCCAAGCAGGCTCCAGGCTCAGTGTCGAACCCAAAGTGGGGCTTGATCCCATGCCTGCAAGATTATGATCTGATATCAAGGGTCCAATGCTTAACCAACTGAGCCACCCAGGTGCCCCATGTTTTTAATTTTAATTCTAGTAGAGTTAACATACAGTGCTATATTAGTTTCAGGTGTACAATATAGTGACTCACCAATTCTCCACATTACTCAGTGATCATCCTGATGAGAGTACTCTTTAATCCCTTTCATCTATTTCACCTATCCCTCTCCCACCTCTCCTCTGGTAACCGTCAGTTTGTTCTCAACAGTTAAGAGTCTGTTTCTTGGTTTGTCTCTCTTTCTCTTTTTCTTTTACTCATTTGTTTTGATTCTTAAATTCCACATATGAGATGAATGAAATCATTTGGTATCTGTCTTTCTCTGACTTATTTCACTTACCATTATACTCTGTAGCTCCATCCATACTGTTGCACATGGAAAGATTTCATTCTTTTTCATGGCTGAATAATATTCTACTGTGTACATAATCCACATCTTTATCCACTTAGCAGTGAACAGTTGGGCTGCTTCCATCATTTGGCTATCATAAATAGTGCTGCAATAAACAGAGGTGCATGTATCCTTTTGAATTGGGGATTTTACATTTTTTGGGTAAATATCCAGTAGTGTGATTGCTGGCTGGATGATAGAGTAGTTCTATTTTTAACTTTCTGAGGAACCTCCATACTGTTTTCCACAGTGGTTGCATCAGTTTGCATTGCCACCAACAGTACATGAGGGTTTCTTTTTATCCACCCCTTGCCAACATTATTGTTTCCTGTGTTTTTGATTTTAGCCATTCTGGAGTGATATCTCATTATAGTTTTGATTTGCATTTCCTTGATGATGATGATGTTGAAGATCTTTTCATGTGTCTGTTGGCCATCTGTATATCCTTTTTTGTAGAAACGACTAGTCAAGTATTCTGCTCATTTTTTAATTGGATTATTTGTTTGCTTTAAATTCTTTATCAGATAATTTTAACATTACTGCCATCTTCGTTTTCAGATTATATTGTCCTTTTTCACTGTTTGAAATGTTTCTGGTTCTTGATATGATGAACAGTTTATGACTAAAGGTGGATAACTGGTTATTATGAGACTCTGGAACTTAGTTAGATTTTCTGTTTTAGTTGACTTCCTCTGACACTACAGCACCTCCCTTCTCCTTACACAAAGCCTTTGAGATTCATCCATACTATTGTGTGTATCAATAGTTCATTCTTTTTTTTTTTTTTTAAGTTTATTTATTTATTTTGAGAGGGACAGGACAGCGTGAGTTGGGGAGAGGCAGAGAGAGGGGGACACAGAATCCCATGCAGTCTCCATACTGTCATCATGTCAGCTTGAACCCACAAAACTGTGAGGTCATGAGTTGAGCAGAAACCAAGAGTCAGACGCTTAACTGACTGAGCCACCTAGGTGCCCCAGTTCATTTTTTTAAAATTATGGAATAATATTCCATTATATGTATATGCCATAGTTTATCTACTCACTGTTGAAGGACACCTAAGTTGCTTCAAGATTTTGGTGATCATGAACAGAGCTCCTATAAACATTCATATTCAGATTTTTGTGTGAATATGTTTTCATTTCTCTTAGGAGTTAGTAAATATTTTCTATAGAGGGGCAGATAAGAAATATTTTAGGCTTTGTGGGCTATATACAACCTGATGTTTTTTTCTCCCTCTGTTTCATATTCACTTTTTAAAGAATCTTTAAATATGGAAACATTTTGCATAGCAGTCAAAACAAAAACAGGTTGTAGGATGGAAATGGCCCATAAATTGTTGACGTCTGCATCAGGGTAAATATCATTTCATTTATTATTGTGATTTAGACTATATCTCTTTACAAAGGTTTTAATTGGTTATTTTAATGATTAAAGTATATATATATATTTAATGTCACATAATTTATTTACGAGTAATATTTTACCACTTTGAGTGCAATGGAGACAACTTATTACCAGGTAGGTCTCATTATATTCCTCTCTTTACATTCCAGTTGTTATATGTCATATCTTCATACATTAAAAACTCCGTATACAATGTTAAATTTTTACCTTTCAGTCATCAAGTATTTTAAAGAATTCAACTGAGAGTTCTTTATGTTTATTCAGATATTCACTATTTCTGTTGCTTTCCCTCCATTGCTGATGTTCCAATTTTTCCTTCTGGAGTCATTTCACTTCTGTTGAAGTATTTCCTTTGGCAAAAAAAAAAAAAAAAAAAAAATTAGAGCAACTCTGCTTTTAGTTGTTCTTTACTAAGAATATCTTTATTTTACCCTCATTGCTGAAGGATTTCTACACTGGATATAGAGTTCTAGGTTAGCACTTCTTTACTTTCAGGGCTTCAAAAACGTTGTGTCACTCTCTTCAAGCATCTGTGGTATTCTGATGAGTAATGTGCAGTCACTTGGTTCATTGATTGCCCGTAGGTGATGCATTGTTTTCCTCTGGTGGCTTTCAGTAAATTTCCATTGAAAATTCATTCTCTCTAATGTAGTAGT
Organism: Neofelis nebulosa; assembly: GCF_028018385.1. Lineage (NCBI taxonomy): Eukaryota > Metazoa > Chordata > Mammalia > Carnivora > Felidae > Neofelis > Neofelis nebulosa. The sequence goes on along the minus strand of NC_080785.1, from coordinate 136,054,605 downwards.
TTGGTAATGTTTGGTCTTGAATTTCTTTGGACTTAGTCAGTTTGGGGCTGGCCACACTTCTGGAATCTGGAGATAAGGTCTTTTTTTTTTAATAGACACATATTTTTTAAATTTTTTAATTTACATCCAGGTTAGTTAGCATATAGTGCAATAATGATTTCAGGAGTAGATTCCAGTGATTCATCCCCTATGCATAACACCCAGAGTTTATCCCAACAATTGTTTTCCTTAATGCCCCTTACCCATTTAGCCCATCTGCCCACCCACTTCCCCTCCAGCAACCTTCAGATTGTTGTCTACATTTAAGGGTTTCGTCCCCCTCCCTGTATTTATATTATTTTTGCTTCCCTTCCCTTATGTTCATCTGTTTTGTACCTTAAATTCCACATATGAGTGAAATCCTATGATATTTGTCTTTCTCTGATTGACTTATTTTGCTCAGCATAATGCACCCTAGCTCCATCCACATTGTTGCAAATGGCAAGATTTCATTCCTTTTGATCACCAAGTAATATTCCATTGAATATACATACCACATCTTCTTTATCCATTTATCAGTCAATGAACATTTGGGCTCTTTCCATACTTTGGCTATTGTTGATAGCACTATAATGCTATAAACAGTGCTATAAACGTTGGGGTGCATGTGCCCCTTCGAATCAGCATTTTTGTACCCTTTGGACAAACACCTAGTAGTGCAATTGCTGGGTTATAGGGTAGTTCTACTTTCAATTTCTTGAGGAACCTCCATACTGTTTTCCAGAGTGGCTGCACCACTTTGCATTCCCACCAGCAATGCAAAAGTGTTCCTCTTTCTCTGCATCCTTGTTAACACGTGTTGTTACCTGTGTTGTTCATTTCAGCCTTTCTCACGGGTGTGAGGTGATATCTCAATGTGGTTTTGATTTGTGTTTCCCTGATGATGAGTGATGTTGAGCATCTTTTCATGTGTCTATTAGCCATCTGGATGTCTTCTTTGGAAAATTGTCTATTTATGTCTTTTGCCCATTTTTTTCACTGGATTATTTGTTTTGTGGGTGTTGAGTCTGATAAGTTCCTTAAAGACTTTGGATACTAACCCTTTATCTGATATGCCATTTGCATATATCTTCTCCCATTCTGTTGGTTGCCTTTTAGTTTTGCTGATTGTCTCCTTTGCTGTGCAGCAACTTTTTACCTTGATGAAGTCCCCATAGTTCATTTTTACTTTTGTTTCCCTTGCCTCTGGGGACATGTCAAGTAAGAAGTTGCTGTTGCTGAGGTCAAAGAGGCTGTTGCCTGCTTTTACCTCTAGGATTTTGATGGATTCCTGTCTTACATTTAGGGCTCTTAGCCATTTTGAGTTTATTTTTGTGTATGGTGTAAGAAAGTGGTCCAGTTTTCCCAGCACCACTTGCTGAAGAGACTGTCGTTATTCCATTGTATATTCTTTCCTGCTTTGTCAAAGATTAGTTGGCCATACATTTGTGGGTCCATTTCTGGGTTCTCTGTTCTGTTACATTGATCTATGTGTCTATTTCTGTGCCAGTACCATACTGTCTGGATGATTACAGCTTTGTAATACAGCTTGAAGTCCGGAAATGTGATGCCTCCAGCTTTGGTTTTCTTTTTCAGGATTGCTTTGGCTATTTGGGGTCTTTTCTGGTGCCATACAAATTTTAGGATCGTTTGTTCTAGTGCTGTGAAGAATACTGGTGTTATTTTGATAGGGGTTGGGTTGAATACGTAGATTGCTTTGGGTAGTTGTAGATAAAGGTCTTTTGCCAAACTTGGGGTTTTCAGCCATTGATTCTTCAAGTACTTATTCAGCATATTATTCCTTCTCCTTCTCTCCTTGGACTCTGATGCCATGAATGTTAGACCTCTTGTTAGTGGTTCACATGTCCCTGGGGCTTTATTAGCTTAGAAAAATATTTTTCTATTGTTCAAATTAGACAATTTCTACTGACCTATTTTCAAGTACACCAACTCTTTCCTGTTATCTCCAATCTGCTTTTGATCCCATACAATGAGTTTTTAATTTTGGTTATTGAGTTTTTTTAGTTCTAAAATTTCATTTGGTTCTTAGTAGTTTCTATTTCTTTGCTGAGACATTCTGTTTTTCATTTATTTCAAGTGTGTTTGTGATTACTTGTTGGAACATTTATATAATAGCTGCTGTTAAGTCTTTGTCAGATAATTCCTATATATATGTCATTGTCATGTTGATGTCTGCTGATTGCCTTTTCCATGCAGTTTGAGGTTTTTCTCATTCTTTGTATACTCAGTAATTTGGAGTGTATTCTGAACATTTTGAATATTATATTATAAAAATCTGTGTCTTGTTTAAATCTGATGAAAATTGTTGATATTTTTATTTTAGCAGGCAATCAAACTGGTGAGGTTAAGACCATAAATTCCAAAATATGGGCACTGTTTCCAGTGTCATTTCAATTTTCAAGGTCTTGATAGTCCGATTAGGATCTGTCCTACTTGTGTGTCACTCAGTGATTCGTTTGGGACCTTGGCCATGGGCTATCTGTTAGCTCAATTCTCATAGTTGCTGGCTGGCTGATTAGGATCAGACTCCAGCAGAGACAGCTCAGAAGGAGCAACTTTAAGAGTTGTTTTCTCAGTTTCCCTGCTGGATGCATTTGGTACTTTTCACTTCCCTTGGGCTCCTTTTTTGGCCCTGTGGCCTGATAGCTGGGGCTTCATTTACTTTTTCTGTCTTGCATATCTGTGACTGTACCCATGTCTGGGCCCAAGTGGCAAGAAGATAGAGAAGGCACCAAATTCAATGGAGGGCTTGCCCCACTCTCTTGGGATCACATCTCCAACTATAGGAGAGGAAGATGTCCTTCCCTCAGGGTTCTGGCTCCTGCCAGCTTCTGTCACTACCACCGTGGGATTGCTGAGGTGAAAGGGTGAGAGAGAGACAAGAGAAGGAAAAAAAAGAAGGCAAAATGGAGGATTCCCACACGGTCTCTCAGGGTTAGAAGTTTCCTGTCCCCTCTTCTCAAGCCAGGACTAGAGTTCTCCTGGAGCTCTGTGTGCACCTCTGTGCTCTCTTTGGGGTTTTAGGCTGCACTGTGTTTGGGCTGGGGCATGCTAGAAGAGAAAAAATGATAAACGCACAACCATTCTGGTAATACTTTAAATTCTAATCTTCGCCAATTCACCTGCTACTAATCATGTTTCAGAGTCCTCCAACAACTGCTCTATGCCTTCTGTCCAGATTTTATAGTTACATTTGGTGGGAGATACAGTCTAGAGTGTGTTTATTCCACGTTACCTGGAACAAGAACTTTAAAACATGTGTTTTTTTTTCCCCAACTCGTTAACACTTATCATAAAAAGCCTCAGGCCACGCTTTGAGAAGAACCGGTCAAAAGCAAGGTATATCAATCTCCTATTTTTTCTAAGGAAAGAACAAATTTATATTTATCACTCTTTTCATCATGACACAGGCACCATTAATTAAAAACGTGTGACTTATTGCCTTCGATTCTCTAGGCATCTTTGAAAAACTACATACCTTGAGGCTATGACTTTAGCTCTTGGTGGAAATGTGCTCAAGATGGTGATGAAAAACAGACTTTGGTTTTTATCCAAAGTGGAGAAAAGGAAAAGTAATCTAAAATTTGCTTTGTTATCTTTTGCAATTCTACTTTGGAAGACATGGTCCATTTTGTTCAACAATGTTTAAAGAAAACATTCCTCTTTGAATTTCATGTAAAGAAAAGGTTCATCACTTCTTATGAACTCACATACTTCTTATATGACTTAGGTGTTCTCTTTGTCCTGCTTGTAGGAATATCAGAACCTCATATATATTGTTTAATGACACTGGCTCTCCTTAGCTAGGTTTCTTGGAACTACAGTTTTTTCCCTAACATCTTACGATTTTATACTCATTTTGTTGGTAGAGACTAAGTCATACTGAGTAAGCCGCAGTGTGGGAAGGTTATTAGTCTCTGCTCTCCTTTTTCTTTGCCATTTCTTTTGGGCTTTGCTATCGTGCTCTTTTAAAAAAATATATAGCATCGAAACTGGATGATGAGTACCTAGGATTTTGTAATTTAATCATGTCTATTTTGCATATTCCTGAAATTCTCCACAGTAAAAGATTACAAGTTTAAAAAAAATAAGTGAAATGATTGTAACAGTATGGCACTGCTGTAGGAATAAAAATGTAATCACTGAAATAGAATGGGTAGCATGAAGCAGACCAAGCACATTGAATTCCGACCTATATGTTGAAGACATTATCACAAATCAGTGGGGAAGCTTTTTAACAAGTAGATAATATGATGGCAGTGAATTAGCTATTAAAAAAAAGTTTACCGGATACAAAACTTCCATCTGAATTCTGGGCATACTTAAGAGTTGAAGAGGGGGAAAAAAACCCTTAAACCACAAATATCTAAAAAATAAGTGATTACTGACTCTTCATTTGGGGAAGAGCTTTTAACAGTAAAAACAAAAGACAACAATCCCAAAGGTTAAAGATTATATCATATACACATTTCATACTTTGTATTTCGCTATAAAAATCACAAATAATAATCCAACAACAAATGAGGGATAATATTTATCTCAAACAACTCTGGCAAAAGGTAAGTATTCTCTATCAATCTTAAACTAGATAAATGAATAAGAGGCATAGTAAAATTGAAGCAGGGAAACAGCCAAATACCTTGATAATTTACAAAATACAAAATGGCTAATAAACATGTAAAAGAAATACATTCTTCATTGATAAGCTATGTAAGAGAAATCATAAGTATTAGATATAATTCTTATTTATCTACTAAATGTGATAAACGGTTTAGAGAGAATTTGGTGAAAGTCTTTTTTAATAATAAATATAAAGATTTTTTAAGCTTATTTATTTATTTTGAGAGAAAGAGTGCAAGAGCATGAGTGGAGGAGGGGCAGAAAGAGAGGGAAAGAGAGAGAACCCGAAGCAGGTTCTGCTTTGTCAGCAAAGAGCCCCACATGGGGCTTGAACCCACCAACCTTGAGAGCATGATCTGAGCCAAAGTTGGGCACTTAATGGACTGAGTCACCCAGGCACCCCAATAATAAAGATTTAACAAAGCTATTTTGTCAGGAACTTTAAAGCTTTAAAATACTTCACATTTGCCCAGTAAATTCACTTCCAGGAGTTTATTTCAAGTATATAGTAATACGTATATGAATTATATGTTATATAATCACATATCACATACAAGAATTATGTTTGTGAATATATGTAAATTTATGTGATCCCAACTTTACACCACGTATTGTACAAATGCTCCAACAAGCAACTGCAAACACAGTTGACACAAATGAAAATCTAGAATATCATAGCAGAGAAACACCAGATACAAAGGAGAACCAAACAGAAGCATGCACGCATATAGGTGCTTGCTGCTGCCTTGGAGAGAAATGTGGAAACAACATAATTGTCCACAGTTCTAATAATGGTTCAATAAACAATAGAATATCCATATAAGAAATATTTTGTAGTCAATATGAAATGATGTTTAGAAAATATTTTTCTACAGGGACCTTGGGCATGGGAGGGATGGGTATAGCGGTTCTGTTGGGCATGATGAGAAAGATTTGGAAAGAGGTAGTGGTGATGATTATATACCATCATCATGAACGTGTTTAATGCCACTGAACAGTATATTTAAAAATGGTTAAAAGGGTAAATTAATAAAGAAGGAATTATTTTGTGATGGAGGAAAATGCAGTAAAAGTTAGTGCTACGTTAAAAATGAGGATGTTTGTGTCAAACAAAATGTGTCAAAGGAAAAAAAAAAAAAACGACTCCAAAGCTAAACACACACAGAGATTTCTTGAAAAGTTATTCAGCAGAAATCTCTGTAAGATGGAATAAAAGGTGGTTGACAGTTCATTATATATTCACTTTTGTATGTGTGTTACTTCGAGAATCTTGCATGAGTGTTAGATGTACAATCCACAGAAAACTTTATGAAAATTAGTAAGGAAATTCGTCAATGAATTACTTATGAAGAAGAGAGATTTCCCATTTTACAACTTGAAATTACCCCAAATCCCAACTTCTATTACACGGAGTATCCTTGTTAGTGCAGCCAAATGCGTTCTGTGTCCAGAGTTGGTTGAAAAGTGAAAAAGTTTATCTACCTTTCTTGGGGTTATAAGATGACAGATGATTCCCTCTCTTTTCCTGTTCCTCTTCTGCCCTAGCCCACTGCAACCACTGAATACAAATTTATTCAGGCCCAGAGGGGCTAGGTGGGGTTCAGTCTCATACTCTGTGTGGTCAGGGATGGAGCTGTGTAAGTCTTTAGGGCTGTTTTTGTGGGACACAGAATCCAAAGCAGGTTCCAGGTTCTGAGCTGTCGGCACAGAGCCAGACGCGGGGCCGGAAGTCACAAAGTGCGAGATCGTGACCTGAGCCGAAGTCGAACTCTTACCCGACTGAACCACCCAGGCGCTCCAACTGCCTTATTTTGATTTAACCTCTTGCTTACCTTAAGGGCTTGAAATAAATCAGACACAGCCTTAATAAAATCAGGTCCAGGGACTAAGACATTTTGGCCAATATTTCAGTTTGTGTCAAATATAGTCTCTCTCTCTTGCTCTATATGAAATACCATGCCCATCTCCATCAGATTTCCATCAAATCCTTTTTCTTGGTGTAAATCACTTCTTTCAGATGAGTGCTAACCATTTCCCAAACTTCTAACCTGAAGCCCAACCCCATTTTCCAGTATAATGTTATCTTTGTAACATTTATGTTTGTAGTTGAAGTGGTGAGCTTCAAACATGTTTTCTCCTTTTCCTATTAGATGATAGAATCCTCGAGGGCATAGATTGAGGGGTAACCTGTGTTAACCACCGAGCACAGTGGCTGGTCTATCAAAGGACTTAGTCAGCCTTGGTTCTCTTGCAGTGGTTTATTTATTTATTTAAAAAAAATTTTTTTTTAATGTTTCTGTATTTTTATAAAAGAGAGAGAGACAGAGTGCAAGCAGGGGAGGGGCAGAGAGAGAGAGAGAGAGGGAAACACAGAATCCGAAGCAGGCTCCAGGCTCCAAGCTGTCCACACAGAGCCCGACGCGGGGCTCGAACCCACAGACCGTGAGATCATGACCTGAGCCGAAGTCGGATGCCCAACCGACTGAGCCACCCAGGCGCTCCTCTTGGCAGTGGTTTCTTAAGTCACACACCGAACATGCTTTTCTAGAGCTGCTATAGTGTGCGTGTTGGAAAAATGCCGCTCAGAAAGAAAGATGTCGGGGAGGAAGAGAACTCATGCTCAAGTCAGTGAGCATGTTAGAGCATACGAGGGTAGAATTTGAAGAGCATTATGTTGGTTGTGCTCTCTTCCAAAACACCTCCCAGATTTGGGGGCTGGAGAATCGGCCAAGTAGGAAAAGTTCCAAGATCCAAACCAAATGAGAACTTTGTGCTGCACAGTGTCCCTCTGTCCCTCCAGTACCATTCGCTTCTTTACCAAGCTCTGTGCTCCAGAGGGCTGATCTTTATGGACTCCCCCAACGGGCTCCCTTTCCCTCTGACTTTCTGTTGAATGCAGGCCCATCAGGGGCACTGGCATGAGATCTGAGAGTAAGGTCACCACGCTTACTTCCCTTCCTCCTTCCTCGTTCCTCCCTTTTCCTTCCTCCACAGCGTGGCTGCATCTTCCTACTGAGGGCCATGCTTCCGGTCAGCCAAGTTTGGTTAGAGCTCCCTCTCCAGTTGCGGTGAAATTCTGGCTCTGTCTCCTCTCGCCTTCAAGCCTGAGCAGACGCAGCTCCTCTGCAGCTAAGCACAAGGCTCTACCCCACCGCTCGCTGGTTTCCCTTAACCATACCCACACTTTTATAAACAGCTCTTTACTTTTATTAAAGTCTCCACAACTGTCCCATGGGAGGCGGCCATGTGTGTCCCTGCTAAGACTCGGAGCCACACTTCTCTTGATGTGGGGTAATTTTTTTCCCCATTATGCCTTCCCTGAAGAGCTGAGCACGGTGTCTGCTAGCCGGATGGCAGTGATGGTTTCAAGATGAGGCCTCTTCAGGGTATCTTGTAGGGTGAGGAAGGCTTCACAGAAAAAAAAGCATGTGAAGCCAGATGGGCACCCTGAAGTCAATCAACAGAAAGGAAAGGCAGGACGCCAGCGCTCACTCCCAACCCTCAGTGATTTTTTTCTCGTCTAAACAAGTGGTGTCTTACGAGCCCTGGTCCCTGACAGTTTCTGCCCAAAGTGTAGAGTAATATCCAACCAACTCAACATCCAACTTGCAAGTCCGGTAGGGGTTCCGATTTAGGAAACCAACGCAGACTGTATGGTGACTATTTGCGGAGTGCTCTGCTACTCAGTCGACGAACCCACTGCATTTAACCTTCCCACAGCCCCACGCGCAAGATAGTACCAAGTTACAGATGAGAAAAGCCAGCTCAGAAAGGTCAGGTGACTTGCCCAAAATACACGGTGAGCGGCAGAACCAGCATTCAGATGCAGACCTGAGGTTCCGAATGGCTGGAGTTCTCTTAGAAAAATGGCTCTGGGGATAAAAGCGCCGTAGTTAAGTCCTGACTATCCTGCTCTGGTTGGGTAACTTTAAGCACCTTACCTAACTTCTCTGGGTTTCACTTTCCTCATCCCTAAAGAGGATAAAACATTTTCCACATTACAGGCTAACTGTGACTCTGGAACAGTAGCACAAGGGAAAGAATATTTTAAAGACTTAGGGGCTATAAAGCAGGATTCATTCCTTTGATTGCCTTTTTCCTAAATCCCCTTGACCTTGGAGGTGGTGAATCTGATTCTGGTTTCCATTTTCCACGAGAAACCCAAAGACAGACTTGTGAGGTTTGATTTCTCAATAGTCACGGTAAGAGTTATGATACCAGTAAAAAGAATAATACTGATGCTTCTAGAAACAACTCACATTTATTGACCGCTTACCACATGTCAGGCACTTTAGTCGGAGTATGTCGCTTAATCCTCCCGCCTACTCTGTGAGTAGACAACACTGTCATTTTCTTGGATGAGAAAACCAATCTCACGAATAACTGGATGTGGATTATGTATTTTGGATATACTGGTTTAAAATATATTATTAAAATGAATTTCAATTATTGTTATTATTATTATTATTATTATTTTTTGTGCTTTTGAAGATATGTCTACTACAGAACTTAAAATTGCACCTGTGGTTTGCATCATCTCTCCACAGGGCAACGTTGGAACAGAGTGATCTTCCAGGTACAGTAAAACCTTGAATTGTGAGGAACTGGTTTTACGAGCGTTCTGCAAGATGAGAAAACATTTCTGATAAATTTTAAGGTGATAAACGAGCCATGTCTTACAATACCCGTAGTATGTGATGCCAAAAGTCACATCACAACTGAGCCAATGGTTCTTGAAATTCGCTTGAAATTCCAAAGTACAAGTGCTTTGGATTACCAGCATGTTTCCGGAGCAAATTATGCTCGCAAACCAAGGTTTTATCGTATTTCATAAGCCTTGGTTGGGCCTATTTCTAAAACTGTACCATCTGTAGCTGTAACAAAGGAAGAAGACCTTTGCTTTTGATGACATTTATAGGGAGCAGGGGTGGGGGACGGAACCAGACTCCTATTGCTGTGGCTTCGAGAAAACCACAGCTTTGCAGGTTTGTCTTCACCAAGAGAGGGATCTGCTCTGTGGGCTTTGGCGTATGTGCTTCTCTAAATATTCTGATGGTTGAATCCAGCCTGAAAGCAAACATTTCAAAGCCTTTGGCAGAGGCAGTTTAAAGAGAGGCATCCAAGCCATCAGGCCAGCAGATGATGTTTACTTCTTGTGACATAAGAGTCAAGTCAAATTTTATTTCATAGCACTTACTTTCATGTCCTGAGAATAGAAAAATGCCTTCAGATGACCAAAACATCCCTGCACAACCCAAATTCCATTAGCTAAATCTCTGTTTGTAGAAAACAGTGATTCTTTTTTTCCAGTCAAGACAGGTCCTTTAACTTCCTGAGGTGCTTCTTACCTTAGCAGAAGGAGTGTGTGTGTGTGTGTGTGTGTGTGTGTGTGGTGTGTTTCTTTAAACAGACTGATACGGCCAGGTTCAAAGGGATGCCACCAAGTTCAGTAGGGAGATTTGGAAAGCTCAAGGCCCTCCTGCAAATACTTGGCATGGGACAAAGCCTGTTACAAACAATAAGAAACGCTGCCGTGCACAAAGGCCTTTATATTTTCCTAAGTTCTTTTGCGTTGGTGATTTCATTGCACCCCTCTGCCACCACCCCCAATGTCGATGAGGGAGCCGAGGAAACAGAAGCCAGGTAGAATTCCAGCTCAGCACTGGGGAGGAGGATAAGATTTAGGATCAGTGGGCTTGTTCTCAAATTTCTGCTCTGCTTTTCTGGCTGTGTGACCCTGGACAAGATGATAAACGTCTCTGAACTTCCTTTGACTTACTTGTACAACGTGGCTGGTACAGACTCCAGAGGCTATATGCTATATGATTTCACTTATATGACATTTTAAAAAGACAGAACTGTAGGGACAGAGAAGCAGTAGTTTCCAGGGGATAGGGCTGGGTTGGGGGAGGATGTGACCACAAAGGTTTAGCACAAGGGGAAGTTTTTTTTTTTTTTTTCGTTTTATTTATTCTTGGGACAGAGAGAGACAGAGCATGAACGGGGGAGGGGCAGAGAGAGAGGGAGACACAGAATCGGAAGCAGGCTCCAGGCTCTGAGCCGTCAGCCCAGAGCCCGACGCGGGGCTCGAACTCATGGACCGCGAGATCGTGACCTGAGCTGAAGTCGGACGCTTAACCGACTGAGCCACCCAGGCGCCCCATCACAAGGGGAAGTTTTGAGGCAAAAGAAGCGCTTTGTATTTTCACTGTGGAGATTATACAACTGGCTGCATTTACAAAAACTCCTAGAACTAGCCGTACAGGAAAAAAAAAAAGTGAATTTTAAAGAAAGTAAATTTTAAAATATTTAGACAGTCAAAAGATGGGCTAGTAAAATGTGTCTCTCAGTGTTGTTGTGGCATCTGAGTTTACACAGCAAACAGTGGGGTGACCACCGAAATTGCTCCTTTATCGTCCTAACTTGATATTTCCAAGCTTGCAGCTGCTGAATAGAAGTAGAAGAGATGGAATCCAGCAAATTTAATTTCAACTCTTAAAACTGGTGAGAAAGACACAGGACAAAGTCCAGGGCTCTCCATGGTTCAGTGACGTGGTGACAGTTGAAAATGGGCGGGAGATGGTAAGGAGGGAGGGAATCCATATGTGCGTCTATGCAGTGAGTCCACCAGTAAGAGAACTCGACAGTCTTCTTTGTCCTCTCTGCTGGCCCGTTTTATCTTCCACCGGCGGCCCCTTCCCTGCCTGACCGACTCAAAACTTTCTCACCAAGTTTCACACAGATCTAGTTGTTTCTTGGTTGTTTGTTTCAGGCACACTGCCAGCTGGCTGGATCCGCCTCCTGCCACAGAAAACAAATCTCTCCTCCGTTTCTCACGTGTTACCAGCCTAACAAATAAACTACTGTCTGCGTTTTACACTGATTCCTGCAAATGCCCCAGTCCTTCCCATGCGGAGTGCGTTCTGCAGGCTGGGAGTTTTGAAAAGATGAAATAATAACGAACTGGCGACGGTGTGGTCCTCAGAGCTGGCGGCGGGTATTTTTAGCTGCTAGGTTTTCCTTAATGACGCTGGCTGCCATGGGCCATCGCCATTGGGTTCTTCTGTCTTGCCAAGGGGAGCGTGCAGCTCCGAAAGACAATTCAGACAGTTCAGTCTGCCTACAGGGTCCCAGCCCTGGTTCTCAGGGAGTTCATAGGCACATCTTCATTTTTAGAATGCTCTGAATTTTAGAGGCGTTTGCGCTGGGGTGCAAGGAGAGAAGTGATTTCCCTGCCCTCTTGGTAAGATAGGCTCCCTTGTGCCTTTGCCTGGGAGATCAGATCAAGCTTTACAGCTTCTCACCCCACACGAAGATGTGTTTTAAAGCTCAGACATCCTTCCTTGGGAAAAGGAGCTGGGGGCTTAAACTTGTGACGACCTCAGAGGACAAAAGTAGAAAAAGGGAGCTGGGCTGTGGAGGCTGCTCACTACAAGTGCCCTCAAATGCTTTGACGTGGAGTGATTTTCCTATCAATAGAAGCATTCAAGAGGGGGGTGGACTGCCAGTTGCTGGGGATACTTGAGAGACATTTTCTGCATCCCAGAGGGATTGGTGCTTTCAAAGCTCGGCTAAGCTCAAGAGTCTGTGTGTCCACGTACCTGCCTAACTTGAAACGTAAGATGCTGATCCAGGGAGGGAGTGGATTCAAAGTCTCCTGGAAATTAGATTTGACACGGTCCTGGGCTGGATAACTTCTGTCTGTCCTTCCAGCTCTACTTTCCATCCTTCTAGATTTTTCTGTGTTCGGGGAGGCTGACAGGTATGAGTTACATTCACAGGCTCTGTGCCCTCAGGCTTCCAGGTGAGTCTGGCCACAGGGGACCCCAGGAAGGTGACCGGAGGGAGGGAGGAGCATGAGGCTGGGGTTCTGTTCCGCCAGGTCTCCTGCTATTATGGATGAGACACATAGTGGGTGTGTTCCTTGGATAAAGATGGCTGACTGTCGGTCTCTCCGTTCCACGTCCCCCCATCATGCCCCTTTGGGCCTAGCCAGAGTTCTGTTACTACCCGGAGTTGCTGCCCTATCTCCCACCATTTCTGTACACCTGCCTCCACCTTTGCAAATTGTCCCTGTGCCACGTTCTCCTCATGTGATTCCGTTTGAGTAAGGTCATTTGTTTCCTGGAGGGACCTTGACTGGCATGCATATTAATACACACCTACTCTGTGCGACAGAGAAGATGACACAGTCCTTGCCCTCAACTGCTTTCCGCGGTGGTTATGGAGATAAGAAGAAGATCTTGGGGCTGGGGGGAATGGACACATTTTTGTTGTGGTGGCTGTTGACTACGTGAGCTCTTGTAACCCTAGGAGACGAGAACTTTGCCTAGATACGCGAGCCAACAAGACTAAATTCAGCTAAAAATAAAACAGACCAACTCTTCCATGAATTCGATCGAACACATGTCTTATTTTTTGGCTTTCTGACAAACCAGATTGACCGAAGGTTCCTTCTGGGCTAGTTGTTTTGGCACGGAGTTCAGACGTGGCCCCCGACAGCACCTGTGTCATGTACAAGGTCGACTCCGGGGGAACGACGCACAACGGGGACACGTGGTTTCTGGCAGCCACGGGGTGACCTGGGAGGGTCAGAATGAGAACACACATGTGGGGGCTGGATCCCGGGATAAGGTAAGAACACCGCCCTGTGGGACCCCCACAGCTGCCTGGTCGTGAAGCGTAACGAGGGCCAAATTCCCTCGTTGGGGGAGCACCTGCAGAATCATTAACAGGAACAGGAAGTCAGTGCCCCTTCAGGGAGAAGTGCCTCGCGGTGGAAGAATGGACTCATGTCTTCGTGAAGAGACGCGTGGAGCGGCCCAAGAGCCTCCACAACCGCACCCCAGTTTACGGAATCGGGAGAGCATGAACTCTCGTGCATGGACAGCTTTGATTTTTCTGTCGAGCACTCTGTTTCCCTGGAGGCTAACACCTAGCAAGTCAGGGGTGCACCACACCTGTTACTTTATCTCCAGGTCTCTCTCTCTCTCTTTTCAACGTTTATTTATTTTTGAGAGGGACAGAGCGTGGGCGGGGAAGTGAGAGGGAGCCACAGAATCCGGAGCAGGCTCCAGGCTCTGAGCTGTCAGCACAGAGCCCGACGCGGGGCTCGAACCCACGGACCGCGAGATCATGACCCGAGCCAAAGTTGGAGGCTTAACCGACGGAGCCACCCGGGCCCCGCTTTATCTCCAGGTTTTAACACAGTAGCTGACCCATAGAAAGCGCTGATGAAATGATTGTGAAATGAAGGTGGAATTGATACGCCTTTCTTTACCTGTGAGCCCACTTCTTCTTCCTACTCAAACTGCGTAACTCTGAGGCCTGAGTTTCATCACTGTAATCCTTTTTTAAAAATGTTTATTTATTTTGAGAGAGTGGGCAGGGGAGGGGCAGAGAGAGGGAGGGAGCCAAGCAGGCTCCATGTTGTCAGTGCAGAGCCCGATGGAGGGCTCGAACCCGTGAACTGTGAGATCATAACCTCAGCTGGAATTTAGAGTCAGATGCTTAACTGACACAGCCACCCAGGTGCCTCCCTCCTTAGTGTGTTTTTAAGGAGATGTACCTCCTGGGGTAAGTATGAGAATCCCAGGGGTAGTCACTGGCAAAAGGGGTCATTCTTGATTACCGTCCTCTATAGAGAAAACCCTGGAAAATATCATGAGCCTGCGCAGGAAGCTCATTTTGGGCTGTTTTTGTCACCATGGTTGCATAGTGTGGCTCTTGAAAGCAAGAGGTCCAGAAACTTGCAGTAGTCTTGGACCAGTGCAGAAGAGTGTTTGGTTATCAGTGCTTTTTGGCATAGCATCAATCTTGTTGGGTCTTAGAAGTGGAGAAATGAAGCCTTTCTCTCTCTTGGTGACATTTGCTATTTCCTGCCCTATCCAACCTAAAAGAGTGCTAGACCCTTCTCTCCTAGTCACTTTTTATCCGTTAATGTTGCAACCAAGCTCCATTTTATTCGTTGTGCTTAAGATTACTTGAAATCATATTTATTTGTTATGGAGGGCGTGAAGGCAGGGACACCTGTACCCCACCACTTAGAATGCGCTGAGCATACAATAGGTACTCAATAAATGAGTTTTTTTATAATAGATTATTATTTTGTATTAAATGGTATTATATTGGGGTATAGGCTTTCAAAAATATATGCAATTCTTTTTTTTTCTTTTTTTCTTTTTAACATTGATTTATTTTTGAGACAGAGAGAGACAGAGCATGAACGGGGGAGGGGCAGAGAGAGAGGGAGACACAGAATCAGAAGCAGGCTCCAGGCTCCGAGCCGTCAGCCCAGAGCCTGACGCGGGGCTCGAACTCACGGACCGCGAGATCACGACCTGAGCTGAAGTCGGACGCTTAACCGACTGAGCCACCCAGGCGCCCTGAAAATATACGCAATTCTTTAGTACAGAGCTCTTCTAATATATAAATACCCATTTGGATAAGGAGGGATTTCTAATTTCACCCACTTATCATATGTGGCACAAATTTTCATTCGTAAAAAACATGACCTTGGCTTTAAGGTAAAGCAACGGGCAAGTCTATCTTATCTCTTATGGCGAACTCCCTTCTAGGTATGCTATCGTTCTCTGCACTATCCTATTTCATGGGAAGTACTACATAAGGTTGAGCCTGAGAAGGTTCAGAAGATGGAGGGCTATCAACACTTTCTTCTCAAGATTCCCCTTGGTCCCTAAGTCAGAGATGTCAATTTGTCTTTCAAAATCATTTGGTTATCTTCCTGGTCATACAGGTGGACTACATTTTCCACCCTCATCTGCAGGTAAGTACGGCCACATGACTGAGTCCTGCCCAGTGTAATGTGGGCAGAAGTGAGGTCCATGGAAAAGTCTTCTCTCTCTCCCTCTGTTTGTCTACTGGACTCAGAAGAGGCTGGGGAGGATGGAACCACAAGAGAGACCCGCAAGAAGGACACACAAGCCTGGGTCTTTAATGTGGTCCCCCTAAAAGTCAATTTCTATATTGAGAGAGAAATAAAACACTGAGTTGAGCCATTGAGACGTTCAGGTTCATGTGTTATGGTAGGTAATTAGTTACGCTGACTAATACAGTTTCTACACAAATGCATCATCTAGCCTGAAGTATTCTGTGAGATGTGCAGACCAGGAGACATGGGGGGATGCTAGCCTTTCTCAAACCACAGCATAGAGGCTTTGTTGCCCTGTGTCTGCTAACTCCAAAGGGCTACTCTGAGCTCTTCTCCAGAAAAGAAAGTGTGACTGGATGTTTTCACCACTACAAAGCTTTTGGCAATGACTACATGGAAAATTTTGTTTTTTAATTTCATCAAACTGGGACCTCACTGCAAGTGAATAAATGTACAAGCTCACAGCGATGGAAGCACTTGCTATGGGATAAAACGGTATGATACAGCGACAAATATTTTTGGATGAACAGAGATACAACATGGTTCTAGCCCTATGGCTCCGCCCTAACCAGCTGTGAGAAGCTTGGACTCTCTCTACACTTTGTGGGGCTAGTGAAAGGATCAAAGAAGACAAACTACTTGAAAATAGGTCCAGGTTCTGGGCGCCTGGGAGGCTCAGCCGGTTGAGCGTCCGACTTTGGCTCAGGTCATGATCTCACGGTTTGTGAGTTCGAGCTTCACATCAGGCTCTGTGCTGACAGCTGGAGCCTGGAGCCTGCTTTGGATTCTGTGTCTCCCTTTCTCTCTGCCCCTCCCCTACTTGCACTCTGGTGCTCGCTCGCTCTCTCTCTCTCTCTCTCTCTCTCTCAAAAATGAATAAACATTAAAAAAATAGGTCTAGGTTCTGTAACTTCTAATGAGATAGGCAATTTGAATCAACAAACCTTGATTAGGTTTTGTTGGTGGGGGTTGATATAAATGAGATAAGACATAGTTTCTGCCCTCCAGGAGACACATTTTCCCTGATGCTTCTTTTGAAGGGAGAAGATAGCTTTTCCAGATGCTTTCTAGCAGATTTTTCTTTATTTTCCATTAGGCAGAACTGGGTTCCATGCTCATCCATAAACCAGTCACTGGTATGGATAATGGGATGATCATTATTGAATTAAACTGGAGGAAACAAATACTTGAACAACAAACTACAACCCTTAAATTATCAGCAATGTGATCAGAGTGTGTAAAAGAAGTGATTAATTTTGACCTTGATAATGAGAAAGATTTCAGAAGGGTTTGTAATATCCCTAGGAAAAAAGGCAAAATTTATTAACATGTCTTAAAGGTTATATATGATTTGTCCTCCCTCCTTTACTTATTTGACCTTATCTCTTGCCACTTCATAAATAATATTTTATGCTGCAGCCATAGCCACTGCTTTTGCATTTTTAAACTTGCCATATTCTCTCCTCCACATCTCTGGACCCTTCTTTATAACCTCTCCTCCTATTACATCATGTGTACATATCTTTCATGCTTTAGTTTATGAGTCACTTCCTCTAGGAATCCTTCTTACATTCTCCAGTCCAGGTTAGATACCCTTGCTACCATTTATCATGCTGCTGGCTATAAGTAACACGTACTAAAATACAGTTGTAACGTCACATAAGAAATCTGGAGATACACAGATATAGGGCTGATTCTATGACATGATAATGTCTACACTTAGATTCGTTTGCTGCAATTCTCTTGGCTTTTACCTCATGGTCACAAGATGGCTGCTGTAGCTCTGAATCATGCCCTCCCACGAAACAACCAAGAGCAGAAAGGGAAGAAAACATTTCTGTGGGATGATCTTACTCTTCAAGGAAAATCCTTCTTAGAAATCCTTTGAAGGCTTTCCTTTATGTCTCGCTGGCCAGAAGGGGCTCCTATGTACATGTCCTAGCCACAACAGAGGCTGGAGAGTGAGTGTCTGACATTTACAGGGGAGGAGGCTCTGCAAGCCTGGAAGAAATGTGAAGGTAGTGTCTGTCGGGTAAGCCAATGACAGACCCTCCCTCTGGACCTCCAGAGCCCCCAGTTCCCTCTCTAGTCCATCATCACACAGTAAATAATTCCTTATGTGGTTGTATCCACTAGCCTACAGTCTTTGTTAGGGGAGGACAACTGCACCGAATAAATGAAAAATAAACACAGCGTTATCACTACCAACACTTCCAATAACAAAGCCACAGGCTGGGATCACTTCAGTCTGCGAGGAGCTGGTTTTAGAACTACTTTACCGGCCAGTGGCTCCCTGGTGAAATTCTAACAGGTAAGATCGCAACCTCAAGGATTATCAGTTATGAAAAGAAAATAGAACAAAGCACAATTACTAAGTCGCTATTGGGCGCTAAGATGAGGTGGGGATAGTGAAAGCAGAGAGCTTGAGAGCTGGTGGGAGCAAAGAGACCTGAACTGGCCTGGGGAAGACCAAACAGCAATGCGTATCATTCGGGACTGTTTTGGTTGCAAGAGACAGAAAATTCAAGTCAGTTTCCATAATAAGGAACACTTACATCCTCAAAAACAGGAAGTCAAGGCAGGGGCAGCTTAGCATCCCCCAGGGTTAAAGATGGACCCACAGTTCCATGCTCTACATGCACAATGCCAAGAGGACACATGTTCTCCTATGCCTCTTTTTAAGGGAGAAGATAGCTTTTCCTGAAGCCTCCCCACAGATTTTTCTTTATTTTTCACTTGTTAGCACTGGATCACATGCATCTCCATAAACTCACGGCTATGGTTAATGGGACGATCATCCCTGAACGAAACCAACGAAGATTTATCTTTGTGACATGTGGAACCCCAACAAAATTAGCACCTCTTCTTCGAGGGAAAAAAAAAAGCAGGCATCGGAACGGCTGTTGGACAAGCAAGCAATGACATTTGTTACAAATGGCTCCCTTGGCACGAAGCAAATTCCAACTTTGGAATGAACAAGTCATAGGAGGCTGAGTCTCAAACCACACCTGGCACTGCAAAAACTCTTCAAGTGGAAGAACAGCCCAGGTCACAAATGCTTGTCAACCGGGTTCTTCTGCTGTAGTCTCATAAGGGATTCATATTATTACTTTAGCATTCCTAGGGCAAGGATAAAGAATAATTTATGACATTCATACCCTCTGGGTTATCTCTTTGCAGAGGGGCCAGTTCAGCTGTCTCTAAGCACCAGGAGTTACATACCCTGAACTATTCTAGAGAAGGAAGATGCCGGCATTCACTCTCTACTCTTATGATCTAAGGCTGGGCCTTGGCCTCCTACTTCATTGGTGTCTGAGCCCTTCTGTCTCATCACTTACAGGAAGACTTCCTTGTTTTAGATTTGGAATGTGATGTAGTTGGTCCCAAACTGTGAGACAACACCTTCAATAAAAGTTGTTAAAGTGAGAAAAGGTGTTTTCCCGCCAGGTGGGAGCAAAACAGTTTCAGAGTGGGTTTTGGTTCAGCTGGTCTGGAGGAACATTCGTGTTGTCTTTCATTACCCAAGGCCTGGCTCAGTTGAGGCCAGGAACTCCTAAGCCATAACTTTACCTGTGGACACAGAATTATTCTTCTGCCTGGTCATCTGGGTTCTTTCTATGAGATGTTTTGAGATTCTGAGTCAGAGGTCAGCAAACTAGAGCTCGTGGAACAAATCTGGCCCACCATCTGTTATTGTAAATAAAGTTTTATTGGGATACAGCCACTTTTAGCTGGTTACGCCTTGTCTACGGCTGCCTTTGAGTTACAATCGTGGACTCGAGTAGTTGTGACAGAGACCCTATGGCCCACAAAGCCTGAAACATTTACCCTCTGGCCTTTTACAAACAAGTGCGCTGACCTTTGTCTGAGAGGGAAAGAGCAAGTGAGAAGCAAGGAAGCTGTAAGCAAGACAGATGCCCAAACTCCTATAAATGAATACTAAAGAGAAGTTGCTGAGAAGTTAGAATGGATTCAGGTGGTTTGGAACAGGCCACTGTGGGTCAAGCCAGGCCTTACCAGGACTTTATTCAGCCCGATATATATGGGCATGTCACAGCCCGCCGTGACGGTGTCGTATCTCCCTGGGAAGAAGCACGTCACTTCATTAGTGTTTGTATTCCCAAATGTGACACCTGGAGGTGGTTTTCTAAATCTTCTGGTTGAAGTGCTCCAGTCAAGATTGTTTTGCAATCTGACACACACATCCATCAGAGCTGTTCTATGGAGCCTCTGGACTGGCCGTAAAACACTCAGCCACAGGCCTCCTTCGTTTTCAACCAGGAGCCAAAGGAAGACCACAACAGAAACCTGTTTATACAATTCAGGTTTTCTTAGTGACATAAGGCAAACGTCAGACAACTAACTGTAAGAATCAATTTCTGCTGAAGCCTGAGGCAGACAGAGTAGTCTGCTTCGGGTCCTGGTTTCTCACTTTTCTAAACCAAAAATAAGTAAAAAAAAAAAAAAAAAAAAGTTATTAAAGATAGTAATTATCTGGGGCGCCTGGGTGGCTCAGTCGGTTAAGCGTCCGACTTCAGCTCAGGTCATGATCTCACAGTCTGTGGGTTCGAGCCCCGCATCCTGCTCTGTGCTGACAGCTCAGAGCCTGGAGCCTGCTTCCGATTCTGTGTCTCCCTCTCTCTCTGCCCCTCCCCTGCTCATGCTCTGTCTCTTTCTGTCGCAAAAATAAATTAAAACATTAAAAAAAAAAAAGATAGCAATTATCAAATACTCTTTTTTTAAAGTTTATTTTTAATTCTGAGAGAGAGAGACAGCAAGCCAGGGAGGGGCAAACAGAGAAGGGGGCAGAGGATCTGAAGTGGGCGCTGAGCTGGCAGCAGATGGCCACATACGGGGCTCAAACTCACCAACCATGTGATCATGACTTGAGCCACAGTTCGATGCTTAAATGACTGAGTCACCCAGATGCTCCGGTTATCAAATACTCGTACTTTATTTTATCTTATTTTTTAAAAAAAGATTTTATTTTTAAGTAATCTCTGCATCCAACATGGGGCTTGAACTCTCAACCCCGATATCGAGAGTCCCCCCCATATTCCCCCGACTGAGCCAGCCCTCAAATACTTACTTTAGACATTGTGTTAAGCAACGTCCTTACCTACATCATCTTACTTAATCTTCGCAAGATACTGTGAAAAGAATAGTATTCCTGTGTTATCTCCTTTTTATCGATGAGGAAGCTAAGGTCGGGCACAGGGCTCCCAGATCTGGAAAGCTTGTTAAAACACAGATTCCTGGTCCCTGTCCCTAGAGCTTTCCATTCAGCCTTCAGAGTGGGGCCCGAGTTTCTGCATCCCACTGAGTTCCCGGGTGATGTGGACTCTGCTTGCCTGGGGCCACAATGTAAGCGCAATGGCTAGGCATTTAAGTCAACAACCCAGACGCATGGCCACTGCGGCAGGGTCATGTCTCAAACCCAGGTATGTATGTGTAACTAGATCCATTCTTTTAATCATTTTTGATCTGATTAAATGCCTCCCATGAACTCAAAAAAGACCGAGTAAAAGATACTCAAACACACACTCTAGAAATCTTACCAATAACTCAAATGTGTGCAATTTCCCAGATGACCCAAGTCCTTCTCAGTTGGGGACTTGGCATTTTTAAGCCATCTTGGGAAGGGATGCTTGCACACCACAGAGGCACAGGGCCCGATAAACAATCGAATTGGCACTTTGGCCTAGCATAGGAGATCCCACAAAATTATCAATTTTAAGAAGTCTCACCCAAATAACCACACCCCAAGCCTTTTTATGTACTTCTAGGATTTGAGGAAGAGGCGATTGCTATATGATCTTGCTTCAATAGTTTCAGATCTATATATCATAACTTCTCTTCCCCTACAGAAGGGAAATTTATGCATAAAGGGATTATTTTTTCTTGTTCTAATATCCTATGTTGTTTTGTACCTGAGTATACAATAGCCAAGGTTCTATAGTATGTAGAGTATCTGGATAGTTTAGCATAGTGTTAAGAATGTGGGTTGTGTTTCCAACTTTGTATTCATGTACAACATCACCACCTACTATGTGACTTTGGTCAAGTTCCTAAACTGTTTCCTTATCAATAAAATGGAGATCAAATACCACCTTGAGGTTGCTGAGTATTAAATATAAAATACTTAGTCATAGATATGAAGAGGCTTAAAGGTGCTAATTATATATTATTCTACATAAAACCATACCATATAATGGTATCATTATATCTAACCATATCATATAATTACATATTAATATTAGCTAAGGCATTATTAATATTAATTGTATTACTAAAATATTAATTACACACTATAACTTAATTATGAACCATAATATGACATTAATATATTAATTACATAATTATATACAACAGACACTATCCAATTATATGTAATTATGTAATTATAGATTATTACTGAAGCTGTAGAAAATGTGTTAACTAAATGCACCTTTTAATATGGTGTTTTAGTGGGAGAAACACACAGGCGCCCCAGATGTATTAGTTCATATACGCCAGCTCCCGGCAAAAATGCCGTGAACAAGGTTCCAGGCTTATTAGCCCATTCCCCTTTGCTCAGATTGTTTTTCTTCTGGAATAGTCTCTCCACTCTTTGCTCACGTCTTCAAGTCTTTCCTCTGCTGTAAGACCTTCCCAGACCACGGCCATACTCTCACTTCCCCAGAACATTACCTTTTGGACACCTTGGACAGATGAGTTTAGACTTTTCCCAATTTTTTTCCTATGTATAATTTTCTCCAAAATATACTCTCCTTTGACAATCTTTATTTATGTGCTCATTTATTGGCTCCTCTGCCAGAAAGAACTGTCTCGGGGAACACAGACTGTCTTCACTGCTGAGATCCCAACATCTACCACACTGGCACACAGACCTCAACCTGTTGAAAGAAGGGATTAACTTTTTGGAACTGCAATGTGCCAGTATTTATAGATGAAGTACCCCAACCAAACCCAGAGAGGGGAAGTGGCCTGCCGGTGTCACCTGCATGCCAGGTGGGGGGAGGACACGTGCTCCTTGAACAACCACCCAGCGCTGGGTGCCTGAGATGTGTCATTTGATCAGTGCCCCCCCCCCCCCAGCCCCAGAGTTTCTGTATCCAGGTTCTTTGCAAGATCTCCACTCTGCCTATACCCCTTGCCTACAGCAGCCGTGGGGGCCCATTACCCCAGAATGTACTCTCCTCGGGGGCAATTATTCATGTCTGATTTGTTTTGTACTGGCCACATCATGTGATAAATACTTAAAGATGAGCGTGGAGGAAGAGAATGAATTTAAATGTATTCTTTGAAAAGAAGCAGGGTCTAAATGGTAAAGCAAAACACGGCAAGCCCTTGCCAAATAATCACCAGTCCTATGTTATAAAATACCACTGAATTCAAACCAGTGCAAGGGCAATGCTTACTCGGGGTTGTATAGGGCTCTAAGCAGGTTAGAGAGAAAAATAAGGAGGCTATTCTATGCTATGCCCACAGCAACAACATGATTTGGCCCATGCTAGAGACTGGTAGCATAAACATTTCTTAACGTAGATCTTAAAAAGGGGCTGTAATCCTAAACTCACCTCTTCTTGAACAAAGTTATGATGTTTTGACGTTGGGCTAGATTAAAATGATACATGGATTTAGCAGCTGAACTTTGGATACTATGAAGATGGGCATCAGGGACATATTGTAGAAAGCACGGTGAATTTTCAAATTCTCCTTCGACAAACTTTTATATTTTAATCCCAACACATGACTCTATATCCAGAGAATTTTCAACTAACTTGAAATATTGATCTTGATACAGGAGACTGGAACAGCTGGTGCTAAGGATTATGTGTTCATGGGAGAGAACCAGCACTACCCCCTGGACTGATGTGGTGATGTCGCTCTCTTCACTGGAATCAATTTGCTGACCTGTCTTGACTTCTTTACCAATAGTCACAGGAGAGAGAAGTCCCATGTCCCGTGACAACTGATAAGTAGCACAGTTCTTCTCAAACTGTAATGCACACACAAATCATGTAGCGATGTTGTTCAAACGTAGATTCTGACTCAGTAAGTTGAGGCGACCTACAAGTCTGCTTTTCTAATACCCCAGGTGATGCTGATTCTTCTGGTCCAAGAACCCCACTTACAGTAGCAAGAAGGTAGAGGATGGTGAATGAGTTAACCATGGCTGCATAGGCCAATGAGCCTGGGTACAACAAGAGGCATATGGAAACAAGAGCCTTCTAGAAATGAAGACTTTACAACAAGCCTCCTATCCAGTGTCTCTTATCAGAGATGTCTGTTTTACTAGCCCAAGGTACATGCTTTCCTTTCAAAATTTGCAAAGCAGGGTAGCTTGGTGGCTCAGTAGGTTAAGTGTCTCACTCGGTTTTGGCTCAGGTCACGATCTCACGTTTTGCGAGATCGACCCCTACATTGGGCTCTGGGCTGACAGCGCAGAGCCTGCTTGAGATTCTCTCTCTCTCCACCTCTGTCTGCCTCTCTCTCTCTCAAAATAAATAAACTTAAAAAAAAAAAAAAAAGATCTGCAGAGCAATGACTCCTGAGAAGTTGCTAGTTAAAAGGACGGAAAATGAGTGGGATCATAGGACGTCCCAGGCTCTGGGATCAGGCAACCCAGGTCTAACTCCCAGCTATGCCACTCATCCACCAGCTGTGACTTTGGGCAAGTTGCCTTCTCTTGCTATGCCTCAGTTTCCAGAGCTGGAAAGCAGGGACGATACTCCCGGGGCTGTTGTAAGGACTAAAGAAAGAACATAGGTAAAGCACTTCATTCATATAGGGCACATGCTAGTCAATAAATGGTAGCTTCTATTTTTTTCTATGAGGAAATCAACCAGTCGAGGATGACTGAGTACTTGCTCAGTGAACACTACTGAGGTGTTCCCAGGCAAGAGTAGATGAGGAAGAAAGGAGGAGGAGGAGGAGGACAAGAAGATACAGTCGCAGCTCTCAAGTAAATTCTAAAATATACCTGGAGAGGCAAACACAGGCACATATGGAATGATTTAATATTTCCACAGTAACATGCCAAGATGCCTCACAAGTGGAGTTATACAGAACGCATAAGCGATTTGGAGAAAGCAAATGTTTAAAGCGATATTACTGGAGACAGGAAAACTGAAGGAGTCCCTAGACAAAGTCAGGACTGTACAAACTTAAAAAAAAAAAAAATTAGTCTCATTCTTTAGCAGGATATTGACAGGAGCTGCCGTCATAGGGAAACTTTTTTTTTTTTTTTTTTTTTTTTTTTCCGAAACACCTGGCGGGACTAATTTGGGGGATTAATTTCTTTTTTTCACACAGATTCAACACACAACGAACTACAAGGTGTGTCTGAGATGCAAGCCTGGTCAGAGATTAGATCACGGGAGATAAATTATGACAATTCCCCTATTATTCTTGATTATGGTTTGAACAGAACTTTTTGGTCACAAGCCACCCTTCGCAAAGAACCCGAAGAAATTTCTGTAGTGTCCACAATGGTCTGAAGGCTGTTTTGATACTTTTTCTCATAAAGGCAACCCTTCAAAAATATCGTAATGAAATGTTATTCCTTTCATAAAATGCCTCCATTAGCTTATTTAAAATTGGGTGGCAGAGCAGACAGTAGGGGCAGGAAGCGGATCAGACCCAGAGCCAATGTGAACTCAGAGCCTTTCACCCTCAGAAGGGCCTCCACTCGTGATCTCCCCATCCTATTAACGGTGCCACTGTTCTCCCATTGATCCAATGGCAGAGCCACCAGTGATATAAATTATATCACACACGTGATATCAAGGTCTATTGATACATTAGCTTCCTTTGTGATTAAATGTGACTATTTTCCTGGTTCCACGGACCAGCCTGCCTGTATGCAACAATGGGACAGACTCGTGGCTCCTGAGAAGATGGAAATAGGCGTGTTCAGGGAACGAGAACAGAGCAGGGCATGAATCACACTTACGGCTGCGTCTTGATCTGATTCCACCTACTAGACGGGGCGATGCAGAGCTATTTCGAGTAAGTTTTCTGGACTTGTGGTGTAGAGTCATTGTTTTAGTTCCATTAAGGAAAATGCTAAATTTCCTCTAAAAACAAAGCTGTTCTCTTCATTATCTTTTCTTTGTCTTTCCGTCTAAGGTCCTATCTTCGGCTTCCATATTCTCCCTTATTGGACAATGCCTCGGGCTTCCCCTAGATAGTTGGCAGGCCCTGCTAACTTAGGTAAGCTCTCCTGGGACACACTGACTAAGACTCCATTGGGCGGTGAACCGGCACGGATCACTGGGGCTTGGTCCCTGCCCTCAAAGAGCAGAGTTGTAAAAGGCGGGCACAAAAAGAGGTCACTTCACAACAAGATGGTAACTACCAAGTCAGAAGTATCCCCAGGGTGTGATGGCAAGCATGGAGGAAGGAAGCTGTGCTTAGAAGGGTGAGTTTGGGTGGTGGAGATAGTGTCTGAACTTAGTCCTGAACCAGGAATACTTATAATTGCATATATCGTTACAGTTCCTACTCTATAAGCCTTAGTTTCCTCATTTGTACAATGGTGATAGCAATGATCATCTACCTTTAGGCCAACGTGGGGATTTAAAGGTTAATATATGCACACAGTGAATGTGACCAACGCCCAGCAGAGAATTTATATAATGGGCCAGGTCGTACACTGAGTGGTGGAGCTGGGGGATGAACCACACGGTCAAAGCCTAGAGGCTGTGCTCTGTATCACAGTGCTGTCCTGCAAAGGTGGGGAGAGAGGAGGAAGGGCCAGAGACTAGGGCAGAGACTCGTGCCCATGCTAAGGAACTTGATCTACATCACCTGAGCAAGGGGTTCCAAGCAGGCGGTGCAGGGGGTATGTGTATATGGGGGAAAGGCAGATCTTGTTTTGAGACATCACTCTTGCAGTGAGTGTTAAGAAGGATGGGGCTGTGGGCAGAAAAGCTGAAGACAGCGTGCCCTATTAGACTATAGAATGAGTAGGAGATAAACACACTGCACCAGAGCAGGGGGAGAGAGACGGAGGAGAGGGGACTGGTTTGAGAAAAATGGAGGCTGACTGGCCGGGCTCTGCTGCTGTTGTGGCAGTCTTGGAGATGGCCCCTGGTGATGCCTGCCCGGACATTCATGCTCTTGTGTAGATTGCTCTCACCCCGGGCCAGAAGGGGGGCACTGTGACCAATGGCATACGGTAGAAATGGTGATAGGTCACTCTTGAGATTAGGTTATAAAAGACTATGCCCTACACCTTGGGTCCTTTCTCTTGGGTCACTTGCTGTCAGAAGGACCAGCGGCCACGTGTGAGCTGCCCTATGGAGAGGCTCCCATGGTGAGGAACTGAGGCCTGCCGACAACACGAGTGAGCTGGGGAGTGGATCCCCCAGTTCCAGGTGAGTCTTGGGATGCCTGCACCCCTGGCTGACAGCTTGACTTCTGCGTCGTGAAAGATCCTGAGACAGAATCACTCTGCTAAGTCACAACTGCATGCCCGGCCCTCAGAAACTGTGTGAGATAATAAACGGTTGTGCTTTTTTTAATGCTGCTTAAATTTTGGGGTGATTCATTACGCAGCAATAGCTGACCAATACAGTAACTTAAGGAATGGCAGAAAGCAGAAGACATCTGTGATGGCATCCAAGCTTGGGTGGCAGAGCAGACAGTAGGGGCAGGAAGTGGATCAGACCCACAGCCAGTCTGAACTCAGAGCCTTTCACCCTCAGAAGGGCCTCCACTCGTGATCTCCCCATCCTATTAATGGTGCCACTGTTCTCCCTCTGATCCAATGGCAGAGCCACCAGTGTCTCTTACACATATGGCATCAAGGTCTATTGGTAACTGTTTTCAGGTGGTTTCCACTTCAGTCTCATTTTCCACTGCTCCAACCACTCCTTGGCGGTAAAACTGCAAAAGCTTCTTTATGTAATCCCCTTGCCCTTGGTTTCTCCCTCCTTTACACTGATATAAGTTAATCTTCGTAAAATACCATCTATTGCCGTCTTTTCAAACGTAGTCCACGCTCCTGAAGCTTTGTGTTCAAATCTCCCCATTCTTTCCCTAACCTACCAGCTCACCTCCTTCCCTTCATCATCCCAGCCTTATTCCACCTGCAACAACTGACCAGACCTCTGTTCCTACTGATTCTGCCTCTTGCAAAGCTCTCTCTTTCGGGCCAGGCTTTCAGATCTCTGTCATAGCCCCGTTTGACACTTACCGCTTTCCCGAAAACTTTTTGTATCTAAATAGTAAATATGACTTGAGGTCCTCACAGGACTTTTGTATCTCTTTGGTGGCACTTGGATTACTTGTGTATCAATGTTCTTGCCTTTCCTCTTCTTACACCTCAAACTTTTCTAGGCTGGGATTATGTCTTACTCGTGTTTGCCTGGCATGTGGAAGAGGGCTCAAAAAATGGTTGTTGAGCAAACGAATTTGCTTTCCTGGCCAAGCCTCCCTAAACTGGTCAATTTACCATGATTCGCTATGCTCTTTCTTATCGTCTCTCTGGCCAAAATTTTATCATACAGCTACATAAATAAACTATAAGAATAAAACAACCCAGTGAATGCAATTCACTGTATTTGCATCAGACTCGGTATCACAGTGGTCTGTATCAAATAGGAAGAAAAATAAAACCAATTTAACACTGAGTGGTCTGGAAAAATCAAATCTGTTGTCGCACGTGGGTGAAAAAGCTTTCCGCGACCAAAAGCTACCGTTCACAGACCGCTTCCTATGCCCCTGGCCTATGTGGATGCTGCACAATTGTCGTCAATGCTGTACTTAATTCTCACAAGTAATCTAAGATCTTCGGACAATTATCCTGTTCATTTTACGGAGAACTCGCAGCGTGAAGAAGTTGAGCTCTTGCCTAATGTCGCACTGCTAGGAGAAGTGCAGCTGGACCTTGAACTAGGGTCGATGCTCTTAAATGCTCCCTCTGAACTACCATTGCCTTGGGTGGCCTTAGTTCTGTAAATGTGTTCTTGGGGAGGGTTGAGCGCTTGTGATTTATTTTTCAAGAGTATGTGCCCCCCCCCCCCGAAAAGACAAGAATCCATGCAAGAAAAGCTGGGTTTCTATCTTCTTGGGCTTGCTGGATATGCAAGAGGTGGGTACACGTCCATCCTGAGGGGCCTCTCCCAACACAAACTCTCTCCTCCTTTTCACTTCCATCTTTCACACACCCTTTCTCAAAGAACACCCGGGTTTATCGCAAGCCCAGTACAAACACACCTAGAAAGACCCAGTCCTGGGACACTAGGAGTCATCGTGTTCTCCTTTCTTTTTTTTTTTAAAGATTTTTTTTAATGCTTATTTATTTATTTTAACGTTTATTTATTTTTGAGACAGAGAGAGACAGAGCATGAACGGGGGAGGATCAGAGAGAGGGAGACACAGAATCTGAAACAGGCTCCAGGCTCCAAGCTGTCAGCACAGAGCCCGAAGCGGAACTCAAACTCACGGACCGCGAGATCATGACCCGAGCCGAAGTTGGCTGCTTAACCGACTGAGCCACCCAGGCGCCCCATCGTGTTCTTTCTGTTAAGAGGCCAGAATGTCAACGTGGCGGAGGAGGCAGAGGTGAGCAGCATTCTGGCCCCTGTCTGTACCAACAGCAAGTTGTTTAATCCATCAGAGCCTCCAAGATTTGTAACCTTCCCAACAAAGCCTTTTTCATCACTATACTTTCTATGGTGCTCAGAAACTTGAACTGAGCCTCAGAGTTCTGGGCCACAGCTGTTGGTCAGAACATTCTGCAGAGATGAAATATTCATAATTTGTGCTGTCACAGGTGGCTCGTGAGCCCTTGAAAGTTAGCCAGTGCGACTAAGGAAACAATTTTAAATTTTATTTAATTCGAATTAATTTAAATTCAAGTAGCCACACATGGCTGGTGGCTATGTATTAGCACGTTTCTTGGCTACAAAATCAGGAAAATAATTTGCAATCTGTTTACCTTAGAGGGGTGCGGTAAGGAATAAATGAAACGATAGAAATAAAAGACAGCATCATGGGATGACATCAGATGTCCTGGTTTAATACCAGTTCCATCCCCTGCGATTTCTTTTTTCTTTTAATTTTTTTTAATGTTTACTTTTGAGATAGAGAGAGAGAGAGAGAGCGCACAAGCAGGGGAGGGGCACAGAGAGAGAGAGAGAGAGGGACACACAGAATTCCAAGTAGGCTCCAGGCTCTGAGCTATCAGCACAGAGCCCAATGCGGGGCTGGAACTCACGAACCATGAGATCATGACCTGAGCCGAAGTCGGATGCTTAACCAACGGGGCCACCCAGGTGCCCCATCCCCTGTAATTTCTGTGACCTTTAGTAAGTTTACTTAGCCTCCTCAAGCCTCAGTATTTTCATCTGAAAAATGGGCTTAATGCTAACTCTCTTTTACAGAGGGGTCAGGTGGATTAGGTAACAGATACAAACCGCTTAGCATATTCACTCGGCATATAGTAAACACTCAACAAATAATATTTTTTTTTAATATTTTTTTTTAACATTTATTTATTTTTGAGACAGAGAGAGACAGAGCATGAACAGGGGAGGGTCAGAGAGAGGGAGACACAGAATCTGAAATAGGCTCCAGGCTCCGAGCTGTCAGCACAGAGCCCGACGCGGGGCTCGAACTCACGGACTGCGAGATCATGACCTGAGCTGAAGTCGGCTGCTCAACCAACTGAGCCACCCAGGCGCCCCAATAATATTTTTTTTAATTAAGAGTGTTCTGAAAAGCATAGATAGGATTCTTAGCAGGTGGTGATGTAGCCCGCGATTTCTCCCCTGAGCTATGCCTTCTCTGGAGAGGATATGGCTTTCTTAGCCTCTTTCTCTTGGACAGTCCTCTTTTGTGGTCAGGTATTAGCTCACAAAAATATGAGGCTCCAGATACATCCCTGAAAGCTTTCTCGGTTTATGGAACCAGCCTGGCTTCTTGAGGATGAACAGCACACTGTCCCTGCTGGTGTGTGTGTGTGTGTGTGTGTGTGTGTGTGTGTACGTTGCGGGGCGGGGGGGGGGGGGAGGGTGTTTTACTGAGGCCTGCTCCTTAAGTATCCTCGCGCCTGCCTCTGACCCTGGTTACTCTTCGTTGGAGACTTTGCTGCAGAGATGGGCTTTGTCTGGACAAGCAGAGGCCCGTCTGGCTGCCACAGCAGCAAACATCCTCGATTGTTTCTCTCAGAGCTGGCTGCCAATCCCCTTTTCTGTTTATCCCCTCGGGAGCCGAGGCTCTAGGTGTGGACCATGGGGCTTTGAAAGAGAAAAAGCAGACTTTCCTCAGATGTCACGGCCACGGCACCAGCCATGTTTGCGGTGTTATTTAGATGGCTCGAGCTTCAAGTGGTCAAGGACAGCACACTGGCTCTAGTTACTGAAGCTGCCACCAACATTTTACAGCTTCCTGCCAGCCACTAGCCTGGGAAAGTTCAAGTCACTTCAAGGAAGCGCCTTCTCCCCGCTGAGCCTGATGCTGAAGCAAGTGAGCTATTCACAACGCCAGGGAACACAGTCCAGTTGTCACTGCTCTATTGTCCCAACTTTACCCTGCGACCAGTTTGCAGATCTATCTAGCAGGGGGGAAGCTGAGGAAGGGAGGGACTGGTTTACAGACCTGGAATACTTTTTTAGCAAACGATTGCCGAGGGTAAGGCAACGGTGAGAGCTGATCGTTGCAGAGAGAGCCTGTGGACCTCATTTATGGACTTGATTGTTTACTGTCCACTCCTTCCAACAGAATGTAAGCGTCACGGGGGCAGGAACTGTGCCTAGTATGTTCATCAACATGTCCCCAAATCATGGCACAGTGACACTCCTTAATAAATATGAGCCTGGGTGGCTCACTTGGTTGAGTGTCCAACTTTGGCTCAGGTCAGAATCTCCTCATGGTCTGTGGGTTCAAGCCCCACGTTGGGCTCTGTGCTGATGGCTCAGAGCCTGGAGCCTGCTTCGGATTCTGTGTCTCCCTCTCTGTCGCTCCCACTGATGCTCTGTCTCTCTCAAAAATAAATAAAACATATAAAAAATTTTAAATATGTGTTGAGTAAAGGACTGAAGGGTTCTTTCCTGATTGTTGAGTTGTTCACACAAAACTTGTATCCTGAAAGCCCTTATGTACAAATCTGCCTGAAAAGAAGAAGAAATAGGGGCCCCTGGGTGGCTCAGTCAGTTAAGCGTCTGACTTCGCCTCAGGTCATGATCTCCCAGTTTGTGGGTTCGAGCCCCGCGTCAGGCTCTGTGCTGATCGCTCGGAACCTGGAGCCTGCTTCACATATTGTGTTTCTCTTTCTCTGCCTCTCCCTGCTCACACTCTGTCTTTCTCACTCTCAAAAATAATAAAATAAAACATTAAAAAAACTAAAAAGAAACAAATATTGATGTGGGAAACACATTCATTCATTGAATCAATGATGCTTGCTAACTCCCTCACTTCCTACTCTCCCTCTCCTTTCTCATTTTCCCTGCCTTCCCCCCTCTCTCCTCCCTTCACGCGCTTACTTTTTCGTTCATCTAATATTCAAGGGCACGTGAGCAGCAAGGCGCTCTGTAGTGTGCATTGATAAGACATGGCCTTAAAGGCATTTGTCTTTGCTCATCCAGTGTGTTTGAAAGCAACGGGGGCCCCTCTACTGTGTGAAGAATGAAGGTTTATTGGTGCTTGAAGAATTTGTTGAAAGATGGGATTGAAACTAGAGATACAAGTTGAACGAGGCAGTTTACAGCCATGTCCTGAAAATCACCCAAGGGAAAAAAATGTAAGACGGGAAGATATAATCTTACTGTGATATTTTTATGGTAGGAATATTTCCTGGACTAAGTCACAGA
The DNA here is from genome assembly GCF_028018385.1 of Neofelis nebulosa. NCBI lineage: Eukaryota > Metazoa > Chordata > Mammalia > Carnivora > Felidae > Neofelis > Neofelis nebulosa. The sequence continues at coordinate 136,022,232 of NC_080785.1, read as the reverse complement.
TTCAGAATACACAACACAAATCCATTCCACGGAAAGGCCAAACTAAATTCTTCTTGAACACAAAGAATATGATGTCAGCAGGTAATATTAGCATTTGGGGGCCTGGGGTGTCCAAAACAGTGTAGATTGGTCTAAAGCAAGGGTCAGCAAATTATGGCCCACAGACCAAGTACATGGCTCACTATCAGTTTTTATAAATAAGTTTCACTAGAAGGCAGTAATAAATTTCATTGTTTAACAAAGGACTTCTGGTTGTGCTCACTCTGCAATCGCAGGGTTGAGTAGTTGTGACGGACACCATATGACCTGCAAAGCCAAAAACATTTACGATCTGGCCTTATGGAAAAAGTGTGCTAACCCCGGTCTAAAGGAAAGACGTTCCGATGCCAAATGAGATCCTTTAAAAAAGAAAACACTCCTCACATTCAGTTTGGTACATTTATGTTTAGACACCTGCTTTCGCTATCAGTGAAAGAAAGCCAACAGTTCATATCATTACATCATCAGTCCCCAATATGTTATTGTTCCCCGTTACTCCTTCGGCAATATGACCACTAAATTAACGACCTGAGATAATTTTCCAAACACTGAACTGTTGAACGATCAAAGTACTTTCACCCTGGGCTTCATACTGCACTGCCCTTTTGCTCAGTCATGCCAGAGCTGGATCAAACAATCGTATCGCCTTCCCGTTTATCCCGGGGCTTGACTTGGCATACAGCAGCCTTATAACTGACGATTTCTTCACCTGTGCTTGTTTTGTGGTTACTGGTCTCAAAATGCCCATAAACTTGATTAGACTTGTCCCCTGTATGCCTTCTCATTTTGCATGTGGATTGTTGATGATTTTGAGTTATGTAATTCTCGGTTTCTCAATAAAGAAATCAGCAGGTGGTATGCTTCTTGGTTTGGAAAGTTACCTCCCTGTGTAAAAATCTGGAGCCAGGTGTCTCTCGCAGAGTTCATCAGACCCGGGGGTCCAGACCTCCTAGGCCTTCCTTACAACCCAGCCCTGCTCTTTAAAAATGGAAAACAAATATCTCCAAAGAAGGAGTGAAGATTTTGGCCATTCTCTCTTCTCCTACCATGATGCAGAAACTGAAAAATGAATTCCTCCTGCACTGTTGTGGTGACAAAGCCCTGTTAGAAAGGTAATCATTTAAACAGATGTTTCCAGATTACACATTTAACAGGAACCTCACCATCCAAGAGAGCTCTTTTCACCCTACTACGAATAAAGGAACCGACCGTTCCAGCAACTCACCCAAAGGCACATGGCTTTTGAGATGCAAAGGCAAGAATGAACTCCATGACACTTGGTGTTCTTCTTCCCAGCAAAAGCATGAGAATGAGGACGAGGGAGTTCTCCGTGACCGACACCTAAAGAAAGAATCGATAGGCTGTCGTCAGAGGCTCAGAGACTCCTCCTAGAAATGGAAGTTGCTTTATACAATTTTAACCAGTGTGCTATGAGCAGTTATTTTTGTTGTCATGTCAAATGAAAATGGAGATGGTGAGCCTTTGGAGGGTAGTGGTGGAGGAAGGAGGAAAGAGTAAATTAAATGTGATTTTTATTGGAGAAGCCAAATCTGGATGACCAGGGCAGGTGTGGTCAAAGTCAGCTTTAAGAACTCAAATGTTCTGTAGTGCATGGAGACTTTGGTAAAGTGTAACGGATCTCACCAGGAATTCAGCGATAACTGCTCTGTGATATCAAGTCTCTTCTGTTCATTGGCCCTCCCTTGTCTTTCCCCCTTTCTTCTCCCTCTTTCTTCTCTCATTTATTCACCCATTGAGTGAGTGCTGCCTAAAAATCAGGTTTTTAAGTGAGATCTTGGGGATGTAAGGACAATATGACATAAATCTTGCTCTCTAGAATCTGTAGTTTAGGACCTTCATATTGAAGCCATTGTCCCCATTTCCCACTGTGGGGATGGAGAATGTGGGGGATACCACTGAACTACAACCCTATTTCCAGGGTCCAAAACATCCTGGCATTATGCCAAGAAACTTGACCTTCCGATTTAAAGTTCTGACCTAGGAAATTACCTACTCAGGCATCTCTTTCTGCCTCATCACTGCTTTTTCTTATCTTGCCAGCCAAGTTGAGTTTCTTTTGATCCATGGGGATGAAGGCCAAAGGAGAGGTGGGGAGGAGTTGGCTTACTGCAGCTTCCCAAGCAACCCAAAGGCAGGGGGAAGGTGTACAAATAAAATATTGCTATGGTGAGTTCAACCCACACTCTCCCTTCTATGATTCATCTGCATTTTGAGATCCCAAGAAGACTGGGTAAGTGGAAATGAGAGATCATAAACATCCTAGTTCCTTTTTTTTTTTTTTACATTAAGCACAATACAGCAATTTATTTAGATGCTTAAAATGAATACAAAGGGAAACAAAGATCACAAAATTAGACATACTACAACGGCGTGTCATATATTAGATGGTATAAATGAAGACACCAGGGTGGTGTTTAGCTAAAGATAAAACTAAATATCCACAACGCAGCACTCATTGGTTTGCTGCTTCAACACAACACACTTTCATACAGACCTAAAAGGTGTCAAAATTAGTAGCTGCAAAGTCAATTGCTGCAGGTGATTTTTAGCTTAAAAGATTTCAAAAAACAGATCTGAAATACCAGTTTTTGTTTCTGCCGGCTGTAATGTCAAGGATCTTCAGAACAAGAAAAATTCTACAATACGAGAGAGTCCAGATAGATATCCAACATGGTTGGCCTCTGTTGCAAGACTGTACAAGGTTGTGTGCAAAAACTAAGTCTGTCCAAAGGTCCATACTAGCGCAGTTTCAAGCTTTTGCTAGGTAAACTAGATACAGCGTTTATTACACAGCAAGAGCAACACTAAAAAAAAAAAAAAGAAACAAATCTCTGATGGGTACACAATATCATAGGCGTCACTTGCATAGGTCTCAAAGACTGTACAAATATACATTTCAACTATTCAGAATGAATACATGAAAAAAAATTGATTTTCCCCAAAGTCTACTATACACGCTGGACTGGCATTTTGTCTGTTGGCCCTGCACCACCACGTGAATCAGGAGAACGCTGCCCAAGGTCATCCAACCAAACATTTTACAGAGGGAAAGCAATGTTGAGAAGGCAGATAAAATAAACCTCTGCTTTTCCTCGTGTGCGTTCGTGGGCCACCGGCTTATTGGTTTTCCACATTTATTTACCGTGTCTGTCACAGCAAGTTCTGAAGCCAGATCAGCCAATCGTGTGTCAGAAACTTAGAAACCACCACTGGGTTGCAGTGGCCATGCATCCCCACAGCCCGATGACCCAGAGCTCAGAAGGCAGTACCAGTTAGAGCACAGCTGTGCAGTCCTACCACCAGGAGAGCAGAGTTCCAGGCTGTAGCATGTCCCCGATGCCTGAGAGCCTGGCACTTATGCCTGTTGGCTGCTCATTTTAACTCTGTCTAGGATGCCATGAGTCGGCTCAGCAACCCCATCAGTCATGTTGTCAAACTGCTCCCTGTCCTCACTGTCACCTGTGCTATTCTGACACTCAGTCTGTGGGTTACATAAGCGCTCATCATTTTCAGATGCATTCTTCCACTGTGGCTGGTCCTTGGATGAAAACGCTTAAACTCTTCCATAGGAACTATTCTTCCATTTCAACTGCTCTCTGTCACCTTGCACGGTAGCCTTTTTTTTTTTTTTTTTCTTTTCTTGGCAGCTGGCTCACTGCTTCTTGTATCTTCATTCTGGGAAGACTCATCAGACCAGGTTCCTGGTTTCATTTCACATGCGTTGTCCTCAAAGTCTGGCACTTGTTGGGAACCAGGACCACTCTCTGATGGAGAAGCACCGTCTTTCCACTCAACAACATCACCCTGGTCAACCTCACTGTCGGAAGCATCATGCATTAGTGTGGTCGGTTCCTCAGTCAAATGAAGTTCCATACTTGGAACCATCCTCCTCCTTTTGGTCTAGCTTCTCTGATTCTAAAGCATCCTCAGAAACATCCTAGTTCCTATTCATAACTCAGAATAGTTCATTAATCCACTTTTTAAGAATAACTTCAAAACACATTTACTGCTTTAAAAAATGGCACAGGCCCACAGAACGTGCAAGACCAAGAATGAACGCAACGTAAACTGTGAACTTGGATGATAATCATGTGTCAGGATGGGTTCATTGATCCCACTGTAGTAACAAATGTACTATTCTCGAGCAGGAGGTCCTTTGTGGGGAAACTAAGCATGCACGTGTGTGTGTGTGTGTGTGCGTGTGTGTGTGTGCAGGGGAGTAGGGAGTATACAGGAATGCTTAGCTCAATTTGTTATGAACCTCAAACTGCCCTAAAAAATAAAGTTTATTTAAAAAAGCATGCATATTCACAGGCTCATTGGAAAAACCTGTCAAAACCAGAGAAAAACACAAAGAGGAAGGTAAAAATCACCCAGCATGTCCTTCTGTCTTCAGTGTGAGAGCCGTAGGGTTAATGATTTGGTGACCATCCTTCAATGCATTTGTCTGGCCGTACTTCTATGCGCACAAAGTTCCATAAATAGGGATGGATGTGTGTGTATATGTGTGTGTGTGTGTGTGTGTGTGTGTGTGCGTGTGTGTGTGTGTAATTAGTGTTTCATCCAATGTGTTTTCAGGTCAATGTTCATGAACATAATTTTTTTTCATTTACTTTATGTGAACATAATTTTTTAAATAGCTACGTGGTTTTGCAGATAGGAACATGCTACCATTTACCCAGCCAGTGTCTTATTTGATAATTATTTAGCAATTTTTTTTTTGCTCATATAAATAACGCTGCGGTGAACACTTCTGATGGTATATCTTCTGCCTCTTACACTATTCTTTGAATCTGTGAATCCTTCCAGTCCATATCACATCTTGGGGGAGATTACGGGTTAGGTATACTTAGTACACCACTGTGTGCATTAGTATACACAGTGCGTACTTCTAGGCAGAAAACCCTGAATGATTCTAGGCTTAACATTTCTATTAAAGAGAAAACGGGAGCGGGTATGACTACGAGATCCCATACATAGTGCTGGTAGCTGAGAACTTGTGTTCAGTGAATAAAGCTGCTATAATAGTATCTTTGCTCTTTTTTTGCTTTGGCCCACGTCTCTTTGCTGAGTATGGCACAGAATGGCCTGAGCCACAGAAGATACAAAATGTCACATTTTTATTCTTTAAAAGTGTCGGGCTCTGGCTGTAAACAGTTGTGAGTTTTAGACACAAATGGTCAACTGTAGAATACAGTTCACTGAACCATCCTCTTCAGATACACAGTGAAATGGCTGTAAAACAGCAACATGTAGACCACATATCCAGTGGCCACCATAATAATGGTGGACAGGTTTTCTTATTCGTTGGACTCCCATAAATATTATTCCCTGTCAGATTCTGAGGGCTATGACTCTGTCTTGAAGCTCAATATCAACACCAGATTAGACCCAGAGTCTTTAACAAAAGCCTCTGGTATTGTGTTGCCTTATGCTTTTTAGTTATCACACAGTTGTAAAAACTAAAAAAAAAAAAAAAAACCACACCAAAAACCCAAAAAACGCCAACCCACAACAAGACAAAAACCAAAAGCAAACCTTAAAACAAAAACACCTAACACCCATATGCTTCTGTCCATATCTGCGAAACTTTTTATGAGACCATGTGAGGCTCCCGTTCATGCTATGACTTGAACATCAACTTTAGGGGGAAAAAATCTTGCAACTGGTCCAGGCTCTGATTTATGGCTCTGTTCTCTGCCCCGAAGTGAGATGGAAGCAGCGAGGTTAGAAGTAAGTAACATGCCCCAATGCTCAGTGAAAAAAAAGAAGAGAGAGAAATCGAGAGTGCATTTGTGCCTGCCATTGCGTCTGTGATAGAACTCATTTAAAAATTACAAGATACCATGTTTTATTCATGCTGGAGGAAGCAGAGTAGGGAGCATTAAATTTGATACTAGGATTAGAAGTAACAGAAAAAAATGTTTTTCCCTGCTGCCTCCCTGACCCTTACTCAGTAACTAGTCTCACCAGTCATGGCTTCTCCCACATGAAGTCTGTGTCATCTCAGAAGACTGACACTTTCTGAATTGAAATATTGTTTCAGCTCAAAGAAACTTAACTAGAAATAATAATTATGGCTTCCATTTATTGAGCACCTACTGAGCATCTGGTCTGAACTTGGTCCTTGGTACATAGGAATCACTCGGTATTTATTAAAAGCCTACTGTGTGCCCACTACGTGCCCACTAGGGGCTGAAGATACAGCAGTAAACAAGATACTCAGAGTCCCTGCTTAAAGCTTCCATTCCAATAAGAGGGGACAACCACAAGTGCATAAGCAAACAGTCACTGCTATGCAGAGAATTAAAATATAGTAATAGGAGAGAGAGTGATTGGATCAACAAGCAAAGTCCCTCTGATGGGGGTATATTCAGGCTGAAACTTTAATGAAAGGAAGATGGACCTCACTGGGGATGAGGGGCAGAATTTAATCCTTATGATAACATGATCAACTTTATTTCAAAGAGGAGGAGAATGAGGCTCCGAAAGGCTAGGTAACTTCTCCATAGTCGGGTTGGGATTCAAATACTGTTCCCATGTCCACTAAGCGCTACCATCTTGGGAATAATGATGGCATGGCCTGGTCACAAATGTCTCTCAAGATAAGAGACCAGAGATCTCAAATGAGTATGGTGGCCACAGAGTGGGAGGGAAACAGAGAAGGCAGGTGATTTGGGACATGCAATCTCAGAGTTTGTTACTGCAGGTGTAACCAGCCTGAGTAAAGTATACCTGCAAAGAGAAAATGAGCTGACTTTCTGGTGAGCGTCCAAAGGGTTTGTCCACTTGGAGAACATGGGATGGCCAAAGTCCACACAGGGCCAGGCCAGCACCCAAATGGCCAGTATTTGAACCTGACTCTCTGTGGGTATGGCACCTTCTATTTGCGTTACTGGAGGTAACTACTTTGCACTCCTGACCCTCACATTTAATATCAATCTCTTTAAGGGGAATGATCCCTAAGGAGATTTGCTGTCTTTTGAGAGTATCATAACCTGTGTTCTTTACTTTAGCTCATTAGCTCACTGTCCCAAAGAAGAAAATATGAGAAAAAAAATCTCATTAGGCTCAAAGTCTCACATATTCTGGCCATCTCTATTTGCCTTTGGGGGCTATTTTTCCCTATTTTGCAAGCCTGTGACCAGGGATTTATGATAAACTCAGACAACTCCTGAGAGCAGGGGCCTGTTTCCTTGGTTTCTGTATCATCCATATGTTTGTATAAACATAGGCAAGTTTGAGAATCTCTGGTTTAGGACAGTGGTTCTCAACCTTGGAAACATATTAGAGTCACCCACTGAGACTTAAAAAATCTTGCTGCACAGGCCGTATCCAAGTCCCATCAAATTAGACTCTCTGGGTAGTGAAACTTACACATCTATAGTTGGTTTTTTTTCTTAAGTGTTTTTATTTATTTTTGAGATAGAGAGAGACAGAGTATGAGCTGGGGAGGGGCAGGGGAAAGGGAGACAGAAAGAAAGGACTCCGAAGCAGGCTCCAGGCTCCGAGCTGTCAGCACAGAGAGCTCGACACAGGGCTCGAACTCACACGCTGTGAGTTCATGACCTGAGCCGAAGTTGGACGCTTAGCCGACTGAGCCATCCAGGTGTCCCACACATCTATAGTTTTTAAAGCTCCTCGGGTGATTCTAACATGCACTCAAGGTGGAGCTGCATTGGTCTGGCCTTTCTCTGGCACAACTTGACACAGGGCAAAACTCAAGCCAGAAAAGTCAGCCCTGAACTTCCTCCATTGAAATATGTGATTTCAAGTCCTGAGAAGCCATCCTTAAGCATTCGTCACATTTTGTCCTTTGATCAGAAAGGCAGCTTTACCAAACAAAGTAGAACGCATGCCCGCAGTTGTCTTTACAGCTGTGTGACCATAAAGATTCCTCAGGGAACTTGCTAAAAGGCAGACTCCAGGGCCTTACTTCTAGGTAGTCATTGACTCCACAGGGTCAGGGTGAGGCCTGGGAAACTATATTGTTAATACACACTTGGGTAATTCTGATGTCATTTTCCCTCAGTCCAGCTTTGGGAAACACTATTTTACACTAGAACTTTTCAAGTAGGAGCAATTCTTTCTTCACTTTCAGGGCACCTGTGGCAATGTTTTGACCACCACAACTCGTGTGCGTGTGCGCGTGTGTGGGCGCGTGCACACACGCATGATGGGAACCTAGTAAACAGAGGCCACAGGTACTGCTCGGCATTTTACAAAGCGGAGAGCACGACTCTCAACAGAATTATCTGGTCCAAATGTCAATACTGCCAAAGCTGAGAGACCCTGCCTTGCATTAACATCTCTTCTAAATCCAATTCTTTCCCCGATGGCCTGAAAGAGAAGACATCACCCTCTTTGGAACTTCCATAGCTTTTTTCACATTAACAATCATCTTCATGAATGTGCTTCATTTCCTTGATAGCAGAAAACCTCTTTTAGGCCAAGAGCCTTGCTTCATTCATTTTTGAGTCTCCTTCAGCATACAGTCCTCACGCCATGAATGTTTATGCCATCTCAAATAAAATTCATTTAAAATACTCTTTGGGCCTAACCACGAAATGGCTTTGTGACTGGTAACCATAACTAGTGTCTACAGGGAGAAGGAAAACCCAGGGACCTAATTTTCAGTGTGAAAATTTAGTACAAACCCCTCTAGTCTCCATTTAAGAAAATGGCTCCTTGTATTTTTTTTCTTCAACATTCACCGAATATTACAGTAACTTCTGGAACAGCCTGGAGGGTCTGCAGGTGAGTCAGTTGTGTGAACATGTGGGCCACCCAAGGAGCTCCATCATTACCTGAGGAACCTCATTGGCTGTGTCTGTTGTAAGAAACTGGCTACCAGCTGGCACCTTAGAGCAAACTCATTTAGTCCCTAAGCCAACCCTGAATTCCAGGAAATCAAAATTCAGCAAATAGTTCTACACAGATCTGTGAGGGCACTGGCCAAGGAAACAGGGCCCTCAATGCCTCTAAAAATAGCCAGGTAATTACCTTTGAAGATCTTTTCAGAAGATGCACTTAACGGCATCGAGTACAGCAGCAAAGGACTCATTTGTTTGTTGATAGGAGCTGTCTCTATGTAGTCAGTGGACTCTGGAGTGTTGGAAACCCAATCAATATTTGGGTACTATGGAGTTACTATGCTACCGGGCTGACCATAGTCAAAAACAAGAAACTGCCCTTAGGAAGGCTGACCTGACCACATTTTTTTACTAAATTGATCATGGCGGTTTTCCGGACTTTGATTTTTTTTGTTCCCATTTTAACACTTGGCATGGCACGAATACTGTGGTGAAATGCGTTCACTCCTTTTTCACTTTACATGTGGGAGCCATCTATCAGCAGCATCAACTCTGTCAGTGCTACTTTAAAGATATTCTACTTCCAGCAAGATCGTCGAATCCAGAAATGAAATATATCATAGCCTGGTTGTTAAGTTCAACGAATTTAGCAATTTTCCTCCTGTGGTTAATCACCCACAGAATACTTGGTTTGCTTTTTTTTCTTCTTCGTGTTTTAATTTTCAGTCTTGGCAATATGTGCTAAAATGCCTTGGAATTATGAAAAGTATGAAAATGTGTTTGTTTCAAATAGTTGGCTGCGTTCTTCATCTGCCGGAGGCCCAACACAGGTGTGAATATTTGTTTATAATCCAAACACAGCCAAGTAAACAGTCCCGTTTTGCACCCCCTTTTCTTTCCACACGATGCTTTGAATATTTTCTTTGTGATGGTCAGTGACTTTGTTTAACTTTAAAAAAAGCTGAATGGAAAGGAAGGGCCTGGAGACTCGTAACTGTTTGTACAAGGCCCTGAAGTGACTGACGGCTGAACTAAGCTGGGCATAGAGCCCTGACATTTTGTCAGCTCCCTGAGGAGTCAGATGTGATGTCCACCACTCACCTGTCAAGTGCTGATAGAAAAACAACTCTGTCATACGTAGCCTTCGAGGCTACGCACATGACCCCTAACCCTGGAACCCCTTCCGGAGTTTTCCACTGGGTATCAAAATCCTTTCAAATATTTCCAGCTGGACATCTCCTTGAGTTATAACAGCAGTTCAGCCTTTTACAATTGGTGGTCATTGTTGAGGGAATTTTTCCTTTTCACTCCCCCCTGGCAAGGACAGATTTTGGAATCTCATTGGTAGCAAGAGAGAGGGGCTACCCTTACTGTCCAAAACACAGCCTTTGTCTCCCAGTTGAATCCAAGAGTCCCTCTGAATGTAGAATACTTTTTGAGGCCACCCAGATGCCAGCCCTCAGGTCAAATTTCTGAAACCCTGAAGGATCCTGCAAGATGATGAACTTTTCCTTGTTGTAAGGTTTAGTCTTCCAAGGCCTTGTTTTGGTTTCACTTCTGTAGAAGAGGCAACAACAAAGAGAAAGCAACTCAGAGGCCTCTGGCAGCAAGGTTTGGTGTTAAAAACCTAGTACTGAATTTAGGACAATTTTCAAGCCTTTTGATCTTTATTTTCTGCTACTGTGCTAAACACCACCAAAGATTATGGATGGATGGGTGGATGGATGGATAGATGGATGGAAGGAAGGAAAGAAGAATGAAAGAAAGAAAGAAAGAAAGAAAGAAAGAAAGAAAGAAAGAAAGAAAGAAAGAAAGAAAGGAAGAAAGGAAGGAAGGAAGGAAGGAGAGAGAGAGAAACATGATGGAAGAAAAGAAAAGAAAGAAAATGGGAAAAACCCAACATAAGATATATCCAGCAGAAAAGAATTCATGCCTAAAGCAATCAACATCCCACAAAGAGAAACATGCATTTTCAGTCAGCATGCCAAGAAAATAATTGAGTCGATTGAGTCCATTCAGAGTATTAATTAATAAACTTCATGCAGAAAAACAAAATCATCTTAAAACTATGACAGTTGAGCTCTAAGAGGGTTTAGGAGTCCCTGGGTCGGTTGCAGCGTTTCTCAAGGTAAACTGAGATGGCCTTGGACAGAGTGTCCCCAAACCAACAGATCCACAACAGGCTAGCTGAAGCCAGAATATTTCCACTGCTCATTCCAGAGATGGTTCCTTTTTTCTCTGGTTTCCCAGCTTTTCAGACGAAAGGACCCAAGCATTTGCTGAGCACACGGAAGCTCATACTCTCCGTTCCTCTACAGAACTTTCCATTGAAACAACCTAAAAATAACCACACGAAAGGAAAACCACGGACTGTATCTTTAGACAGTATGAGCGCCATTTCTACAGACAAAGAAATGGGGGTCCAGAGAAGTGAAGTGGCTTTGTCTCCAGGTTACAGAACTGGTAAAGGGCAAGCTGTGGATGAGGACTTGAATTTCCTTCGTTTCTTTAAAGCCTAGTGCTTAAAACTCAATGCTGATTTCTAAAGCAAAATTCATACATTCATACAACCTGATACCAGGAATGCCTCATTTGTCTGACTCTCCTAGGACAACTCCCCATACAATAAGCTTCGGGGTTTGTCCAACATTCCTTGGCAAACCAGGTTAGCTCTGGGAGGTGAGCTCAGTTCTCATTCCTGCCCCAGGTACTGCTAGGGCTGGTAAGTCAACTTAGCTCTTCAACATCAGAACAGGGGTCTCTGAACTTGTTATTCAAATGCTTGAGGCTCACCATCTGGGACACTGGTGGTGGTCCTGATGGTGGTGGTGGGGTAAGGATCCATCTCTGGAAGGAACCATAGAAATGTTCTGGGTCAAACAAAAGTTTTTGTAGATTTGTCGGTTTGTGAATATTCTTTCTGAGACCATTTAGTTTGTCTTGAGAAATACTGTGAAGGTTTTATTTTATTTTTGTTAAAATTTTTTTTAATGTGTATTTATTCTTTTTTGAGAGACAGAGTGTGAATGGGGGAGGGGCAGAGAGGCACAGAGAGAGAGAGAGAGAGAGACAGAGAGAGAGATAGAGAGAGAGAGAGAGGGAGACACAGAATTGGAAGCAGGCTCTGGGCTCTGAGCTGTCAGCACAGAGCTCGATGTGGGGCTTGAACCCACGAACCGTGAGATCATGACCTGAGCCAAAGTCAGATGCTTCACTGACTGAGCCACCAAGGCGACCGCCCCCCCCCCCTTTTTTTTTTTTTTTGAGAGAGAGAGAGAGAGACAGAGAGCAGGGAAGGGGCAGAAGAGAGGGAGAGAGAGAGAATCCAAAGCAGGCTCCACGCTATCAGAGCACAGCCTGATGTAGGGCTCCAACTCACAAACCATGAGATCATGATCTGAGCCAAAGTCAGATTCTTAACCCACTGAGCCACCCAGGTGCCCCGACACTGTTAAGGTTTTAAATGCGAAGGACAGTGTGTTATCTTGTTGCTCTGTACCCATAGCATCACTATCACTTTGAACAAGGTCCTCAGGTGATTCATGTGCACATTAAAATCTGAGAAGAGTCTTGAGGCTGAAGAGACCCACATGGGTCCTTCTTCAGCTTTGCCTCTCTTATTCATGGCTAAGTGGGTAAGCTCTTTCCAACCAGTTCTTTTTCTTCTCCATCGCTACCTTGTTCATCACTTCCCTTCTCTTTCAGTTTCTTTGTCCTGCCTATCCACCACTGGCCCCCTTCTCTTTAATTCCTTAAAATTCTATTTATATGACATGAAATATTGCTATATATTCTGGTCTGTTTCCTAGAGAAGTTTTATTTGTGAGACATTTCTCATAGAAACCTCTATGAAATTCTATTCCTTCATAGAAGTCCCTTTTCAAGTAGACGCCACTCACTCTTCCTTACTTTGTAGAACTCGGGACAAAAGGTAAGAGTCAGATTTGCTTTCACTTATCTTGGTTGCTTCCAAGATCCCATTCATTCTAAAATAGTTTCTTTGAGGATTTTATTTAAAAAAACTTTTTTTGTGTTTATTTTTGAGAGAGAGAGACAGACACAGCGTGAGTGCGGTGGGGGGTGGGCATAGAGATGGAGACACAGAATCCAAAGCAGGCTCCAGGCTCTGAGCTGTCTGCACAGAGTCTGACACAGGGCTTGTACTCATAACTGTGAGACCAGGACCTGAGCCAAAGTTGGACGCTTGACTGACTGAGCCACCCAAGTGCCCTTAAAAACCCTTTTTTTTTAATGTTTATATTTTGAGAGAAAGAGAGAGAGAGAGAGAGAGCAAGCTAGCTCATGTACATGTGCGTGCTTGAGAGAGGGACAGAGAGAAGGGGAGAGAGAGAGAATCCCAAGCAGGCTCCAGGCCGTCAGCACAGAGCCCAATGCAGGGCTCGACCTTATGAACTGTGAGATCATGACCTGAGCTGAAACTGAGAGTTGGAGGCTTAACTAAGCCACCCAAGCACCCCTCTTTGAGGCCTTTTATTTTTTTTTATTTTTTTTATTTTATTTTATTTTTTTTAAATTTTTTTTTCAACTTTTTAAATTTATTTTTGAGACAGAGAGAGACAGAGCATGAACGGGGGAGGGGCAGAGAGAGAGGGAGACACAGAATCGGAAACAGGCTCCAGGCTCCGAGCCATCAGCCCAGAGCCTGACGCGGGGCTCGAACTCACGGACCGCGAGATCGTGACCTGGCTGAAGTCGGACGCTTAACCGACTGCGCCACCCAGGCGCCCCTCTTTGAGGCCTTTTAAAATACTGCAGAGAAAAGTTTGATACATTTGTGTATATTAAAATTAAGAACGTAGGTTCAACAGAAAACCAGCAAAAGCAAAATGAAAGAACCGAGTTTTCTAAATGCAGATAAAATTCAGGATTGTATCTAGAATACATAATAAAATCCTAGATCTCAATAAAAATAATTCAAAGAAAATGGGAAAAACATTTGAAGCAATCCACAGACTAGGAAGCATGAATATCACACAGAAAAATGAGGAGATGCTCAACTATGCTACCAATTAGGGAAACACATGCCCAAACCTTAGTAAATACCATTTCACATCCAGTTAAGAAGCTGGACAACATCAAGTAGGATGACGATACTGAGTATTGGAAACTAAGCCTCCTGGATACAGTATCACTGTTAATGACCACAGTGGAGAGCAATCGGTGTATCTAGTCAAGCTGAAGAAGCCCTTACTCTGTGACCCATCAGTGTCATTGTTGGGTGAGGCCAAAACAACTGTGACCCAGATGCAGGAGAAATATGTACAAAATGTGCACTGGAGCAACGTCTGAGATGACACAAGTTGTAAACAACTTAATGTTCACCAAGAAGGCTATGCTGTATACTCATACGATGAAAAACTGTGCAACACTTGTATGGGAAGGCAAGTGAAGTAAGTACGCGGGTATGTGCATACATTTATATTTGTGTATCTCAAGTTGGATGAATTTCACCATTTAATGTTCAATTAATAGGAAACTGTAGAAAAATATAAAGTATATCATTTATATAAAATTTAGAAATAACAGAAAACAGGCTCTGTTTAAGGATACATGGGTATGTAGTAAAAACATAAAGCAAGGCTTGGCAACGATAAACATCACATCTAGGACAGGAGTTATTTTCCTGGAAGGAGGAAGGGGGACAAATCTATGAGGATTTATAAGTTAAGACAACAAAACCTTTTTCCTTCAAGACTGCATAACTCAGGAAGAGAATTCATGAACTCTCACCCGTACCCAGCCTCCGATTTTCCTTTCTGTGCTTCCGGTCATCACCTGGGTGATTTCGGCAGCCCTGTTGCTCAAATAGCCAATGACCCCATAGGTCCTGGTCCGTCTATGCTCCAGCAACCTTGAACATCACTTGCCTTAGGAACTCAACAGGTTGCATTTTGCATCTTGTCACCCAGAACATGTCCCCCTGACTCTCTCCTTCTATTTCTTTCATGCTTTTGACCACCTGATGTGATTTTGACACTGGTGAGCTCGATTACCTTGACCTAGTTTATTGCCCCAATCTTCTCCCGAGTTATTTTCTCCTTCTCAACCAATCTGGACCCATAAGCCAATATCTTAGCACTTTGTTCACACCCACATTGCCTAACTCTGATCATACATTCTCTCGAATCCTGGACTAGGAGATGGAATAATGCTCACAGACACCACATAACAGTCTCAACCTGCATCATTGCAAATCCATTTTCTCCAGAGCAGCTAGGTTCCAGGCTCTGACGCTAGTCGTTTTTGCTCATTCCTTGTTGAAATCATTCCCGGCCTGCAAAATCAATGAGTAATGGTCCCCTTTGGTCTAGAATGTCCTGCAGAGCTAAGGTTTTGGGGGCTTGCCTTGGGAGTGGCTCAAGAAGACAAGGCTTCTCAGGCTGGCTTTGGGAGCCCCCCTCACTTCAAAGAAGGTCTCCTTTAATCATTTAAAATATGGGTCTTCCAAATAAGAGTACAATCAATCAATCAATCAATTGTCAATCGGTCAGGGTGTGGGGAGAGTAGTTCCTGGTTTTTAAACCAGTCGGTGGCTTTCTGTTGCATTTGGTACAGAACACAATCCATCAGCGCGTGTGTGGACCCGGTCCTGCCTCCTCTCTGACCTCATCTTGTGCTATTCACCTCTGGTGGGATCTCTGCCTCCCACTGCCCTTTGTTTCCCACCTCTAGGCCATGTGCTGTTCCACATACCTGTCGACATACCTGTACTTTTGTTCTGTGTCTGACTCCTCGCTTTCAAAACTCTCCTTATATGTCACCTTCCCTGGTCTTCCTCATTATTTTCCATCACACTATTTTATTCCTTTTCCTTCATAGTACTTCTTGCCATCATCTTTATCAAATTTTTTGTTTGCTTCCTCATTTAACATCGGTTTCTCCCACCACTAGATCGCAATTCTCTTGCAGGGAGGCACCATGTTTGTTTTGTTTAACATTCAGTGGCAGAGCAAAAGGGTGGCTTCAGCCCCTCTTCAGGTCCTCAGAGTAGGACCATCACCCCAATCCCACCCCCCCCAAATAAATAAGTAACTGAAGGAGAAACAATACCCCTGCTGTATACATGTGGCTTCATGGAAAGTTCTGTGGCCCTCCCCTTTCCAGCCAGATGCTGCCCCTGGACTGTTGCCACAGAGAAATTTGGGAGCTACCCTGGGATCACTGTATCTTTAGTGGATCCTATTCCCATGCATAGAAGGCATTCGGGAAATACTATTTTGAATGAATCAATCGATCTTTAAAAGTTTGAAAAGCAGCAGCCTCGGAAATAAAGTTCAGCTCCCTTAGATCAATATGAGCAAGAAAAAGCGGTAGGAAGTCAGCCTTCCCTCCCCTCTTCATCATCTCTTACCTGCCCTACTCTAGTCTGTTCCAGGACAAAGGACAAGACAGAACAAATAAACAACTCTGCCTCCCAACTGTGTGCTACACAGAGTCTCCCGAGATGATGCGTTGGGACACCTGCAGAGGTACTCGGTGAAAGAGTTAACTGATTTCAGAATAAGTTGGCTCATCACTTAAGTTGTTTCAAGACACAAGCCAAGCGTCCTCAGTCCATCTTGAAACAACACAGCAAGCCTTTCAGGAGGTTGGGATGGCTGCAGTTCCATGGTGTGACGCTATGTTACCAACACACCACAGGACAGAGAACAGTAGTTCTGACTTCAAGCATAGGAGGCAGATTAGATATGATCAGGAGTTAAGAAAGCCAAACCCCAAACAGAAAAATATCAATTATACCCTGTGTGTACCTGGGGTGTCATGGCCACACCCCCCCTTCGCAAGTGCGTCCAAGTACATTTTCTCCCTGAGCTGCCTTTCCTCTCGCCTGCTGTGATTGTCCTCAAGTCTTAGAATGAAACATGGTGAGATAGCAAACATGTGGTTTGTGTGGGTGTATTTGTTTTTCTGTGCAAACAAGATTGAGTCCTTTAGAAGAAATACATAGGCAGGAGTTGGCTTCAGGCAAAAAGGAGGGTGAGGCAATGGTGACGGTGGGGGGCGGGCGGGGAGCTCAGGCATGTGAGCTGGGCGTCTGGGTTAGCACAGGGACTGGACCGAAACAGGAAAGGGGGTGGAGGTTAGTTTAGTAGGGTGAGGGAGTATCATGATTTTCTAGCTACTTCTTTAGGGGGAAACAGGTATCACAAACCAGGTGCTATGTTCTTTACTTAGGATTGCTTATTTAACCCTTTCAGAAAGACTATGAAATGGGTACTCTTATTATCCCCATTTTACCTGTGAAGATAGGCTCAGAGAGGTTAAGTCATTTGCATACGGGGACACAGTGAGTACTAGAGCCCGAATTTCAACCTAGGATTGCCCACCTCCAAAGTCTGGGCTCATCACTCTGCTTCCAGTTGGGAGGTGAGTCGGATCTCAAGAGAGAGGTTAAGCTTACAAACTGCAATTACAGAGGGAAATTTCCTAGTAGATAACAAAGATAACATAAGCCAACCTCTGGCAGTGACACTAAGATTTATCATAAAGGAGAGGCATGAGGAGTCCCAAAGGTTTGTATGGGAGAAATTATGTTTTGCTGCTGTTCCTTAGTTTGGGGATAGAATAAAAGGAAAAAAAAAACAAAAACGTAAATCTATGCCCAAAGTGAAAAAAAGAAGAGTAAAACAGGAAAACAAAAAAAGCAATAACCACTAAAATATACACATCAGTTTTCCAAATGCTTATAATTGCTGGTGTTGTGTTTGGGGTTGACTTGCCTTTTACATGGGCAACGCCACGGCATGCTTAAGGGATTTACTGATTTAATGGCGGTTAATGATGTTTCTGAGCAGAAAAAAGGAGGTCACCTGGCTCTCCATAAAAGAGAAGTCAATAAATATCAACATAATAGGTAATTCATCCCTCACTATAGATGGAACAGAAACCTGGTCTGATGTATCATAACCAATGCCTCTAGAGCTTTTGCTACACAAAGCATGACCCATGAATCATCGGCATTACCTGGGAGCATCACCCAAGATTCAGTGAAACAGAACTTGCGTTTTAACAGGATCCTCAAGCGATTCCTATGTGCAATAAAGCCTGAGAGGTCCTGCCTTAGAATTTGCATCGTGCCATCGTGGAAACTCGATCAACTCCTATTCATCCTTCAAAGCCCAGCTCACATATCACCTTTTTAAAAAAGTTCCAGTATAGTTGTCATACAGTGTTATATCATTTTCAGGTGTACAGTAAAGTGATTCAACAATTCTATACGCTACTCAGTGCTCATCATGATGACTGGACTCTTGGTCCTCTCCACCTGTTTCACCCGCTTCCCCACCCAACTCCTCTCTGATAACCAAGAGCTTGTTCTCTGGAGTTAAGAGTTTGCTGTTTGGTCCATCTCTTTTTTTCTTTGTGCAGTTGTTTCTTAAATTCCACATGTGAGTGAAATTATATGGTATTTGTCTCTCTCTTATTTCACAGTGTTATACCTTTAGATCCAGCCAGGTTAGGCAAGTGGCAAGATTTCATTCTTTTTTTATGGCCAAGTAATATTCCATCACACACACACACACACACACACACACACACACACACCACATCTTTATCCAGTCATCTATCAATGGACACTTGGGCTGCTTTCGTAATTTGGTTATTATAAATAATGCTGCAATAAACACAGGGGATATCACTTCCTCTTTAAATCCTCCTCTGGTAATGACTGGCAGAGTCAATCATCCACTACTCCCTGCTATTTTTTCTGGACCTCCTACTCTTCTCCTACAAAGAGGGACATCTTTGTATTCTAGTGTCAGCCCACTATATCATCTTGACAAGGTAGATTCGAAAAAGTATTCAATTATTTAATTTAGTTATTGTTATTCAATTTAAGTCTCTCTTGGACAATAGTTTTTAAATTTTTCTATGCACAAAAATCACCTGGTAAGCTTGTTAACCTGGAGGACTGTGGACCCCACACCCAGAGATTCTGATTCTGCATATTTGGCTGGGTCCCAAATTTGCATTTTTTCTCATTGTATTTTTTACTGTTTTTTTTTAAAGTTTATTTTTGAGAGAGAGAGACAGAGACAGAGACGGAGACAGAGCACGAGTGGGAGCAGGGCAGAGAGAGGGAGACACAGAATCCGAATCAAACTTGACTCTGAGCTGTCAGCAGAGACCCCGACGTGGGGCTTGAATTAACCAACCGTGAGATCAGGACCTGAACCGAAGTCAGACACTTAACTGACTGAGCCACCCAGGCAGCCCTATTTATTTATTTAAAAAAATTCATTTTTTAA